>NC_061460.1:3142500-3767500 GCF_022581195.2 Helicoverpa zea | reverse complement strand
AGGACAAATTGCGGAGGGTTTGTTAAGTATTTGCCTCTCTGGTGCTCTATAACTTGGCCGGCAAGTCTCAGAATGTATTCTAGTGCCTTGCTTTCTTCATCATCCTCTTTCAATATTTCCTCAGTGAATTTATTGACACTTGTCCAAAAAATACCATACTCTTTGTGTGAAATACTCTGCAAACTGTCTTCTATGGTTTGAGTCAGAACTTTGAACAGTATTTCCTGGTGTTCTTTATTTTCTTTAAGGTACTGAAGAAGGAGGGGCAGGAAAGTTTCTATGCAGCTATGGAATTTTCCAGTAACACCTCTTAGTATTTCAAATATGAGATGGCCACAACCTGTGATCGCCTGAAAAGAAAAACACATAAATGAAAACTCTTACTTTTCAGTATTTGTTGGCAAAAAAATATGTATTTTAAGATACTTACATCATCATTACTCTGCAAATAATTTAGTATAAGACTGACAAACTTCTTTTTATCCCTGATATCTCTGGCAACAAAAGCAAAGCTTTCTGCCGCAAAATTATTTATGTACTGTGGTTGAGATTCACTCAGTAATGGAATGATCCTCTTTAGTACAACTGCAACATCTTTCTTCAGGTATGGTTTTAGTACTTTAAATAAAAATGCTAGACAGACTAGGGTCCATTCTAGTCTTTCAGCATCCTTGGTATTTAGCAGTTTTATGAGAACATCTAGGAATCTTGGAAAGTATGGGTAAAAATCTTCTCTTAGGTCCTTTGCCACCGATACAAGAATTCTGAAAGGAACAAGATAGTATTAAATGATCCAATATGAATAAATTTGCTTGTGATAGATGAATTGAACTACTTTTAGAAGTCTGTGTTACATTATAATTTTATAGTTCTACTTACTCAAGCAACGGCTGTAAGCACAGCTGGTCTTCTAAATTCAAATATCTCTCCAATATCTCAACTACTTCCTCTTTCTTGTGAACCAGTTGTGGCACTGTTATGATACCAAAGACTTCTTTGCGGAACTTTTTAAAGTTCTCAGTCAAGTTGAGCACATGCCATTTTTGTAGGGCCACAAAGAAATGAGTTTCGTTCTCTTCAGGCTGCTGTGCGTATGCATGCTCAATGTGATACAATGCTGCATGGCGGATATCAATAGCATTGATTCTCTCCGCAAAAGGTACAAACTGTAAATAATATTTTTATGTAAATACTGGCAATGCGATTTGATCCCACAATACTGAAGTACGAGTTATTATCTAAACATAATTTAAATCTTGCACCAAAAAATGTGAACAAATGAGCATTACACTCGATAAATACGAGTTTTAAGATCTAAAAACACGCACTTAACCTAAAACACCTGTAAAGTTTACAGTAATAAATCCCTAGGACTTACCCGGAAAGTGTTAGTAGACTTGTGTTTAACAGGTTTACTCTTCATCGTGAATAGATTCGTCTAATGTTTTACTAAGTCATTTAGAATTGCAGAAAACTTTTGTAAATAAATCCACATGCCGACACAAATGCACATCACACATGACACTATGACAGTGACAGTATCGGCACTGACAAACGACAGCTAAAGCAAAAAACACAGACTATAAAAAGTATAAAGTATATGGATAGTCTTATAATTTAAAACTAAAGAAAACCGAATATTGCAGCTCTAATCGTCCAATAAGTATCAAATGTAATGCATAATACTAAATTGCTTTACTTATCTAATTAATATAGTTGTTAAATTATTGTAATCTCATTCATTCAAGAAATGCCTCAGTGCCTGTAGTGCCAAAAAATCATCACAACCTCAAACTTTTCCTATTCTAGAAATAGCTGTCAAAACACCAGCTGACTGATAAGGTATTTTCGGTATTTTGTTTTTCAAGCTTGTTATCAATTTTACTAAAATATCAAAAAAATAGAAAAGATATCTGAAATATTGTTCTATAAATATCGGACACGTTTTAATTAATGCAATGTTGGCCAGATTTGTAAATTCTTTGCCGTTAGGCATATCGCAGCAACTAACGAGGCTGTATTTCCAAGGTATTATGAAAATTACATTTTATTTCGTACGTATCTTGACAACCGATTGTTGATGATAATTTTGCCTGTCTTTTTGTTATATGCCATGCGCTTACTGCTCAAAATAAAAAGAATAAGGCTGTCGTTAGAAACGTTATGAAAGTCGTTTATTTATTCAAACTATTGATTAGTATTACATCTTGGAATATTGCAGCTACAAGGATGTATAAATTAAATAGATTGAATCGGACCAAAAAACGTACTTTATTAATCTTTCTAGTATAAAAGTAGCATAGTCATTCATTAATTAAACATAAGCTGTTATCTTTTTTATTAACCTTGAAGTGAAACTATAGTTGCTGTTACAATAAGTAATTCATTATTTACAGTCGCCTACTGTAAGTAGTCTAGTAAGTATTAGATAGTCAGGTCCAATCTGTTATTGTTACATACATCATTTAGACATCACTTACTAGCATTTCAGCACAAGAGTACACAGTACATATTTATGAACTCGGAAAATATGGTAATAAAATACTTTATTTTCAGTGCTCATAAGGAACCAGCGCGAAGCACACAGCAGTCAAGAGCACCATCAACTCGGAAACATGGACATTAAGATACTACCCGCACTACAGGACAACTACATGTACCTCGTAGTTGACCGAGCTACCAAGGAGGCTGCTGTTGTAGATCCAGTGGAGCCAAAAAGTGTGTTACAAGCTGTCAAAGAACATGGTGCAAAACTGACAACAGTTCTGACTACCCATCATCACTGGTAAGCCATAAATTTTTGGAATTACTGCAAATAACCTGTGTGATTGTAATAAATTAAGGGTGTACTTGTATCATTTATTATATTTGCAGTTTCAGTCTGATATAAATTACTATCTTTCGAGATAAGACTCTAATTGTGCAATATTACGTTTGTTGCCCGTGGTACTACCAATAGTACTACTGATTTCACTGTTTGTTTTGTCCTTAGATTTATTTGTTTGTATTTGTGTGTGATTGTTTTCTGCATCATTTGTGTGTAAAATAAATGGTTTTTCTTTCTTTCTTTCTTCTTTCTTTACTACTGGAAGAAAAATTAACAACAGATGCAATATTATATATTTACAAACTATAATGTAAATTTAGGTGTCTCTGTATTAGTTGACACACGTTTCTATCTTACAGGGATCATGCTGGCGGAAATGAAGAGCTTGCCAAACAAGTACCGGATCTCCAGATATATGGCGGTGATGAACGCATTGGAGCTCTGACAAAGAAAGTGCAACATAACACTATGTTTAGTGTTGGTAATTTGCTGGTACAATGCCTGTTCACTCCTTGCCATACAACAGGGCATATGTGTTATTACGTAACTGCTCCTGACGATGCATCAGAATCTGTTGTGTTTACAGGTAAAACGCTGACTTTTATTTCTTCACAAGTATCTACAGATATAGCTAATCTTCTAATTGTATATATATACAATGCTGATTACATGATTACAATCTTCCAGGTGACACTTTATTCCTCGCTGGTTGCGGCAGGTTCTTTGAAGGCAATGCAGAACAGATGTACAATGCCATGTCGATCCTAGGCAGCTTACCAGAGCAGACCAAGGTCTACTGTGGCCATGAGTACACTCTGCAGAATCTTAAGTTTGCTGCACATGTTGAACCAAACAATATTGAGGTTCTTAATAAAATTACTTGGTCAAAGGAAAGGCGAGAAGAGGGAAAACCTACGGTATGTTTTTATTGAACTATTTACCTAAAATAGGAAATTACATAGTGCAAGTAAATTTAAATAATTTCCATTGCTCAATTTTTACAGGTGCCATCAACAATCGGAGAGGAAAAGAAGTACAACCCATTCATGAGGGTGTTTGAACCGACTGTGATGAACCATGCACAGTCACGATCAGCTATTGAGACCATGAAGAATATTCGATTGGAGAAAGATTCTTTCCATTAAAATAATATATCCAGTGTTACTTGCCTTCATATGAATGTGCATTTGTCAACCTAATTCTGTCGCCTTGGTTGTATGTAGTAAAATCCGAATTATTAGCCAGCATTAGTTAAAAATGCATTTAGTGTGTCTACTTCAACCTTGGTGGTACTTATGGTCTTAAATTTATCTAATGTGATTTGCATAGCAAAAATTACTGTATATATTTACATCTATTTAGTAGTTTATGCACAACAATTTTTTTTATAATAATATTTTCCTTAAATATAGGCTAGGCAGTAGTTGGTGTTCTATGTCAAAAGAAATATTATATTGGTCATAAGAAAACTGTGGTGTTAATAAATAAATCCTGACCTGGCCAACCAATTTACTTGTTTCTTTACACAAATTAACAGTTTTAGATTATTATCAAGCATATTTTTTTACCAGAAATGGTTTAGGACAATCGTCGTACCTATTCAAGGACTTACAGTTACAGCCTTTTTATCGTCCCACTGCTGGGCACATTACTCCTATCCCACGGAGAAGGTTTGAGCATTAATCACCACGCTTGCTCAATGCGGATTGGTGATTTCGGACTTTATAGTCCAGGTTTCCTCAAGCTGTTCTTCACCTTTTTATCAGCCATTGGTGTCTAAGATATACTTAGAAAGGACATACAAACTTAGAAAAGTTGCATTGGTACTTGCCTGACCTGGAATCGAACTCACACACTCATACTTGAGAGGTTGATTCTTTACCCACTAGGCCACCACAACATTTTTTCAATAATATTCAAGGACTTAAATGACAGTTATTTCTGTTGGGACAGCAGGGAAATTCAAACAAGTTTTCCTTACAAAATACTGTTTAATAGTTAACCTAACCTTAAAGCTGATGATCACAAGAAAATTAAGTGCTATTATTGGCCGGTGTTGGTGAATGTCATTGCTCCTTCTTTATGTAGGCGGACATTTGTTCAGCATACTTTTCCTTAGATCTCTCAAACATTGCCACATATACCTGGAAAAATACAATCTTTTATAATGTGCTAGTGGTCCAGTACATTGCAAATGTGCATGTAAATAAATGAAAACCAGCTTTACTGATTTTGTGCAAACTTCACATAAACCATCTACTAAATTGTACAAGCAAAGCCTAAACATTTGGTTTGGATAGGTGTTCTTATGTTATAAAATAACAATGAAAAGTGCTAATAATTTTTACATTATAAATTGATCATTCACTACCATCATCATCATCCTCCGAGCCTTTTCCCAATCATGTTGGGGTCGGCTTCCAGTCTAACCGGATTCAGCTGAGTACCAGTGCTTTACAAGAAGCGACTGCCTATCTGACCTCCTCAACCCAGTTTCCCGGGCAACCTGGTACCCCTTGGTTAGACTGGTGTCAGACTTACTGGCTTCTGACTACCCGTAACGACTGCCAAGGATGTTTAATGACAGCCGGGACCTACAGTTTAACGTGCCATCCGAAACACAGTCAATGGTGTCTAAGATATACTTAGAAAGTACATACAAACTTAGAAAAGTTGCATTGGTACTTGCCTGACCTGGGATCGAACCCGCGCCCTCATACTTGAGAGGTTGGTCTTTTACCCACTAGGCCACCACGACTTTTTGATCATTCACTACCATTGATATGATATGATTATTGATATGATTTGTTTGCATTTGATGCTATTCTTTGGGAAATTAATTAGCAATGTTATATTCCTTTCTAAATTCCACTGTCTTTAGCACTGTCATATAAAGAATCTTACCCTTTTTTCTTCATTATTGAGTGCTCTCCATCGTGACGCCAGTTGCCTCGTGACTTCTTGCTTCGAAGGTTCAGATCCCAACTCAGAGTTAGCTTCAGCTTCAGCAACAACTAAAGGCCGCTGTTCTTGGCAAAATTGGAAGAATGCATTGCATGGCTTCTTGGGAGCATTTGGATCTCTTTCAGGCTAGAAAATAATAGAGTTTTATGAGTTCCTAACATATGGATTATAAAGTCAGGCAGTCTAGGTAAATGTCTGGTACCTCTGTATGTAGATAATGCAATTATTTTACCTTGTCTGCTTTGCTTTTTCTTTTAGGTCCAGGTTTCTTAGCAGCCCCAGCATTCTGTTTATCTGTTTGTTTGGACACAGCTTGAGTTTTCCCCCCAGCTCTAGGCGGTCGCACTATCACCTCAGGTTTAGTTTCCACCTCCAAACATACAGTTCTGAACTGATCGCCATGCCTATCCAATCGCTCCACCAACAATTTAATGTCCTTCCGGTAGCGCTTGGTTATTTTCTTCGCTTCATGTATTCTGCAACATTATTCTGTTAGCCCACGCACGAACAAACAACGTTTATCAACAGAAATAAAGCTCAAAACACAAACCTAGTAATAATTCTTTCGTTATCCTGTTGTAAGATTTCACATCGCTCCAACAACAACTGGTATTTTCGCCTATAAATCTCCTCTTCGGATGGTAAACTAACCATATCATCTGAGTCGTCAGAAATATTCGAGTTAATCTGTTGGACTGTCATTTTAATTTATTTCACAGCTTCAAAGTTCAACGCGATCAAATTTCTTTTTATTTAGCTGTCGGCTGTCAAAACTGGTTCATCACAAATCATGTTGGCAGCCTTGTGCAACTTGTTTTGTCCATGGCACACGAACCATAAACAAACTTACCACTATCTTGTTCTGTCTCACTGACTGCTTGTCATGTTATCTCTTTCCTTCATGCTAAAACTATTTAACAAATTTCCGTTGTAGTTCTGGAACGCGGAAAATTCCGATACATGATGAAGCTGAAGACTAAACTGAATTTTTAGAAAACATAAAATAAGTATAGAGTTAAAAAAATATTTTCGTGTAAATATTGCTTACGAAATTTTATCAACTTAAAGTTCACGTTTATGGTTATAAAACTAACTTTCCTAAGAATACCAACATTCAGAACTTTCAGGAAAAACCGGAAATACGCTAGTGGGATTAGGGGTGGTAAATTACCTTCGCGCGAAATGCGATTTTCCGACTGAGACTGACTCCGTCTCCGTGTCGAATCGACAGCGATTGCGCGCATCGTGATTCGAGCAGGCTGCAAAGAAAATTACATCGATCGTTCATAAACACTGCTTGTTCAGCGTGAACTCAGCAGTGTTATGCATATCAATTAACCTGAAAACATGAAGATTTTAGTTTTTTAACTATAAAATTTTAGTTCTTTCAATAGAAAGATTCTAGTAAAATGTTAAGTACAGTGAATTTAGTTTATTGACGAAAGTAGAAAGAAAGCTCTACAAATGAATCCGAAGAATCGCAATGAGATGGATATCAGTGATATCAAAGAGGACGATGTTTATTTGTTTTATATTATTCTTTCTCTTATATTTATTCTATTCATTGAATTCTTGTTTAGTTGACGAAAACAAGGTGAGTGATGCGCACTATTTAAAAATGTATTAAAATAGGATTCAGCTAATTAAATATTAATTTGGTGGCCCAGTGGTCGTCATGTGATCGTCATTCGGCCAAAATTATAAATAAGTTTTTGAATTCAATATTTTTGGTTTAATTAACTTTGTAGACCTTCCACGTGGTCAAACCGGTACCACAGTACAAAATATGCCCCGGTTCGTTTAAATTATTTATTTAACCAGGGTGCCGGTTTAAATTAATTATTTGATGGAAGTTTGTTATAAACTTATAACATTTTATTTCATGTATTTTTTCAGTTTACAATAAAATACTTACAACTAAAGCAGCAAATATCAAAGTACAGGGCTGCAAGCATCCGTTTCGCTTCGTTATTTGGGTTCAGTGTAGACGAGAATTACAAATACAGGCGACTGAAGCAAAACCAAGTGCCGGTCAAGAGATTACCCGACGCACTTATTATAGGTGTTAAGAAATGTGGGACGAGGGCACTGCTTGAGTTTTTGAGGTGAGCGTTTGCTTCATACGGATGCATTCATGCGGAGAAGCTACATAGGCAGCAGCTACATAGAAATTATGAAAAAAAACAAGAAATTATTTTTGATTTTAATTGCCTGCTTTTATACGTGGTAATTGTTTATAAGATTCGTTAAGTCAACTGCAAAAAATAACATGTTTTTGAAATTTAAATATTTTAGAAATACCGTGGTGTATTTTGAAATGCCACAACTTTTATCAATTTACATGGGTTACACATTTAAGTGGATGATAATTAATTTACTTACGCAGCTTACATCTATCTATTAACCTTGTTGCACTGCTGTAATACAGATTACATCCAGATGTCAGGGCAGCGGGGTCAGAGGTGCACTTCTTTGATAAATTCTATCACAAAGGCTTCGAATGGTACAGGTAAAGAACATTACCTACATTTCGCAAGGTCCGTCCAATTCCAGAGTAATCAAGATCATCCCTTTGTCCATGTTTTTCAGGGATAAAATGCCACCAACACTTGAAGGTCAGATTACGATGGAAAAGACCCCTTCATACTGGGTGACGAGGTCAGCTCCAAGACGTGTGTACGCCATGAACCCCAGCGTCAAATTGTTAGCAGTAGTGCGGGATCCAGTAACGAGGGCCATCAGTGATTATACGCAGTCAGCTAGGTAACCTCCAAATCTTTGACTCTAAACTGCTTCAACAATTACATTATTGATTCTGAAGAAATACAGCAAAATATTTTCCTTTTTTTCATATTTTTACACGAATGGTACTCAAAACTCTCCCAAAAGTGTTAAGACCTATAAACGTCCCTCCAAGCATTCTTCCTGTATCTATTTTAAAGTTGGCATCAAAATGATATTCTTCTATTTCCCAGTAAAAGACCAGCACTCCCTCGCTTCAAAGACCTGGCCTTAGTGAACAGCTCAGCCGGCTGGGGCGGAGCGCCCTCCGTAGTGGATGCATCCTGGCCGCCCGTCAGACTGGGCGTATATGCGAGACCTTTGAGACGCTGGCTACGAAGGTTTCCCAGGCCGAAGTTATTGTTCATCAGTGGGGAAAGGCTCGTTGCTGATCCTGCTGCTGAGATGGCTAGAGTGCAGGTAAAACAATTCTAAATGGCAATATACCAGTAAAAACTCTCCAATTAGACACTTTTATGTTTTCTACATTGAAACCAGACTGGATCAAGATAGACATATGAGCGGAATATAACCCTTAAAAACTGACATTGGGTAGCACTTTAATTGTCCTAGAATTGAGAGGGTTCCTACAAGGCCATATACTAGTTTTACCTACCTAATATATAGTCTTGGGGGTTTTGTCAATTCTACTAAAAATTTAAATTTTCCTTACAGGAATTCCTCGGCTTGAAGCGGGTGATAACAGAAAAGCATTTTTATTTCAATTCCACAAAGGGCTTTCCTTGTCTTCTCAAATCTGAGAGCCGTTCCACTCCACATTGCCTCGGCAAGACGAAAGGCAGAAGCCATCCTCATATAGACGCGAAAACTTTAGAAAGACTGAGAGATTTCTACAGGCCGTTCAACGAAAGGTTTTACCAGTTGGCCGGAATGAACTTCGGATGGCCTTAAAATGTTGTGATTTTGAATTTTTTGGATTGATGAAGAACGGTACTTAACTACATAATATTTTGTATATACCTACCTATTAATGTGCGAATAGTCAAATAATGTGGCTCTTATAGCAGGTTTCTGAGCATTCTTATTAATCATTTATCTGATCATGTTTACGGGAAAACGTATACATAATACCACCAACAAGGTTACTCAGACCAACCATTTATCTGTTGATATCAATGATATTTGAATTTGCGAATCGACGAAGTGTTTGGGCATTCAACCTTTTTCTGTCCACAAAAAGGTGAATAAAAGCACACTGTGTAAATACGATATATATATGTCACCGTAAGATTACAAACATCGTTAGATTACAATCTATCTCGAGAGATTGTAAACTGTCGAATTATTGTAAACCGTAACATCTGATTGCAATTTAACGCATTATTTTTCGCTATATTATAATCTATCGATGAGAAATTGTCAAATTGTCAACTGTCCGAAAGCTCTCCCTGATTGGTCAGTCTTTTTGTAAGATCGAGAGCGATGTAGAGCGGTCAAATTGTCAACTGGCGTAGAACGGAATGCATCTTGCGCGCTGATTGGTAGAACGTCAAAAAAGACAATGTTCTTTGCTACTCCCGGTGTCACAGCTCTTTGACGTGCAAAAATAAGTGACGGTTTAATTTTTTATAAAATCAAAAATTGTACTTAATTTTTAAGACTCAAATTACACACAATTAAAAATTGTATTAAAAATTGAAGTTAGTGACGAAAACGAATCGCTGCAAAACCGACTCCACGTAGTCTTGTCTGCCCTACCCCTAGAGTGCAATTCAAAACCGCGTAGGCGCGGAGGGGCGAGGCGGCCTGCGAGCTGAGGCGCAGGTAGTTTCAGCGCTCGCCGCCGCGGCTGAGGCTGGCCGGCGGAGCCGGCCAGCAAGCCGAAGCTGCGGTGGTGAGCGTGAAAACCATCTGCGACGATAAGCTCGCATGGGACCGCCGGAGCCCCGCAGCGCCGGAGCCGTGACAGAAGTTATGCTTGCTGCATGTTGCATGCTTACTTCCATGCTGGGTCAATTAATATGGGATGTGTTATATTTTAAACAAAAAACTCAGTAGGTACGAGTAAAAAAATTAGAAGGTAAATAAATATTTTTATGATGTCATTTAATAGTATTTAAGAAGTTTACTGTTAGAATGCATGCTACAAATTTAGATGCAAAAAAATAACCACCATGCTGAGTTGTATTTAGAGTGGAAGATAACTCGTGGCTAAGATAGTATTATTTAGATGCTCGACGCTTTATTAATTGTGGCTGACTTAGTAATTTAGAAGGCAACATACATTTTTGGGGGCGAATAATGATATTAAAAAGAAGCCTGTTTAATTAGCACCCCTTTTATTTTATTTTTAAATATTAGTTTGTATTTGAAGACAAAATACCTAACTGTATTTTTATAAGAGTTATTTTTATATAAATTTAATACTTGAAGAATTTTTGAAGAGCATTTATTTTATTTAACTGACACCTCTATTTCATTCCTAACTCTACGGGAACTCCATGGGAACAGAACGGCTGGTCGTGATTGGTCGATCTTACAAAAAGACTGACCAATCAGAGAGAGCTTTCGGACAGTTGACAATTTGACAATTTCTCATCGATAGATTATAATGCTCCTGCTCCACCTGCGTCTTAACGCGTAAAATTTTGGCGTTACGCAGATGTGGCCAACGTTTTAATGGCATTTTATACAAATGGCATTATTAATAGCATTAAACGTTAAGCGATAACTCGGGTGTCGGTTTTTTGGACACATCAAAGGGTTTTAGTGCGTAGCTTAGCGCGCTCAGTGATGTTGGCTACATTAATGCCATCTCATTGCACGCATGCAAGGACGAGTGTAGATACTTTGTTTAAGCGGTAACTGCATTTTACGAGCACGATAATGGAATGGTCAAATGAGAAAGCTTTAGTTTTTAGAATTATTTTGTGTGCCTAAGTTTAACCTCTTTAATGAGTGTTAACGCGTTACTTCATGAGGGATTAACTCTTGCGGCATTGTAACCTAAGTGTAGCCAACACTCATTTTTAATGCAATAAGTAACGTGTAGTTGGCCATTGACATTAACGTTAACGCTAACGCAGGTGGAGCAGGAGCATAATATAGCGAAAAATAATGCGTTAAATTGCAATCAGATGTTACGGTTCACAATAATTCGACAGTTTGCAATCTTTCGAGATAGATTGTAATCTAACGATGTTTGTAATCTTACGGTAACATATATAACATATTGATATACATAACTCAGTGAAAACAAAATTATTTTGAATACTTATACGTATAATAATTAACAATTTAATATTTTTGCGCTTTGTCAGTGATAAATATTCGACCTCATATACTCGATCCTACAGTCCATGTGATACCTATTGTTAATTTTAAATAACATAATTAATATGAATGAATATGTATTTTTTTTATTTTTCGTCATGGCTAAGTAGTATTGTTATGTTAAGTTTTTAAAATATTTTATTCCATTGCGAGTTACCAAAAATAATATTGCATAGGTATTTTATTCAAAGCTATGTTTTATTCGGGTAGTTGCAAACTAGTCTAGTTCTAGTTCCTAGTCAACATTCCTTACAAGTGTTCCATTTAATATCATTTATTAATCGCTTCATAATTTATACGATTGTGAAGTTGTATCCTTATTTGTATGTATGGTTAGCAAGCTTAATTAAGTAGATACCTAAAATGTATGAGATGTGACTGCTGAAGAAAGGCTTAGTTAAGACGCATCTGCCTAAACTTGAAATACAAACAAAAGCGGAGGGGAGAAGTTTTTAAACAACGTTTTAACTTTCGTCTGCGGCCACTCAGTACCCTCCCCTGGGCTAAGCAATTCTATTGGTTGTTTATGATCCTCTCCACTCCGCTTTGATGGTTCAAATATTCCCGATTGTAAGTCATTTTTGTTTAAAACTGGTATACTTAGATATTAATTTATTTTTAAGTAAGTGGTCAAATATTGATCATCATTATCATGAATTACGCCAAACAAAAGTGAAAAGCTTTTAAAAATATCATGTATCTATATACTTATTTAAAGTCTTACCATTAATGTAATGCATACGAAGGTTGTGTATAATGAACGAATGAGAGACAGAGTAATATATAAACGTGCCATATATCGTAGGTAGAATAATTTATGCTAATATAAGATAAAAACTTTGTAAACAAAGTAAGATATAATGCACTCTCATTATTTAACTGTGTTGTTTTTAGTTTTTTACCTACTTATCTTTTAAATTGATATCAATGTTGAGTTTGATAATAATTTTATTGACAAAAAGATACATTATTTCAAAGAAATTGTATATATTTACCGATTTCAGCAAATTATTTAGCCCTATTTCGCAAAGTGAAAACTCATAGTCGACAAAACAAGCTAAACAGATTCCAATGCATTATTTTAAACAGGTCTCAAATACCAATTATTTTAGTTTAATTTATTTGAGTTAGGAAATCTAAAGATTAAAATAAATAATTTGTATTTAAGTATTAGTTCTAGGTATATTTGCACCGAGCCCTCCAAATCACTTGTGCCATATAGCTGCTTAGTAGAATAGATAGCTACAATATCTAATCATAAGGCTGTTTTAAATTTATTTAAATAAAATACACATATAAACAATCAACTGGTTTTATTGGAAGTTTTAAATGACATCTTCAATATTTAAATTATTTTGTGAATATTGTTTACTGGTTACTAACATTATAGAGAAAATAATCTATGATGGGTTTGATTTCAAAAAATGTTGGTAATAGTGATTGGCTTTTTTCGTAACCAAAAGATACAGATTACAATATTGTACTCAGAAACCAAACTGAAATTTTTGAAGATATACTATTTTTATTTTTTCAGTATAATGCCTTAATTTATAAACAGTCTTAAAACAATTAACTTTTATTCAGTTTTTAAAAGCAATGATAGATAAAATAAACCATAACATTGACTTAAATTATGCACGAAATATTTTTAATATTTTACGGCTACATATTTCTTTATGTATAATAGAATGTTTGTACAAAATATACAACTTACCGCTAAATAGTTTATACAACATCGCTATTTGGAACATATATGGGTAAGTCTATGGGATTTATTTGTAGGTAGGAAATGGATCCTGTATCAACTATGGCGAAAACTATTGCTACGTTATCTTCATATTTTGAGTGAAGGGCCATTACATCCACTGCCGAAGGGAGACCCGATGATATACTGAAAATGGAAAAAGTATAAATTAATTTTCTATAGGAAAAAATATACTTATGTGTCAACTTGTAAAACTATCTTACTATTACTGGTTTAAGTTCTGTGTTTTTCGCACCATCTGAACCTTCTTGGCCAATATACAATTATTATTAATAACTAAAAGAAGAAGGAGGATTCTCTATTTTTAACACATGGTGGGGTCATACTTAAAAGTGCTATCAGCCAATTTAGTCTTTAGGACCATAATTTGCAGATAGCAAAATAACAATGCTGTGTTTAAAATGAATTAAAATCAACTTACTCAATACAAATAATTCTGAAATGCGGTTTTGGCGGACTCCTCTTCCTAAAGTTCTGTACATCTCTGTTGTACACATCGAAATCTATTCTTAGACTAGTTTCTGAATCAATATCTTTGTTATTACTTATGATTCGTAATTTTTCTAGCACAGAGGGCATATCGGAACTGTCGTCAAAATCGATTAACGGTTTCAACCCTGAATCACACAATTCGGAATCAGCCAGAATTTGCGCCTGTTCTTTTTTAAATGCATTACTACTTTCTTCTAAATATTTCAAAAATGATATTTTAACTTCAGCCCAATTTTCATGATGTTCTAAATGGTCCCTCAGAAAGTCAAACAAGTATTGTTCTTTATTGTTATGTATAAGTCGAGAATTCATGTAAGCTTTTGGTACGATTTCTGCTCTTCCAAAATCATTTTCGTTTGGAAGCCAAGTCTCATCAAAGACTTTATTTAGACATTCATTATACTTCTTGTGATCTTCTTCAGAAATAACTTGGTCAGATACAACTTTATTACTTTCTGAATTGCTATCGTCTTTGCTTGTACCAGGGTTATTTAATGACTTCAATCTCTCTGACCTACGTTTAAGAATATTGAATGGATTCCTTAATCTTTTTCCTTTCTTTTTATTTGCCTCCGCTTCTTCTTCGACTATGCAATCGGATTCTGAACTGGAATCTAGTGTAATACATCTTCTGTCTATAACTTCATAGCTATCTTCATCTAAATATACATCAGCATTGTAAGACTTGTTGAATGTTTTGATTGCTTTAGAAAATGCTCTTCTATGAGTAGCCGTTGCTTTGTCCTTAGTTTCAAGATCTCGTAATCTTAATGCTAGCTTTTTAAGCCTATACATATTTTCATCAAACTTATCTTCTTCTTGTTCCAACCTAGGTTTTTTGCTCTTAGATTCTTCATCATCATCCAGTTCAATAGTTTCAACAATCTTTTCTTCATTTATCACATCGAAGTTTTCAGTTAACCTCAGTCTAGATTTGTATCTCAAATTGTAAGAATGTAGTAGAGCGTGAAGAGATTCTAGGTTTCGCATATCAGTGTTGCCAGATATGAGAGATTGTTTCAATCTGACAGCTAGATTTTTAATGCCTTGAAAATGAGCGGTTTTACCACTCCTCATTCTTTTTCTGGCGTTATTGCTAATGTTAGGATTATTTGGATTGAAATTATAGGAAGACGGCCTTAAAAATGGATGTGCCCTTTGATGGAACTGAACACGGGTTTGGAAGAACATTAGTTGATAAAAGTTCATGTTGTTTTGTGGACGCCAAAATCCATATGGTCGGAATTGGCTGGTTCTAGGAAACCGTATGTTCGGAAAGAAGGTTGGATTTTGAGGAAATTCAGTGCCTGAGCTACTTCTTATTCTCCTTATGTTAGCTCCATTAACTTCGTCGGAACTTGTGTAAGAGGCTGCATCAGATGAGGCAGACCTTATTGATCTCTTTTTGATATTGTGCAAATTTAACACATAGTTAGAATTATGCACAAATATATTTTTCGGTATAAATTGTTGATCTGGTACATTTACAGTGACCACACATTCTTTGGAAAAATCTGATATATTTTTAAAATGTTCCTCTATTTTTTTAGGATCACTTGGTTTTATCTGTCTTTTTGTTATTTTGTCTATTTTTCTCAAATAGCTGTAGTCCGTGTTATTATCTTTAGGGTAACATACTGGTGATACTTTTTCTGGTGATGTGCAATTGTTTTCACCAGTTTGGTCTTTGTTTGTTTCATCTTCTAAAGATTTATCGCCGTCTTCTTCTATATTCTTAGCATCTGAAGGAACAATCATATTTTTATGTAATCAAATATTAACAAATACTCTAGATAGGTATAATTATAAAATTTAAATTAGTACCAGCATCAACAACTGCATCGCCTGCCATTTGTACATCCACATCAGAGCTGACATCTTTATTTGTGTCATCAGTAATGACTTCAGTCACTGAAAAATTAAATACAAAAAATGTATATATATGTTAAAGCCTGAAGCGAGGTTTCACCTAAGTTTAGTCGGCTACAGCTGGGTGTGACCGTCCATATGCAGCAAAACTTAGTTATATCCTCTTCGGGTGTGCGACTGCACATTGTATAACTGTTATGATGAAGGCTACACCAAGCTCTAACCGGAGATAAAAGGATGTCACTAAGTTTAGCCGGTTTCACCCAGCTGTTGCCGCCTAAACCTTAATATCTGTGAAATATACAGTTCCACACCTAAATTTATATATCACACTTGTAACTAATCTTTTGTATTTGAAAGTACTTAAAAAAAAAATAAATACATACAATAAAATTAAAATACTTACCAGCATCCATAACGTCTGACGTAACTTCTGCAGATGCTGTAACCTCAACATCTTCATTCCCATCACATTCATTCATTGCTACAGGCTCTGAAATAATCAAACGAAAAAGGTTAGATCCAATTTTTGTTTCATGCCCTTCACAATAAAGTTCAAATTACCTTGTTCATGTTTCGTACCTGAACTAGCAGCTTCCCGAATTTCAGAGCATATCTCCATATTATTACTTTCAACAATTTCTGTAACTGTTGACGATACTTCTTCAATACTCTCATTATTGTTATTTGCAATCTTTGAATTAACAACTTCATCCACTTCCATTATATTAGCTGTATCATTTTCTTTTGTTGAAGAATCTTGTCCATTTGTATTTTCTACATTCTCATCAATGTTCTTATCGTCACTTGTTTCAATATCATTCTCAGCCATTTCAAGTCCAATATCTTCACTTACTTTCTCTTTATCAGTTTTTATATCTATTTCCGAACTGACGTTTTTATTTTCATCAACTGTACCTTTGGAAGCATCAATATGTTCTGATGCAACAACTGTATCTTCTAATGGAATAGGAATATTTGCATCACTAACAATATTTGCTGCTGGTGAACTGATATTCTCTACAACTTTATCGTCGCTTTTAGTTACTTGAGAATCTACACTTTCAGTAGCATTTACATCAGTTACCGCTGATTCAATTTCTTCAGATTTATTTACTGTTTGAACTACAGGAGAATCAGTATTCTCAGACTCATTTCCTGTACTAATATTTGGCGAATCTAAATAATCAGATTTATTTGTGTAAGCAGCAGGTGAATCAACATTTTCAGATTCATTATCAGTACTTGTGATTGGTGAGTCAATATTCTTCAGTTCAGTAAGTCTGCTGAGTTTTGGCAAGTGTCTATTGCCGTTGGTTTTAGGACCTTTGTGGCGAAATACTTTGTACCCGAGTCTACTGAGTGAGGCATAGACTTTGTATTGAATCATTGTTGTAGGCGGTTGAAGGAGCAAAGAGTAAGCTTTTTGTAATGATACTGTGACTTCATTGTGTTTTAATAGAAGGCAGTTCTGAAAGGTGAACAATACACAATTATTTTCATTATTTCTTGAGGATGCAGCTAACATTTTAACGTTGTTACTTTAAAGTCATCAACATTGTCTATGAAGCCTTTTAGGAACTATCTTGAAGTTGGTGTTCAGTATAGCTAGATCTAGCTGGGTAGCTAGCCAGTAGTTAAGAAATGATATTTTATCTATTTGTGCCTGGGCATATAAAAGGCTTATAAAACATCTAGCATCTGTAAGCTAAATTAATGATGAATGAATATTTTTATATGATATACAAGAATTACATAAAGTTCTACTTACAACTTCCATTAAGAACAATGCCTCTTCAGGTTGAAGATACAAAGTCTTGCCAACATTGTGGCCAAGGTATTGCCAATATCCACCAACCTTCTGTGTCACTTCAGCTAGCATCAGGTCATCTCGCCATTCAGCATGACTTAGTGTGCCACTAGAAAATATAATAAGATTTCTTTGAACATAAAAAGGATATTGATTTAGAAATTCATTAATAAACAACAAAGAAAGACGTTATTGCAGTCTGGTGGTATTCTATTAATACCATTATTGGTATGTCATCTAATACCTTTGTGGACTGGACAAGTTTTAATTACATAATAGAAGCTGAATTACATGAGAAAAAAAGTTTTTTTTTTAGGTAATCTATTTGTTTCCATTTTGTATCAGAGAACTATTCATAATACATTTGTACTAACAAAATTATGAGTTAACCTGTTGTATTTTGTTGCACAGATACAAGCACTCAAGACACTTGATTTTCTATTGTCTTATAATAGCTGGCACACAAGAGATTAAAGTGTTACTCAGTTGTACATACCATTTCTCAATCCTCTCAACCTCAATCAGGTACTTGCGAGCTTCCAATGCGGCTTGAATCTGCTTCTGTTCCAGCCAGGAGCCATTTGGTGCGACATCCTTCAAGCCCACCTCGGGTAGAGAAGCATCTATCTTGGTGATGCCTTTTGCTACTAGAGCGTGTCCACTGAAAATGACAACAATAGTTTTGTTTTATTGTGATTTGACAATATGTAACACACTAATGCCCTGTCTTTCTCAGAAGAGTTGTGTTCTAGCATGCAGATATATATATATATATATGTATATGAAATAGACTAAAAACAATGTAGTATCTTAGAACATAAAGGGTATTCTTATACATTTGCTTTTCCTGCATCAAGTATAGTTACATATCTTGCACTTGCACTATTGTCTGCACTATGCTTTTACAGTAAAGCCAATATTGATTGAAATTAACTATTTAGATAAAAAGCTCCCTTTGCTAGCGAGAAATAACTTCTAATTTGTGAACTGTCAAGTCTGGTTCAAAAATGAAAATTATGATTTTATATGATATGAGGATAATTATTAGCAGGTAAAGGAGTATATATAGGGCTGCCATCCGTCCGGGTTTCCCCGGATTTGTCCTCGTTTGGAGGCCGTCCGGGGGCCGTCCGGGCGGGGTTTCAAGAAGTGTCCGGGGAAAACCCGGACACTTTTCATGTAAGGAAGCACCTCATTGGATTTAAGTATGTGTTAATAGTAAATGGATTACAAATTAGGTATTATTTTGTTTAAAAAAATCGTACTCCTTCGGGGAAAAAATGCGATTTACGCCAAATGTCCGGGTTTTTTTAATGTTTGTCCGGGTTTGGTGAAATTCGAGATGGCAGCCCTAAGTATATATGAAGGACGGAGATAGGACGTAAAGAAAACATTGCAGCGAACTCGAGTGTAGGTACTTGACTAGTGTAAGGATATGAAAATGATGAATGCTTTCTGACTTGTATCAGCTGATTATTTCTTTCTTTGTCAATATGTTGCAAAATAAATTTTAGAGGAGTAGGTAGGTAAATTGAGAAAATATGAATTTTCTTTTCATACCAGTGTATGTACCATAGTTATGTTACGATATTTTGCACGAATGACAACTACTTTTCCATGAAAAGTAAGCGGTATCGGAAACCTGCACCGCAATATGGAAAACAGAATAATTATGGTGTAAACAAGTAAATTGAACGGTATTATCTGCGTGGATTAGTTCCGACATATTTGTACTTACGACAACACTCTCGGTGTCTCCATAATTAGTTTAAAAACAGCACAAAGTAAGCATTTTCATAATTCACTGCAATTCCCGAAAACACAAGTCGTGTTTTTTCTCAAATTGATTTTTGACGTTTGATTGAAGCTTTCCGTTTGACACTGACAGCGCGATGAATGAAGTTGTAAAAAAGCTGAGATACTTGCTAGCAGTAACGGAATGGTGTGAAATATAATAGAAATCAGAAATCAGAAATTTTATTTGCTAGAAACATGGTATGGTATTACAAGATGTTACAGTAGGTATGTGTTTCACATGTCTCGCCGTTTAACCGGCATGCAAATATTGTTATGACCATTATCATAATGTGGAATTAAAATTTAAAAAAAAAAATAAAATAATGTTGAATATTAAAACAAAGTCTCTAGGCATATTTGACAAACCAAATTATATGTATATAAATAAATGCGATTTAACAACAAAAGATTACAAATAACGTTCTACATTTCTCGACGTACAAGACATGAATTCAGCTATTGAATAAAAACATTTGTCAATAGGCATGATGACAGTAATCAAAAATCATTAAAATAATATATTTATTAAATTAAACTTGAAGCTTGGAATATAAAACGCGCATTGTTTTCTTTATTAATAATGTGATTAATATGTATTTTAATAAAATAAAATTACGAAATAAGGCAATCCGCCATGATATCTTGAACACCAATCAGAGCTCGTGACGTCATTTCTCAAAACAACTCGCGCGAAAGCGCGCGAACGTCACATTTCGTTATTGTGAACTTCCACTGCGATCTTTGTTTTTAATTAATTAATTGTTTATAACACGAGTTATGGAGCCCGGATTTATCAAGGCAAACAGCGCTAATTTGCCTAGAATTGATATCATAATGCTGGGAAAGTTTTTGGCATCAAATAAAGATTTTTGTTCAGCTGAATTTAGAAATGTTAAAACTTCCATGTAAGTATACTAGTTTAATTAAAAAACAATGAGAGATGAAACCTAACCTCGAAATAGTTATTTACATTATAAACTATGCTAGAATCTAGAGAACTATGTAATAACTTACATCAAAGTGATCTTCACAAAAATAAAGTTGTACCCTGGGCAATATTGCTTTTGAATCTCGCCTTGCAAGTTTAAGCCACTTGTTTCGTATTTTTTTATTGTGAGGAACGTACACAAATAACTCATCAGGAGTTGTTTTGGATGTGTTCTTACACTGGGGGACCCCACAACACCTATGCCCTTTCGAATTCATATTTAATAACACAAAAAACTTAATTATTGCACGAGCGTTGTTTACTTGCGTCTTATAATTTCAGTCGTGACGTCACAAGTGACGACATGACACTGACAAGCGTTTTCGCGCCGGATTCAAAGTGGACAGAGAAAAATGCAATTATTTGATAAAAAAACTTCGCATTTTCTTAAAATTAATAATTTTTCATATAAAATAGACGTATACCTACATCATACAAAGGAATTTAAAAATTTGTCATCATGCCTATTAGCCATTTCTTAAATTTAATTTTAAATTTTGCAAGTGTCATCCGTCATCTCTCGGAAATGTCTGTGAATTTTATTATAAATCTGAACTGCCATGCAACTGCAATTTTTTTTAACAGAGTTGTGGATTTACCTGGGACCATCAATCTGGTGGGATCCCTTGATGAATATTTTTTATTAAGACTCGCTTTCTCAAAAAGATGGCCATGTTTTTTAACAAACACAGCGATTTCATAAATGTATAGACCAACAACAGTCTGAACTTTTAGTTATTTAAATAAGGGCCTGCAAGAGTCTAGTGGTGAAAAAAGTCGTGGTGGCCTAGTGGGTAAAGGACCAATCTCTCAAGTATGAGGGCGCGGGTTCGATCCCAGGTTAGGCAAGTACCAATGCAACTTTTCTAAGTCTGTATGTACTTTCTAAGTATATCTTAGACACCATTGGCTGTGTTTCGGATGACACGTTTAACTGTAGGTCCCGGCTGTCATTGAACATCCTTGGCAGTCGTTACGGGTAGTCAGAAGCCAGTAAGTCTGACACCAGTCTAACCAAGGGGTATCGGGTTGCCCGGGTAACTGGGTTGAGGAGGTCAGATAGGCAGTCGCTTCTTGTAAAGCACTGGTACTCAGCTGAATCCGGTTAGACTGGAAGCCGACCCCAACATGATTGGGAAAAAGGCTCGGAGGATGATGAAGAGTCTAGTGGCCCCACCCCATATATTGCTCGTATGCATTTTTTCTGAGAGATCAAAACCCTATTTATGTCCGTCGAATTACCCCATAACAAAATACCGTAATTTAAAACAGAGCCCACATATCCATGATATATGCCAACAAAGCCGTTTTGTCACTTGCCAATTTTCTTATTTTTCTAAGGGCATAGACAAATCTGTTTATTCGTGTACACACATTATTAACCCGGGCTTTCCAATTGCAATTTTTGTCTAATAATATACCCAAAAATTTTGTTTCATTTACTTCTTCTATACCTTGCCCACAGTGATCTATTGTTAAACTTTGATGTGTACTTTTGTAGTTACGGAATTGTATAAATTTTGTTTTATGTATATTTACGGTTAGGTTATTTTCAGCAAGCCATTTTGTTAATATGTTTTCTACTGCACTTTTTAATATTAGTTTATAGTTATCGATGTCATTGTAAGGATCGGGTATAATGACTGATATGTCGTCTGCAAATAACGTATATTTGTATTTAGTTAATTTTGGAATGTCATTTATGTAGATCAAGAAAAGGAGTGGCCCCAACACACTCCCCTGGGGAACTCCAAATCTGTTAAATTCGTAGGTTGATCCATTTGAAGTACAGTTCAAGTTACTATTAATGCCAGTAATCTCCACACATTGTTTCCGGTTACTTAAGTAGCTCTCAATCCACTGTAGAGCATTTCCTCTAATCCCATAACATTCACATTTTTGTATTAAATATGATCTACGAAATCGAACGCGCTGGACATATCAAAGAATATTGCTGAAACACGCATCTTTTTATCGATCGATTCGATTACACTTTTTATAAGCGAAAATGCGGCCAGCGTGGTAGACTTATTTTTCTGGAATCCATTCTGTTAAATAAAAACAACACTTGCAAAAATAAGCATAGCTGGATTTGAAATATATTCAACAAATCACTCTTACGAGAACTAGTTAATTAATCTCGTTCTTTCTGGAACTGACTGGCAACGGTAAACTAATTATTGATTTATTAAACAATCAATAATTTAGCATGGAGCATTCCTCGATAGTCATAAGAGCAAACAGGAAATGGTAATTAGTTATAGGTAGGTATTTCAGTGTCTTTGTACATAATATGTACGATGTTACACTTTAAAGTTTTTACAACTACTGTCACTAGATGGCGTCCATAGTCACGTAGAAAAATGTGTGTTTGAAAGAATTTTTGTTAGTCAAATTTTTAATTCTCACTAGATAATATTTTTTAATAGACTTCTTTTGATGCCGACCAGAATTAATGTCTACTTGCGATAAAAGTTTCTTGTGCAGATCCTATCGCTGGAAAAGTGATACCTAGGTACTTAGGTAAGTACCTAGCCACCTAGGTACCCTAGTAAGTAGACTAGAAATGTAGGTAGCGGTTCTTCGATAGTTCTGGAATCGACTATCCTGTGTTTACAACAGCATTTAAAATAGGTAGGTACCTACCTATGTTAATAATTTAGTTACTAGAATATACGATAGGTACCTACTAATTATAACGTAAATGAAAGTCTCTCATGTATTAGCGAATAGAATATCCTAGAATAACTAAAAAGTAAAATTGATTAGGTAACTTATTTGTATAATCCAAACTGCCTAAACTTCTTCTATAATTCAAAATCGTTTAAAAAAATGATTCATCTAAGTAAGAATGAAAACAAAATGAAATGAAACGATGAATAAAGGAACCCATCCTCAATTAAAAACTAATGACCAGAAACTGATTTCGAAATCAGGCCAGATTGCAATTAAATACGACGGCTGAAGCTGTGCAGATGAATCAACGTTCAATTGCCATGAACAATTCAATTGAAAACTGTTCACATCAGCAATAACTAAAAGGGAACGTGAACTCAATTCCCAACGCCGTTTACAATCACAGTTCATCAACTAAAATGTATTATACATCTGCATTGGTGCAACTGCGCAGCGCTACGACATCGGCCGACTGCAAAAACAATTAACCGGAACAACACCACCTAAAGATGTACGGCCCGACAACCCCACTCGTAGAGTCAAGTTCGCTGACTTTTTAATTTAGTTGGGTAACAACAACACAACCGTAGCGTAAGCTACAAAGTTGTAGACTCGCGTAGTAGCTACGTTGTATCGTAGCACGTCGGTAGCATGCCTAACGCGTATCGATTAGTCTCCCGGAATTACCCGACGACAGACGAGCGCAGCCGAACGCTTCCGACTTCGCCCGAGATCTACGTCCATACATAGCGGAAGTAATGAAATGTACAGAAAGATATGAACCGGAAAAATTGTCGCTCTCTTTTTCTTCACGTCGCGTCTTATCCGGATCCCTAAAAAGGCTTCCTTTGTCGGTTTTCCCTTTCAGCGCATTTCGCCTCCGGGCTGTAACGAATGGATATTTATATCAAAGATGACAGAGGAGTGATGACATTGCATTTAAATTCCATAAGTTATTTACTTTCTGAATTCAGAAAAATAGAATAAAAGATTAACATAATAATTAGGGAGGCAGGTTTGAACTTTTCTCTTTCGAATATCAATAGACAAGAACAAGTCTTGTAAAATTTAAAATTCCCTTTCATACTATAACAAAGACAGTCTATTATAACTGCCAAAGCTACCCAAGTTCTTTAATGGAAAAGCGTCATTAAAGTTGTAGTTAATTGGCTGTATGGTGAGAGCCTAGTCGGGATGTCGCCGGGAAGTTCCCGTCGCGTTACGACCGCAGTCGGCGAGGGCTGGAGGCGATTTAACGTATTGTAATGTGAGTTTATACGACGTTCCTCCCCCTCGGCCCGACGCCTTGCAGCTAATACCATAGCTCAATGATAGTCGCCAGTACTCGCACGCTCAACTCCGGCCGGCATCGATTTAAAGAATTTAAAATTTGAACTTTCAATATTCGAATCGAAACCGAACCTTCTGTTTACAGACGATCGAAGGGCGGGGATGGGGTGGCGCACCCCAAATACGTACCATGTTATTTATGGTATATTTTGACGTGCTCGCTCGCTGCTAACTTCAAGTCGCGTAGGATAATGGGGTGATGGATAGTGTTATCGGTTGCTATTCATGGTGTTCCGTGTTTGACTCGTGCATTTATTATTACAGTGTTTGTGGAAAACCCCATATTTGACTGGAAATGTGTCGCACGGTGTTTTTACAGTGATTTTATAGGTTGTAGTGGTTAGCGACCGGCATCTCTCTCAATGCGGATTTTAGAACGGGATAAGCTGAAACTATTGGCGTACAGTCTTCTGTTAGTTCTTAGTAGAATTAAAGTGGATCTTGTGACAAGTGCGGTGGAGAAATAGAAATCTTTTCTACCCCTGAATATTACACATCATTATTGATATCATTAAGGTAAGTTTTAACCTCATCTTTAAAAATGCTATAACTTATATTTCAGGAAAGCTATGAAATTCTTGTTTTTACTATTAAATAAGTTGTTATATGTAGGAAACATTAAAAGTATTAGACTCTATGTAATCATGGCAAAAATCTTATATATAAAAATGAACATGTGTTTGTTTACTATTTCAAGTACTGTTGTAATGGTGAAAATTCTATCGTCGTTCGTAGGTAAACACAGTGTAATTTTCACTATTTGAGTACAGCGCCATCTGTGGGCGGAATTAGCTAACTACTGTTAGTTCACGCTCCTGCCGTCACTGGTGGCGCCAAAGTGTCAACCGGCGACACGCCTCCAGTCACGCGGCGTTGACGCGCGTCGCAACATGTTTGCGTGGGTGTAGATCGCATCGTGATAAACAATTTGTGTGTTTTCTTCCTTATCAACTAATCAAAATAGTGCACTCAAGTTGTGTGTGTTGCCAGTAAAACAAAATTGATCTACGAATGTTTACAAGAGTGTATTGTGGAGTTTTTGTTAGTGTTTCGTATGTGTGTGTGTTTTGTTGTTGCCGATACCGAGGGCAGGATTTTGGCCGTGCGGTGAAGGTCTAGGGCCGGCATGAGGAAAATAAACGGTGAGGACACTAATTTTCAAGACGCTTTGAAGCATGCTAGCAACGCATAAGCACAACCAACTGGACTAATAAATAGAGATAAGAACCATGTGGAAATGTCACCGGCTTGCGTCCGACGATAACGATAAATAAATTAAAGATCAAAGAAAAATCAGTTTGATTTAATATTCAGAACTAATAAGAAAATTTAATTTTTAAACTTTATCGCAGTACACTGTCGTCCGTAGCCATTATGTCAAGAACATGGGGTGCTTGTAATTTAATAGGGGACCGGTGTGCTGCCGTAATAATAATAACTGTAGGGTTCGCACTTTTGCCCTTGAATTTATCATCACCCAACATTAACTTTCATAAAAGTACTTAATTTAAAATTACCAATTCCGTCTTAGTCCATGAATATTTCGTAATGCAGAAGAATGAGGCAAAGAAATGATCATGATGCCTTAAAAAGTTATTAAGTATCTGTCCCGAAATAGAATTGCACAAGAGACGGAGGAACGACCGAAAATCATTAACCGTAGCAGATCCCATACAAATGGTCCATAAACGTAATCCGACAATGTTTGATGGGTTGCCGGGCCGGGCGGGCGTTCGATTGTGAAACCGGCGTTCTGTGACTCTTCCTAGACAAAACTTGTGTGGCCAACACGCATTGATCAGAACTTTATTAAAGAATTAATAGCCTGATATTTCCTACGATTGATTGTAAATTCGTAAAACAAAATTCAATCCCCAGACATGCGTGGTCAAGGTCGGAACGCGCAGATCGTTAAAAGATCATCTATCGAGGACATAACCGATGATGTAATGGCCAGAGCCTCAAAGGAAACCAATAGCATTGAGCTGTTTACTTAATATTCCATGCAGAATCAAATTTAAATTTTCATACATAATTTACAGTTTCATTTTGTGAATGTGACACATTGTGAGGTCTGCGTTAGACGCGCTGCGAGATTTATCGTTTAATGATTGCGACACAGACGCTGCAGAACATCTATTTGTTTTAATAACATGCTACAGCGGAGACACATTTATGTAACATGACAACTTGATGGCCCCCAGTCGTTCAGACGGAGCTATAAAGGCAGTTCCAACTGATGTAATGGCTAATTAAACAGAATCCATCAAACTTTACCTGCCAATGAACAGAATTCGGACCGAGTTAATTACATCGCAACCTTACAGTAACGTGGTGCGAACATCAAACTTGCGGCAGTTTTACGAGCACAAGGAATGATATAGCAGAGGGGTCGTTGACCGAACCTTAGTTAATATGCTTGCATGTACGGCACAAAACCAAATAAACAGTCGCTTTCATCTCCGGTTTATCGGCGATGCACTTGGTAGCCTTGCACTTTGTGTGTGAACAACTGTTCAGTCGCGACCATTACTCAGACATTCGAGGTTGCCGACTCAATATGCAAATATCGATTATTTAATTTGCATTGCCTGCCGACCATAAAAAGCGTACACTTCACTGGCATTTCCCTCAGGGCTTGATTAAAGTTTTAATTCCTTTAATTGTTGAGCAGTTATCTTGTTTACCTTTAATGAGCTGGGGTTAATTTCTTAAGGTAATAAAAGCTCGCAATGAGTTACTGGAGTTTCATGTAAGACTACAATTGTGCTGCGTCGTTCTTACCGCCCATGTGATTAATAAGAGTCTATCTATTGTCTTCCGAGTGCACTGTATTCAAGAACATGTATTGTTTGTTATTCATTAGCTCATAAAACAATTTCTAGCCATCATTCGTCTAATAACCGATAATGCCTCTATTGATTTTGCCAGTGGCTCGGAACAGCACTCCAATATTGACAATGAGCGGTAGTTTAGACGCCACTACGTGCTTTGGGAGTTGATGAGAATGGTACGTGATTCCCAGTTCATTGCTCCAGTTTTTTTTGTTTCTTGATCTTGTGAATGAGTTTGCAGACCTTGGCTCGAAGACAAGGATCTTAGGCGGCAGGATTTATAGCTGCAAAAACACTTTACGAGTGCCCGGACTAGCTCTGTGCATACCTACTCACTGCCTACTTATTCAGGGAAATAAACGTTTTAGTGGCACTACAGTGTAGCTGAGCGCTGGCCTCACATTATAATACAATTGGCGTTATTGCGGAACGATCATGAAACGTTGATGAGTTTGTGTGATAACGTTGTCAAAACGAGTTATCACTTTCGGCGACATGATGTAATGCTGTGAAATCAATGAGTGTAACTAGGCGCGTTAGTGCGGTGTCGACGCCATGAATGCTGATTTTCAATAGCATCGCATTAGGAGTAGTTGTGGTGGCGCCGCGCGTGATTGCCATGTTGATTGAGATCACACGTATGTTACAAATTGTCGCTCCAATTCGCGTGTGACGAGAATACGCACTTATGCACACAAAGTTCAACATAACCCCAGATCTTCATGAATTCGAGATTATTATTTCTGTACAGTTTTAATATTGTGTATTACTTGTTAATGAAGATACCGTTATTTACGTGCTCAATCTAGAGCGCAGGTAAACGAGTCTACTTGGCTCGTTTACCTCGAGAGGGTGGTGTGATATATTCAGGGCCCATTTAAATATTCCCAGGGGTGATAAGGGGAAGGGATGTGCGCCGGTTAATCAAGTAACGTGATCCATTTATCTGGAGAGCACTCTTGATATGGTGCCGGTGAACTTTAGAATATTGTAGGCTCATTTTGGGGTTAAGATTGAAAACAAAGGAGATAGGTTGCTCGTACAAGTACACAAATTATATAACAGAGTCTGTCTCTTATAGAATGCAGTAATTTTCAGTGAAACTTAGCTGCACGTAGTTACTTTACAAGGCAAGTCACATTCGCATTAGCATCTAGCTTTACTCTCACATTGTTGCTCAGGAACAAGACTTTTAATAGCTTAATTAACGAGTGGAAAGTTTTCTAACAAATGACCAGACCAGCCCCAGTTACAGTCAGTAGATAAGTGCTACAGGTATTGAAATATTTCCTTTATTTCTTGCCGTAATTACTTACGATCCGGACGCAACCGTTTTCTACGCCGTCTGGTGCTTATTGACATCGGATTTATAAAGTTGTCTGTATGAGCTTATTATGATTTTCTATTAGGTTATCAGTTATTGTTCGAAGAGTAAGATTAACGTATGAACCAAATTTTATTGTTTCAATTTCAGTAGTGGAAGTAATTAATTGAAGTGTAGTGCTATAGTTTCTCTCTCCAGAAAATCAGGATATCCGAAGCTTTGCATTTTCTCCAGCAGACAGAACATTTATTGGTATCATTTAGGTAGTATCTCGGCGATATCGATTGAATTCCATTGATCGCACTGCAGTGAAATTGGAAACAGACGTACGGTGGGCCCAGTGTGTGCAACGTTCTCGGTTTTACTGCATTCGATCTATTTACGGGTTTATGAACGTCGATAAACTTGTGGCGCGTTGAACCGTGCACCCGTCAGCCCAGTGCCCAATAGATACGTCGGCATACAAATTGGCTTCATGTTACTATCATGGCCAATAGAACAATCGATGCTCGATAGTACTTCACTTACGCTCTGTGGGCATCGATCTACGACTTTGATCTATCTTATATTGGACGTATCTATGTTCCATTTTACTCGATATTGTTTATCTTCCGTATATTTATTTGGTTTTCTATAATTTCTTTTTTTTAGAACGGGACCTTAACAAACTGTCTCCCTTTTGCACCAAACCGCCTTTAAAATACATGTTTATTCCCAAGGCAGTCTTCCGATTTTTAATCATTCCTGCGGAATACAAAACAGCGAAAGAAACTATTTTTTCGCAATGCAGTCAAAGTTATGGCAAACTTTATGTTAATTCAATTTGCGATAAAGGCGAAAGTTGAATGCAAATGCAGGGTACACGTCTGCGACCAACAGTATCGATCTTCCGCGATCCAGCGTTGATGGTGGAACTGGTTATAAAATTCACAATAAAGAAGGGCACTTAAAACTCTCGTTTCGTACGCCCACATTGACCTTTAGAAAATTGGAAAGCATTAAACTTTGTTCCCTCCATGATCCCGAAGGAATGCGATCGGCTTCGGTGTTAAAATTAGTACGTTAATCGTTGAAACATTAACTTATGTACCAGTTTACACTGCTAGTTATCGCGTCGAGTGCCTTAGCATAATGTAAGGCGTTCATCGGCCCAGGAAGTGACGTCACCGTGCGGCCTCACACACGTTTCCTGCCCGTCTTCTCGACCTTCACCTAAAAGCCTTAGAATAGCCTTGTCTCTTTTGTTCAAAGGGCTTTGATTTGAAACTTGTCACTGTGACACGCGTTTTGAGGTCGAGATGTCACTTTGACATAGCCAACATTATTTTCTACACAGACTCTATTTTCCGTTCAAGAATTTGCAAAGCCTCTTCACACGTCCAATATCTATATCTACACACTCATTGCTCTCCGGTCACGTCCATGTAAGTATTAGATGGAGCGACTTTCTGTCCACCGCAATACTTCAAGCTATTAATCCTCTTCATGCATCCACCTACGCATCCTCCGAAGTTGATGTATTTAGCAGATTTCTATTGTGTTGCTTAACAAAAATCAATGTCACTTGGAACAATGACACCATAGTTCACAGTCTAGCCTTAGGGCATCCTTGGGGTCATGTTCGACAAATAAATAAACATTTTGTATGACTTTCTTCGCTGATTAAGCGTAGGTCGTGAGTCACGAGGTTGTCTGAAGCCATCTTGCTACTGAGTTCACAATGCGATGTTTGGTTCCCGAGTCTAACAATGTGTGTTTGGACTTTCGACAAGGAAATGTCCGTTGTGGCGACATTGACTTCATAATATTTCATTGAGAGACGATGGTCGCAGTCGACTGTGTCTTGTACGAGATGTTTGCATAAATACTGCAGAGCTACTGTTTGCTGCTACATAATTTGAGTTGCATCTCTTTGGGAAATGTTTGAACTTTCCGAATATTCATACGGCAAATAGAAATATGTAGGTATGGAATTAACCTCCAATGTAAATATTAATAATATTGTGTAAAATTATAAATAATGATATCATCTATATATAACAGCAAGAAGGATATAACAATAGCCACGACATAAATCACAACGTCTACTGGAAAAACTAGACAGATCATGGTGAGAACTATACTTTATACTTAAATAATAAAGACCAGTAGAAACTTGTAATCCTAGGAAATATCGTTTGTTTCTACGTAATAAAGCCGACTACGCGTTTGCTAAACAGGTTTAGCTAAGCTTTGTTGACAAACTCACTCCTGCCAGGTGCAAGGATCGCCCACAAACCACGTCATATTAAATGTACGATGAAATTATCGTACTTTGTTGCATAAACGTAACTTTAAAGAAAGTTTTGGTGGGCCTTTGTGATGATATTGTGAAGAAACAAAAGCTGTTGATAAAATAAATTAAGTAAATGTTTAAATCATCACCCCTACCCATCATCTGGCAAGATAATGAAATGAGTGTAAAGTACAACAATTTATAGAATTTGCAACAATTTCTTTGTATATGGACGTCAGCTTTGGCAGTTGGTTCACAGTTTCAATGATAATGAGAGAGAGCTGGTCTGTCACGTATATTTCAAGCGACAGCCCACGTGGTACTGCCGGCACGGTGGGAATCGCAACACAGCCCCACTCACATAACCGCACCATACCTCACTACAACTCCACAAAATCATTGTGTTCCTATCTTAATAACCTATGGATCCTTACATTATAAATGGCGGCGTTTCGAAGCTCTGTTCCACGTTTCGTAACATTATAATCTCAGAAGTTTACTGGAAAGACTATTCTGTAAATCTTAGGATTAAATGATTATGTAGCAGAGATTGTATTACTCAAAAGTAAGGAATAATAATCTGTTTAGTGTTATTTGAGTAAAAATAGGTTGAATAACACATTCAGCGGTAGCAGTTAATCTTATTTGATCCACGCGTCATGAGTTGAAAGAGTGTTATTTATCGGCCGTATCGAGGTTTCGTAATAGTTATAATTAGGTGTTATGTATTTGCACAGAGATCCGTATTGATCTTGCCCAATGAGCATGATCAAGGATCAGGCCATTGTCGAAGTTAATGATATTCCAAATTTGAATCTACGTAGAACCTTCTGCACGTTGGTAAACTACGAATTAAAACTGGCCGCCAATTCGAAGTCTTCTATTTTCAAAAGCAGGGACCACAGCGAAGTCATTCAAAGTAGTAGTCAATGAGACAATGGCAGCCCCCGGTTCAAGATCACGACCGCTGCGCACGGTGGCGCGCCGTCATCGTTGTCTTACGTAAAGGCGCAGGAAATTTTAAATTCAGCCTTATGAAAGTCCGTGTAGACCACTTGATAGGTTGTATGTCGCTGACCTTTGCTTTTATTTGGAACGCCACAGGATTATCGTATTACGCTTTAGTGTATTCTATTACGTCGTTTTTATTCCTTTGAGAATCGATTGACGTTAAAATGAAGAGAGATGACGTGAAAATAGCTTCTAATACAAATGCAAAATAATCATGTGCTAGGAATTTAAAACTGTCATACATGACAATATGAAAAACAATACTGGTTGTTTACACATACACATGCTTTATTATACTCTAAGAGTAAAAAAATAAAACTAAGAACGGCAAAAACTAACTTAAAGCAAGTTTATTCAACAAGTAGTTAAAGTAAGATAAGTTATCTACAGTTCTGTCTTCAGACTTTATTTATCTCTGAGCAGTCGAAAAAGGCAAAGGGGCAGCTCAGTTGCATCATCTCACTTACGAAAAGTGGTGACCCGAATGACAATGTCATTCCGAATGACTTACGAAGTACAATAATACTGGCTGAATGTAACCTCCGTGGTTCCATTATAGCCTCGTTGGAGACTAAAAAATAAATGTTCTAATTTTGAACAATATGTTTTGTAACTATTGCTTAGCTCAGCTTATCAAAATGTTGTGACATTCACGAAATTGCTTTGGGTCCCACTGGTAGACTAGGCACCACTGAAATCCCTCATAGGTTTTGTCTGTAGTCTAAAAAAATGAAACGTACCTATGACCAAAATAGTGTTGCGTCATCCCAATATAATTGAACCTTTCAAACAAAAGAAATCGAAAGTACCGTGATTAAATCGATACAATTTATTTTGAAAGAAAAAATAAAGAACAATGGGTGCCCATTACAACAATGTCATCCGGTCATTGAAAGAGATGTTTCTAAATAGATTAACGTTACCGTCAAGTTATGTCGACGGAGCCTAACAAGAAGCATCAAAAGTGACATTAAATAATTTTGATACGGATAATGGCGTAGGTAACAACGTAAAAGTACACCCGAGAACAGTCTATTCGAAATAAATTGGAGCAATGGGAATTGGAACGGAAACACAAATATTTTGTATTCCGTCATGGTGGATGATTTTCAAAGAAATACTATGATTAATGTTGAAATAGTGAAGTTTCATCCATCCAGAAACTGTTTAGATCGTTGAAACGAAATTGTTGGCATCCGAAGAGCCGCTAACAGAAGGCTATCAATACAATGTCACACGTCATTATCGTTCACGGGGACTTGTTAAATTGAATGTTTCCAGGTTTTACAGCCGGATGCAATTTGCACTTTTATCTCCGTCTGTACGTGTAAGTTGTCACTTTCGAGTCGTGACTCACGAAGACAACAACGAGCTTTCGTTGCCTCCATCTAATGCTAGGGTCACTTTGCTGTCATAAATTGCGAATAGTTAGCATTTAATATTCTAGCACCCGTGTCTTAAGGTACAAATCGTATCGTTTCAATTAGCTGCGGTTTCGTTTCTTGATGTATTGTGCAAGTGCTCTAATTAATAGCAATCTGTGAGTGTTCACATCAATATTCATACTGCTGATGTAATGCTTAGTGTTCATACGTTTTGTTTATGTATGCGTGTGTAAAATTCTGCGAGTTACAATGTAAAGATGGTCTATTTTATTCTGAGTGACGAAATAATTGTGAATGTTATTAACGTTGGATGATGAGTTTTGAGCAACGTTGCAAAGTATCGATCGGTTTGAGCAACATTGATTTCATTCGGTTTGAAGAAAAGAATGAAATTATTCAATTCATTCAGTTCAATGAATGGAGACCTAATGACGAACTGCGTAGTATTAATATTGAAATATTGATCTGTTTGTCGATGTTTATTGATTCGTTCCATACGATTTATTGACTCTCAAAACTGATTTGTTAGCAATGCAAAAGTTGTAACGAGCAATTTCGGTCACGTTTTTATCGAAACGATGTTTGTCCCCCAGTATGCCGAGTTATAAAACTTTCTTAATCAGTACCTTCTTTGCGCGGAGTGCGAAATAAGAGTTTTCCGTAAATAATTTCCAAATTCTATCTTTGACTTCGTAATCATTTCGTCGCCATTATAATGTGACACCAATTCTTTGGAAATAAGGTTCGATATCCCGACTAGGGACAGTCGAAATCCGTAAAGTACTTAATGTTTTCAATTCCGTATAATCGGTTTAGAATTTCCGGAGTTCCGCGCCAGTAATTGGATTGGACGAAGTTGGCTGCTCCTGGGGTGAATTTTTCAACGGTTTTAACCGCAAAGCTTACTTAGGAATCAATGGTAGGCAGATTGCGTCTAATCAGTATTTGTATTTATGTATTAATGGTTATTAAAAATTGTTTCTGCTGATTGTACGGTAGCTCGGTGGAGAACGAAAGTTCTCAAAAAAAATACGCAGACAATACGTTCATTAAAAACGTAGTTCATTCGCAAAGCTAATGTGGCATTTCTGCTAAGCGCTACTGTTTTGTCTATCGATTCCTTTATCGCTTCTCCGTTCTCCGGGAAAGAAATGTTATTCTTCAGGTTTCTTCTATTTGATCTGGTATCTAGGTAAATGCAAATAATATAATTCTATTTGAATTTCTTACTATTCTTTCTCGTTAATAATAGAGCCAGATTTTAGAGACAAACGATCTACCATATGAAGGTATTACCAGTGTACATTAGTGAATAGTAAATACATTATAAGGTATGAGCTCATTGCCATCTACATATTTTACTATATTTACCTCTGTTCGGAAGGAAACATAATAAACAGTAAGCTGTTTAGAATTTGGCGCGTGACTTGTACTCGACATGAAGATGGCAAATATCTCGTACAAGGATTATTGCTCACGAGCAAAGAGTGCGTATCACTTTCAATACACATTCATAGATTCAAAACCGTCATATTTGCCGCCAGACGACGCTTTTTTATAAACTCGCACTTTGAACAACTTTTAATATTGTAGGGGGAGCAGATGTTGAAAACCTTTTATACGTTTCGGGCTCGCTCACACGTCACAAGGGTACGGCCTAATGCACGCGCCACGCGTTCTACGACAAAATGTTGAGAGCACCACTCCATATAAACGTTTTAGAAGAACGTTTTTCTTGATTTCCACTCACCGACGATCAGTCGAAAATGTATTATCCCATTTCTGAATTTAATATAAGTTCTGGGAATAGGGTTAGAGATCAAATATACTGTGATAATTCTTTTGCCACTTTGAGGGCTCTGCTTTCACACATTATTTTCGGAAATACCAATATACAGGCTTGGTACGGCTTTACATCTTTAAAGGTTACCAATATTTCCCTCTTGGTAACAAAACCGTATCTAATTCGCATTCATACGGAAACTAGGTTAGGTACAAATATTTTCTTATTCATGTAACACAAGCGATATGAAAAGGCTGAAATGGTGTAGCCAATGTTGCGTCCCCGATACCCATTCTAGCCTCGCCGAATGTGCTTGAACCGCGGCTCGCGACCTTTAGCTTGACATTCAGCACTTTAGCCGTTCAGTTTATAGGCTCTTAACATTGACAATGGTGTATAGAATAGCACAGAATTTAAACTATGGCGAGAAACAGCCCGAGTGGTTTATGGGTGCTTACTAATGTAATATGTATGCTCGACTAACGGCTCTGTCAGATGTAAATTGTAAAGGAGTTGTAAAAGGCCGTTTTATGCCACCTGGGTCTGTAACAAAATTGCGCTTTAAATGGCAGGATAGCTTAAAGTTTCACGACTGGTATAGCCAAACAAATACTAGGTATTGAGGTTTCCTCATTTTAAGTCATTACCTAACGTGACGCATTCACCAAAACTCCGTTAGCTATGTTTGCCCTATATTAACATTGATTTCATGGAAAGAAAAATCTATCAATGAAAAATGTGTAGGTCTAGTTGTCACTCGTAGTGAAACATTTCACACTCGAAGATATTGTTATCGATTGGTCGCAGGAAGCGGAAACGTCGCGAGAAATGCTCAGGGAGCCGTTTGCGGCTGTCGTACGTTCACCTCGCGACACTTTGTTGAAAGGAGTATGATCATGTACTTATTTGTCTGTCTGTACTTTGTTTTTTGTAGTTCTATCTCGGATATCGCGAAAGTTTTTGTAGTTGTTATGTAATTTGTGTTCAATAAAAGTAATGAGAAAGAAATCGAATGTTTTTGATCAAAAGATATGAACAACGACTTTTTTTAATCGTTCTCAGTTTGAAACCCTACATAAAGTAACAATTTTAATCGATACGCATAATCACTTTACAAAAGAAGCCTACCTAGTTTGAGGCTATCAAAAATTTACGCTCACTTAAGCCCCAAGAGATAATAGCGCCTACTACAAAGTCTGGAAAGTTTGACGCAACTGTACACGACCCCTCAAAACACGGATCTATAGTTCTAGGCCTTCTTACCCTCAAGAGCTACTCAGAGTTCCAAGCCTTTTGAAATATTACCGTCTAATTATAGTTGGTGATAACCTTCAAAAGGGCAATTGTACTACGCTCCAGGCAGCACGTTTGAAATATTCAGAAGTATCCCAACTTAATTAGGCCGGGTACTTTTGCACAGGAAGGGAATTTATGACTGAAGGGGGATGTCGTCAGGCGAAAGTCATGGGCGATACAACTCGGCCGAATCGAGTGAGAAGTGTAATGTATGTAAGGGCTCAGCAATAAGTGTTCTCCCTTCTTGACCGGATTGAATTACTGGCGCCATGCCATCTAGTGCTGACCGCACCTGCTTATCGATTTTCGGGACACCCTCATGTGAATTCGTGTAATTAGAATTGAACGAACACGCGAGCGTTTCAAATTCGTGCGAATGAAATTTAATTAATATGAACAAGGGCAGGTGTAGGTACCAGGTAGTGTTAAATGTTAATTGTTTGAGATATCTCTAAGGCTCGACTTGTTCGTGTTATTCGCTTGATAATGCTTTCGTAACGCCGAAATGTAGTATTTCGCTTTTATTAAAAGCGATTAGAACTAAATAGGTGCTTTCGTAGAAGTGTCCCACTTTTAATTAAGTATCAGCAGCTGTCTTACAGTTACGAGATAATAAAATCTCCTTTTGTCTAGTTTATTGAAATTGGAATTAGTACCTAGTCTTAAATTTAATTTAACTGGACGTGCCATAAACTCTGGCTCTAATAATGTCAAGCGTTGAAAAAACGTAGAAGTTTATTAAATGTTTGTTGACCCGAGAAAATTGGTACGTTCAGTCAGATCAATTTATCGACATCGTATAGATGTTGCCCAACACTAATAAGAGCAAATGTCCTCTGGTCTGAGTTATACGGTCCTGAGCGACTGCCCGTCGCAGGCTATTTCCTCTTGATCCACTCAACTATGGCTGCGGTTTCTATTCCGAATATTTTCCTCCCCTCTTTGCAAATGTTTTGGATTTTACGACAATTTCTTCCATTACTGCTAGTAGTACTGCTCCTTGCAGAAAATTAAAGGCGTTTTTCTTTTTGCTTGTTTTGGAAAAAGATGTATGATCTTCATTAGCTGAAAATGTGTTACATATTATTTGCCTTCAATCAATCAAGACGCGGCTAAGCGAAAACATAGCACCTTGAAACGCTTCATTGAAACTAATATCTGAGGTAATCAGAGATCTTTAGCATTAATAGGTACTCGATCGTAACAGAAACATCTTAGAAGTGATATCAGTTTCAATCAGGATTTGCTTTCATTACAGAGAAAGCCTATTGGTAAGATAGACGTAGTTGATGTTTAAAAGAATTAAGCCTCTATAAATCTTCGTTAAGCACATAAAATATCGCTAGAACATTTAAATTCCTACAATGTTCGTGAGATGTTTGACATAAAAAAAACACGTCAGAATGTGTACCTACAACATGTAAAGCAAAGTTGCAAGCGACACCAATTCACATTTATGGCATGTACTTTAACTTGAACATATGTTAAGTGGACACCCTAATGAAACCGGCTTGGCAAACATGAGTGAAATCTCACTTATTTGTAGTTGGCAAGAGCCATCCTGCGAACCAATATGGACGTCAAATATCGACTGGATAATTGACAAGTTCTCGACATTTTAAGCCCTTAGGATTGGCTTTTCGCAAGAGATTAGGGGCCTTGTTAAAACCTGTCAAGGATTATGGTATTGGCGAAAATAAAATGGCTGTCTAAACAGCGCAGGGATGAAATGCGGATCATTGTCGAATTTTTGACATCAAGCAAAATATTTTATGACGCCTTGACCTTTCCATACAGAAAAGAAGGAGGAATAAGTATATTTCGTAAAAATATTCTTCTTGATTATTGTTTTTCTATTTTTAACTGGGGAATCAAATATCCAGAACCTTCCCTTTGGTGTTATTGTATCCGAATGTCTGCTCATCTGTTAATACCTGAACTCCTTGTTGCTTTTACGCTCGAGTTATGTTGTGACCTCACAAAAAATTCTTATTTCCATGAATTATTTACTGAGTTATCAAGGACTAGAAGTTGAGACGTGACTACGGTAGAGGTTTTGACTCAAATCAAGATTAAGGGGAGCACTAATTGAAGATATCCGTTGCTTTAACACTAATTATACTTGATGAGGTACTTAGACAAGGTTCTTTTGGCACGATCATTCTGAAAAAACTGTGAAGAGGGTCTGATTCAATTAGGCAGAGCGATTGTTGTCTGGAATAAGTTCGTAAAGACTTAGGATTATAATGCTGTTGTTACAGATAGATACTGTATCAAATCATCAAATGAAAGCTTTTGTTGTTTAAAACAAACGGCTAAAGACTTTTAATCCCAATATAGATAGCATCGAACAATGGTCCTAACACGAATAAAAAATAAGTATTTTAGCGCAACAAAAAAGCGTAGACAACAATCGAATTTATTTTTAATGTCTGGGAACTCTTTTGTGTATGAAAAAAAGTTGTTTGGAAATAGTAAAACGACGAAAAAAAAATCAGCACGCGTTCACTTTCAAACAATGGTTGGCGCACAATATTTGCTATAGGATTAGTGTGTTTGTGGTTCTCAGGCCGTTCAGTCGGTCAACCGATGTGTCTTAAGCCAATATAATCCTTAAACATTGTACAAGGTTCATTGTAACAATACAGAGCCAAGAAATATTTATTTTAGAGCATATATGTAATAAAAATACTACTAAATCGTTTTTTGTCAATCGGTTCTATGCAAAAATGCTATTCATATTTGAATTTCATTTAAAATGCTATCAAGTTTTTATTTAAGCTGCAACGGTATTCTAGTCATTACTCAGTTGGCTAAAATGTGGATTGATGACATTTTTGCATGTTTATCAATACGAAATTTATGAGTTTTGGTTGATATATTTGGTAACGTTATAAAAAGTTAAGCGAAGTCAGTGGACTCCTTTTACATTAAGCTCTCTCTAGAGTAGGACAAATGTTATGAAGTGATTTGCTTAAGATTAAATTTTTTTTTAATATGATTCTGATAATGAAAATTAACAGTTAAATGCGCCAAAAACAAGGGGAGACAGACACAACAAACATCATCTCGTTGCTACGCAGAATGACGTACCTAAAAGGCGGTTGTGTGAGGTACTTCTATTTATGTAGCCTCGGAGCGTAGCTTAAGTCTGAGATCCGCCTCAGCACCTATTTCAAGTCTTACAAGCCATATCCCTTCATCACATCCTCAATACGAAGTGCGTGCTCGTTCCTCACGCGACATCTTATTAATGGGCGACAACATTATCTTCAGCATCTTGCAGGCCGGTACCTGTCTGACACGATCAGTATCTTCTGACACCTGCGTCTAGCTGGTGGCGCATTTGTATGTGCCACATCTGAGTGGTGAAGGCTCGTTTAATTACTGCATCGCTGGTATTTGTTTGTGGTTCTACCGGTTTTTAATTTATGGATATTGGTTGGGTTTTATAAGTCTATCTGATGATTCATTTTTGGGTTCGAATTCTTTTACTGTAAGTTGAATCAGTGCCGAAAAGTTCTAATTTTACATCAGGTGTAAAGTTATGGTGCCAAGGAATTCAAAAAGGGTATAATAAAAGTAATCATAAAACAGAGGCGGCTAACGATAATGATGATTGCAACGACATTTGTTATATAAAATTACTTAATTTTTAAGAGCTGACTCGTTGTAATAAGTTATTATAGTAATATAAGTTGTAATAGTTTATTATGGAGTTCACCTGTTGTTGTAACTTCCGAAAATGCTTCTGTCAGCACGTAATTATTGTTGTCGAAATCAATTCCATCTGTCAGGTCGGCCATTTTACGTTTTGCACATTGCGTGTCCACCGGTACTTCTGTGACACGATTCCTATCTGCTGACACCTGCGTTTACTTCATTTAGCTTGATTCGTTCTTATTTCTTTCCGAAAGTTGCTGTTTTTGCAATTAGCGCCGCTAATTATAATTAAAAAGCGTTTTTGTATAAGGAAAAATATGCTCTCATGTCATGAATGAAAGTTGGGGTTTGAGCGTTTTTTTATTCACATGTTTTTATTAAGACCTAGATTTGAGGATTCATTAACACCATAAGTGTGCAATACATGCATGCCATGTTTTGGTCATACACCCACTTGAAGCCCAGCTTTCAATTACGATTACATTTTATCTTATCAATGAACGATTGTTGGCCAAAATTGCCTCTGTTATCTTGAATTTCATCTGAATACAAACACTTACAGAGGTTCACGGAGCTCTAAAAAGCTGGCAGTACAAAGTGGGCAAAAATTAAAAAAAAAAAGCTCAAAATTTGTTGCTAATTTGTTGCTAATTAGTTGCCAAATAATCGATTTTTTTGCTTTTGCCGATTTCGAGAAATCGTCTACAATGCTAACTTCACCATAAGCTGGCATGGATTATAAGATAAAAGTAAAGGTAAAATAAACAAAATCACTACAAATTTGTTGCTAATTTGTTGCTGTATAACCAAAATAAATTTGAGGTGCAAAAAATTTTTTTTTTTCAAATAGAAAATTTTTATTTGCTTTGCGCGCTTGAATGTCAATTGTTTCATGAAAAAAATATGAAATAAATTTGTTGCTCGTCACAGAACTGTTCCTTGTCACTTAGAGAACCAGCAACTAAATAGACACCCGACGATCGGGTGTCTTGAACTTCGGTGACTAACAAACCGGCCATGCTGGCTTGAATGTCGATTTTTCCGGTGAAAAACGTTGAAATGAATTTGTTGCTCGTCACAGAGGTGATTAATGTCTCTCAGAGAACCAGCAACTAAATAGACACCCGACGATCGGGTGTCTTGAACTTCGGTGACTAACAAACCGGCCATGCTGGCTTGAATGTCGATTTTTCCGGTGAAAAACGTGGAAATAAATTTGTTGCTCTTCGCAGAACTATTAGGCATCGATCGGAGAACCAGCAACTAAATAGACACCCGTTGATCGGGTGTCTTGAACTTCGGTGACTAACAAACCGGCCATGCTGGCTTGAATGTCGATTTTTCCGGTGAAAAACGTTGAAATGAATTTGTTGCTCGTCACAGAGGTGATTAATGTCTCTCAGAGAACCAGCAACTAAATAGACACCCGACGATCGGGTGTCTTGAACTTCGGTGACTAACAAACCGGCCATGCTGGCTTGAATGTCGATTTTTCCGGTGAAAAACGTGGAAATAAATTTGTTGCTCGTCACAGAGGTGATTAATGTCTCTCAGAGAACCAGCAACTAAATAGACACCCGTTGATCGGGTGTCTTGAACTTCGGTGACTAACAAACCGGCCATGCTGGCTTGAATGTCGATTTTTCCGGTGAAAAACGTTGAAATGAATTTGTTGCTCGTCACAGAGGTGATTAATGTCACTTAGAGAACCAGCAACTAAATAAATAGGAGAGCTCAAAATAACACACAAGTCAAATTGTTGAGCTCTCATGAATTGACGAGCTCAAAAACATCGCAACAAACGGCAACATTCAAACGCTTAATGTATCTAGCGGGAAGTTACAGGAATGGCCTTTTAGGGTCATCCGATTTCGAAACAAACATTCAAGGAAACATAGCCTGTTTGATAATCATCAGCTTAAAGGAGACTTGGTGATTGGATGTTTATTTAGTTGCTGGTTCTCCGATCGATGCCTAACAGTTCTACGGAGAGCAACAAATTTATTTCCACGTTTTTCACCGGAAAAATCGACATTCAAGCCAGCATGGCCGGTTTGTTAGTCACCGAAGTTCAAGACACCCGATCGTTGGGTGTCTATTTAGTTGCTGGTTCTCTGAGAGACATTAATCACCTCTGTGACGAGCAACAAATTCATTTCCACGTTTTTCACCGGAAAAATCGACATTCAAGCCAGCATGGCCGGTTTGTTAGTCACCGAAGTTCAAGACACCCGATCATAGGGTGTCTATTTAGTTGCTGGTTCTCTGAGAGACATTAATCACCTCTGTGACGAGCAACAAATTCATTTCCACGTTTTTCACCGGAAAAATCGACATTCAAGCCAGCATGGCCGGTTTGTTAGTCACCGAAGTTCAAGACACCCGATCATCGGGTGTCTATTTAGTTGCTGGTTCTCTGAGAGACATTAATCACCTCTGTGACGAGCAACAAATTCATTTCCACGTTTTTCACCGGAAAAATCGACATTCAAGCCAGCATGGCCGGTTTGTTAGTCACCGAAGTTCAAGACACCCGATCGTCGGGTGTCTATTTAGTTGCTGGTTCTCTAAGTGACAAGGAACAGTTCTGTGACGAGCAACAAATTTATTTCATTTTTTTTTCATGAAACAATTGACATTCAAGCGCGCAAAGCAAATAAAAATTTTCTATTTGAAAAAAAAAATATTTTTGCACCTCAAATTTATTTTGGTTATACAGCAACAAATTAGCAACAAATTTGTAGTGATTTTGTTTATTTTACCTTTACTTTTATCTTATAATCCATGCCAGCTTATGGTGAAGCTAGCATTGTTGACGATTTCTCGAAATCGGCAAAAGCAAAAAAAACGATTATTTGGCAACTAATTAGCAACAAATTAGCAACAAATTTTGAGCTTTTTTTTTAATTTTTGCCCACTTTGTACTGCCAGCTTTTTAGAGCTGGTTCACGGAACATGTTTATTCACAGTATGCAAAATTAATTACAGAGACTTAACTCAAATAACTCTCTCTGTAGTTCATTGTTAGCTCCAAAAGCTTATTTTCCGCCTCCTAGGCTTTATTCTGATGAAGATATTTTAGTAGGACGTCGAACAAAGCGTGGACTACTAATGTGAAGATTATGTAGATATCTCAGTGCGTTCATTTGGAAGATTTGCTGTAATTTCTGGTTTTAGCCAATATAGCGCTTTCATATCTTTCACCGTAATTACAAAACCTGTTTTAAAAAGTTTCTGAGCGTTCTCGGAATCGAATAGAGGGATCACTTTTTCGTTTTGCGAGTACATAGCAACCCTTCAGTTCTGGGAAGAATGGCGAGCTCGTGACAGTTGAGTCGAGCGCTTCCAAAAATGGTAAGACGACGTCTGCGCACTGCGATAGATCCGCAAACACTTTCAGGCCACAACTCTTCGCATTACTTACAAACTTTTAATCTAATCTCAAGAAGTCTGTTAACGGTCTTGACATAGCGCGATTGATCGCTTCGGCCGGCAACAACTTAATCCAAGTTCTTAACTTTCGATTTAGTTAAACATTGTTAACGGAAAGTAAGACAGCGATGAAAATATTGTGACAACAACGCTTGAGAAACAAAATATCAAGTGACGTCACATCATCCGTGTACACTTATTTGGACAAGTGCGTGAATGTAGTTCACAGCTTGCGTATGTTTGTGACATAGTTGTTTTAATTGTATTGTTTTAATCTTGTACAAATATCAACTGTTTGTCTGGCTTTTCTAGGTATACTGTGAGCGAAGTATCGTCTGCTATAGTACATAGAAACAAAAACTTCAATTAGGGTCAAGAGGAGATTACAAAAACAGCAAAAATATAAACACGATTTTTGTTACCATTACTCTCCAAAGACTGGGTCTCAGAAGAGTAAATGACTGGACATTTCATCATACATAACTTCTTGCAGTATATTTGATCTGTCTCCATAAAAAGACTAGCAGTAACATCTTAATGATGTTCCCCGTTCAATTAGTTTATGCTCCCGAGAGGTCTTGCGTGTTAGTTTTACAATTTACTGTCTTGCATCGGGGCTGCGAGCAAAGTGTACAATAACATAAAATTCAAGAAGCAAATTACTGCCTGGCATTGCTCTAGTGGCCTGAACATAAGATCCTAGATTCATGCGCGAGGAAGGAAACAGATGGCTTATTCTATGTAGAATTTTTCAGGTTGCAGCTCTGTTTGGGTTAACGTCCGACAGAAACAGAATCGAGTCGACACGAGATTTTTTAATATAAATGACAAAATGGATTTATGTTATAATTATGGTTTTCCAAAAGAGTAGTTATTATCAAAAAGTAGCGCGGGAAATATACAAGACAGCAGGTCCCGTGATCCGCAGCAATAATCGAGGATGCTACCTAGATTAATGCGTAGATGATAAAATAAGAGTACTTACATACAATTTCTTTGCTTGCTTTTCGAAAAATGCATTTTGTTATAAATAAGTAGGAAATATTCCGATTCATAAATTAAATTATCAAAGAATAGGACTTAAAATATCAAACACAGTACATAAACGTACCAGTACCTTAACCTGCGGTCACGGCTTGCGCGTACGCAGCGCCTTTCCGTGTCAGTGTCGCCTTAAAAAATATTGCCTAGCAGAAAATCTAGTTCAGGTTCGACCCAGTTTATAGGCTTACATTGTAGTGGTCCTATCGGGGGCTAGTTAGCAGCAACTTGAAAATGTTAAATTAAATGCTACAAATTGTTACGCTTGTTTTGTTTTTAGGTTCCTGTTTATTTTGTTGCTTTATAAATTAGATGTTGTGTATTGCTTGGTATTCATTGTAGGAAGTGAAACTATACTTTTCAGACTTCTTTTTGACCTGCCAAGGAATTGGAAGGTGGTTAATAATCCAGGATACTTGTATGTGGAAGAATTTCATCTGTCTTGAACTTCTAACCTGAAGCAATATTTATATGGGTGTCACAAAAACCACGTTCACTAACACATGTTTGAGCATAATAGAGTATGTAATAACTTAAAAGGTTATTTCCTTATCTATTAACCATACATATCATCTTCTAACTTTCTAATGTCTTTTACCATTATTTAGTCAGGAATTCTAAAGTTAGTTTTCTTATGTCCCAGTTCCGACACCGTTGTCTTATCATAGTGAGATAAGAAATTTGACATGCCTAATCTCTCTTGACAAGAAACGCTTATGAAAACAGAAACTTAGTTATGTTAGACGATAGTACGTCTAGAGTTCAATTAGTCCTTTGAGTATTAGAGAGTATTGTTTTAAATTGAGTTAGAAATTATCTGAAAGCTTTCTAGTCTTTGACAGAAATATTGATAGGCTTTTTAGTCACAGACATCGAGATGTCTTTGTAAGTTTTGACACGAACAAAGTCATAGATAATGACTGAAAGACAGTCTGATAGTCTGCTATTATTGTTAATGATGTAATTAAATGTTGAAGACACGATGACGGCTGAAAACGATTTAGGGATAATGAGATCAGCTGACACTGTAATTGTACAAATTAGTCGTTGTCCGTCAAAAGATTTGGGTCCTACTTTTTTATATTCTTTTGGAAACAAATGACTATTCGATCGAGACGCACGTTGATGAATTTACAGACTTTCTTCTTCAGTTTCATAGCCGTCATTTTCTCTTCTCTACTCTGTTATGTTCACACTTTGTCGGCATTTTCTTAACGTCTGTGACCCTCAATAACGTACGAAGATAATGAGACAGCGTATATGAGTCTGGTATTTTCTACCATTAAATTCAATGAGTAACTTTATACATACATTAATTTTGTTCGAATATTTATGTCGTTAATAACTTCTTTGTGTTGAAAAATTAATGGTCAATATAATATAAAGTGATAATTAAACTTCAACGAATATAATGGTATGTTGTCGATGCCCCATTACGGGCTAGTTGTCAATGATTGATGTCGGCTCAATGTCCCACGGTATTAATTTCCCTCAACCATACGATTCTATTTAAAGGAACCTTTCATGTCATTCCAATTTCACTTTTATATTTATGAGGCTAAGGTATAAACTTGACCGTAAGACTCAAGTACCTAGTTAACACATGTTAAGACGGTATTTTTTAAGTATTTTAAAGATTTTTCTGTATAGTACTTAACTGTAAGTGGAATGTAGTGGGAACTTTAAGTGTTAATGGGTAAATTGTTATTGATATGGTTTTCGAAACTTTATCTTCAAGTTAACGGTTCACGCTTGTTAACACTGCAATGATAATGTGCGAAGTGTAATTAATTGATGATTTATTATACTCGTATCGGCTGCTGTTATTTTATGATAATTTACAACGAAAATGTAAGCAGCTGTCAAAAATATTTTTCGTATGGCATCACTAACAAGCGAGATGAAGTGTCCAAGAGTGTAAAAAGTTTAGCTACTAATGTGGCTCTAATAAACGCTAACATCTATACAAAGCCTCCACGTTTGAGACTTGACCTACTAAACGGAACATTAAATAAAACACGGCGCAAATCCCCCTCATGACAGCGTTATCACGCATATTACGGCTATGATGTATACAAAACAGATATTTCAAATCGTGCGTGCATTGTTTGTGCGAAAACAGTGTCTCGTTTGCAAGTTCGTCACGCAATTTTCCCCCTTCACGTAAAAATAAGGGAGCTGCCAACGTGCGTCGCCATCCTTGCGATCGTACACGTAACACGTCATTGCGGTGACGTGTTACCCGTTCATATAAAAATTTACGACTGTACCTCACATGTTAATATGTGTGCTGATGGCGTTCCCTCGTATAAAAGGGAAGGTATTTTGTGTATCGCTAACAACGAGATACTATAGGGACCTGCGTTCGGAACGAGAGATGCTCGTGTTCCACTTAGCGGTGCCGCGTTGACAGAATTTTCTAATTTCTTTTGTGCCAGTATCCGAATTTAAAACCTCTTTTAAAAAGCTGCTTTTAAAATTGGGCGGTGTTCGATCTATGCTCGAGTTGGCAAAGGAATGATATCTGGCAAGTGAGACTTGACATGATCTGGAAAACGTTGGCGAATTTCATGCTGACCAGTTCGATTTCAAGCCAAGTTGGAGTAAAGAAAAGAAACTTAAAGTTTAGGAAATAAAGGACCTCTTAGCTTGGAAAAGTTTATGCATTTTAAAAAGTTGAAATTACAGATAGTTGAGTTGCAAAAACAAGTAAAAATCGTTGTAGTAGTGGCATTTCATCTTAACCCGAGCAATACGCGGCATTGATTAGGCTCAACTTCACTCGCTCAAAATTCCTGCCCCAAACCTGGGCATACAAATAAAATTGTGAGTGAAAACACTGAATGAAAACATCAATCAAGAGCGTACGTAGTTGAACTGAGGTGCACCGCTATCGCTATTGAATGGGATTGGGACCGTACGACTTGTGAATTGAACGTGATTGAAGCCAGATGAACCGAGATCATTACGTACTGTTGCTTCGTCGCTGTGTGCTGCAGTTTGATTGCTTGCCGCTTTGTGATGCCTTGCTTGAATTCAGATAGAACTGTATTATGGTGTTTAGTATGCTATGTTACTTCTCTCTGGTGTAGTCATTGGCAGAGGTAACTATCCTCATGTTTTGTTTAGGGTACAGTAAAAATACTGCATAAATTACCTCAAAAATCACGCGGACCGTAAGCTGAACTATAAGCTGTTGAATTGGTCCTGATTTCATCGTTTCCTCGAGTAAAATAATTAATTAGCTAAAAGAGATTTCCTTGATTAAATAAAACTCTTACATCATAACCAGAAATAGACTTAAAGTGGAATAAATTCTCGCTTCTGCCATTACAGTCATTATAACGCCTGTCACGTCGTCCTATGCTTCAAGTATAACAGTACTTCAACACAAGTTTCTACAATAAATAAGGCTTTTACGAGCAATGCTTAGAGGCACCTTGGTGGCGTTAGGCCTTGGAGTAGTTAACCAACCGGAGCTGCCATGAACACAAAGCCCTACACGATAATCCGCTAATTTACACCCAGAGGGCGAGGCAATGCAAGAAATTGTGATACTTAGCCCGCTCAAGCATTTTGGCTCACAGACAATAAAATTTTCAAACACAATCATCGGCTAGACGGAATAGTATGAGCGGTGGTTTCCTCCCTTTGCCGTAGGGGACACGGCAGTAACGGCGTCTCCAGCTACTTATGTTCTAAGTTCATAGCCCGTATTCGCTTCCGCATCTCGCATTATCGAGAGAGCTTTACCAAAACGGTGTTAGCATTCGCGCGGCGGCGTTTTTGCGGTCGTCTGTAGGTGCACTTATAATGTGTCATGCATTATGTATTTTGTGTCTCTTGTCCGTTTGTTACTTGATACTGTGAGAATTGAACGCGATTATTGTGCGGAGATTGTCGCTAGTTAATATTTTATGGTTCACAGTTTCACAGCAATTTTTATTGTTTTTGTTCTAAAATGGATTGGGTGCTTTGGTGATCAGTTTTCTCTCTAAAGTAAATTTCTTAATAGTCAGTACCTATGGCATATTTGTTTGCACTACGTAAAGATTTTAAAATTAAAATTTTAATATTGATTTCTGACCCTTACGCGAATAAACGTCGGGATTAAAAATATCCGCTATAAAATCCGTAAAAGTAGTTTTATTTAAAATTTTCATTTTCAACAGCGAGACTTTTTGCGTCACTTTCCTCTTCCCACATATGTAAGGTAAGTACAGTTTTAAGCCATATTTATTAGGATATAAGATCATCCTTCCACTTTGTCGGTTCAGCGCTATTATTAGAAGCAGGAAGGCAGTAGGTAACTTAACTTCCTTACCCCCACTTAAAGTTCCCTAAGTTTTATGAGTTGTGCAGGCGATAAAAACCCGAAGTACTAAGTTTAAAGTTTTTAACTTCTCTCAAACGTCCTTTGTGATTTCAGTGCCAAATGTGCTGATTGAAATAATGGAGAATTTCTGGGTACGATAAATAAAAATAGAAAGTGTGCAGCATATATCAGGTGTGTCGTTCACAATCACATTAAATTAAATGCGTTAATGTACTGGTTAAAATATGACGATTAACACAAAGAAAACAGAAAAATACGTAAGAATAAAAAAATGAATTTTTCAAACAAAGTAAATACAATAAAAATGTGCGAAAATTAGAACACCATATAAAAGTCAGTCACTACAAACAACTGAAATTCTCCCTTGAAAACTGACAGCTGTCAACTGATCAAAACATTCGATATTCCTAACTTTATCTCTGCTTTACACATGATGTTGTAAATTATAAAAACGAAAAATGAATCCTGTGGTTAAACCACTGAATGGATTAGGTTATTTTTTTTTACAATTCGCCATAGAATATCATAACGTATATGCGATAGGATTTAATGTGATTGTGAACGACACACCCGATATAATCTTAAATATGAAAAGTAAATTAGAAGCGATAAAATTTTTGGTTTTTGTGATAGATAGATTTGGGTACGTGTTTAGAATGGATGTTGTGAAGACGTTGAAATTTTTTTGTCATAATGACGAGCGTGCTTATCGACCGTTTGACTAAATTAACTTTATGCAATTTATGCCATTCTACCATTTTTTTAAATAATATTTTTTTTAATCTCCCTAATGCTAAATTACAATGCATAAAATCCTTTCATATTTTCCTGCTAACCAGGCCTTGATTCAGATCCGTGATCCAGATCTTACTATTTACATAAAGCAATCGTCAATTTTCACTTCCCCACAATACACATGATATACTGCTCGCATTGTAGTCTTCACAAAAACTATCTCCGAAGAAAAATAAACCAGAATTTTTCGGTTTGCCAGAAAACTTTATCTAGAACGTTCGAAGTGTTACAGAAATAGAATTTTCTTCTATTCACTAAGTTTCCACCCGTATAAGTTCTAGCCGCGATTGTGAAGGAGTATGTGGGCCAAACTGGGTTATAAACTGTTTATTGTAGAAGCCGTGGCACATTTTCACAGCCCGCATGCATCAATTAACTTTCAATAAAATAGCGATATGTGAGCTGTCAGTGGCTCTCAACTGTGATGGATCGTATTTCTTGTTTATCTGATGAGTTGGCGTTAGTATTGTTTGTGATAATTTTGGTAGTTTCATTGACCGGTTCAACATTAGTCAGAGGCTCAGAAATTTTTTGGCGTTTCCCCTCTCTTGACTAACATTAGATAATCTGATATGCACATATTTGCACATACCAAGAGACCCGAAAAAAAAATTGTACTGACACCCACCACTAGGCCAATCTTCATTCTACAACTTTTCTTACTCCCTCAGATTTGCATTCAATCAGCCATGCAACCTTTTAACCCGAAAGCTACACTCAAGGCTGTAAAGCTAACACGTGTCCAAGCGGGGTATAAATAAATAATCAAATGACGCTACTTCTGAACTTGCGGTAAGCGAATCAGTTACTGGTTCCTCGTGTTTCCACCATCATAAGTAAAAGGTCGTAAGTGCTACTTGCACCTGTATGACGATACGCCCTTTTAACTTCGGAAGGTAGGGTCTCATAAAGAACGCTGTCTATAAGTTCTATCCAGCTGATTTCAACCAGCTTCCTCCACTTGACGCTTACAGCTTTCTCGAACGATTATCATCTAATACATGCTGTTTTTCTTTAATTAATGGCCAATGTAAGTGTCGGACTATGTTTTATAAGTCGTAACAACACTTTATTCGCAATTTTCCGAGTCGGTATAACGGATTCCTGTAGTTTATGATGTTTGATTAATAGTTTAATCTTAAGTAGTGGTTTGGAACAAAATTATCATATAATCTTTATTAATACTTTGGCTAAAAAACATTTTTCTAATATTAAAATTTACTTCGAGAATCCATTTGTGGTCGTAATAGTAAATCCAAAATTGATATTCTTTGAGTCGTAAAACCTGCATTAGTGAGACTACTAGATCATCAAGCGTGGTCTAGATTTGCTTCTGCACCTATCTTTATTGCTCTTGTTATTACTTCAATTAGCTTCTTAGAAATATCTTCTTGATGTGTTTTTAGTGTACTTGTATGGGTTAGTTTGATGAACCTGAGTTTATTGAGAACGTTCATACATTATGAATTTGTTAGCGGTGATGCTAATGCTTTTAACACGCTTATTAATAATTTAATTATAAGATCGAATAGAGAGCAGATGCTGAGAAAAGTAAAATTAAATTTGTGAAAATATATTAATAGGATATCCTGGTGCATGAAATAATTTCCTCAGAACGCTGGTAAAACGACGACTGTTTCTCTCATAGATTTGGAAAATAGGTTTATGATACAGTTTTGATTACTTTGGTGTATACTTGTATAATTAAGCTTAAAATAGTGTAAGTACATGTGTTTGATGTTGAAAATTAACATAGAGGTTATGCTGATTTCTAAACAGCTGGCTGAAGATAACTAGGATGAGGAGATATATCTAAGTATTCTGCTTTAAGGCTAACGATATTATCCAACAGATGTTGAGGATTAACTTCCAATTAATTTTGAAGTACAGGTAATAAATAAAGATTAAGAGGTCCTAAATCCGAGTACTACGAAATATCATCAGATTTGAGAACTTTAGTGTACTGAGCCCGTAAACGCCCACAAAATGTTAAATTATTGTCCCGCCCTCGTGAGAATTATCGGTAAACCTCGATTTCACTTATTTTAATATGTTCTAAGAATGATTGGCCAATAGTGCTGTTCCATGAAAAACTTTCAGTCTTTTATTACTTTTCTTTATCACGTCTTCTGAGGATCACAGCACTAAAATACTTGGAAATAAATTATTGTAGAAAGTCCTCAGTCATTGGATTTATTGGAATTTTAATCATCTGCTATGCCATTTCCCGGATTTTACCGAATGCAGCTGAGTACTAGTGTTTTACATGGAACGAGTCTGATCTAATCAAAGCAGTTACTTAGAAAACCCTCAACAAGATAGGTTGTTAGTTTTCAGGCTTCTGAATACTAATTGTCAAAGATGTTCAAAAAGAAAGACGAAGCATTGTCCTCTAATCTTTAACACATGGATGGGTTTCCATAAGGCCCATTTCTTAATCAGTCTGGCTCAATAACGCACAGTTGAGATAAAACAAGAACTCAAACTACTCAACCGACTAACAGTAAGCGTGATAACAAATGACCTTCTAATTTGAAAGCAGATATTAAAGTCACGAATACTAGTGTAATTGCAGAAGCACCTCATGAGATTTATAGCTGGCTCCACGAGTAGCGTTCGAAGTTTGAACGTTTGAACGGCACTATCGGGTGTTCGATCGGAATGATTGATCAACTCACGCGCAGCCACTGGTGTGGTCCGCTGCCGTGACGCAATAGCACAATGATGGGAATGTTGAACGCTGATGCTGCTACAATTCTAATGATCGGTTGCCATCTTTGTTGGGTGTCAGTCACGAATTTGCATCTTTTTTGCAGGACAGAAAAAATGGTAACGAAAGCTTATTTTAGAGTCTATTGTAGTAGTTATCGGTAATAATACTTTCAGAGCACTTGAGAAGCTATTAACCTCCTTACATATTTTTTAAATATAAGTACGTGCAGAAATAATTGGACACGAGTGCAAACCATTTACTCTTTTTTACCAACGATACTGGCTAGTGGCTATGCCTTGATAAGTTTTCTTCGAATTCCAGTAAACTGAATCGTAACCACCGTTACGAATTATTTTGAATACAAAACTCCTTTAAACGATAACGAGTTCTCACACAACTCAAACGACTCGTACGCACTTGACGTCATAATTTCCTCCCGCTGCGATCTACTGTTGTTCTGTAAAAGCGGTTCTGTTCGATTTATGTGCACACCGCGTTCCCTTTATATACTCAAATGGCTGTAGTTTCAAAGAAACTATTTACATGTGAGTACGGTCAAGGGGTCCGAAGTTACCAACTGTGGGCAGACTGTTAGTTATTCTGAACCCGAACTAACCGCAACTGTTATTAACTTCATAAGTTGAACGCTTATTTGATGTCATTATGTTGGTTCACTTTTGTGAGATTGAAAGGAGTTGGGGTTTAATCGGTTGGTTGAGTGTTGTCGGATTGGTCAGCCCATTTGATGTTTGGCATATTTTATTGTCATTATGAGGCTATTTGGACCCTAAACTTTAGCTTTTCCATTAGTTTTCATTCGAGAGAAACGTTTAAAGTTGTAGCACATAAAACGACTTTTACTAAGTCTCTAATGGATAAAACTGCAAAAACATTTTGCATATTTGAAATCATGAAAGAGCAAACAATTATTACTTTCAAACCGTTCAAAAACGTGCGCTCAGCAAAATTAATAGGCAACACGGCGTTTTTTTATGTAAAATAAAAGTACCTTGTCACCGCCGATTCAATTTCGGGGGTAAAAAAACTGCACTACAAAATGGTTTTGTGCGAAAATTGTAAAATTAAATGTGTAACAGGAGTCGGGTTTGTGATACTGGTAAAAAAACTGTCGTTGGACAGACGGTGTTGCCAGATTTACCGGCTGCCAGGATTAGTTCAATGGTCGTATGTCGCTGTTCGATTGAAATCGTACTCGGGTGCAGACGTTAATTCGAAGCGTCGGATTGTGATCTTTTTACTTAGTACCAGTATTAGTTTCTTGGAATTGTAGTTGTGTTACTGTTTATGGCTAGTTGAATATTAGAATCGGAATATATTGTTATGTGAAGGGTTTTACATAACAATATATTCCGAGAAGATTCACTTCAACAACAGTTTTGCTTTGCCTATTCTTATGAATAGACACCAATCTGCTACTGAATATCGTAGGACAACTCTTATACTTTAACCAACCAGGAAATTGAATTCAAAACAAATGGAGCCTACCTATGGTAGGGTCAGTGTGTGTGTTATAACTAGACGGACAAGATAGCAAGAGAAATCTGAAATATTCCGAAATGAATGTTAAAAAGACAAAGATTGTCAGTCACGGTCTATTTAATATTAAAGTTCGTTACAAAAGGCGACCTCGAGTTGAATTTAAATTTATTATTCCATCGCAATTTATCCAGGTTCCGTCTAGACTCGCTAATACGTGTGTATTCAGCGGACAAAGAGTAAAGTTACCCTGCGAAGTTAATAAAGAACCTGTGCCGCGTACCGTGACCCATAGACAAAGGGAAGTTTGTTTTATATGCGCGTCATACGCTGCTTATTGTTGCCAGAGTAAAAATATATTCCCAGTAAACAGAGCGGAAAATATCATTATGATATTTTTGTTTATTGCATTTTTGTATCGCCAAGGGATGGATCGTCCGTTTTGGGATCATACGTAATTCTGTTTTTCTATTAAATTTTATTAAGCGAATCATTTTGTTGATAAGTTCATGTAATATTCATATTATATACTTTTTTCCTCCTTGAGAAATATTTCTGCGTTATTTTTTATGGTTGCGTTAAACGACGAAACATTAAGCTTTATATTATTTTATTTTATTTCTTTCAAATACTTACTTGAAGCCTTGGTAAGCTTAAGCATTTTGTAGGATACTTAAGTTATAGAAAAATTACAATTATTTATGAAGGAATCTGCAATGTCAAAAACGATAGAGGCGTAACTTTTTTATTGTTTCACAAACGTAAATATCAAATACATTCATTCAAAAATAGTTACGTAAATCTATCAACAAATGATCAATCCACAGGCTTCGTTCGTGTGGTCATCACATCGACACTCAAGTTACTTCAAGTGTGGTCTGAGGTTTTACACCGATATTTATTTTTGATTACGTATTTACTATACGTACTTTGAAATCGATACTTTCTTATACTTATTTGTTTAATGAAATGGAATTAGTTACCTGAGTTTTAATTTTAAAGTCTTTAATGTGTGTTGAGAATATTAAAACATGGTAATATTGGGGTAACTACGATGGAGATCTGATAGATAGTGTCTATGGTAATAGTTTTCGTGTTAGGTATGTGGTAGTCATGTGAGGTTAGACAAGTAATTTGATTGGGATCTATTGACATAATGGTCTGTTTAACTGTGGTCCTTCTGAATACCTTATGTATCAAAGCTGTTAATAGCGATCGATTTTTTTCAGTAAATCAAACCTATATTATATTTTTTGTTATGACACATTATTTCTGACACCTTTCGTGTTTATTTTTAACATATTTGCATATCTACACAATCCTAAAAGCAATAAATCAAACTTTTTACGTAACAAAAAGGTTTGCAATCATGCAGCCATCGCCTTCTTTCTCAAGTTTTTTTTTCTTTTATTACCAGCTAACGTATTCTGCCATCAAATTATGGCGTGTCAGCGCCCAATTACGGGCTTAATATCGGTATTTTGTTACGTTATAAATATTTTAACATAATATTAATATGAGGTATCGTCCAATTTGTCATCTTTTTATATAAAAAGGTACTTAATACCCCGATATGCTGTTAATGTAAACTGATTGTGACAGAAATGGACCTTCGATCATTTTCAATGTCAGACCAGTGTTTGTATCGAACGTATTCATATTAAAATGAGATAATATTATATGAATATGTTGTCTGCTTTTGTTTTCTATTGTTTGAACTTCGTAATTAATGTAGACTATTAAGTTCCAGATCTGACAGAATTCAAATACCAAGTTATTTTAATATGCCTTAGTGAAATCGACCCTAGTTATCAATATCGTGTAAAATTAATTTTGATTAAAACCTTTAATTAATAGTTACACGAGGCGCACTTCTAAAAGCTAATATTAAGCATTCATCTAGTCATTAGTTGTGGGATGTAATGACAGTCCCCCATTCATGCAAAATTTATCTCTTAACTAAGCAAATAATTCAAGCCAAACCTTCCCTTTGTGAGAAATTCAACGGCAGAACAGATTGTATGTCTATGACATTTATAATTCAGACGAGGCGTCATGCTGGGTAATATCCAGTGTGACCATAAAGTGGAATTGCTCCGATGACTTCAAACCAGCCTACTGCATATTGTAATAGAAACAGCTGGAGAGCCACTTGATATACGCTCCGATGAAATTCCACAAGTTTCTCACTCTATCTAGAACTTGCATTAAAACATAGTCTATTTTCCTTGGGTACATTTGAATATTATTTACAACAGTAGCGTAGGGAAAACAGTGAATAATTTTCTAATCTGTGTAAATCTGTTCGGATCTGCAGTCTGCAAGACTGGTGGTACTGGAAATGCCGCCTTGCTAACCCATATAGTGATAATTGTGAATTTATTTGCATGTTTTATAAATCTTAGCAGGAGTTCCATTTCGATTAATTTGTTCGGTAGAAAGGGATACTTAATGAATTTTCTCCCGGAGTTGGTGTTGGAAGTTATCTGAACGCGTTCAGTGATGATTGATACTTGCAAGATTAGTTCAATGGCTCTGAAGTGAACAAGAAAGTTTATAAAGAACAGATTATAAATGGAAATCACTTTGATTCACTATTATGTAGTTTACACTGTCATACAGAGCGTCTACATTTCAATACCGTAGCTAAAGTCGTGATCTCAAAAAAAAAAGCAGCTGTATTTTATTTTTGCATTTTCATTTGTTTCAGGTCAGTACAAACTTGCGAAAAACAATCCGAAAATTGCATTTACAAACTAAAAATCGCAGAAGAAACAATTTTCTCGATCGGTAAGTTATTTTTTGTCATAATTGCCTTATTACTTACTGGAGCATATCGTTTGACGGCAGACATATTTTTTCATCACCACAAACCAATTGGTAATACAAAGAATTGATCGGACCACTTCGACCGATTAACAAAAACTTATGTCATTGTACGTTTGCAGCTGATCGTTTTTGCTAGTATTTCGCGTCCGGTATGTTTCAAGCTAGACTGAAATTACTAGGCTGAATTTGATTCGGTTTCTAAAAGATGTTTTGTGATATTTTTTTGTTGGATGGTTTGGCAAACAGTTTCCTTATTTGCGGTCTTTATGTCGCAAGGACAGTATTTGTTTTAGCAGGAATATCTTTCAAAATAGGTTGACAAATTATATATCATACCTTCGTACATAAGCTTATATATTTAAGAAAAAACCGGCCAAGTGCGAGTCGGACTCGCGCACCGAGGGTTCCGTACAAATCCTGTATAGATAAAAAGCGAGTCTCGCGCCAGCCGCAACTTTCCACATAGATAGGTTTGACTGCCATTGTGGGATCGATAGCAAAGATCAGATATAGTTATGGGAACTCCTTTACAATTTATAACGTAACCTTGTGTTGGAGCTTATTTTATTTTAGGTGATGAGAATTCACTACTAATGGGATCTTTTATTTTTGAGGGATTAATCACCTAACGAGCCCCAGTTTCAGGTTTTTTTCGAAACTGCCTGACGACTTGTAACTGTCGAATTGTAACAACGACTGCTAGAGAGTAGGATTCGGGGCTGCTGGCTTTATGTTTCTAGAGCCTTGACAAAAGTGTAATTCTGTCCCTTTCTTTGTTTTATAAAGTCGGCTTTATTTTATTTTGTAGCATTTTACAAACAAATCCAACTTCAAACATATAAAAAAGCAACAAGAAAACAAAAGCAAGAAAGAAATTAAAAAGATGTTAGGTGCATCGGTCTAGAAGTCGGTGTCTAGAGGATGCATTATATTTATTTTAGCACCGAGATCTAGACCGATGCATATAAACAGTTTTCTTGTTGATTTTAGAAGTTGTTTTTTTTTTTGTAAAAAGTTTTTATTTTTAACTTTTGTGAAAAGTTCTCGTCAATACGAATAATATAAGCCCAAACACGACGTTACTAAATCATACCGTTGAGGAGTTCTCTCGACTTTCTCACGTCTCCATCATCAAGAAAGCTCTAAACCTTCACTGTTTGATAGTATCACCAGACATACATCTGAGAATCAAGTTTTAATCCTATGCATGCCTACAATTTCTGATAGTTGCCCTCGATTTCTCAGGATTTCCATCATCAGATCCTGACCGAATGACAATGGAAATAAACGACGAGTATACTCTTTTACTAAAAAGAAATGATTTCTCAAATCCGTCAAACTTGGTCGTTTAAATTCCCCATTAAAATGAGGAAAATATTTGATTTGATTTGATAATATTTTAATATTTTATGTAACTTCAAATTTATCATTTTCGCAATTTTTCCTTTATCTGTACTATATAACGTTGCTTCTTGCCGAATTTCAAGATTCTGAGTTCACGGGAAGTACCTTGTAGGTTTTGATTCCCTAGCGTGTGACGGAAATTCGTCCAAGGTGTCGGTATAACTGCTGTATCTTTTGATCGCGTTAACTTAGATGTTTGATTTTTTCACTGCCTAAAGGGACAATAGACCTAGGTATTTGGTATAAATTTCAATTTGATACCTTTATTCGTTCGTGAGAAATAAGGTAGTAAGTTTCATTTTATTAAAATATTTTTTTTAACATTATATAACTGAAAAAATGAGATTTTCGTAATTTTTCCTATATTTGCATTATATGACAATACTTCATGCCAAATTTCAAGACTCTGAGTTTACGGGAAGTATCCTGTAGGTTTTGATTCCTTTGCGAGTGTCGAAAATTTGTTGAAAATATCGACATAATCGGCTGTATCTTTTGATTGGCTTGGCTTAGAAGTTTGATATTTTCACAGCTTAAAGGGACAATAGACCTGAGTACTTCATGTGAATTTCAGCTTGATACGTCCACGCGTTCTTGAGATAAAGGGTCTTGACAGACAGACAGACAGACAGACAGACAGACAGACAGACAGACAGACAGACGGACAACAAAGTGATCCTATAAGGGTTCCGTTTTTTCCTTTTGAGGTACGGAACCCTAAAAAAACGTTATAAACAACCTAAAATGCCTAGCAAAGTTAAGATTCTCCAAAACGTTTTCTAATTAAACGGTTTTATTTAGCTCACCCCGTTTGTTTTTTAATTACAAATATTAGACTACACATGTTTCCAATTAGGCGAATTCTCAATATTTCACCATTGACCCGGTCAACCTCATCAGTCGTGTTTTATATTTACACGTCATTATCATAATTAGAAGTCATTAATCGATACATTTGTATAAACAGCTATTTTTAATGAGAATTTAAGAGTATTTCTAGGCTGTCTTTCAAAGATGAAGTTCAGTTAGTTTTAGAAGCTGGATTCTACAACGTTCATGAAACCTTTGAAAATTAAAATAAAGTCGATCTGTACTTTGAAATAATTATCTTTCAATACAAGCATCTAAGCAGCCGGCTTTTTAGGTATCGATCAATAATCATCGATATTTAATTGCTATGCCTTCAACTAGAAACGCAAACGTTCGTCTTCGAACAGAACTAAAGTTAAAATAAAGTAGTTCTGTAGTTTCGAATATCTTTCAATACGAGTATATACATACCACCTCTTTGATACATCGATCAGTAATCATCCGTATGCCTTCAACTAGAGGCGCGCCTCGGATCATCTTGGGACAGTCGTCGGTTTGACAAATGTGTCAATTGCCAGCACCGGATGTTGGGTCAAGCGATGTCCGACAAATCGCATGTGTCAGCCCTGACAGCCGCTCGTTTGTGACCGTGAAGGGATACCGTTTGTACTAGAATCTGTTTAAGGGTTGGCACTTTGTGAAAAGATGAAGAAATTTTATTTTTGGCGCCATATAAGTTTTTCAGCTACAAAAAAAAATGATATAGGCATTACGTTAAAACTAATTTCTCTATTATATTGAGCTCTCGGCGGAAGAGTGGGGATCGCTTTGCGCACTGTACACATAAGGCAATAAACCAATAAATCGTTTCTGCGTAGGTGAAGGTCAGGGCTCAATATCCGTGCCGATAACTATACCTATTGCCTACAACATCCTACCAAAATCCGAGACATTCGGAGATATCATTGGCATATCAAACGCACAGTTTTCCTAAAGAGTGCACCAAGGAAAAACCCCTTTTTACTAAGAAACTCGGATGATTCAAAGTGTTTGTTCACTTGTCAATAAGCTACACAGTCACGCAAAAAGTATTCGGCACATACTCGACACACAATGACATTCTTCAATATTGTTCCTGGGAACATAACGGAGATTAGCAAATATTATTTTTACACACAAGTATGATTATTTTCCTCTATGGTATGTGCATTTTGTTTATCCACTAGTTACGTAAGTAATAGAAGAAAAGTCCGCCTTAGGAAAAACAATTGACAATAGAGAATAGAATTTGTGACAGTAGAGTGACATTGCACAAATTGACTGTCGATATTTTTTGGTATATCAAACACAAATAACTAAAGGAAATACATATCTTTAAGGTCAGCTTCTTGAAAATTTGGATGGATTGACATTAATCGATCCAGACTTCTTAACACGAATTTCCGCATTCAAAGTATTTAAACCAATTCCATCATCTCCTTTTTACTCTTCATTATTTCTATCACTAGCTACAAATGATGGGACTTTCTTTTACATCTTAATTTTTTACTCTGAGCAGCCCTAAAAACTTCATCATCAGCGCTGTCAGGGTGTTTACGGCCGGTTTATTACGAGACGGATGTGTCAAATGGAGGGCACACAGTTCACACGATTATAGGACCCCGCTGATCGCCAATGTATAGATTTTTGTGTGAAGCTGTTGGGGCCAATATTTGTACCAAGCCTGAGGTAGTTAAATTGTCCAGATTCAGTTTTATCAAATCTTAGCTTCTGTCATTGCATATGAGCTACTTTTCAGATTAATTAAAGTTAAAATCAATGCTGTCATTTGATTCCCCTATGTGCTTTAATTAGAGTCGGGGGATGATTTTGTTCCAACGTTGGCCCTGTATTAACTTCCTGTGCCACTAGAAGGACGAACAAAGTTGGGCCAACATGATGTCTCTCGAATTTGTCACCCCTATGGAACGAATTGATATTAATTACAGCTCGTTACTGATTTGTGCTTAGAAATAAGTATGTTATTGAGATCATTTAGGATTTTTAAATGTTTTGTTTGTGCGTTGTGTTCACTTTCGATAGGTATAATATGTGTAGCACATTTGTGTTTAATCCACAATTTATTTTTCTTTGCTCTGTCAGAATATTTTGCCTTATCTTCTATACATAATATTTTCAAATATCAGGTTGCCTTATACCTAACCAGGTCTTCGGAGAAAACTTGTGTGATGTGGGAGATGATGAACTGTTTTCTAAAGCTGTAGTTAATCTAACAAATTCTACTTTGATTAGATTCGCTTGGCTAGTTAGGTATAATCTGACATTTCCTTAGATAACTGGCCATCTAAGCTCTCGCGGTGTTTCTCTCTCATTAACTTAAGCAAATAAGCATGCTTTACATCAATTAAGATTTACCGTAACTAATCAGTTTCCTGATCATAATATTCTAATGGAAAAATTTCCATAAGTTCCTTCGAAACGTATCAAATGAACGATGTTTAGACTCCACTATGATGCATTCTTGTTGGCGCCATTATATCTTGACACTTTTCTATAGCATTGCGTATTACAATTTGTATGTCCTTTACAGGAATTTTAAATAGCTCTTTTAGCTAGCATAGTTCAAGATAAACTGGTTACAGTAAATAAGCCCCGTATCACTCAGCAACTGTGTTGTTCGTAATTGATCCCTTCATACACCATTTCACTGCTTCACTAACACTTAAACTGGTCAATCGATTTTCTACTTTATCTTGTTTGTGTAAAGATTATTTTTCATTTGGCGCTATTGCTTTTTTGGGTCCTTTGCTTTCGAATTTCTATGATTCTAAAAAGTTGCGTTTATTACTTTTACGTGCTTATTGGGAATAGTAATAGGGGATTTTTAGTTATGGGAATGTTCTTAAAAAGCTTTTGAAGTTTGAACACGCTTTTCGAACATAAGCAATTGATAAACTTACTAACGCTCCCTTCTAGTGCTCTTATAGGCTTATAGTTATGATATGTCATAAATAAAGTTGGTCGGTAATATTATTGTAATTTTAGAGTGGTCTCTTCTTACCCTATATGCCTTTATACATTATCAACAAACTTCATATAAAAATGGTTCACAAACATTTTCCAAGCACGTCTTTCATACGAAATTGAGCGTACAAACATTACATATCTAGACACACGGCAGTGTGTCCGCCAAGTTCGAGCAAAAAAGCGACACACCGGCCGTGGGTTATATTACACGAACCATTTCGGGCCAAATTCGACCCCCCTGTAACTCAAAATCTATTTTATTTACGCATATCAAATTTCTAGTATCTGTTGAGACCCCCTCACTTATCTAAAATACAAAATTTCATTAATATACCTATTATAGGTCTTGAGATATTGACGTCAGAAAATCGCTATTTTTACTATACACTTATTCACTTATTCACTGACTCACTCATCAAAAACCTAGACCACTTCCAATGGTCGTATTGACTTGAAATTTGGCATGGAGGTAGGTCTTTATGTCAAGTTAAAGGGAAAAATCTGAAAATGGCCAAGTGTGAGTCGGTTTCAAAATAATGAAGGTGTTTTATACCCGGTGTAAATTTATTCCCCTAAGGAACTAAAACGAACTAAATTTATCTATATTTATATAATATATCTTCGAATGGTACAAAGGTTTGTATTTAGTCAAAGTAAAGTAAAAATCTGAAAACGGCCAAGTGTGAATTACTTTCGAAAATAACGAATGTGTAACTTTGATCCACGAACATAATATATGATAACATGTCATGTCAGTCAGTTGGTAAATCTAGTCCATTTAGTTAATCTAGTTCATTTCTTTGTAAGAAACATAGTGCATATTAAAAAATCTAAAAAATAGTATAAATGAGACATTTCTTTAACTAACTTCATCATAAGAAAAAAATAAAATAAACAACCTTACAAAAATAAATGAAATCCCACCCAAAACAAAAATGTGAAAGACTGCCAAGTTCGATAATATGGGAATGCTTCGCCTATAAAAGAAGTGAGATCTGAATAAGTACCAAGTTCCATACACATACCTCAGTTAAAAATAGTTACTTTTTAATGATGATTACTTGGCAAGTTTTAATAGAAAATTAAATACTTGATTCATTGCGTTTAGTAGGTTTATAACAAGGTGTATGAAAACTTGCCAAGTAACATCATTAAAAAAGTAACTATTTTTAACTGAGGTATGTGTATGGAACTTGGTACTTATTCAGATCTCACTTCTTTTATAGGCGAAGAATTCCCATATTATCGAACTTGGCAGTCTTTCACATTTTTGTTTTGGGTGGGATTACTCGATTACGGCATCATACTCGTATAATTCGATAAATTGACGTTTGTATCTTGTGTCTAATTTGACAGGTGAAGCCATCTTGTTGATTCAATAAAGTCGCATATGACAGCTAGATGTCGTATCGTCAATATGCGCTGTTTTGTTGCTCCTGCCTTTTAATGGAAGAATTTGTGGGAAGAGTTAATTTAATTAATTCTTGAGTGGAATAACATTGTTTTGGATCGATATAGAAAAGGTTTTTAATCTAGTTGATGGTAAAAATGTATCAAAAAGTTATTAGCATTTTGGTACTGTTTACCCTTTAATTTCTTATTGTGTCACTAATAATAATGATTAGATGTACGCTCAGTAGTTTTTCGTTCATCTCGAAGATAATTCCGTAGGCATAGAATGAAATTCGTTCCTTTGGTTTGAACCCTTGGCTGTTTATTTATGCATGTGCCTATATTAAATAATATCTGCTTAGTAATGTGTTTGTTGTCTGATATCCGTCACTTGGAACCCTTATTTTATATTCATCGCGCAAATCTGCGGTGTCAATGAATAACAATAGGCCATTATGGCCGTTTTAAAACAGTCTCCGCTGTTTAGACAATAAATCTGCCAACATTATCATATACATATCTTATTCATAATCCATACTGCTATAATAAAGAGGAAACATTTTATTGTCTGTTTGTACCTACCCTAAAAGCTCTAAAACTACTTAACCGATAATACTATTAATACTATACTATACCGATCTGAAAAATTATTTCACTGTTGGAAAGCTACTCTACACTCTTGCCGAGTAACATAGGCTATATTTTCTCCCGGTACGGGCAGTAGTTTCCACGGGACGCGGGTGCAACCGCGGGAAAACGGCTAGTTTACAGTAATGTGTTAATATTATACATGTGTCTAAAGAGGTAGTGTCAGCTAGAGTTATATAAGAATACATAACTTTATTGGTATGACAATAATTATTTTTCTTGCGTCTTGTAAATTTACATACAATGCGATTGACGTACATACGCCAAAATTCCGAAGACCTTCATATGCACATTATCAGTTAGAAAAGAAAATGGCTGCTAGACACTCGAAGCAGCCAATTTTGTCAACCAATAGCTGTAGTATGACTGTGCTCAGGATCGCTTTGTGAGCTAGGCTTTTTAGCTCTAAACGAAGAAAACTGTTGAGAAGCATTGGTACATATAATATAATAAGTACCTTTTCAGACATTAATTGCTAGCTGACATGTAATTTATGAAAATCTTTGAACTCACTTATTCAGTGAGTAAACGTTCGCACAGTTACAACATTACACCCGTCTAATCCCACAATATGCAAAGACTTAAATGGTGTTCATCAGTATGAATGCGCGTAAATTAATTTAGTATGTAAATTCGACTCCATTCCTTCATTCTTCTGGCATTACGTATCAGACTGCGAGGTCGGTATCATACATTTTGTTTGTTTATTGTCTATGTGTTTAATACAATGTATGTTTATGCTGCAGATAATCAGGATTTGCATATTACATTAAAATTGTAACAAGATTTCACTGGGAATTTATCTAGATAAATCTAAAGAAAGCTGTTTGGTATCTCTGACGCGATGTATATTGGAATATTACTGTTTAATACTATGTAGTCTTTCTACAATGAAAGTACGTGTTAATATAGACATTGAATTTCAAAAAGAGACATTGTTAGTTTATCTAGCTGCAAAATATAAGCCCTGTATATTTAGACCCCTATTTTCACGGTGAGAGCTCATTAACTTTACTATACCGAAATAAAACATAACTTTTACGAGGGGTTAATTACGAAATAATGACGACCTAATTGCGATGGCCATAAAGTTCAGAATAGCCATGTGAAAATGATTTATTGTTAATCAAACAGAATTTACATATGTGCGGCTATTAATCATGTTTTCTCTTGTTTTAAGTGTTGACGTAAAATGAATTATGCTCATAATACCAATTTATATTTATGTGGACAGTATTTCCAATGTTTGGATGATGGGATATTCCTTTGTACTTTGTATAGGTATAGGCTGCTTCTGCAGTGACCTGAAAAAAAAAAAAAATTTTTTTTTTATTTCAGCTAATGTTACACTTGTACCTATTCGAAGTTTTCCCTCTTAAGCCGTTGATATAGACAAGTAACCAAAGCAAATATGAAGAAAATAAACCACAATATTTTTTATTTTTTATTTTTTTTTTATTTTGATTTTGAACAATTTTATCAGATCGCGATGTTGCTTAAATCCAATTGGAAATACAAGAATACAAGACAGATAAATGTTTTCAGTTCTTTAAAAACGACTCAAAACTACAACGCTCATACCGTGGATGTGTTCGCCTAGCGTACCAACATAAATGGTAGTTGACAGACTTCCTATTCCAGACATAATTTTTGCTATATGTCTCTTTCTAACATATTGAAAAATCACCTGAGTGAAAAGGATAGCGGCGTTGCACTACCTATTTGTTATGCATCGTAAGAGTACCCTACACACTACGAACTTTTGGTCGGCCGATAGTTTGTTTGGGCTCATAAATCAGTATGAAGATGAATGGTAGAACGCACATTACAATTATCGGATGTTTTGTCGGCATCAGGCCGACTGAAAACATTGATTGGATTCAAGACTTACTTACTTTAAAAAAAATGACAGCCGTCTGGTCGACTGTTTAGTCTGCAGTGTGTGACTACTCTAAGAGTCCTGCCTCACTAAGACGCCATGGCGACGTCGCCAGCGGCGCAGGCCTGGCTGCTTTTGGCATCCAAAGGTCGCCAATTCGAGTGGCCATAGCGTCTTGGCAGTCAATTGTTTACGTCGTCGCTGAAGAAATCGCACGCTGACTGGCGACCACACTGGCGACTGAGTGAGGGAGGTGCACTTGTACATATTAGTGGCAACGTCGCCAAGCTGCCAGAGTAGCCAGTAGCCACGTAGGGAACTGTAGCTCGTGGCCACGCTTCCAATTTGGCGACGTTGCCAAACCGTCGCCAAGTGAGTTAGGTTCCATACATTTCAATACTAACTGCTTGGATACGTAGCCGGCGACGTCGCCATTGGCGTCCTAATGAGGCAGGGCTCTTAGAGAAACATTGTATTTCTTTGTTGTATACTTTTATGTATGTGCTATCATGGCGGTATTTAATATAAAATATTAATAGCTTTATTAATTTTGATAGCGGTTGTTTTATGCACTTGCCTTGTATAGAACTGTGTTTGTTTACAGTTCATATAAAACTTTATGTTTCGTTAGCGTACACATAAAACTTATGTAGGCTTCATGGTTATTCATCATGAAAGCTTTAATAACTGAAATGGCTTAATTTTATTGTAAAGATAAAGTAAGAATAGGTACCTTTCTCATCACTCAATTTCAAAGATAATTCGTAAAAGATAAAAATGTTAGTTGTTTCATGTCTTAAAGCTTTTAGAGTACCAGCCTTATATTTTTACTTCTCTTTAACCTCGTTCTACTTCGTTCTTTAACTATCTTCTAGAAAGTTAGTCATGTTCTTCAATAAACCTTGAAGTTACCTTCATCATCCTTCTTCACCACCTACACAATGACTTACCTTTACTTTTCTGCATCACCATTCTTATCTGCCAAACACAGTGACGCACCTTGCCTCGGTACAGTCGATCACGAAAGTGTTCAGTGTAACAGTGTACAGTGTATCAGTGAAACGCATGCCGTGACCTCACCAGCCGTCATTCATACTTTGTTTTGCACTAATATAGTGAAGCGGTATGTTTCAAGTAGGTACTACTAGGAACTGCTACTACTGTTACTGTTTACTGCCTCGTTGGTCTAGTTGTCGCAAGTGCGGCTGCTGAGCACGAGGTCTCGGGTTCGATTCCCGAGTCGGGCCGAAATCGCTTTGTGGGTTTTAGAAGACTTTCACAAAGCAGCCCGGAGCCTGGAAGTTGGTGATTGATACACCCGTGCATCGGAGAGCACGTAAATGTCGGTCCTGCGCCTGATCTCTCTCCGGTCGTGTCGGATTGCCGTCCCATCGGGCTATGAGAGTGAAGGAATAGGGAGTGCACCTGTGTCTGCGCAAATGCTTGTTCACTATAATATGTCCTGCGCAGTTGGCTAATCTCCTTACATGAGAACAGCCGCCGTAGCCGATAATCGGCTAGGAGGACATCATCACTAGGAACTTATTGTGTTTAAAGTAGGAGCGAGTGTATGCCAACTTTTTATTCATGCTTAGTTTAACTTAACTTTAACCCCTTCCGGTTATATCATTTTTTGGGACTTGTGTTAGTTCGACTACATGTCTAAATAAAATGTGTTTAGCATAACACAAAGGCACACTAATAGATCCTTTTCCCCAATATTCTTTATTTAAATAATTCAAAATCAATATTATAAAATCTGTTCGAATGTCCCGAACATCTCGATTCGTCGTCCAAGTTTACAGTTCTAAACTCAAACATAAACTTCACCAACTTATTAAGTGTAGCCAATTAAATCACAGCATGACGATCTTAAGAATACATGCCAAATAATATTCCAGACCAAGCTAATAGTAAACGCTACCTCTCTAAAATTGTGCCTTCTCGTCGTCAGACGGGAGTACCAAGGATAATTTGCTATTTGCGTCGCCTCACGCCACTTTCACGAAGAAGCCGTGATACAATTTCAGAGCACGATGCTAGAATAAAAATATAATATGTTTCCACAATATTGAATGAGACACCTGTAACTAAAGTTCCTAACATTCTTAGAAATTCTTCAAGTTTAGCTCGAGTATATCTTTGTCATAAGTTGTCTTCGCATTTTTACTTATGTTCCATTTTTAAATTCAGAGGTTAGGTTTCTGTTGCTTTTGTTGGCTGTATTGAAAATAGGAAGAAAAAATATTGACATATAAAGAAGCCCACAGAGTGTTTTGAAATTAGAACTGTCATATCAGCCAGCTGTAACCTTGAATGAAACCTTATTGGTTCATCAATTATTAGCGAATTGATGAAAGTTGACTAAAGCTTTCCGTTTAATATAGAAGTGTAGCACCACCGAACGCACGCCGCGCGCGTGCGCACTCACACTGTGTCGGGACGGGACACAGACGCACACTAGCTCGCCGCGCCACCTTTATAAGGAGCCACCGAGCCATCGATCGGCAGTCTCTGCGCTAGCGCGCCGCTGTATCCACGCATTGGAAGAGCCCGCCTAGCCTGAGCCGCCCCTGCCCGCTCGCCCGTGGTGACGTATCCTGCTTGTTTCGTGACGTCACGACACGAACTGGCCGGGACCGTACCGCGCGTCGATTCGTATAGAGTTAGTGTAGTCATACGAGTGTAGAATTAATGTTTACACATTTGTTAGCAAATAAATTGCCTTGAAGTTTCACCCCAAGTTTTTTTATTGAAGACCTTAACAATCTTACAATCTGGCGCCCAACGTGGGGCCCGGAAGCTGGCTAGCCCAAAACAAGGAACACGTAGAAGAATAAAAGAAGAACTGCTGAACACCATGAGTTTGTCAACCGAGCAATTTGAAAAGTTACTGTCAGTAATTGGTAGTAATCAACAGCGACGGGGTTCTTTTACCACCTGTAAGGTTACATTTAATGGTGCTAGGGACACAGAAACTGTGGAATCTTTTCTGGCTGCGGTTTCAGTGTTCAAGTCTGTGGAACAAATCCCTGATGAAGATGCCATTATGAGCGTTCCCTTAATTTTGAGAGAAGAGGCAGCTACCTGGTGGAATGGCATAAAGGAACAGGTAAAAACCTGGGAAGAATTTATTTCAAGAGTTCGCCACGCCTTTGCCCCCAAGAGACCTGGGTACCAATTATACCAGAACGTGGTGAACATTAAGCAAGGTGAAGATGAACTCACAGAGGTGTTTGTTGCAAAGAAGAGGGCGCTTATCGCACAAATGCCAGAACCACACTCGGAAACTCAACAAATCGATATGATTTACGGGCAGTTACGGTACAAAATCAGGGTAAAAATGCCACGCGACACCGTCAATACCCTTGACGCCTTAGTGAAGGCAGCCAGGGGTATAGAACAGCTCTTGGTTGAGAAGAAGATCCCAGAAGAAGGGACAAAGAAGGAGGAAGAAACAGGGAAGGTGCCATTTAAAAAGAAGCGCTGCACATACTGTCGATTGCCTGGGCATTCAATCGAGACATGTCGGAAGAAGGAAAAGAAGGATCTCGCTTCTGGTACTTCTGATGCTTCTGTCGCGAAACCTGCGCCTAAAAATGTTGCCATGGGTACTCAAGCACCATCGCCCTCCACACCAACGTTTGCATGCTACGGATGTGGTACACCAGGAGTGGTCCGTTCAAAATGCACCACCTGTGCCAACGCTAAGCCGAAGGTGGGAAGAGCTGAAGTAAGTTTCTGCTCAATCAACACGGCAGATGTACGCGCTCGGCCAATTGTGGGTATTGCTATAGGCAAAATAACAGGGAACGCCTACGTGGACACTTGCGCGAAGACAAGCGTTGCCTCATACGCGCTGTACAAATGCCTGCGTAGACTTGGCTTTGCGTTCCAGACACAACAGCTGATGGTGAAACTGGCTGATGGCACCACTACTCAGAGAGACGTATTAACGGTGGAGGCCCCCGTTAGTATCTGCTATCGTGTTGTACCGACGACTTTTATCGTCTTCCCAGAAGCTCGTGAGTCTCGCACACTGTTGGGTATTGGGTTTATCGAGGATGCCAAAATGGTACTCAACGTACCTCAGAAGACATGGTATTTTGAGGATCACCCTGGAGATGTCTTCGACCTCCAAGACGAAGATGCTGAGGAGATATCACTGGCCAAGATGGAAGCTACGCCTATTCATTTTAATCCTCGGTTACGTCCTATACTAAAGGATGTCGAGATGCCTGAATTTATTTCCCCTCTGTCAATAACTCCAAGATACAATAGCATACGAGAACCGGCGCTGCCACGATCCAGTATATGCACACCAACAACTGACTACCCATCCAGCGGTGAACCAGCACTACCAGAAACAAGTGCCTGCTCCACACATGCAATGTCATATCGCGTAGTGCCAATTGCGCTGTCTCCCATTAAAAGGAAGCGAACATTCGATGGGTATTCACCAAGATTCGTCGACTTTATGATCCGTGATGCCCAGATACAACTTCACGGTGCTACGTGTGAACTATCTCCACATTCCAAGGCACTTTTTCCTAGCGACCATAGTCATAGTAGCACTGATGATGAAATTGGATCTTTGGAAGTGGTTGAGGTCTCATCGGATACCCTAGACAGAACTCAAAAGCAGTTTTAGTGCAGGGGGAGTCCGTTTCTACACAGTGTATCAGTGGTCAGAGGGCCCTGCGGCGAGTCCACTTCCGCCGCCAATACGCCCACTGAAGAAACGCGGGCGTCCGCCTAAGGCCAGGCCTACTGAGGACTCCACTCCGCCCTCTCGCAGACGGGGACGGCCACGGCGACACGCTTCGTCCTGCCCAACATCGTCAGTGCAACATTAATTGTGACTGGCTACTCGTCGGGGCGCCTTCGCATCCAGAGGGGGAGCCTGTAGCACCACCGAACGCACGCCGCGCGCGTGCGCACTCACACTGTGTCGGGACGGGACACAGACGCACACTAGCTCGCCGCGCCACCTTTATAAGGAGCCACCGAGCCATCGATCGGCAGTCTCTGCGCTAGCGCGCCGCTGTATCCACGCATTGGAAGAGCCCGCCTAGCCTGAGCCGCCCCTGCCCGCTCGCCCGTGGTGACGTATCCTGCTTGTTTCGTGACGTCACGACACGAACTGGCCGGGACCGTACCGCGCGTCGATTCGTATAGAGTTAGTGTAGTCATACGAGTGTAGAATTAATGTTTACACATTTGTTAGCAAATAAATTGCCTTGAAGTTTCACCCCAAGTTTTTTTATTGAAGACCTTAACAATCTTACAGAAGACTTTTCTCTCATTCTTTTTAGATTGTGATTTTATAAGTAGTAAAATAACTCTTCATTCTAATAGGATTTGTTGATACGACAAAACGCTTTCTAAATGCAATAATAAACTTAACAGTTATACATTAGTTCTCCATGAACAACAAACATAAACAGCAATCGATACAAATAAACTGGAAGCGGCTACCAGCTCGTATTTCTACACATAATTAGCTATAAACCACACTGCTTTACTATACTGATTACTGAAGAGATACAATTCGTGTTATGAGCTCTCACAACTATTTATTTAAATCAATTTACGTTTAACAGTTATGCATTGTTTACATTTAAGTACTGTAGGTCCCGGCTGTGTTAACATCCTTGGCAGTTGTTACGGGTAGTCAGAAGCCAGTAAGTCTGACACCAGTCTAACCAAGGGGTATTGGGTAGCCCGGGTAACTGGGTTGAGGAGGTCCGATAGGCAGTCGCTCCTTGTAAAACACTGGTACTCAGCCGCATGCTGGTAGACTGGAAGCTGACCTCAACATAGCTGGGAAAAGGCTCGGGATATGATGATATTATTTACATTTAAGTAGGCAAAGAATGATTATTATTATACTCTTTGTGGGATTGTTTGAAAAAAATAATGAGACCCTGAAAAACAATGGGCTCTAGAAGGAGGTCTGTATGTATAATATGTACCTAAAAATGACGGTAAATAAATGTGTGCGAAGTCACGTACGCACGATGTATGTTATTTATTAGATATTTACGAATCATCAATTTTGCTAAGCGAAAAGTTTGCAGACGAAAGTCTTGTCATGAAATATTATTGTTGGTATTCATACTATATTTATTGTTGATACTCGATAGATATAGATTTGATTACTTTAGACAACTTGCTTATGTTGAAATAAGGTTTACCTATACAGGGTGTGTCGTTTTCAAATAATTTTCAGTTCATTGTACAAAACAAAGATTTTTTTTTCATAAAATCTTTAGACAAAAATGGTTTTAAAAAATCCTCGGTGGTATTATATTATATATTTTCAAGCAATTTGCCAAGGCAAATACAAAATTGTATAGTAAATATGTTGCAAGTTAAGCCAGGATTGTAGCTACGAAATTCTGCGAAGCAGGCAGGGTTCAAATTCTCATGCAATCCGGAGTGGAGTCGGATTTCGGATGAAATTCTACGAGTCTAATACTATGTATATACTTACTATACCTATAGTAAATACTCCACATTGACTATGCTACAAATGTAAATCTGACATTATCAAGTTGAAGAGTTTCTTTATTTGAACGCGTTATTGTCATAGAAACTACTGGATTTGAACTTATTTGACTTATTTCAATGTTACGTAACCCATGTATTTAAGAAGACTGTAAAATTTTAGCAGGGTGCGTGGTATAGTTCCCACGGGACACGAAAAGTAGTGGAAATTATAAAGTTACTTCGTAAGTAAATAGTTGAATCATAACTTTAAATATAAGTAGAGGTTTGTTATCTTGAAACGATATCCGTTCCAAATCAGCTCGCAGCATAAATAAAATATATTAATGTCCGATGCAAAATAGATGGCCATAATGGCATAAAACCAAGTACCCTACTGACTTTCCCTCAACGAACCGTGTCCGTACAATTGGCTTCGCTCCTGAACTAAACAGCTTTCCTATTCTGCCGTAAACTATAGCAAAGTACACGCAACTGTATAAAGAACCAGCTACTAGTTTTCCCGCGGTTTCACTCGCGTCCTGGAGAAGGGAAAGTTCTTCCCGTATCCGGGTAGAACCGGGTAGAACGTAACCCATGTTCAGCAGATAGTGTAGCTTCCAAACGGTGAAAGAATTATTGAATTCGATTCTGTAGTTTCGGAGCCTATTCGAGTCAAACAAACAGACAAACAATCTATTATTTCTTCTTTATATATAAGTATAAATACAGGTAAGTAGGAGTATAGGTATCTTGTGTATATTTTCATTTAAATGAAGTCCACTTTCTATAGTTAAGGATAATATTGATAAATGTGTGCTATTGGTTGCTTGCTACCGAGAACCGTGAAAGTTTATAGGAAAATGGATTCTTGTTTTTCCCCTATACGTGTTTTTTATTATTCCTCTGTCCTTATCTCATTTTTTTGTATGTGTACAATTGTACACACTATTATTATATTACTTGTTCTTAGAATATTAAAAGAAAATCACTTCAGCTGAAAGATATTGCTATAACTGAGCTCAAAAGGGCAGAACAGATCATTAATTATCACACTCATGCATTCGTACAATGCAAAATATTTACGTATCTTGCAGTAAACACCACATACCACCAGTTGTCTTCCTTCATTCTCAACTCAATTTAACATACCTATATAGTCTAAACCAAATCGTACCAAGGCATCATAATTTACAATTGTTGTATATTTCTGAGGCCTTTGTACCCAGAAATATATGTAATGCAATCTTCCGACTTCGTATTATTATCCTGCCATAGAACAATTAAAATTAAACTATGGATTTAGAATGTAGGAAAATTACTGTTTTCCTGTATTTCTTTAATAATTATAGCATTATTGGAGTATTCATAGATGTTATTTTTATCTTTATAAACATTAATAGTTTATCCAAAGCAGACGTGGGAAGTAGCTAATACATTCTTAGTCAGTATATAACGTCTAAACATAAACTTAAAGGAAACATTTACTTTATTCTTTTTATAGATGAAATGAATGATGATTGAACACAGCTTTCAATGGATAAGTTATTTTGTTTACGAATTCATTCAATGGTGTTTATGTTCGATTCAAAGGAGCAAAAAACGAAGTGCAGAGAAAACTATGGAGCGGCATGAATTCAAAAGGCCGGAGTGTTATGTTATTTACTTTTAAAAATAATTTCAATATTTTCTGTCTGTAGTTTACTATGTACTATTGTTGATGTTACAGCTTCCTTTGCAGGTGCTTTATGATTTTTTCCTTCTGCACATAAAACTATCTAACATTCGGACATAACTAGTCTTTCACGGTAAAGAAAGCTTGGGTATACAACAACCGTGGGACTTTTGCAATCTTTGTTTTTAATCAATCAACCATAGACCATGTTTAGTGCAGAATAACTTTCCTAACAATTGATTGACACGTCCTTTACTGACGAAACTCGTAAAACAGATTTCTATAGAAAACATTTTACAACTGAAATTAATCTTACCGCAGATTCCATTAACAAAAGGCGAATTGAATTCACCATTATCCAAGGGTTATCGTGATGGATTACAACGATTAATACTTAGGCCACAATGAGATTTATACGGTATAAATCACTAATGTATTCAATTAATGTGGTGGTGCCATGTAAACCAGTCGATTTACTAACTTAGGTAGGTTGTGGCCTTGCTAAGCCGAATTTGATCTTCATTTTAGAATGTTTTCTTAGTCAGCTAGTAGAGTTTAGTGTTACATTTTATTGTTTAAGTACTTTGAGAGTAGGTATTTTGTTGTATGTACTCAGAAGTAATTTGAAGCAAGTATAGACGTAGGTAGGTACGTATGGCATTTTTTTTTACATTCAATTGATTACGGTACGGTGTGATTACACAGTAATTGGAGAATCGGATTTTTTTGATTAAGATGCATCGACAACAGACTGTACAATCTATTATCTCGTACATTGAGAGATTTATTTCAAAATTTTATAAAATGTTACTTATTAAAAGCTTAATTAAATCAAATTAGAAGCTTTGAACTAAAAAGACCGGATCGCGGTCTATCGCATTCAATTCTAACGACAAAACAGCCAATGAGTAACATAGGTAACCGGATATTATATACAAGACCGAACATTCCTATATGTATTTATTTAATTGACCAGCCATATTGTAGACAGGAACCAATGAATATGGATCGATAATAAAACTGTTCCGCTATTAAACATTAATTGATTTTCTTTCAATGTGTATGTATGTGACAACGCAGCAGAATACCTGTTTTTTAAAGCAGGTGAATTGTATGTTTATTTATTACGCGATTAATTTAAGATTTATATTTGTTTGACTGAAAAATTCATTTACTGTTTTTGTCTTTCGGTTCTGAAAGGGTGTAAAAAGTTGAACGGGTGTAGAACACATAATAATCGTATATTCATCGTATATTTGAAATAATTGATTATACAGTATCGATCTTGAATCGTCATGCATATAGTTTATAAGAATATTTGAATAACACAATAATTTATCATTTAAATCTGATGAGAAATATTAGTACTAAGAACCTAAAAGTGCAACACCCTTTACGCACATTCGTCAATCATAGTCCGCACTTATCAACTGCCCATGTCAACAGGTCAACTAATCAGCAGTCTTAAGGGCTTGTAATTAAGTTATTATTTCCTTGGCCTCGGCTTCCAGCTTTCCTTCAAAAGCTATGATATATTGTTCCTGAATGCTAGCGCAGTGAAATTAATAATATTGTGCTCGGTTGCGCGGTCACTGACTGTGTGACCTTGCCCTTAACGTAATTTATGGAAATGGGAAAGTATGATCGTTTCAAGTTTTCTTTCTTTTGTTTTACTTTTTCGCTAGTGTAGCCTGACACGATAATTTTAGAACTCCCTTGCATAAAAGACAATAGAGTACCTACATACCTACAATAAAATTGCAATTAAGTTGTAAATTGTAAGATACCGCCTAAGTGGGGCCGTAATTATTTCATTACTAAATCAGAACGAGTTATTGTATCGACAATAATACAATCATTATTAATAGTCGATAAACGCCTTGTACGGGAAATTGCACTCATAAAGTATGAGGCTCACTGACGTCATTTGAGAGTACAGTCGGAACGAATATACGATTGTAATGGATAAAACATATCGATATGGCACTACAGTTGTGGTATGCACTATCTTTGCTGAATCTCCATTTATCGAAAGTGAATTCTTATCATAAAGGCGTGTCGACTGTCGATGATTGGATGATCTTAAGGAATATCACTAGAACATTTTGGGTCAAGCGTGATAAATCTCACGTACGCAGGAAATATTTGGCGGGAGACGTCATGGAGACTTGAATGACGTCATAGTACTGGTCTTACAAGTTAGAATCTAGATATGTGCTAACCTTGTAAGGCCAACGATAATAATGAATATAAAGTTTATTTAAATGTCTATAGCTATATATGCCATGGCGATTGTTATGCAGGTACCACGGCTATAAATGTGACTATAAACCATAAAATAAATTATAATGTTAAGATAGCTATATGGTCTGCATAGGTAAGCATAGCTGGTAACACTCGGTAATAATAAACATATCAATGAGAGATTTTCTCAAATCATGACTCTGAGATTATCTCCTACGAATAATCTCACTTACAAATCCATCAAATCACCCTTTCACTCTAAGGTTGACTGTAAGAGAACCCAACACTGGGTTAAGCTCGCCGTTGTACACAATCTCTCTGTTATCTGTGTGTCAAAATGTGTTTATGTGTACCTAAGTATGTTTAAAAAATATTGTTAATTGAACATAGACACAACATAGATATAAAGTTTCCCAGTTCATGCATAGACATACCGATTCCACGTGACTATCAAGCCGAGCCTGTGGGTGTCATATTAGAAGAATTCAATAATGTAACATTGTATCCCATGGTTGTTAGTAATTATGAAACAAAGCCTTATTCAAGTAACGGTCGGTTTCTGCACGTTCGCAAACATGAGGTTGATGGCATATACATCCTCCTTTCTTATGTACCTATTCACGGTGTGTCCATAGAGTATTCTAGAAACTATATCCAAAATTACAGGCTTGGGTTTTGTACCGTATGTATAAATAGGAAACTAACTGATAATAATAAACTAGGTATAATAGCGAAATTAAAAATAATATCATCATTTTTAAAATAAAGACGATCAATCAATTGAATCAAGATCATAACAACAAGCAATTATCAACATATTTTCACACGATTAATTAAGACCGTCTTGTTCCAATTGATAAAATTGCAATCTTGCTACATTTATTTTGGTTGCACTTGCCGATAAGAGAAAGCGAAACCGATAATGTTTTATTGCAAAAAACCTAGAGGATGTTATTAACCAGAATTTCTATTGAAAAAAAAAAACTTAAATCTTCGATTTGCAAGAATATCTCATATTATCGAAATTATTTTTCTAAAATGGCTGCTTAAAACACGATCAAATCTTTTATGCCTTTCGCCAAATACAAAAAATAGGTGCAAACTCGTACACTTCTTAATAGCTAAACAAAACAGAACAACATACAACAAGACCTACATAAAGAATCTGTATCACACCTCAATTTTCGTAATACAAAACAAACGTGACACGACATCAAAATAACTGGTCTATAGCTATACCATCACGAAAATGGCTTAAATAAATAGTGATATTTAGCCAGCTTATTACAATGGTACGCTGCAAGTCCCCTGCAGCGAGGTAATTTGCACAAAAAGCTAAGTTCTACGATCGCTACACCGGTTGAGACTGATCCTTGGTGTACCTAGTGGTAGTTCGTGGTATGTTGGTTATTTTGTTATAATCGTGATTAAAGTTGTGGATATCGGGTATTGTGTGAGTTACTGGACAAGGCTTTCTTTCCTAACAGGTTTTTACGTGAAAACCTATGTATGTACCTCTTAGGGTCAATATCATAAAAGTTTCTTTAAAACAAAACAAAATTCTTCTAATCCATTGACTATAGGTATCAGGGTGGTGTTGGCTAGTTGAGAAAAGGTGAGACATTCCATACAGTACGTACTGAAAAGACATATTTTCCAATATTCATCTTTTTGTTATCCTTGTAACCTAAGATCAAATCTCAAGATCCGCGTGTCTGCAAACACATCTCAAATACGTAAGCTTTTGAAAATTTTACCCACAATACATTCTCAAACTTGGCAAAGAACTTAAAGTTACTATGTGTGGTCTTGTCTGCCCATAGACTATCGCCATAGACCACCCATCACTTGCCGTTACCGTCTAACTGATGGCAACGTACCAGGAAGATAGGGAGAAACCTCCTTGCGTACTAATCAGATGTTAGTGCGAACGCAAATCCTGGCAAGATGTGATTATGGCAACACTGGGATATTCATTGTCCACCTTAATGGTTATCTCTCCATCTATGGGAGTCCCATGTTCTGTAGACCTCTGTATTTATGGGCTGTTAAAGTATGGCGGTTGTGTTACGTTGTCTTTGATTTACTACATTTAATGTCACTCGCTTTCAATAACCGTTCCTCTAGTTAATTAGTATTTGATTGAAAAAGATGATGTATTGACTTATACTTTAACCTCATAGAAAAGGTGACAAAACACTTGACTGCCTTCACTTTCTGTTTTCAAACTGATTGCGTTGCTTACTTGAATCGTACATCGCCCGTGGCGAATCTATTTGTAGTTGTCGCACTAAAATCTCAGTTTTAATTGCCTCGTACTAGCAATAAGTTAAAAGTTAATGTAGTTCAATTTCTGAATATGCTGAATAGATGCTATCGTTAAAGGAAACTAGTATATTCACGACATTGCAGAGAAGTCAGATCTTGAGAGTCTGTGTGAAATCTTGTAGTCACGTAGGTATTCATCTTCAAACGATTTGTTCAATGGTTAAACGAAAACAAAAGATAGTTTATCCAATTCTAAAGCAATATTCTAAGCAAACGAGACGGAAAAACACACGAGTTGTTTTTCAATTATTCTCACGCAACCGTTTGAAAAATCTAACGTTTACTTAGCAAGTCAAATAAATCTAGTCGACCCCAATAACTACACTCCCGTTAAATTAATAAAACATAGCGTAGACCAATCTTGGTTGGTCGTACATTTGTCCATTGCAGACAAATCGCCCCCTAATGGCCGTGTCGTGATAGAGCAGCGTTACGTCACACCAATCGACTGATAATACCGCCGATTTATCGATTCATTTGCAACATAATCGAGTATAAACGTTTTGTCGATCGGCCACTAACTTTGTTATCGTCGGCAGGATGTTGTGACATCTCTGTAATAGTTTGAAATGCACGTTTATTTTAATATCTTCTTGTTTATGCAAAGGAATTATAAGTGCCCATTAAACTGGGAAATTCTTCATGAGAAGCAATTAAGGTCGATTTGAAGTCTTAACTAAATAACACTAGACGATATTCTAATTCGTATTCAAATCACGACTAAACCGTTGCAGAAGCAACGTTCCTAAACAAATCTTTAACAATAAAGCTCCCAAAACAAATGACTCGCTACATTAGATGAATTATAAATATAACTTAAATCGCACCTGAACCCGAGATTAATTCCTTGGGGTAGAACAAAGTTCCCTATATCTGTTCTTGGTCCTTCGGGACGCCGAGCCGGGCGGCCCATAGCGGCATGTTGATCAAAGCTAACAAGATTTACAACCAAGACGATATATAAACCAAATGTGCGGAAGAACTGGCCCGCCTAAAGCCGTGAAATTCAGAACGAGTTAAAATTGGTCTTCAAATGAAACGCTTTGAAATTTGTAGACATGGTAATAAAATTATTTGTTGGACTAAAGTCTGGGATGTTACAATTTGCTGGTCTCCTATAATGGTTTGTGTGGGATTAACGACCGTGTCATTGCTGTTAAGGTTGACTAGCGAATAATTTGAATAGTTTTCTGCGTATTTAGAACTTTATAAATGCTTGGCCTCTGTAGTGTTTGGAACTGCTCGTGACATAGGCGCCTTTAAAATTAGATGACTTAGCTTAACCCTTAGAGCTTTTTAGTTTAGATTGTAAGATATGCATTCTGAACTAATTTAACCGCATAGTTTGAACTACGAAGTATGCGAACAAGTCGAAGGTTAAGACTATAATACGCTTACACTTTTGTTGCTCTCAATTCCAAAGCATTCCATTAAAATGTTCCCTCATTTTATATATCACTTTACAAGCTATTATCAAGTACTTTTATTAAAAATTCTTCGAACTTCTAACAAAAGAGAATCTTATAGAAAATGCAAAATTGTTTTAGATGTGCATGAGATTAAAACTCGTCTTGACTTTGTAATAATTTACCAAAGTAATGCTATTATGAGCACAAGTGGAACAGAAGGTCCTCACGTTAACGCAATAAATAATAAGCGAGGCGACGCCGACGCCACAAAATTCCCTATAATATTTATTAAACTATGGCCAAGTTCGAGTGGAGTCGATGAAAGGAGGTTTAAAAACAAAACCCCTTGTGAAAGTAAACTTATGCTGTGATCGCCAATATACCCTTCCCGAGCTTCTATTATATTTTCAAGAGCGTTTTTTCCTCGTCTTTGTTATAGATTTTGTGGACCAGAATTTTTACGTCCATTGGCATTTGGGGTCTTTTCATCTAAAGTTGAATACCTATATGTATTTCACATGCGAGCGGTGAAAATATTTCAGGTATTCTCTGCTAGCGAAATATTTTCTGATTGATAGACGAAATTCTAAAGAAGCGATTGTGTTATCATGATTATATTTCGAATCTGAATAGTTGAAGTCTTACCACAGACTTTTAAGATAACGTATAGGTAAATAAGGTTGTGTTTAAAAACATGTATAAAATCTCGTTCACTATTTTCAAAACACCGGGCGGTGCTTGATATAAGATTAGCATAACAGTTGGTATATCAGGAGCAATGTTTTGCTTCCAGTTAGTAACAATCATAACTTAATTTGTAGGCCATGTCAACCGCATTGTCGGAACATAATTAGCAATTACAATTCAGTGGATACTAACATGATTGATTCATGTCGCAACTTGTTTTAAGATTCCCACTCCCTCTGCTGTAACTGCGCATTGGGAATTCAACGTAATGAATAGCAAATCAAAGCAAATCTTGCATAGTAATTAGTAAAAACTAGAATGTCTGACAGTATCGTTTTTATTCAATTAGAATGCTTTAACAGAAGTACACAGACTCGTGTTTGAATTGAAATGTTTTTTCTTTTATAAACATTTTTGTTTATCAAGCGGATTGTTTCCAAATAGAAGAAATGAACTTCATAGCAGTGTCGGAAAATGTGAGACCCCCGAGGGAAATCAGTATAACCGCGTAACAATGAGTGGCCATCGGTCACTCGTAAATCACGAGACCGAAATGTGAATTTGAAACGGAATCCGAAAATATTCGCGTCATCATAAATAAAACTTCTATGGAAAGTCATATAAAAAAATAATAAATTGCAAACATGGTGCATAGCCAAAACCGTTTTGCGCGTAATATGTAGAGCAGGAGCCCTGATCGCTGACGCATCGGAAAAGGTGTTTGGAACAATCAATAACACAACCACTTTCCCAGACCCCTCCTTCAAACTCCGCTTTAATAATAAATTCAGCACTTGAGGAGTTCGTGAGGAGTATCGGAGATCTCCGTCGTCTGGTCCTCAGCCAGTTCTCGCACGTCACTTGCTATAATCCGGTCAATAACATAAATTTCTTGGAGGCACGCTTCTTTATTGGATTTGTCGTTGGCGGCGAGCCGTTGAGCCCCGCTCATAACCTATTCGTGTAAGGAACTATCGAAAATAAAATTTCGGTCGAAAGCAGGGAAATCTGTAGACGAAATTGGGGTGAATTATTGCAGGCTTTTGGCAGGTGAAAACTTCATTCTAGCTTGTACGGTTATGTTACTTTGTGTAGGTAGTAAGTATACATATATGTTCGCAATTCGATGAACCTTGCAATTATTGGTACCAGATCAATAGTCGGTCGTCAATTGTCGTCACATTAGTTACGCAAATCTTTCACGTGGTCGGAGCGTGTGATTGTTAATGGAACTGATGTGTCTAGTTTATATGCCCTTGTTATGTGTGGGCCATCGATTTATTGAACGATTGTTTCGTAATTAATATTGATATAGTTCGGCCATTCAGAGAATGCGTTCCTGACACGTCGCGATTGAACTGACGACGTAACTACATTCATTGATTATTGATATAATAATGTTGTTTTAATGCTCCTCAATTGTTAAAACGGTAAACAACCAGCAAAAATATTTTTATCGTAACTGCAACGCCATTGCAAAGTTACGTCGTCAGTTCAATCGCGACGTGTCAGGAACGCATTCTCTGAATGGCCGAACTATAGTGATTTCAATAATTATATGTTTGGACATTAAATATTAGGGGCGCGAATAATACATGGAATATAACGTAACAGGTTCTTTGAATGCAAAATGCCACAGAAGTTTGAATTGTGTCAAAAGCACGCAGCAAGGTGTATATTTTACAACTCTTTTGTCAAAACCATGAATGTGAAAACTTGGTGGAAGTTTGACAAATTGTATGCACTGGAGAAATGTACAAGGAACATTTCAACACATGTCTCAGGAACTCATGCAAAGCACCTCACTCGCTGTGAGCGTTTTGTCTAGACGAATGTTCAACATAAATGTTAGATATTTTGTTCCTGTCCCGACCGGGAGAAGTTGCCGCGTCGGGGACTTGCATGCCTTTCAGTACAAAACTTTGCAGACCGCCATGACAAATTTCCAATTAAATGTTTCTTTGCTGATATCTAAAGAGGTTTTAAGAGAAGTTTATCTCGAAGGTTCCCATTCCCCGAAGCAATATCTGTTTCTTTTAGTGTTTCTTTCGCATGCGAATTGTTACAGCTTCCTTGACATCGGCCGTTAACGGCACATGTGTGGCTTAATTACGTCCATATATCAATACGCATATTTAGTAAGACAGTATACGAGATCGGCGTCTCATCCGACGCCCGGTTGCCGTAAAAGGATCGTCAACATTTTTCTTCGTCGGGAGAAAGTTTTTGTATGCGCGCCGGCGACTCGGTCATCCCTGGCCTTTTAAAATATTTGCATTTCTTTTGCATACACCGTGCAGATAGGTTTTTAAGATTCTTTACCCAGGTGGGTATAGTTCGAGCACCGTCTAGCATACTAATACAGGGGTCGATATCACACAAATCTTTTGTTAGTTTAGTGAAGAGAAAATTCTTCGATTAAGAGCTTTGGATGTCAGCCAAAGATCATAGCGGGATTAATGGCCAGACAAGATATAAACCGAACTGTTTTCACAAGGTTTTTATTTTTATTTATATTCTATCTGTGGTTTTTCTTATAGATGTCTGTTGTTTGTATAACTTTACATATATTTTGTGACAATAAATGTTTGATTTACGTATGCCCAATTTAATTCTAGAGCATTTTCAAAACCAACCTTTCCCGTCTTTTTACGTCACCTACATTTCAGCGGTTCAGAGGCACGTCGTACACGACAGGACTATTATAATATCTACAAAGTGAAGACAGCACCCGTGTCACGTCAGCGCCTACCTGCGCCGGGAACAATTAAAATTCATCCATTGTGGTCCAACACGCATTGTCTCCACCCTTTATCCGTTACGTCATAACCCTCCACTCACTATAGAACGGTCTAATTAAACCCTCTTTAATATAACCGGTGCTGTGACGCCGTTGATTGGATTTTAAGGTGCTAAGGAAACGCCGATTGAAATTGAATGGCTGTCCTAGAAAGTGTTGAAGCCTTGAAAAGATAAGGATTTTCAGGATAATTAATTCTGGATCCGCTTTCAGTGAATCGGTATTCATTATTAAATGAGCTCTTAATTTTTTTGAGTAACTACCTAGTACTTCACAAGGTTATTCATTATTGTTGATGAACTGTTAAATTATTTAATCTACAAGACAAAAATTGGTAGCTGTTATAAATCAAAAAGCTTTCTGAAAGTTGTATGATACTTGTCAAGTGTTGTTACAAATCCTTATATAGCAACAATTTCACACCTATCAAAGTGCCACTTACAAAGGTAAGTCAACAAAATCGAGTAACTAACAAAGTAAGGAACTAAGCGAGTTTTATAGTGTACCCCGTAAACGGAGCAAATGTGAACTGTTAGCAAACTGACGCGTTTGTCATACACTGTAACCAGTAGATAATTACTTTAGACCAGTGGCACTCAACCTTTCAATTGCCGAAAATAAATAGTGATTTAGTTTTTAACCTAAAAGATTTTAATATGAACTGAAATTGACATTTTAGTGTTTTTATGAGTATCTAATCTACTTATGAATTGTGATGTTAAGTTTTTTACTTTTAGTAACCCAATGTTTCATTATTTTTTGGATTGAAAAAAACTACGACAACATTTTTCGAATTAACTTGATCTCAATTTAAAACTGTATTGAAATTGTAATAATTAGATTTTTTTAATAAGAAATACAGACATGTGTTGCCTTTGGGCCACTTCTTCCCAAAAATAACACGTTTTTGGGACTGTCTCATGTAATTCTAATGTGTGAAAAGTGCTATTTTTTAGCCTACTTTGAATGAACGATGTTTGCTTGATTTTATAAAATTTCCTGACTTCCTGAGCTAAGCTTAATTTAATTCCCCGTACAAGAAAGTTTGAGCCCCACTGTCCTATACTCGTATATAGGTCGACTATATAGTCTGTTGTCAGTTTATTGTTGTTTAACGAGTCAATTGCAACAAGCGAGCTGTTTCGTCAGGAATTAATGGGGGGCTCCAGTAATTGCATACCGATGACGATTCAGATTTTGTGGCTCATCATTTTACATTGTAAAGGTGACTGTAATATGTATTTTCGATTGGTATATTATGTAGTAATTGCAGTAGCAAGTGTCCACCTTGCCTGACTGCGCACTGGTATAATCTTTTCCTTCTCGTCTCAATCCATTCTACGGTTGTCTAGAAGAGATCGCTCTTAGCGATAAGATCACCCATTATGTCACCTAATATAATTAGGTCTAAGAGCTGTACTTAATAAAGCATATATTAGTAAAACATATATCTATCTAAGTATGTACATATTTAAAAGCTCTAATTTTGATGGTATCTCTTGTGTAATGAAGCATAATTTCACAGTACAGCCTGCTGCGAGTTACCCTGTATATTATGTTCACTTCTTAGAGCAATCCATTAAATACAATTTCAACGCTCAATATTTATAGCCTGTTACATGTATTATAATGTTTCCAGCCTAATAAATGATGATAACAGTATTACCACCCAATTAATTCCAAATGATACATTAGTATCAAGCAATTGCTAGATTCATTGAAAGAAGCCGGGGGCGTGTGTCGATAAATTTCAAAAGGTTCATTGACTGCAATATTAGAGCACTTAACTAACTGGAGACACCTTCGCCAAAGATACGAGACCGCCCGCCTGTCATATATAGTCAATTTCGTCAGGTGCGTGAGTAATGCGATCGAAAATGCATGAGTGCGCTATCACTATTTGTAGCGTTGTCTTGCCCCTCAATGGGCAGACATTCGCATAAAGATTTGTGCCCAAGGCAGATCCAGTTGGTTAAGCACTCTAAGACTGCAATAGAATTCCCGGGACACTAGATAGAGTTAGTTTAAAAACACGTTACGTTCACTAATTGTCGGTAAAGTGAGTGATCGGCAACTCGTCGCCTTAGGCCATCAGTTATTCCTAGGAGATTTACTGGTTTCCTGGTCTCTTGAGTAAATGTTCGTGTGGAGCTGAAGGTGTTTCAATCGGAATTAGAATGTGCTTTGCCAATGCAAATTGTAATGCGATTTTTCAGTTTGAAGATTGCATAATAATTAAGTTCCTTGTATACCTAATATATTCCCAAAATATTCGCAATAAAACAACAAACAAGTTCGTTTATGCAAATCACATCATCACAAGCATTTAGGTAACTTTTCACTCCACGTCTAGTTTCAGACGCTGAAAATCAAAAGACAAACAAGATCGATAATAACATGCACGAATAATACACCAAACTGTGAGCCAACATTGTTTCTAAAGCCGAGAACAGATTAGGCAGTCGGGTGCGGCTAAAAACCGCAACTCTCAATACGGAAATACGCTTATACGCTTAAATGATGGAGGCGTCTCGGCGGGGTCGTCGATCTTATACGTCATATCTAAAGCGCGACACACATGGGGCGACACGCGAACTCGCGCGTAAACGAATTTCGGGTTATCGGGTTCATAAGGTGCGATGTTTCCGTATGGACGGTAGTTGTATCGACTGATAGGGTAAACTGTGGTGCATAGTAGATTAAGGGAGGGTTGTGGATGCGAAAAAGGTGTCTCGTATGAAAAATATTAGATACCTGAAGTACCGTTTGCTTTCAGCAAGGGACGTGTGATGTGAACTTGACTATACATAATTATGGCAAAGAGGTAATATTGTAAGTGACAAAGAATAAAATAATACATTATTATATTATTGAAACAAATTCTAAATTGAAAACATAAGAATTTTACAAGATGCAGTAAACTTTATTAGACGGTGTTTTGAATTTTGTGTCTTTAAACTTTATCGCCACACTCTCAAAATGCAGTACAAGCTCTTACATTGAAAAAAGCAAACCGCCTGTTTCACAAATAACCCTTCATATTATTCAATATCGCCTGTCCCTCAATGTGTGATCTGCCTAATACACGGCGGGTGCAAGATGATAAATAGAGCCAACGTATCCATACCCACGTGTTTACTGCATATTGATAGCTCCTGAATAATTAGGAAGCCGACTAATTAACGGCCATACTTAATAATGCATGCTTATGAATTAATTACTTGTTTTATCAAGCTCCGAAAGGTTGTTACGTGGGCGTGAGATCGGATAAAGTGTTCCATATTGTTAAGTTAATTGATAAAAAAAGAACAATGTTGAGGGAACTAATTATGACAGTAACTTAATTATGTTTGAAAGGTCTTGTCGGTTGACATTATCTTTTACTTATTTTTAATTAGTGTCCTAATTAAGCACAGATGTGAGGGTAAAATCTGTATTTATTATTTTGAATATCGAATGTCTTCCTTATTCATATACAATGATCCACAAATATTTGATATTCAAGACTCTTATCGAACAAAGAGGACGAAACAGTAAATCATAGACTATATAAGTATTTTTCTGATCAGCCAGTTTTATTATTATGTAACTAAGTACATACTTTTTTCTTGTCAAAGAGCTATCGATTTTCTTCTTCCTGGCTACACTCCAATCTTTTTCCTTTGCCTAATATATTTGTGAATAAAACTGCGAGGTATTGCGTAACGAGATGGCGACCTATGGGTTTTGCTGGCCATGTATTTTTTCGCCCTAAATTAGAGTAACGGTCTGGGGAAATAGTGATTGATGATCTACTATCTAGGCTATGCTGGCCTATCGGAAATAATTTTACTTAAGCGGTATTGTTTAAGTGTAATAAATTTGGAGATAGTAGGAGGAGCGTGAAGTCGTGGTGGCCTAGTGGGTAAAAGACCAACCTCCCAAGTATGAGGGCGCGGGTTCGATCCCAGGTCAGGCAAGTACCTATGCAACTTTTCTAAGTTTGTATGTACTTTCTTTTAATTTTAAGTTTAAGTACCTTTCTTTCTTTCTTTTAAATTTAAGTACCTATATCTTAGACACCATTGGCTGTGTTTCGGATGGCACGTTAAACTGTAGGTCCCGGCTGTCATTGAACATCCTTGGCAGTCGTTACGGGTAGTCAGAAGCCAGTAAGTCTAACACCAGTCTAACCAAGGGGGTATCGGGTTGCCCGGGTAACTGAGTTGAGGAGGTCAGATAGGCAGTCGCTTCTTGTAAAGCACTGGTACTCAGCTGAATCCGGTTAGACTGGAAGCCGACCCCAACATGATTGGGAAAAGGCTCGGAGGATGATGATAGTAGGAGGAGCGTGTGGTAATTTAGGGAAGTTAGCAATATTTTTGCTAGTGAAATATCTTATAATTTAAAAATAGAAACGTTGAGTTGACAGTCTACAAAAGTGTAACACATTTTCAACAACTTTTTTTCGGTTTACACGCAGTAAAAAACTAAAATAAATGAAGGTGCTATGTGCTAATAAAAACAGGGGATTTATTCCATACAAACGTGAGTAGGAGTAAGAAACAAAGCGGAAAGTTTGGAAGACTGCGGTCAAATCATAGCCCTCTTGGGACCATAGTTTCCTGGAAGTTTCCTATCGCATCGGATTCACCTTAAGGGCCGGGCCCTTCGGTAGCGGACAGCGAGTAATGAGACGGGAAATATGAGATTTATTCCCTTTTTTGGGGCGCTCATAAGCAATAGGATTCATACTTTTTTATTGGAACTTTTATTCACGACTTGGTTACGTGGACTTGGGATATTGGTGTCCGTAGTTCTATTGTTTTTAATATCAATTCTGCTTTTTGGATAATCCAGGTAATAAAATCGACCAACCATATTTAAATGAAAAAGTCGCAATAAAATAAAAACGTGTAAGTTTGCCTCAGGCATGTCCGAAATAGCTCAAAAATCAAGCTAAAATTTTCCGAACCGAAATAAAAAGAGTTTCAATATGTTTTTCCGCATGGCAATATAATAACTTGTGGTATTTAAAACGCTTTCGCCTGTTACATAGCCAAACACCTAGATCGGCGATTCGATACGATCCTGATGTAGCTTTGCAATAAAAGTCTGAAATAAGTTCGAGTAGTACGTCCGGCCCGACCACGATACACATTTATTTTGTTTGAATATTTCACCGCTACCATTCCGTTTAAATTTATTTAGTCTGGCAACTTCATTTGCTAAATTAAAAAGCTTGTGATTTGGTTCTATATTTAAAATTTGCTGTGAAAGATCTTGTTTATGCCTATCCATTGTTTGTAATTAACTTCCTTTGAAAAGGTACTCGTTAAGTTGCAAACAGACGAATTTTATTTGAAAAGTAAGTTAAAAACAGTTTTCTTAAACAAATAGTGCACTCAGTTAATTAGTTGAGAAAGTATTTTCATCAGGTTTACAACTCCTTACTTAAATTACTCCAATTAGTCAATAACAAATGCTTTATTGAATTCTGAACGATTTACTCCGATAAAACATTCATATCACTGTCGCCACAACTTTGTCGTCGATGAATCCACAATTTTTTCAAAGATCCCACCCCGCGGAATACTTGCAATAATCTTCAACATAAGTTTAAGGTATCCGCATGCCTTTACTCTAAGGTCCCTTGAGACTTGGGGCCAAGATGTTGGTTTTTAATTTTCAAGTCTCATCGTGAATCCGGTGGAAGGGAAGAAGTACCCGGGGAATAAACTCGACGACTTTTCGGACGCTCAAAGGGAAATTTTGAAGGTATAAAATATTGTAGGTAAAGGTATTTGTGATGATGTTAAAAGCTGCCTTTCAGTTTTTGTTTAAAGGATAATGTTGAAGATTGATTTCTTCTGGGAATTTGTATTTTAATGCTATGTTGTTAAACACCTTACAACAATGTTGTAAGGTGTTTTATAATGATGATGAGGAGCGATTCCTGGTTTAGAATCCTTACGAGAACCTAATTGTAGCTATATATTGACGTCTGTCCAACTTATTTTCAGTTTATGTAAAAAGCTGTAACTGAGAATAAAACTTATTTATTATGTTTGTTTTGTTGCAGGTAATTAATATTTTCATTATTGGGTGGAACAAGTTGGTAAAGGAGTTTTAAGGTAAGTTTATACCGAAAACGCTGTTAGGGAATTAGGTAAGCCGCTGAAATTCAATATTAATATGAATATAATCAATATTAATATGAATATTCAATATTAATATGAACCTACGGAAAGAAGAACTACAGCCACAGTTATCGAAATTACTTAAAGTCGTGATACTATATTTACGCTTGTTAAATCCTCTTAAGCTTTACGCATTCCTGTCAAAAACTAGCGGTAACGACATCAATTTGTCACATTATGATAATGTTCGTCATTAGTGACAAACTGCCAACCTAACCTCGCTAATCCAAGGCGACAACTGTTCGCAAACTTCACCGTAACAACATTAGCAGTAGCTATTACAGTTAACTTGTTCAAGAGTTGGCATATTGATTTTATCTTTAGACCACGTAACAAACAGGAGACGCCATTGCCTTGCCTTCTCCTTTACCGAAGGTACAGACACAAGCACATCATGCTATCAATCTGTCAGGTTTCCTTTAATACATTTTCAACTCTATCTGTAAACCAATCAAGGTTTAATGTTGATTGAGGAAATTTGAGCTTTCTTGAAGTGTAGCGTCTATACGAGAGTGCCGCTCTTTCTATCTATTTACATGTGTGCGTTATGGTTATGCTTATGTTTGTCAATTTTATTGCGTTAGTGCGTGAAAATGTGATCGAAAAAGCACGAGTGTGCTATCACAATTTTTTGCGTTGTCCTGGCTAACTTTTTCACACAGAGGTTTATGCTCATGCCAGACCCCGGTCAGTTTAATGCTCTAAGATTTTACCCATAAATACGAGTAACAACGACTCGTCTCGTCCAATTCCTGTCAGTGAGATGTCAGACTTATTTAACACGACAATAAACGAAGGTGATGATGTGAAGACCTTTGTTGAGGAAAATACGATGAATTGTTAATGCAGTTTATTTTGAAATAACGGTATAGCTTCGTAAGATGTCAATGTTTGCAAAAATCTGGGTCAGGTTATTGACAAATTGTTATTCTGACTATGCTAACATCATCAACTTAAGGGTTATGAGCATTTACTTATTTACTAACTTAGGTACAACAATTAACTGTTTACATAAAATGCCATTATGATATATTTAAAAAACTTACCTTAAATGTTCGATTACAATTTTAACTTTGATAATTTGATATAATTTCTACTTACAAGTATTTTGTGGGAATTACAAAAGTTTATGTAATGACAATTCTCGCCTTAGCTACTTAAATCTCATGAGGTAATTTTAACCTTGTCCAATAAAAATGTAGATGAATTGCTTCTAGAAGTGGCTGCGACGACGTAAAGAAAGAACGCTCATACACATGACACAGAAACTATAACTGTGTGACTTGACATTGACATAGTTGACAATAATACGCCATTGTTCGACTGGCAGTCCGTTACAGACATTGTTGGAGAATAACGTTTCTAGTTATGTCTAGCTCTGTGTTTATAGAGAAATGTTAGTGTAGGTCAGGACTGTGATAATAATCATGAGCTCGTTATGAACATGCACATGTGATGGTCATTATCATTTCATTATGTTTCATCATACAACTGTCATTAAAACTATCCTTTGCAATCGGTTTCGACCGTTTCCCGAAGGAACTACTAAAAGTAGCTTATAGCCTCCCTCATGCCTCATGCTACAAAAAAAATATGATTAGAGTGCAACCTGACAGGATTGTCATGTCATTGGTGAATGCTTCAAATGGCAGCGGGAAATTCAAATTAAAATGGTTTTTGGATGTTTACCTAAGTTAACATTTGAACGCGGACATTATATGTATGTACTATACATACCTCAATCAAAGCATTTTTTGATATCCTTTTGACGTGACAACGTCTTATAAATCGATGAAGCCGGCTGCACGCACGAAAAAACATGACTCATGCGGCGTTACCACGCTCTGAGGCGTTCCGTTTAAGGCTTGAAGTGCAAGCGAGAGCACGCAACGAGCGACAAAGAGGCACGATCGGCCTCCGCTTTCGGCAGCGTTCGACATCTGACGATCAATTTCTTATGACGTTGTCACGTTCGACTATCGTCAGTAAACCGATTTTACAGACAACCGTTTTTTTTACTCAGAAAGTTCTTACAATTAAAATGGAATCTGCTATCGATAAAAGTTATCATGAAAAATCATAAAAAAAAAAATGCATAAACCAGAAAATAATTCCGACTACATTGTAAATACTAAGCTTTTAACTTTAAAGTATAGCCGCCATGCACTTCGACAAGCACGGTTGAGTTTGAAGAGCAATAAGAAGAACCACTGAAGTGTTTGTTCGGATACTCAAGTCAATTAGACATAAGTTTTAAGAAAGTAAATAGTTTGGTCATACACATGCACTACAAACTCGTATGTAGGTAACTTTATGTTTAGTTTTTAGAGCGGCTACCTAACTTTCGGAAGTACATTAACTAAGACAAACTTAATGTTGCCTGCGACATTCAAAGTTCATCCATCTATATGTAATCTGCTCTAGTCACTTTAGACGAAATTAGAATTAAAGACCGGATCTGCCCAAAAAATATTTTTGTAAGTTCAGTAAAAAACCTTTCATGTTATTGCAGACAGGTTGTTCAAAAAGACACAAAAGAAATATATGATCGTAAGTGAAATGCTCTAGTCCCCAATTTATCCAGTTGATGTCTCGTATCTGAAATCTAGAATAGGCGGTACATAAATCTAAAGAGCCCTTAGACATAAGTAGCTCTTTTTATTCGGGTCAAAGTCTATTTTAGGCCGGATTTCTTTTTATGATATGCTCTCTCAACGGATATTATGGACCAAAAGGCTTTGCTGTCTGTTTCTGAATGTAGTTTTATGTCTGCATTATATGTCAATCTTTTTGTACTTTTGTTATGAGCTTGAAATGAGCTAGAGTGCTGCATTTCAGTAGTGAAACATTATGTCTACTCTAATGCACGTCTTGTACGTAATTCAAGAAGAATTCGTTTGCTGCAGTTTTCTCAAATCAGCCTGATCTTCATATACACAAATTACATTGAAATTCTCGTTAAGCTATAGGTATCATACACCTCAGAATATAAGTCACTAGGCAATGAAGAGTTATTAAACAATGTTAAGAATACCTTCGTAAGCACATTTCTTGCGTTCCAAGCAAGAAATACATCAAAGTGTACAAGTGCCACTGAACCGCCTGAAACCGGTGAACATCAAAAAAGATTTGAAACTCAATAAGCCTCAATAATCTTGTGGATTATAAGCCTCAATTCACTTGGGAGCTTTTGAGAAAATAAAACAATTCTTGGTATGAACATAAATGAAATAGGTAAACACAGTTGTTATAAATGAACTTGGAATTTACTAGGATAAGGTGAAGTGCGGCAGGGGTAGGATTTTGTACCTAAGCACTAAAACAAGTAATCCAGGTCTAGTGGATTTAAAGACTACATTAGGTTCGACCATCATGCAGTAATACGATGATAAAGTAGTCCAAACTCTGGTCCTAATTAGTATTTGTGTTAAACTTTTAGTAAGCTTTAATAATACGCAATAGCTTATTGAACTTCTGCAATAACGTTAAAGAATATCCATCATGAGTTTAGAACAATTGAAACCATTAGAACGGATTGCAGAGTTTCAATCTTATTACCAACTTTGGTTTAAACATCATTTCTCATAAAAGCTGTTATTTGTGACCTATAATTTCTTGGACATAGACTTTGTATTAAATAATAGGTATTCTTATTTACGACCTTTTTCTTTTGTGGTTTTATAGACTTATATCGTCAGCATTCTTTTATGGTTCAATTAAGAATATTTTATTAAAAAAATCTAAGCAATTTGGTACAATTATGCTATTATTTGGTATTATTTAAAAAAAAAATATATATACTTGCAAAGCATTATACGAATGTCAAGTTGCAATATGGCTACCACAGTCTTTTACTTTCTTTCACTACTTTGTTGTTGTTATCACATCACTTCCTATGAAAATAAACAGCACCTTTCTGTCACTACTTAGCTAAGCACGGTAGGAGGCACATTAGAATTTTACAACAGCCAGTTCTTAAAATAACTTCATCAAAGCCAGACTGTTTAGAACCTACTTTACGCATTTCATAACTCCTTTATACATAGTTAGCTGAATAAAACAGGCTGCATCTCGTACAATTAAATTTTCCGCCAATTCAGCGCCTATCGTCAAGTTCGTAAACCTTGAAAAGTTTTTATAGCAGCCTAGAATTAGTGTTTAAGTGGAATCGTAAAAAAGTTATTTAATGATCCAGCTCGGCCCAGTTTAGGTACCAATTATTGCTAGAATAATCTAGAATTGTCTTAGAAAGCATTAAACTTGCCTAAGACCTGCTCATTAACTATGTTAACCAAGGCGAAGGGTATAACACAATAAAAACAGAAAGAAATTGGAGGGACAAAATAAAAATAACCACATTGTTACGTTAGAAGTCGATTAAAATGACCACTAGCTAGGCACCGATTTCCAACAAAATTTAGGTTTAATAGAATTATGACAGAGTATCCTTCCTGTAACCACCGCTCCAACCAGACAATCTCGAACTTTATTAATGTTCTATCTGTTTATTACAAAAGCATAACGACCTAACATTGTTTAGTATGCTCCAACATCTTGAACATGTCACAAAGTCGCTTACATCACTTAGAACGTGGGTTAAGCAGTTAGAATTATGACATTTCTCTCCGTTACCCAACCACAGCACAATAGTGGGTACCTAAATAATGTGGCTGGTATAACTTACAGCTTGAGTGCACCACGACATTTTAACTATTACAACCGACAGGGTATTGGACGCGGAACAACTCAATATCCTCAATAAACGTCAGTGTTCCATCCAGGTGTAGTCACACGGAAATCAATCGCTTCGACATTTGAACTCAGCGGCATTTTCATTACTAATTAAACTCAAATGTGCCTGTATGTTCACAGAACACAAATTACCTATAGAAAATTGGTTCACTTTTGAATACAAATGTAGCGTTTTATTGTTTGGATCGTAACTATAAAAACGTCGGAGCTCGGTGTTACGTTGATAGAAGTCTGGTGTTTAGGGCTGATACAATATCGCTTTGTGACTATAAAATACGTGGAGTGATATATGTAGATGTGTAGCTTGGTTGGGTTATCGAGATGTGGACCAATCAAAAAGAAAGTGTTAAAATCCTACAAACAGGCTTATTCGGGTTACTGTCATACCCGAATCTTACTTACGGCGTTTCACTAGCCCTCCTTAAAAGGGATCTTTTCCTTTTGAGTGTCACTTTTCCGGCCATTCTGTACACTGTCATAAACTGTGTTCCATTTAATAAAACATTAGAGAGAACTGACCACCAAGGGAGTCGCAAGAATATCTTTTGAACTAAATATTTCTTCAAGTTTTAGCTCATCTTTATTAACCATAAAGTTCATAATAGCATTAAGCCGTGTTGAAATCCACATATAGGCGTTGTGTATTCTACATTTCCTTGGTAAATGGGTCTTATTTACACTATGATATATTAGTTTTCATAATGGATCAAGTAAGATTTAATGGCGTTTCTAAATCCATCATTATTGCTCTCTCCGACGCTTCCTATTTCCTATCATTAGCTAAGCAAATGTAAATATTAGTTTTGTTGTCTATCATCGTGATGGACACTTATGTTTAAGTACTCTAGTTATGCATTTTACAAACAAGCAAACAATTGACGAGTGATTGATTGATGAAAACGATCTCACAACGATTTGGTTAATTTTTGGAATATTCGTCATAAGTCCTCTTCAGAGATCGTAACACAAAAAATATATGTAATATTATATACGCCCATTTTTTACTGACAAAATTCTCAGAAGATGGACAACTTTTAGGTACTTGTCCAAACACTTTTTGGAGTACTTCACTTGAAGACTCTGACTTTTTTCTTGTTTGGTGCAAAGTTGAGCTAAGCTGACAACTTGAAATAATTGCAGAGAAACTTTAAATAAGAGGCACAAGTTTCTACGTTAAATACGTACTCAAATGTACAAAAAAGAACAAAAAACCTTATACCTCATCGATCGTTTATTTTATTACTTACAATTACAGATTAACTCGAAAGCTATGAAACCGTTTTATCACTGAATTAAAATGTAATCTTTTGTCTGACGCAGTTTCGGATCTGCACCTTTTACTCTATTTTCGCGTTTTATGGGGTACACTGACAGTTTGTTGCGTATGCAAGTAGGACAATGCCATTAAGAATGCCAGTAAGAATAAATATAGCTACTTGTTTAGTCTTATAGTTCTCTCAAAACTCAATGGCGGTCCGCTACTAAATTCACAGCACAAGAAAGCATTTGTGGCTATACTCCTACCTACCCTACCTTCGTCACTATAAAAGAGACGACAACAATTTTGGCGAGGTTTGAAAAGGTCCTTTATCTGAGAAATAAGGAGAAGCAATTGAAACATAAGTTACCTATGTATAGGTGAAGCTACATTAAAAGTAAGTTTTCACTTTCAATAATATTTCTCAGTTTTCATAAGTTTTCCCTCTTTTTACACTTCTTATTTATGCCATTTTTTTCAATTTCCAGCAATTTGAAGTCCATTTTTATTACTATATGGATACTTCTTGGATGGCACACGTTGTATGTGTGACACATAGTGCGTCTTCAAAGAATTATCGTGGGCGTGTTTTTATAGGTTCTCAACTACACAGATTGTATGAAGTGCGGTGAATTTGTGACCATTTTTATGACTTCGCTATCTTTTAATACCTTTGAGATATAGGTTATTTCAAGTCTTTTGACCCTGAATGCAATTTGAACTTATTTCCAACATCAACAATATAATAGTACAATATGCTTTTCACGTAAGAAATTGTCCAAATTCTGAAGGTTCATTTTCCCAAAAAATATCTCTATCGATCTATCATGCACTCAAATATGATGTTAATGTTCAAACATCAGTTGGTCCATCGATACCCTCATAAATCGACGTTTGACGGGAGCAATCTTACAATAAATTGAATACCGTCCGGCACATAAGCCTATCCTATAACATGTACCCGCTGTGCAAATAGCCAATTTATACATCGACAGTTACAACTTAAGGCGATCTTATACTAGCGTTTTTTTTCAAACGTTTTTTCGCGCGTTTTAGGTGCTATGTTTCTTAATAAAAAAAAAACCCGATAGGCGTTGCTACGTTGTAATTTTCTGTCGTCTTCTCTATTTTGTGTCAACCTGTTAGGAAGTCTTGGTACTTTTCTTACTTTGTTCAGATTAGAAAAAAACTACTGTCAAGTAGGTATAGGAGAGTCAATTATTTGTAAATTGAATTACAATAAAACACAAGAGTGCAAAATAAAGATGAATTCAATTAAGACTTGATACTCAACGTCTTCACATATCGGGTGTGTCGTTAATAATCACATTAAATTCTATCACTTGTACTTCATTATATTCTATAGCGAATTGTAAAAAAATAACATAATCCATTCAGTGGTTTAGCCACAGGACTCATTTTTCGTTTTCATAATTTACAACATCATGTGTAAAGCAGAGATAAAGTTAGGAGTATCGAATGTTTTGATCAGTTGACAGCTGTCAGTTTTCAAGGGAGAATTTCAGCTGTTTGTAATGACTGACTTCTATATGGTGTTCTAATTTTCGCACATTTTTATTCTATTTACTTTGTTTGAAAAATGCATTTTTTTATTTTCACGTATTTTTCTTTTTTCTTTGTGTTAATCGACATATATTAACCAGTACATTAACGCATTTCATTTAATGTGATTATGAACGACACACCCGATATATGTACCTAGGTATTTATTCCAAGAAACAAGATCATCAGACATCAAGTAATCTTATACATCACTATAATTACTGTATATGACATACCACATCGCTATTAGCCCACTAATTTAGCTTCCTCCATTACCCCACTAAGGGCTAATAGGTACGCATGCACCGGTAATTAATCCACTTCGGCCGCTCCTCCCACAGATTAATTAGACTAAAAACTTATGCTTTTTAAGTAGTAAATCCTACGCCTCAACGTGCTGGCGAAACTTTGATGGTGTGCTGCGAAAACGCTATTTTAAAGTGCAAGGTTTTAGTAAGTGTAAGAAGTGTACAAAATGTTGCATTATAAAATCGTGTAAAAATATTCATTAACTAGCTATATGTATAACAATAAACTTGAAGTCAGTTTCATGCTTGCTTTTTCGCTGGTTTTATAAATTACACCACCTCTTTATGAATTATTGTTAAAAAAGTATATGAAAGATCTCAAGTACTCATCTACTGCTACAAAAACTTCTTAGGATAAGTTGTTCTTTCGAGAGCGGCATTTAAACAAACACTTCTCAATTACCGCATTACTTTAGGACAATAACTAGTAGATCATCATCATCCTCCGAGCCTTTTTCCCAATCATGTTGGGGTCGGCTTCCAGTCTAACTGGATTCAGCTGAGTACCAGTGCTTTACAAGAAGCGACTGCCTATCTGACCTCCTCAACCCAGTTACCCGGGCAACCCGATACCCCTTGGTTAGACTGGTGTCAGACTTACTGGCTTCTGACTACCCGTAACGACTGCCAAGGATGTTCAATGACAGCCGGGACCTACAGTTTAACGTGCCATCCGAAACACAGCCAATGGTGTCTAAGATATACTTAGAAAGTAACAATAACTAGTAGATCGAGGTTTCAAAAGTCGCCCCACCTTTGTTCCTTGTAGAGTCTTCGGTGTTCCAGGGCCGCGACAACTCTTTCGAACAATCTTACAACCACGGCAGGTCATAAACTATTCCAGCTTCAACATGACCAATTCCATCTCTTTACATCATCATTCTTTATATTCCAAACTTATTCTCCCAAACATCGACCGTATAAACTTTACTAGACAATAGTAGGCCACTATTGTTACACCAAGATTGACTGGCCATTACGCATAAATTCCAGGTCAATCCGCAAAACACTCAAATGGCCAGCAAATAAGTTCCCAGCCAAGTTTATAGCTTTGCATTATTTAAATAGCATTGCTGTTTGTGAAGATTATAAGTAGGATATAAATCTTCGGTTTAAGTTCTCGTCCACAATAGATACTAGGCAGTAAAAATGGCGCTCGTAATGAGAAATGTCGTTGAGATTATAGTGGTTTATATTCGACTGGGTATATTATTATGTTTTTGATATTACCAGTTTTTATTGTCGTGTATTCCTTTGTAAAAACTCTTTCATTTTCGTAATCTTTGAAACATTTTGCTCATAACAATCACATACCAATGACATGCTTTGTGAAATAGTGTTCATTTCATTTTAAAATTAGTACAAAAAAAAAACACTCAAATTCAAATATAGAACTCCAAATAACTCAGATGGAACGAGTCCCGATCCTGATATCAAAATCGTGTGGGCAAGTTAGAGGACAGCTTTATAGAAAGCAGTTAGCTATACAGAGTGGCTCCGATAGTGCTGCGGGTGCAAGAATCCAGTCACAGTCAGTGTTGCCAGCATCCGCTCACAAATCACTCGACGCTTAATTGAACACCGACCGGTCTGGACACGCGACTATTGTCAGTGGAGACGATTATGAAAGGAGGTTTGAGGATTCTATTAGACGTCATTTGTCTATGACTGGAAAAGGCGCCATTTTGATGAATAAAGAAATGCGGATAATAAAGCACTGAATAGAAAATATAGTATTCATGCGACATGCAATGCTATCTGTATTTAATGGAAATACATTTAAATCGTAAATACCGATAGATTTAAAGCCCAACTAGCGCCATTTATCCAAAGGAATTTCTCAGAGGCATCACTGTATTCAAAACTAAAGTTAATGTAGAGGAATACATGTCATTCCGTACATGAAGTGTTATTGTTCCAACTACTTATGGGCTTTGTCGCTCGTTTCACTTCTCTGTGGCCAATTTATTGCTTCTGCGTCGAATAACATCGTCTGTTTATGTAAATGAGGACCATCTACAGTGTTTAGAATCTCCAGCGTCGTATTAGAATTAGGTTCCCTATTAACAGTAAAACTTGCTGGTTTCCCTCAATCAAGATAGTTCGGATTGGTAGAAAGTTGAATAGAAGTAGTGGGCAGTTAAGCTATGTTATTGCTAATTTTAAAAGCTACTCTGGTTATAAATATTGGAAACTATTCGCGTACAGCAGATAAATTGCCCTCGCATCCTTTTCCGTTATTAAAAATACCAGCAAGGAGATGTTACAAAAATGCAAGTTGGCTTGTAAAAGTTCCACATTTTTGATAACCGGTTGGGATGAAAAAAGTTCAATAAAATAAGAATTCCGCGCGGTCTCCCGGAGCATCAACCGAATATTGTAATAAAGTTTTTGTCTCTAAACAAGGCTATGTAAAATACTCGTCGTCTGACACAATTCTTGTTTGAAGTCGTGTATTCAGGTGAGTGGTATCGCAGTGAGCCAGAGTTTCACCGCGTGGGCTTCCACTTTACGGTCCTCTTGGACGCATTACCGATTTGTGTTCGAACCATGTCACTGTTACAACACGTCCCGACGTCTATCTATGAGAAAACGTTAAGTAGACCAGAAATGGAACACGTTCTTGATTGGTTGTCGTTTATGGCACGGTTCGAGTTCAAATTGTTGACAGCAAGTATGCCGAGTTTTGGAATGCGATGCTGGATGTGCGGAATGTTTTTCGTAAGCTCTTTGTACGGTAGGAATTAGGAGAAAACGCAAAGGACTTTACATACGCATTTTTGACTACGTTCGCGGAGGTAAAAGTTTTTTTTTTTTGAAAAACATTACATTTTGGTGGGTTTTGTAAACAACTTTAAGCCAACCCATTTACCAGTTACTTATAACGCAATGGTTTTAGATGTCATTCCGATTCCCAGTTGTATGAGCAATCTTTTCAGTAATAAAACAATGGAAGCTATAAACCGTGTAACAACGCGGCAATATCGTTTAGCCTCACAAGATCGCTTCACCAAGAAAAATGTTCAAACTTCACGTAACGTCGACGGAATTTGGCGCGAACTGAAACCGATTTTTCGAACAATCGGCTTTGGAGGAAGATTTTATCGTTTATTGGGATGATAAAATGATAAAATCACTTTATTTCATAAGCTCACCTAGAACGTTTAATAATTTCATCCATTGTAGCGATAACCCGGCAAGTTGGGCCGTTGGCGGAGATATTCCATGCGCTGATGATATACGAGCCATTTCGCGACAATCCCGACCAGGGTTACCAAGTTTTGTTATTAAGAGATTACCGGTAACCTTTAGTGCAGAAAATGTTCCTTAACTTATCAAGTAATTTGGTTAAAATTCTAGAAATTCCGAAATTAGTTTTTGTGTTTAATCTAATTAAGTTATGTTTTGTTTTGAGTACTGTCCACGCTGTGTGGTCGTGGTAAATAATAATTGACATGCTTTTGTCGACCCCCGATAACTTGGCATAAGTTCATCACCTTATCACACCTAAGTTATGTTATGACGTCAAAGCAATTTAAAACATTAAAAAGCTCAATGACATTTATTTTTAAATCTGCACATCACGCCATCATATGTAGCTGTTGCCATATTAAAACTGGCATGAACAAAAAGAATGTTCCATACTTTTTAGACACTAGAAATGAGGGTAAACACTAGTGCCTAATTGCAAGGCGTTCTATCAAAGGATTGTGTTACGGGAAAATGACGTAACACTTTACAGGCAGCCCTAGTTTCCCCCTCCTCTTACCAACCTCCTCTCGTCTGTGACACTCCCATGTCTCAGCACTTGATTTTATGAACTAGCACTCTCTTTTGTAATTTGAATATATCTCTGATGGAAGGAAGTGCTTTAAACACTTAGGCTGCGAAACTTTGCATCATTAATTTGGTAGACTGATGACATTTAGAACTATAGGCAAGCCTATTTGTTGAGAAACGCGTATTGTTTGCAGGTGATAAATGTCCGCAGTAACGCAACATTGGAGAATATAGTGGTCTTAAAGTTTTGATGATCAAAAGATTTCTTTTAGGTTTCTCGTCATAAATAACTGATTTCGAAAAAGATTTCTTGAGTTTCGCTTTGAAATGGAGAACAATATCGAAGAGTAAATTGACAGTCGATCGTAAGAACAGAATTTCATGTCTTTGTGATAGAAACTCCGTCGGCAATTGAATTTGTTTTTGATATGGTCCATAAACTAGACATTGACAGGTTTAGTGCATCAGACTGAAACAACATTCCTAAGTTAATTGAATTCTATGAATAATATAATTAGAAGACCTTAATTGTTCAAAAGAATCTAAGGTGTAGACTTAAGCCGAGTTCGTATTATATTTTAAGGTCGCTTATGTTTCTAACGTTCTTTGTAAAATAAAATTTTATACAATATTATAGTTTCTTAGTTTGTCGAATACACATTGGGTACTTCAATGAATCAAAGAATTCGACTGAACACAGTTCGAAATTATTCATAATGCCGAAATTTTATTTAGGGCATACAACGCTTTGCACTTAATCAAACATTGTAATTACTCACTAACGATGCAAATAAGAACAAGCACTTACCTTAGCTGTTTACAAAACGTACTCCAAATATTTTGATAAACCACGTGTTTGGTTTTCATAGGATTAGATTATAAATAAGTATAAACCAATATTGAATCATGTTGGAAAACGTAATGACATAGATAAGCGGCCATGTTTACATTTGCGCGGGAAATGTGACAGCTGTCACTTGTCACTTGCAGTTAACATGGCGCCGATGAAATAGTTTTACTTTTTATTGTAAGAAAATGAAAATGTGGGACATCAAAATAGCGCGATTCAAAATATAAGTATTAAAGAATGGTCAGACTTGCGATTGTGCGAATAAACACAACATATAATTTTTGAGATTGAATTATGGTGATTCGGCTATTCTATTTATCGAATGGCTCTGGCATTGAGTCTTTAAATGCACAATATTTAATTCAATTCACTAAATTTTTTATTGACTAATTTTTATATAGAGTTTATTATTTGTTTTTTTTATTTAATTTGTGTTAAACCTTACGAGGCTGGCATAACGCAGCAGCGTTTAAGCCTCTACAAATAAAAGATAAAAAAAAATACATTCTTTATGTAAGAATTCTTGATTGCTGGATTTTATGTAGGTTCTACTTTTCTTCTTGATACTGTGTATATTTAAACTGTTTTTTTTTTTTAATCCATATATTAAGACATTGACTAAAGTCGTGGTGGCCTAGTGGGTAAAGGACCAACCTCTCAGGTATGAGGGCGCGGGTTCGATCCCAGGTCAGGCAAGTACCAATGCAACTTTTCTAAGTTTGTATGTACTTTCTAAGTATATCTTAGACACCACTGACTGTGTTTCGGATGGCACGTTAAACTGTAGGTCCCGGCTGTCATTGAACATCCTTGGCAGTCGTTACGGGTAGTCAGAAGCCAGTAAGTCTGACACCAGTCTAACCAAGGGGTATCGGGTTGCCCGGGTAACTGGGTTAAGGAGGTCAGATAGGCAGTCGCTTCTTGTAAAGCACTGGTACTCAGCTGAATCCGGTTAGACTGGAAGCCGACCCCAACATGATTGGGAAAAAGGCTCGGAGGATGATGATATTAAGACATTGACTTTTTAAAATTCCATAGATTTACTACCTCTAAAAAACAACGATTAAAAACTCATCAGTATCATCAAAATTGCTCTTCGAATCCAAAATTCCTGAGACGGTTACCAGATAAGGTATAAGTAAGTACTTTAGGTAATAAGATAAGGGTCTGTAGTCACACGCCCGTCAAACAGATAGCTTGCTCTCATGATGTATTTTGTACCTGCCTGATAACAGATCGTTGAACTTATTGGCGATAAACTTTAGACGTAAATTAAGGGCCTATATTCTTCGTATTACTTGGGTTGGGGTGGAACAAATTGTCGCCTAATCTTTAATATTTTTAACAAGATGAACTTGAGGACCTACTGGAGAGTAAATTTTAATGTACTGGTTGTCTACCTATTGTTCTTTACGGTTGAGAGTCAGGACAATTATGAGCATGCCACAAAAATCCATGAAGTACTGTAGGGAATATTTTTCTGAATTTTAGGGTTCGATGTTCTTAAGCCTGATTAAGAATTACGTTTTCATACGTTCAATGCAACAGGTTTACGTAATTTCCTACAAACATCATCAACGTAATAATCTTTGATTGATGCTAAGACTTTAATGATTGACATGAACATTATCAATCCAATCGTTTCACGGTTAAATATTTTCCTCATTAGTTGTTACAGAATACATAAATTATATTGCCCAAAAAGTGAGCTTATAAGCGTAATATTTTTTTAATAGACCACCTATCAAAGTATGATTAATGAGTTGTTATTTATTTATTAAAAGAAGATCTTCATTTTATTTGTAGTCATAAATGTGTTTTTTGGGTTTTAAGTATGACAGAGACGTCACACGCTGACTTGTTAAAATTGTGACTTGTATTTTTGACCAACTTCGCCAGAAGGAGGTTTACGTTGTAAGCTGATTTTCTAGGAAATACTTAGTTACAGTTCTTACATAAAGATAAAAAAAATGTAGCTGTCGTTGCTTTATTTTGCTACAATAGTAGAAGCTGGGCTACCCAGACACCCCAATATTAAACAGCGATATCCGATCCGTCCCGTGCCTATATATTATCATTTTGATTATTTTGATTTTGATAATGATAAGTGATAAGTGCATAATACACGCACATAAATTAAACAGTAGGTAAACCCAGCTTACTAGCGAAAGTCAATAAATAAACATCAGCAAATACTAGTTCCTGCTACCGACGCTCGATACAAAATTAATCATACCTACGAACAGAGGTATGTGTCCGCCTCTAAACTGATTAAAATTACACCAGTTGCTTATACCGCAATTACACAATCGCATATTGATCATTAAAACTAGAGGCCGATGACAGCAAATTAATATGTTGCTATCGTTGTTAATTATAAACCTCGGCTTTATTGATATTTGCAGTAATTGAGCAATTTTTTTATCAATTTTGTTGTTTGGGATGTTCAATTATTTTGAGTCTGTTTGTGTAATCTGATGGCTGATGTTTCTAGTTTGTTTTGAGTTAGCCTGTTAGACGAAACACTTAATTGTACCAAGAAGCAGACTAGACAATGGATAAATGATCCTTCAGTGTCTGTTGACTTTCAGTGAAGATTCCCCTTACTGAAAACTCGGTTCTGATTTTAATGAACAGATTTGTAATAAAAATAGTAGACAAAACTAAAAAGCTTGAAAATAAAATCAATTTCCCACAAAAACACCGCAACTACAAATAATAATACTCATTTTTCATAAACACGATCAAAACATTAAAACCGAGTTCCGAACAACCTGAATGCATTAATACCAGTAGACTGAATAAATTATTTTCAGAACAGCGCTTTACAAAGCCAAAGAGAATAGAAAAATTCTCGCTTACAAATTAATCTTCCGCAAAAACTTGACTAGGAAGAATGCGTCCACCCTAACCCTATAAAACGCAGGCGGGTCGTATCTACCCGAGGCACGCGACGATAAATCAGAATTTAATAACGCGTTACGCTGCACTAATACTGCAACGTATTTGTAGAAATATTACTATTTATTTCCGCATGTGTGCCAAGACATAACATAATAGTATCATAGTTTATGGAACTTGTTTTGTATTCATTAGAAGAATTAACATCGTTAAAACTTTCATGCAGCTTTGTGCGTCATACCTTTACGTGTAGTGCATTTGTTGCCGTTGGTTTATATAAAATAAGACCTACTTATAGCTTAAACCTTTCACACGATTGTTTAAGTCTTGGTTACGTTGAAATGGGTATCCTATTTCATAGAAGCGTTCAGAGGAACGGCATACAAGGCAATTTGTAAAATGAAAATTAGCATGAACAAGACTGCGGAGGTGCTTCAGACAAATAGTTGTTCCCGTGTTCTCGAGACGATGCCCGTTTCAAGTGTACCGGTGGGTACGTATTTATTATGCTAATGAACGTCTGACTCCAGTGCTCTTGCCAGATTCTCTCAATTGTTACTCGATGTCTTGTGTTTTCTTTTGTCATTCATCGTTTAATTTATTGAGATTTTTGTATAAATGACATTAAAGATAATGGATAATGAGAACAAATTACTTATGTGTAAGTCATTCTTTTACTATACACCCCACAAAAGATTGCTTAACAAACCAAATGTTTTCCCGGGAACAAATAATGATCTCAATACACGAAAATAGTGTACCACTTAAAACGACATCATTATTCTTCAAAAGAAACGACCCCAAAGCGTTTACACATGAAAGAAAAATTTACCCTACGACACACACAAAGATATTACTGCCTTCGTAAGACGTAACAACTCCATTCGAATTTGTCTGAGAAGAAAAATTGTAAGCACCTGCAACTAAATGCATTGGTGGGGTGTTGGGGGCCCCGTTTGAAGTGCGCTCATTTCACACGCGTCTGGGGGGTTGACATGTCGTATCATTACGGACATGTGTCGAGGGTGGCAACTTTGTGAGGATAATTCGGATGTTTTTAGTGCCTCGTGCATCTTTGTGTCGTAGTGAGCACTCTGAGGGTTAAATTGCACGCAGCTGTGCGAAACACATTGTCAATATTATTATGTACTATTTAATTGAGTCGGGTTAATTGTTTTGTGAAAACAGCTTAAACTTGTAACTAAAATATTTGAAATGTAAAGTTAACCTAAGTTAATGTGGCTATAACCATAGAATAAAATTTCTCTCCTCTTTAATAAAGTAATGAACATACCATAACAAGTAATTAGCCTCACAACACTAAACCCTAGTCACGATTTATCTTAACGAGATGATTAAACAACATTACTTTCAGAGTGCTAAAATAATTAAACTCGCTAATATCTTTAGACAAAGAGTTTATCCAACGAATTAATATGACATTATGCTAAAAGTTGGGCGGTTGTTACGGTTATGACGATGCAAGTTAGCAGGAAACTCAATGGAGTTTACCCCAGTGTTTTATTGGCGTTGTCGGCTAGACTGGCCGGAGAGGCCGCTAAATTGTTTCGCAACATTCAAACGATCAACTTTTCCGTACATTCTTATCCTACACATGTTTACTGTGAATTCCTTTGTCTGCAGCACCAAAGCTCGGAATTCATGCACTTGTTTTCAGAATTTAATCGAAATTCAAAATTTTATCTTTATGAAGCAGATTGCACAGCGGGTATGCAGCGACCGTAAAACAAGAATAATGTCCAATTGAAGACAATTGAGGACAAACATTATTTTTATCAATCATTTTACTTATGTGACAAATGATTTTGTTTTGAGAGCTGACGTACCACAGTGCACAGAATTAAAGGTTAAACAATTGAGCAAAAAGCTAATAGAAAAAATACCGGTATCGGATTTCGGAGTTTCCATTTCTGCGATCCCTTTCGTAACACATAGTCCCGAATCCTTTTTTATCTCCCTCCAATGATATAACGGACAATGGGCTGCACAAATACGAGTGAACAGCTAGTGCCGTCAGTGCACATGTGACGTATGACTGGGGTGCTCAGAGTCCCGGGGTCTCGTCGCACCCCACACTAAGTAGTCGCTTCTTATTGTTATTTACTTTTTCCCACTCGAAACACGTCACTACAGTGTTTGTTTTTCCCGTTTGTTTTGATTTAGAGTAGTGGGAGCGAGGTTTGTTATTTTTTTAAGTAAAATACGCCTCGAATAATGAAAATAGGAAAATAAACAGTTTTTCATTGTAGGGAACTAAATATTTGCTCTTTTGTTAGATTTGGAAAACATTGTAAAGCCTGATTGATTGTAGCACAGTATAGACCTGATATAAACATACCACTGTAGTATTAATATTGTTTGTTAAACAAACGCAGTATAGCACAATACACATTTTTCCTCAACTTTCAGCTAGGATATAAACCATAAAAGCTTACCTAGGCATCGCAAGCAATAAATAATTTTGTGACGAGACACGGAAGCCATCTTTAGTACATGTCCTCAAAACTTTAGATTTATAGGGAGTCTTACGAGATTTATAGAGATTTTTAAAGTGCAAAAAACTCGCAATTCGTATTCCATATCGATTTTGACATTAGTCGCGGCAGAGCGCGTACATTTAACGTTTCCTTCGGCTTTGCTCGCAATAATCTTCTTTAGAGGAATAATTTTGCTCGTTTCATTTCGGTTATTGGATTTTCCGTAGAGTCCCGAATTCGGCTCCAAGTTGATATTTGTAATAAATTTTTATATTCCCTTTAACGTGGTCTTTAGTTTTTATTGTTCGCTTCATTTGCATTTATTTTATAAAGATTTGACCTCTTTTGTATTAGCTTTAAAATATTAGTTGATTATCCTTTAAATGTTGTGTTAAAGTTCAACAGACCGCCATTGTTAATCCAGATTTAAATAAGAAAAGGGATTTTCTCATTTAGTCGTTCCAGTTAAAAGTCCTACGACTTTAATATTTGTAATTGGTAAATATCACACGATATTTGTTTTAAAACTTTTATGTGCCTATAGAACTGGTAGATAACCTCAGTGAACGCAAGCTTAACCTTCATCAAACTGCGTAATATTTCAAACTTATTAGTACCTATTGTAATGTGATGTAAAATTAATTTAAGTATCTCAGAAAGGTTATGATGAATTTCAAAAGATGTCAAGGTTATAAATATTAGTAAATAGCTCCTGCTGAAAGCGAAACGTCTAGAACAAGTCTATTTATTAACAATTAGGACAGTATATGTATGTAAAAGTTTCAGTGCGGGTGTGATTCGCAGGCAAAAATTGACACTATTATTAAAGTGAAATGAGTGGAAGTACAGGTCAAGTCAAGTCAAGTCAAAATCGTTTATTGAAAATAGGCTAGATTCTAGCACTTTTTCACGTCAAAAAATACAAAATGACAGCACCCCCAAAACGCCCCCCTTTCACCACTTCCTAGTGTTATGGCTGGGAAGAAGAAGTGGTGAAGAACAAACTTCCCAGCAACACAGCTGTCTATTACAATTTAATTATAATTAAATTACAATTATACAATTCAGTATTAGTCACAAAAAATATATATATATATAAAACACTTGTTGTCCACTTCAGAGCTGCCATCTGCGTGTATCTGTGAAATAATCATTAATGTCATAATAAGCCTTTTTAATCAGAATATCCTTAATTTTTATTTTAAAAGAACTGTCCGTTAGTTCTAGCAAATGAACTGGGATTCTATTATAAATGCGTATACAAAGGCCCACAAACGAACCGTGCACTTTATGCAATCGATAGTTAGATGCGGTTAATTTATGTTTATTTCTAGTGTTGAAATTGTGCACGTCACTCTTTTTACTAAATAACTCTATGTTTTGCCTTACATATATTATATTGGCATAAATATATTGAGACGCCACAGTCAGAACACCAATATCTTTAACAATAACTTTTACAGTAGGTAATAGTGCAGTAAAAATAACTTAACTTTAAAAAATATGATTTTGTTTGATTAGTTAATCGAATTAACTGCTACAAAGACAGCTATCCTAAAAACGATTCTAATCAAATCGAACCTACTCGATATTCGAGAAACAAATAACTACCGCCACCAGGAACACATTTCCTCGTTCATAAAGCAACTCATTAGGTGCTAACCTGGGTCAGCACGCGACTTTCCCTGCTGATCTAATATCAATTAATTCTGACTCTTACTTTATGTTTATCGAACGTGTAATTGAGCTCGGTAATTATCGACTACCGTAATACGCGCCACGCCTGTACACTTGCGTGCATAGTTATTAGCTGTTTAGTTTAATTTTGATAGTAAATTGGCGATTTGTTTGTTTTGGTGCTAATAATATTTTTTGATCGTTTTTTCTTGGGTGGGGATTTCACAGCAGTGGGATATTCACCTGCCTAGCCTTTTCCAAACTATGTTGGGGTCGGCTTCCAGTCTAACTGGATGCAGCTAAGTAGTGTTTTACAAGGACATACTGCCTATCTGACCTATTCAATCCAAGTTTTTTTTCTTTGTTTTCTTTTTTTTGTTACGATTAATACTTAGAATTCGTAATGAAATGTAAAAAAATATTAAAAAAAGATTTATCGCTTATTATCGAAACGATAAGAGTTGTGTGATTCCCGACAAAGTAAAAATATAAGGGCCATCAATTTATTATAAACGTGTCTAATGTTCCGTCGTTAATTATAATGAACTACTGAAGTGAGAGAATTTGAATAACATGAGATAGGTAACTATCCGAAATCACTTCACTATCAGAAACTCATCCACTATCGACCAATAAAAATCGTGAATAAATTAAAATAAATTATTATTTAACGATTATTAATAAAGTACAGTCCACAAATTACACGAAAAATGTTAATGTAATTACGTTTTATAGAATTTATGGATATTGGACACTTTATTTTTGAAAACGATTTCAAAATTGAAATGTGGTGTAGGATTTTTTTTTTTAATAAAAAATAGACTGTTATTGTAATAATTTTGTCACTTCACATGATAATTGATTCGTCACGTTATTGAAATGTAGAATAGTTTATTACATATTAAAAATAATGAAAAGTCTTACACACTAAGAGTGGATGGAAAGCTTTTGCTAAAACTTTTCGTTGCTTCATAAAGAATGAAACGCCAACTTAAATTTCGTTCCGTTAACCTCAATTATGTTTCACATTGCAGTGTTGCGGTATTTTCACGGCACAGAAAAGCTTTGTTTACCCGCTACTAACAATTTATAGGCAGTGGCTCTCGTTGCATGCACTGTAGTGTACTTCTCTTTGGGCATATTATGTCCACAATGGAAACTCAATACATTAGGTTTCGAGTACCGTTTCACTTCACTGCTTCTCATATACCTGTGTGTTCATTTGTTTTAGTTAAACTGTAAACTGTTTCAAAGATGTGATAAAGGCTGATGTTTATCTTTTTAAATATCCTCGTGAAATCCAATTCTTGAATAACAGACATCCTCATTTTTACTCGAGTGAGTGCCGCAAAAGAGTCTATGTATGTACTTGTACCTTTGAAACACTATGGAGACTAAACGCCTTTGCCGATTTTTTAATGACGTGATGACGATCATTGACATTTGCAGCCCTTTTATTTTAAACTCAGATTATGCTTAACAGTAAAAATCGATTAGCATCACCGTTACTGCTATAAAACTCTTCAACATAAAGCAATCTGATCTCCAAATCATTAATCTCAGCATCAAAAATTAATCAATGATGTATTCTTCCCCTAATTATTATTAACTTCCACAAGAAAAGACTGAACATCAATCTGTCTGCAAAATACCTCGGTGAATGGAAAAATGTGATTCTCATATAACTCTTTTAGGTCGGGTCTTGAGATTTATGTTCAAGGAAATCGGTTGCTTTTCCTTCTTCGACTACGTAAATCATTTTCACATCGCAACGCTGGGCGCGGTACTATTCGCTACACATATTTTGTACACTTTCTGCCTGAGAAAGTGTGGTACAAGTACAGCACTAAACGGATAAAGGGCCGACAGATTAAATTAATACTGGTTTCGTTCGTTATCTAGAGTGGGATAGTGAGTTTGTTTTGGGGGAACATTTTTCTTATGAGTACCTACGTTAATTAATTGATTAGCAAAAGATTATGAATAAAAAATGGTCTGAAAAATGCTACTTTTTCGTGCGAGTTTATTTTGGGGTAAATTTTTTAAAATTTTTTTAGTTTTTATATTTGTTATTAATATGTTAATTAATTGATTAGGAATGCTGAATAAAAAGAAAATCATATTTTTAAATAAATTAAATTGATCCTAAAACTGTGCTACTTTTTCGTGCAAGTTTTTTTTGGAACATAATATTTTGTTTTTTTTTTTTTTTTTTTTGTTAATTAATTGATTAGCAATGCTAAAGAAATCACCACATTATTTAAAATAAATTAATTCTATCCAAAAATGTGCCACTTTTCCGTGCAAGATTTGCACACGAACACGTCCACGGGACTTATTTGCCAATTTAACGTCTGTTTCGCTAGAAAAATCTAGACGATTTGCCTTGCTGCCTGCAAAAGGTCGTGCATCAAGTACGAGAATTACGTTACTTTGATTTTATTTTTATTTTCTTGTAAACTGGTTCTTGTATGGATCGTTAGCACCAGATTTCTGAGATTTGAAATTCGTACCTAAATACTGAACGGTGGGTAAATATATTTGTAAGATTGTGTAATGGCGTGTTTTGGTATATGACTTTAGAAGAAATATAAGTTTAAAAGAGTTTTTTTTTAATGGGCGTTGTGAAAAAGAGTAATAGCGTCAGCTGGGTAGGTCCAGCTGCCTCGAGGTAAGCCAGAACTCGTCGACCTGGTCTGAATTGACGATCTGTCAGATGTACCAACTTTATCCGTTGGTAATAAGAACACCAAACTAATATTGTTAATATTATTGTTCATGAGATGTATATAATATTATGTTATTTTGATATTGAAAGACCACACAAAAGTTTCGGTGTCTAATAATAATTTCTTAGTTATTATTGAAAATACTTTGAAAGTATTTTGTGATCCATCTTATTCAACCTAACATAATTTCGAAGTTGAGACCTCGACACTAATTACGTCTGCTTTTTCATTAATTTGAGCAGTTTAGAATTTCAATTTAATTAAACTTAAGATTTCTGTATCGTCGGTACAAATTACTTGAGCGAGAATTTAATATAAAAGATTGATTATAAGAAACACAATGAATGTGTTATTATTTTTCATGAATTAATTAATTAGTCTCGTAAACAAGATGAATTTTGAAATAATTACATATTTCAAAACGTATTTGTATATGTATGTTCTTATATGCAAAGTATTTAATTTGTAATTTCTAACCAATACATACTATTAGAAATGATAGATTATTCCGATCAAACAAAAATTTTCTTCCCTGAGTATTATTATTTAGTACATACTTTCTTATCCAGACTTTCCTATACTAAAAGAATCTCACAAATTGATAAGGGATTAATTAGGATAATCCGATTAGAGATGATAGCGCTAAACTAGTATTTATTACGATTAGCCATTTGGGATATTCTCGTGGGTTATGACAACTCTTATAAAGATAAGAACTGACAGATAGGTAAGTAATGATAAGATTCTTTTGACCTCTTTTGGAGAAATAATGTTTTGATAATTTTCTATATCTACTGGGCCAGTGTCAGAAAAGATGTTTATTTTATTTCTTTATATTATTTATTTTTTATTTAATTCATTTTTATTAAGATATTTGGTCAACATTTTTGCAACAAAGTGTGACGATGAAGATTTAACATTTTATACCTCCGGTATGATTAAGTCTACTCAAAACACTACATTCCTTACTTTCCTCTTAAATGGCATCACTATCAAATGATGATGTCCTAAATAAAAACCTGATCATTTACTTACTGCGCCCAACTCGAAGTTCGCATGACTGTCACCTTCAGACTATTGTCACTAAATTATGACTTAATAATATAATTTGTCGACGTTAAAACCGGCAGGATGTGCGGTCCCTTGATTTATGTTATTATCATATATTTTTTATTATGTATATTATATCTTTATGATACCTTTGAACGCCGTTACTCAGTGTAAAATATCGCCAATATGAATTTATTGTTGTAAGCTTTATTAAATTAAGCTTTCTGGTGGCCTGTTGGAGGTGAACTGTGACTAAATTGTATTTTGGGGGGTCCCGTGCAAGTTTGAAACGATTTTAGATTTGCCATAAGTTTTTGATTATATTCGGATGTCATTTGTTTACTTAATGTTTTTCACCTTATCCTTCATTGAAATAATATCTTATTACAACTTAAAATGCCAGCGATTTAGAATGATCTATCGACAATCTATTTTCTTAAACCGCTGTAGTATCTTTTACAAATAATATTGACCTGCAATCTCAATGTTCCATTAAATAAAACATCCTATACAAGAGGTCTAGAATTCTGATTACGTCATAATTCACAGCTCCAGCACAGACTCTCGTAAAATGCTGGCAAGATACAAATGGCTATAGGATTATACGCCAGAAATATGTTGCTAGCATGGAGAACAAAATGACTAGCGGAGGTGCCATAGCTGAAAATCTCCTAAGAAAGCAGCGTGCCAAAATGCGGGTGTGCAAGGAACGAGGCACGTTACGGTCTTCACCCTCACGCCTTTGGACCCGATCATTTTTTGTAGAACCAAAATTTGTTGACAGATGTTTCAAAGAACCCGAACGCCTCTTTAGTTCAATCGTTCAGTCGTCTTGGTCATGCCCACCGTACGTGTTTGACCTAGAAGAAGGCGCTTGACCTATTTGCATTATGGCATCTCTGCTCATATTTCCTTACTCCATGGTTGCTAGCCTCTTGTGAGGCTATTATGCTAGCTTTATTATTAAAAGAGGATCTACCTGTATTAATTGCGTTATATAATTCAAATTTATAGAATAGCCTTAAGTTTGTGCTACATGTTGTTTAAGTTTAATAATAATTTTATAGTTAGCGTTTATTGGGATGTTAACTGGTAATAGGTGTTGTTATTACAGATAGTAGAAAATTTGTGGCGTGGGAACTTTAGGAAGAGTGTTAGGCGTTTCTGCCATAAATAGATATTTGCAATTTTTCTAATAGGTACTGTTAATTAAGAAATTAAATCAGGATTTGATTTACTTTCGTTCATTGTGGTCATTCAAATGTTTTTTTGTAGTAATGGTTGTGACTTATTATTAAACGCCTTTACGTTTTTATTTAGATTCTTAACGAAGAAAGCAGCCTTATCTCTTGCCCTTTTTAAAATTTTAACGAAAATATTGCGAATGATGTAATAAACTCTTTTTATGTGTTCAAATTATTACACATTATTTAAAAAACTTGATCTTTTCTTCATTATTAAAAATTAAATTAAAAATTCATGCCCTTTATTTCACAACCAAATATTTTTTTATTAAGTAATTAAGGTTGAAAAATAGTGTTCATTTTAAAATCGGTGTGAAATATTGTTAAGCCTTTTCTCGAGTTACACATAAAATGTTAATATTAATAATTATTATTAATCTGTTGCAGGTAAGTCACGTCAAGCGGCGAAACGCGTCGTGTTTGTGAACACAATGTTCATAAATCGAACGCTACGTGAGTCCATCGTTTAAATCCGCGTACGCTTCAAAAGGATTGAAAACTTAACTGAGGTTTGTTTAAGACCAACATTAAGTTGATTGCAGTTTATATGATTTTTTTTTTTTATATATAAGATAAAACGCTTTAGAAGATAATGCGGGGCTGTACCTACTTTCTAAAATGGTGCCTGATTCAATTTAAAAAGAGATGGATTTTATGACTTTTTCAACTGTATACCGGCTATACCATATGTTAGGTACAGGTGAGAAAGTCATAAAATATAGAACCTAGTCTCTCAATAAAGATTTATTTGAAAACATTTACCAATGTTTTGCCATTTAATTGTCAGTTACATTTTCCCACACTCATAAACCGAGATACGGTGATCATTATTTTCTCTGGCCACGATTATTGCGCCAACTTACTTATTACAAAAACTTTTAATATAAAATTCTGTTAAACGATTTGATTGCTGTACTTAACCGCAAATACATCGAAAGTGGTATTAACAGCTTCACGCTGATTACTTCGTCAATATATCGGTCTCACAACTCTTGTAATTAGCTGTGATCATGGAGGACGGAAAGATAGCGGAGATGCCATAAGGAAGATAGGTCTCTTGTAGGTCACAGTAACGTACGGTAGGCGTGATCGTATACGAAAACTAACACGCCGTTCGGGTTCCTTGTCAAATCAAAATCAATCTGTCAAGGATTGGTCATGATTGATTGGTGATCTTTTATTTTGAAAATAATGGGCGGGTTACATAGAGGGCGTGTAAGATGCTAGTTAAGTTCTTCTTTCCCTGAACACCCGCATTAAGGCGTGCTGCTTTCTTAGGAGATTTTGCGTTATGACATCTCCGTTAGTAGTTTTATTCTCCGTGGCTGTGATCAATTAAGAAGACTTACTTGAGCAACGAAGATATTACCTGATAATAGGGCTGGCGGTTACCTACTATTTATATCTATCTATAGATAGCAGTTGTAGGTTATCTGGATATATTTGATGGTTGCTTTATCACGATAAAGCAACCATCAAATATATCCAGTAGGACAGGTAAAGTCACGACTTTATCGTAGGCATTCTTAGAGACATGCAGACAAATATTTTGATGCTCATAGAAAGTGACTATTATATGATACTTTTCATGATTACTTTAATTAAAGTATTTAATGATGTTTTATAAAGAAATAGAATGGGAAGACATGTCAACGCCCAGAACATTTTTAACGCTGAAAGTTTAATGCTAATTTATTCACTTCCATACGGGAAAAATACTTTATTCGTACTTTTGAAAGAACAATTAGTTAAGAGCTTCATCTAAACTAACCTGTCTTGATCAGCTGACCAATAAAACTGTGAAAATCAAGTTTGTCTAATTTATAGCCAGTGGTTAAAGTTGACAGAATAGATAAAATTAGAATTATTGCAGACATTTTAATGTTTCTTTGCTATTTCTAGATTTTACGCCAGCTTGTCTTTTAAACGGCTTGGGTTAGGAAAAAATGTGGGACAGTAAACAGTACCGGTACCTATTAATTTATTTCCCAGCTAGATAAAATCGAAGGATAAAAATATCTATGAAGAAAGTTTTATATTATACCCTATAGTATTGAATCTTCCAACTTGCGTAATTGAAATCATCTGGATCGAAAATAGAATAATCACTTGAAGCCTTCAATAGATAGCAAATGAAAGCCAAGTTCATATATAATTTCATTGTCCAGAAACAGCCCCGTCCTAAATCATTATGGCCACAATAAAATCTTGATATACCAAAAACAAAAGACGGCTACACAAATACCGCTCTGAACTTAGACACAGCCCTAAATGGTCAACAATTGAAGGGAAACGAGCATATGGCAGCCCTGCGCAGCCAATATATTTCGAAATAAAACCCGCCACCACCATATTCGTTAGCGAAAGTTGACTCTCTCGCGATGCAAAATTTCGCTATATTTGTATTAAGAGCTTGGCGTGTCATAAACTTTATATCGACACAAAGTGTTCATAAAACATGCGCCTGTTGATAAAACTGTAATATAAAATTTTCGATGCGGTTACTCGATTGTTATGGTACCTCATTTTCATGCAACTGGATTGAAGTGGTGAAATAATGACTCCATCTCCAGTCTGAACCGAAATAAAACTTATTCTCGAGACGCTTTTGAAGTCCACATTTGAATAAGCATTTAGTTCTCAGTATATTCGCTGATAGCTGAAGTAACGACTATTATTATACATGAGGTCAATGATAATCGCGTTAACCTCTGCTGTATCGCATGATAGATAAACTTTCGTGAACTTGCTACCATAACCGACTAGGTAAAGTATGGCGTTGACTGGCGATCGAGTGTCGTGAGCTAAACCCTGCTCCATTAAACTGTTATGGCGATCCTAGAACTAGCATATTCATCTTAGTTGGAGAGCTTGATAGGAATATTAATAATGTGCACCAGCCGTAGCATGAGATTGGAACTGTGCCCAATAAATGACAAATAACTCTCCCTCTTCATTATTCAAGCCATCTTTGACCTTACATTCGGGAATATTAGTCGTTAATATTTTATTATCTTCAGTGATACAGAATGATCGTGTAATAGCAATTCATCAACCATTAACTACATTATTGACGGCCATTGTCGGATAGCAATTATGTTATAATTACTATCATAAACTTACCATAAATTATAAATCGAACTTTTACAATCTATAGTAAAGGGGAAATTCATGCCAGCTCCGTGAAAGTTTCCCGCCATTTCCACTAGGCTGTATGCTGCTTTCCTTTGGCGCACATTTTTCAATTGACGCAGATTTGTTTATGCGGATTTCGTTCGGATACAAGTTTTTGAATGGTTTTTGTGCGGCCGAAGTTGGCTCGGGGATGAATAATGATTTTGTCGCTGCTGTATTGGTCTCAGGTGTGAGCTGCATATGTGTGGGTCTCGTAGGAGTGCCAACTTTTGTTAATATGAATGCGGGACGCGGACCTTTTGAAATATTAACAGCGAAAGCCCGCAACAATTACATGTTCGGCTTACTGCATTGCCATTGAAATAGGGGATTTGAGGAAATAAATACGGCTTCATTTTTGGGTTTATTTTTGTTGATAATCCAAAGCGACTAAAACTTTATTGAACGTGGCATTTTGTACTGTAACCGTCATCCATATTTTTAGATTAGATTTTAGGCTTTAGCAGCTAATTGAGCTTAGTTTTATAAATTAACTACTTACGTCAAACTTATATCCGAAGATTATCCACGATATCACTAAACGCTTGGCGTCCCCACTGGGTATATTCGTGGACACGTCCCTTTAGGTTTTTTATCGAGTCTAAATAAATAAGGCACGCAGCAGCCGCGCCGAAGAGAGCCCTTTTTGATTTATTTATACTTTTGCTTGGAGGGGAACGATTTCCTGATTCAATTATTGTAATTGTACCGGGTCGGTGGCTCATTCGAGAACTCGAGAACTCGAGATGTCGATGACTGCTTGCTTTACGATTATTATCGATTATTGGCGTTTTCTTCCGCTTGCCTCTTGTTCGCACGGTGAGTGTTGACGAGAGCACTTACTCTTACGTCACAAGAACTACATTATTTATTATCAACATAACCTTGTTTCTGAACGTAGCCAATTTATTACGTTGAAGGATCAACGGACTGTATATTTCGACTTATGAGACTTATTCTTCTCTTATTCCGAGGTCTTTTATTTTAAATTATGTCTGGGATCCTCTGGTATAAAGGTGCATCAACGAGCAGTGGGAAGATGGACTTTAATGCATTACTTTACGTGTAGACAAGATCTCGTCCATATTACTCTGATCAAAAAAGCAATGCGCGCGAAAAGACCACGCTTCATTTCATTAGTCAAGAAAACAGATGGATTCATGAATATAAATTATTTGGCACTGTAAGTGAATAAATAAATTCAGGTTTTGTTTAAAACTAACATTCAGAGAAGCTGTATGAATAGAAGCTCTTTGTATTTGCTCTTAGTTTCACTTCTAGGAGCATTTGTTTTAAGTTGTGGGCCTCTGTTCGAAGTATGTATTTCCAACAGCTTTGTGAAAGCCTAACAGAAATATACTTAGTGAATGAAAGTTCAGAAAAGGTGACAATAATTTATTTCAAGAAAATATTCATTACAAACAAAAACAGTCTAAAATGATTTTAGTAACCTTCCACATGACACAGTTTTAAACCATAGCGCACTTCGGAACTAACAATGCCTTTACCTAGTAGTTCCGAATGCAGCATTGGCAATTTGTTGACACAATGGTCTAATTCAGGTTTAATATAGGTATTCTGGGTACCGACTGACAGACTGATTTCAAATGAAAATAGCCTACAGTTTACGTAGATTTCTGAAAACGGGAAATGAGTATTGGAATTAGACTTCAATGATGATACCAATCCGTATACGATAATGATATTACATGATGGTAATTTGTTTTATTATGAATGCTATTAGTAGCTTCCTGTTTTTAAGGTTACTGTACAACAAAAGGTTGAATCGGGTAACGCTTACTTATAGGCCTCTGTGTCCGTTTTTCTGTCTATCAACTGGCTGTAACTCATGAACCATGATTTTAACTGATCACTTGTGATGTATTTCCAGCACACAAAAAATCCTCATGGAAAAGTCCTATATTATTTTACATTAAAATCAATAAAATATATATTTTTTTTCATGTTGTTTATCTAGCTCGTACGAATATTACCAAGATAAACATGTTTTTCTCCATCCCAACTTACGTAAACCGCTTAGCAGTTTCTATAAGTCATTTTCATACAAGTTTTTATCAGCTACTTACTCGCAATAAACACCATGTTTATTGGTAAACCCCCATTCATATTATATGCCGTCTACAAAGTTTACTGCTTCGTCTAGACTGAAATCCTTCAGCCTTTGTGCCACTGACTTTGGCTTACGGCAGTTACGGCACTACGCTGAATGTTGAACTAATGCCGTTCAACCACGGAGTATGGAAAGGTGAACGAAGATACCATAATGAAGATAGATCAGGCGTCTTGTTCTAAGTCAAATATGTACGGTGGACATGACCGAAACGATCAGTTAAGAGTGTACTAACGAGGCGTTTGGGTCGTTGAGACATCTGTCTACGATTTTTGGTATTACAAAAAGTTATCGGGTCCAAAGAAGGCATATAAGGGTGAAGACAGTAACGTTCATCATCCTCCGCATTTTGCGGAGCGCGCTATTTTCGTAGGAGATTTTCTGTTATGTCATCTCCGCTAGTCATTTGGTTCTCCATGCCGTTTGACCTTACGGCAATGTTTGCGTGAAATGCCTCTAATACTTCTGTTAAGTTTACTTTTGTTAAGTTGTATTTGCTGAATGGACTAAGCTTTCTATGTGTGTGTGTGTATAGTGTGTAAAGGTTGCGGTGTATGGTCACGGACAATTTTTCTGGGTTCGTTTTCCAGTAATGAAAAAGCTTATGCTATTTGGTATAAACCCATCAATAACCACGACTCTCTCTATAAAGAAATAAAGTTCTTGATATTCAGTTTTTGTTCTGTGTAAATGAGCATAAATGCCCATAAAATAATTCGATACCTCCCACGTAAGTTGTTGTAACCCACAATATGCATGTTTTACGTTTTTTAAACCAAACCGCCTATTTTTGCCTACTTTAAGCGTTAAGAGTAAAAAAAAAATAAAAAAAAATTTTTAACTATATTTACCAGACGTATTAAGTTGTATCATTATTACAACGGCGGCGTGTAACATTGTATCTACCTCCGCAACGGTTTACGCAGGCGAGAGCGCGGGGCGCGTTGCGCGCTCGCGCCGCGTATGTATGACATGCGACAGTTCACGCCGGACTTCATGAAGAGTGGAGGTCGCGCGCCTATGATCGTCGATTTTTACGTAATTAATAATTTATAACGATATTTTAGAATTATGTAGTTTTATAACGACAACAACCTAAACTGTTTTAAAGATTACTTACAACAACTTACGTCGCTTAGAAGATACCAAATCAGCGTTGTTTAATCACATAAAACACTTTACGTTGTTGAATAATAACAAATTATATGTGAAGTAATACATACAACAGTTTACGTCTGAATTACATACACAAATAATTATTGGATGTTGACATAGTATATTTTACGTTGCGAAGATATTTCTTTTTTTAATGACATACAACAACATAGGTAAAGGGCTATTGAATAACACCGTGGATTTTAGTCAGTACAAGTCTGACAGTCCCTCCCACTCTGCTCTGGATGCTTTTGATGATTTTACCACGCTCTAAAAATTTTTGATTTAAAGTTCTGATGATCATGGGCCGAATTTAGTTCAGTAATCAATAGATAATTATGAAATTGATACCATTACATTTTATTAGAGATTCTCCGTTGCCAGTTACTTTTAATGAATCTGAGATGAATGAATTAGCGAATATGATATCAGATGTTGACATTTTTGAAAATCTGGAGATAACAAACACTACAAATTCTAATGACTCCATAATTCTTGAAACAGCTCATCCTTCACCTACCTGTAGCATTAATCATTTGGACTATGATTGTGACAATAACTTCTGCCCGTACTACATAGAAAAAGAAAAGCCTTTTTCCCAATCAAGTTGGGGTCGGCTTCCAGTCTAACCGGATTCAGCTGAGTACCAGTGCTTTACAAGAAGCGACTGTCTATCTGACCTCCTCAACCCAGTTACCCGGGCAACCCGATACCCCTTGGTTAGACTGGTATCAGACTTACTGGCTTCTGACTACCCGTAACGACTGCCAAGGATGTTCAATGACAGCCGGGACCTACAGTTTTAACGTGTCATCCGAAACACAGTCCATGGTGTCTGAGATATACTTAGAAAGTACATACAAACTTAGAAAAGTTGCATTGGTACTTGCCTGACCCGCGCCCTTATACTTGAGAGGTTGGTCCTTTACCCACTAGGCCACCACGACTCCGACCACACGACGAGAAAAAGAAAATTCATCAGTGTTGGATATTGTACCTCAACTATCACCAACAGCTACTTGCATAAAGTAGCTGCTCAACTCCACAAGCAAATAGTCCACCGTCCGTAATATCAAATAGTCCGCAATCTATAAACTTGATGGATCTTTGTAACAGTGGGCTTATCCCAGCTACATATCATGACTTCTTCAGGAGTCTGCCAGTTGTGGTAGCAACGCGTTCCGATAGTGAAACTTCTGATTCGGAGTAGTAGAGTTTCTTAAGTTTTTTTTATTATTATGTATGTCTTTGCCAGACCTCGGGACTAAAGAGTCCCGGATTTTTGGGAGGCGAACGTGGGGCCGAAGCCAACACGCTGAAGCCCTTTTGAGACAACTTTAATGAAATGGTGACACAAAACCGACGATTATCCCTGTATACACTATAGAAATGTACCCAAGGACAATCCCCGGTTCTGTGCTAAACTATTGCTAACTATGGATGAAAACTACTTGAGCTATTGTGATGGGATGCTAATAGACTAGGAATGGGAAAACTACGGGAACTATGGTACCTGCCGATGACAATGTATTAAATACATGTAAAAATGGCAGGTGGAGACTCGCCACCTCACTTACTGGGCCCCCGGGAATCAGTCGCTAAATCGCAACAAGAGGGCAACGGGTATTATTATTATCTTGTATGTCTCTACTCGACCACGGGACTACAAAGTCCCGGATTTTTGGAAGGCGAACGTGGGGCCGAAGCCAACACGCTGAAGCCCTTTTGAGACAACTTTAATGAAATGGCGACACAAAACCGACGATTATCCCTGTATACTATATAAAAACGTACCCAAAGACAATCCCCGGTTCTGTGCTAAACTATTGCTAATTATGGAATAAAACTACTAGGGCTATTGTGATGGGATGCTAATGTAATGGACTGGGAATGGGGATAACTATGGGAACTATGGCACCTGCCGTTTTGTATACGTAAAAATGGCAGGTGCAGACTCGCCAACTCACTTACTGGGCCCCCGGGAATCAGTCGCTAAATGGTAACAAGAGGGCAACAGTTACATGAGCGGCTGAAGGGTGAGGATACCTCGGCGGACTTTAAACGCAGATCACGCGCTCCCTGTGGGTCCAGCATCACCGGCCCACTCGCCACTTACCACGAGGCACCTACCCTCCGAGCAGAGCTGCTAACCCTGCTCTAGCGAGGCGGGAGACCTATCCCCCGCCATGCTTCACTCCGGCAGGCCGGAGATGGGGGACAGTATACTCTCCCTGGAGCATTCGGATATATAGCCCCGCGGGTTCGCTACTCCCCGTCATCCACCTCTACAGTCAGTATTCTTATTTTAATACTTCGTTTTCAATTTATTTATTTTTTACTGTTTAAAGACTGTTGTGACAGGAGGTATCACACAGTATTTCATCGATACCTTATTTCTTTTTATGTTTAAGTAACTTTAACGGAATATAGGTATCAAGGTTTTAATAAATAAAAGACTGGAATAATTAATCTTACTAATAATTAACCTAGAATCTTGATTGTTATTTGATGTCAGAAGAAACTGTTTTTTTTAGATTTTTTAATTATGTTGCATTGTTACTATTTCAGAGTTACTTAAGAGGATTAAATATGGTTTTTTACTAAGCCCTAATTATATGGAAGTACACATACTGCTACAAAATATTAAATTTATATCAACGTACACTATAGTATTTAGCACATACAGTTAAATGCAAATATTGTTTTCCACTGTAAATGGTTGTAAGTATCCTGTACAACATTTATGTAAGGTAACACTACAGTCTAGAATGTTGTATGAACAAAATCTCAAAAACTAAAACTATTGAACAAAAAAATCGTAGGCAAACATTGAAAGCACTTTAAAATATATGTGTATGCAAAATTTGAAAAGAATATATTGAAGCAAGACTATTTGACGCGAGTGTTCCTCTTTAAAACGCTGTAGTGTAAAATTACAATTTTGAAGATACAACAACTTACGTGGGAGGTATCGAATTATCAGACACAAACAATAACACAATACACATGAAATCTTAATTTCCCCACCACAACAAACATACCTCACAATTTCCACCAGGTTTTCTATTTCATACCAAGCTCACCACCATTTTCAATGGCGGAGGACATTACAAATTGCATCTGGCGCGAAATCCGGAAGCCGGGGCGAGTGCGGGGGGGGGGAGCGACGCCGGTAGCCTGACCGCGGTGTGCGAGCGCGCCCTAATGTTCTAAGCTATTGTGAAGCCAGACGTTATGCGTGGTCAAAATTGGCGCCATTATTTTGGTTTGTAATGCTATTTTAATTTAGGTAATTTTTCAGTAGGTTTTCAGGGGCTTTCCGTTAAAATAGGATCGTGCTTCTCAGTAAGTAAATATAATTTCTTCACACGCATCTTTCATGTAATTTGGCATTATTGACTGAAAGTGACGGAAGCGTAGTAAAGCGGGTCCTATTTATGTTATGAATGGCTCATCTTCAAAGTCGTCATTTCAGAGTCCTTACAACATCTTAATAAGTGATGATGATGATGATGATGATGTCCTCCTAGCCGATTATCGGCTACGGCGGCTGTTCTCATGTAAGGAGATTAGCCAACTGCGCAGGACATATTATAGTGAACAAGCATTTGCGCAGACACAGGTGCACTCCCTATTCCTTCACTCTCATAGCCCGATGGGACGGCAATCCGACACGACCGGAGAGAGATCAGGCGCAGGACCGACATTTACGTGCTCTCCGATGCACGGGTGTATCAATCACCAACTTCCAGGCTCCGGGCTGCTTTGTGAAAGTCTTCTAAAACCCACAAAGCGATTTCGGCCCGACTCGGGAATCGAACCCGAGACCTCGTGCTCAGCAGCCGCACTTGCGACAACTAGACCAACGAGGCAGTTAAATTCTTAATAAGTAAATAGGTATTCGCAATTATATATGTAGTTCAACAATAAAAAGATTTGAGTGATGAATTCTAATTTCTTACTTGTCGTTTTTTCGCATTACATTGTCTAGCAGGCGTCTGGCACAAGATTGATTGCTTGTTTGACAATCATTCGTATGCGTTCGCGTTTTTATGACGTAAATACCAGCCAGCTTCATCTGGGGCAAATAAACTGTGCCAAGTGAGCCAAATGAGTAATCTTCCTTGTTTCAAAGCCATTAAACCGTTTAAAAAAAGAAGCAATTTGAACTGTTTGAAAAAGGAACGAAGAACGTACCTAATTAAAACTTGAAATAGGAACAGTTGACCAACTAAAACAAAGACAAAATAATACGAAACATCCTTTAGTTATACTCGTCGTTGAAAAATGTTGAGTTAGGAACATCACAAACCGTCAAATAAAGGAACAACATTATTATAAGCTCTCGTTTTTTGCGTCACGGCGTCTGAATACCTAAGCTAATTCGCCCTTACGTCGCCGGTAATCACAGGCAAAAAGCTGAGCTATGTTAAATTACCTAATAAAACCTTTGTAGAGGTTTCGTGACAAACTCTAATATACCTTCGTCCTAAAGGCTGTATGCTTTATCCTTAATTGGATGGCGTTGTCCGTTAAAAGAAAAAAAAACAACGTTTGTAAAAAGAACGCTTGACTAAATGACTGTTGATTATATTAATGAAAACTTTGTTCGTCAGCGGCGATGCAAAAAGTCTTAATTCTTTTAACATAAAATGTTTATCATTATAATTCTGGTTCATTAAGGCAGAGCAGGAATAAGCCGCAATTAAAAACTATGTAAATATGCGTGTAAGAGCCTTGTACCTCAGTATCGAGTAGTTTTATATTCCGACGCCTACAAATAGCTTGACTCAGGGATTATTTCTGTTCATTCGAACAGTTATAGTGCATCGTCGCTCATATAAACTCATTTCCGTTCGCAATTGCTTTTCGTACAATAAAACTCTGTGGAGGTTTTAAATAACTGTAAGCAGACACACCTTTGCCTGTAAATTCATTAATCATCATCAGTCAAAATGAATTTATTCTGCACATCGCCACATGCGACTTTGTTCCGACAGACTTTATTTTACGTATGTGTTATTCAGCGACATTAAATATTTTCAATAATTATTGAATATTTCAAACTGCTTAAGGCAGAATCATAGTATACACCTTACGATTTGCTTCTAACAATCTGTCTTTCAATTCTGATTCAGTGTTACGTACATAGATTAAAAATATCATATAAGAATCAACATTAAAGAAATTTTGGTCCTTTGGACGCATTGGTCCTTTTAACAACCGTTTTGCAAAAGTATGAAGTTCCAATGATTTCTCAAAATTAGAATATTAACTTGATCTGTGATTCCCACCTCCTAGTTCAATGCCTCTATTTCCCCCTTTATCTCTTGTTTTTGTTCTCGCAGTAATTTGGCTCATGTCAAGACTCCAATAAGCGTCTGTAGGAAGGTTGGTGCCACATTAGCATCACAAAGTCGTCGTCGGAATGAACTACACCCATAGGACTTTTGATGTACCTCTGCGTGTGTCGTACTTATGTTGTGTTAATTATTACGTTGATGAGAAAGATATGCAAACAAATGTAATGAAAACGTGAATTTTTCAATTTAACTGTGGCAATTTTTATATAAAAAAAGTTTTCATTCCTAATTTTATTGTGGGCTCGATATCGGCGCTTAACAATTGTAGAGCCTATTCACATGTTATAAAATTAAAGTTAAACGGAATTTAATCATATTCAATATCCATAATTGTATTATTCAACTATCTCTGTAACAATCCGACGTAATAGCGTGGAAATTATACTAAAATCATTGTAACAATTTGCAGCGTTTAAGCCGATTAGTAGCGATTCAGATCGCATTAGCCAAATTAATATCTGACACCAAACACAATTAGTATAAACTCGTCAAAATGATATTATAATTTTATTCAAACAATCGTTTCAAAGTTTACTCCGTCACGAATGAAATTTCTCAAATTTCCTAACAGCAAAATGCAATTTATAAAATCGGCCATTTTAAACCATATTGTGTTAATGGGTTTTAGGCGTGGTGACGTGAGAAAGTCATCTAAGTCTGTTTAGAAGTCAATTTATTATTTAAAAGGCTACGGAGGGTATGTACTTAGAAGGGTACGTGTCACTTAGTTATCTCAGACGGATTACATTATAGAGATGAAAGCTGTTTTTACAGGCATGAATTTTAAATTGCGTTTACGTAATGCGGTGTACCTTGACAACGCCGCCATTTTGGTTTTGTAAACAACGCTGTTTGGAAAATTTGGGCGAGGCGGTGCACCCAAATTAATTACAAGAAAATAATTTATTGTCACCATTTATTGATCACGGAAATTAAAATAGTGGACGACACGGCACTGTTTTTAATTTTGAATAAAATGGTTGATGGTATGTTGTTTTGGGAACAACAGTACTTTAAACACGAATTGAGCTAATCTTAGGTACATACTGAGGTTTAAATAATGAAGAATGAACGTATGATATGTACTTGCCTATGAAGGTAACTGACATTGGTACATTGGTAAATGACTTGTAACCTAAAAGACGATAATGAATGAATTTTTGCAAATTTTTATAAACACTTAAACAAAAGGTGCTTATCCAGTAGGCATAAGATTTCACTTGTTTTTCTTTATGCATACCTATGTCATTTAATTAAAAAAACCGCTGTTAATTATGTAAAGTCAATAATTACATGTAGATAAATGTCAGTGTATTGTTGGCACTCATTTAAATTGATGTTTTTTTTTTAATTGTGACAACTAGGTCTTAATTGAACTAAATGATACCATAATTATTTAGATTAATTGTAATTATTATAGTATTTTTTTATTGTCTTAGAAACATCTAAATTACCACAATTAGATAATATAAGGTGCTTTAATCTGCCAGGACTTGAATGGGGGGTAGTATTGCGTTTATAGATTACAATAGTGAAGAAATTTCGTTCCCCGGATCAGTCAATTCAATTTGAGACATTACGCGTACTCAAAAAGACGCCAAAACAACGACACGATCAATAAACAAAACATCTATGTTTAAAGGGACTACTCCAAATGGCGCCAATGTTGGTGCCAATGTTAATATCACAAGTTTGGCCCAACGAATATTTGCTTGGTTTTTTCTGTTAGTTGGTGGTCTGGCAAATATTTTGACCATGTAACAAACTATGGGTGGCTTTGTTTTTTAAGTACTTGAGTTATTGCATTTTGTCTGAAAGGTAACCGCACACACGCCTTTTCTTTCTTTTCAAATTGTAGAGGGTCCAATAGCTATCACATGTGTAGTCTAGTCGCTTAAAAAGTATTGTGCAACAAACCGACGATTTAAACTTAGTCTTATAAAAATACCAGACGTCGAATATTTAATAAGTATTCTTAATTCGACATATGAATTAGACAATTTTCACAGATCATCCTAGAGTGTTATACAGTCTCCTTCCGTTAATCTAGTAACACAATCCTATCAGGTAGACTGCTAAGTAACCAAACTTAACTGGTATTATCTGGATGCTCCTAATTCGCCTGTTTCCAAATCTGGCTTAAAGCCAAGGTCAATAAACCCTTTTGTTTATCCGTGCATACCTTAAACTTACACAGCCTCTGTGCCGCAGCATATGAGAACCGATTGCAATCGAATTTGAAACTTGCGCTCGAACAATTAAAGTTCGTTTTGGGGTGTAACCGTGTGTATGTAAATAAAGAGGGATGTATCCTAAGCAAATATACAGGGTGTCGCGCGGTAGCTATCTGCGACTGCGATTGTGGGCTAACCAATTTGAATTGGTCTGCGGAACCCCTCTCGTGTTCCTTTCGAAGCGTGCATTACAAGCACACCCAGGCCTAATTACACTGGTTACAAACAAAGGTTATGATTTTTTAAACAGAACGTTCGGATTAAATGAGGGTGTACCTGAATATCTATGTTTGTTATAAATCTGTGTGAACAGCCTGATAGCTGAAATTAGCTCTTGCTCTCCAAGCTTTAATTATTTTTTTAGTCAGACCAACTATTGTCATGTTAACAATATTCTGAAGGGTATTTGTGGATAAACAAGATATTGTTGTACAAGCTAACTTTAGCTGGCAGCGCTTGCATGCAAGACAATACCCAACGGGCGATGTGCATGAAGCTATTAGATACGATCTTCAGATAATTGTGTAGGAACATCGCTTCTTGCAATTTAGGTTTCGGAGAGTCGACTCCACTTCTCCCGGGAGTTTGTGGTAGCTCTAGAATAGGGTAGTACCTATTAAAGATACTGTTACCAAAGTTTGACCTGGTTCAATATCCATTCCTTATAAGAATTTGTGTGTATTACAAACTCAAATTAACTTCAATTTACTTTATACGTAATAACTTTGTTATCACAACGATATCACGGTTCTTATAGCATATAAAATTGAATAATTATCGGCTGCTAAGTGTGTGAAAAACAACGACCTTCATTTTACAATAAAGATCAATTCGATAAGGAACACCATACACAATGGCCCTAAGTAGTAGATTCCTCCAAGCAAATATCAACCACTGCGCCAGGGCTCAGGATCTATTGCTCCAGAGCATGGCGGAGTGGATGATCGACGTCGCAGTCGTCGCCGAGCCGTATTATGTGCCACCTAGGGATGACTGGGTGTGCGACAGCAACAGTTCGGTGGCGCTCATAGCAAGAATTGCTGTGGACACACCATCCTTTGAGGACGTCACCCGGGGGCGGGGCTATGTCACGGCAGTGTGGGGTGAATTATTAATCGCGGGGGTGTACTTTGCCCCCAGCCTTTCTCTCGCCGACCTCGAGGTGATCATGCTAGAGTTGAGCACGGTTATAAGTCGTAGTCGCCCGCGACCCGTTCTCGTTTTGGGGGACTTCAATGCAAAGTCCACTGCCTGGGGTTCCCCGACTACAAATGTGCGGGGAGAGTTAATGGAGGAGTGGGCGGTCGAGCAAGACCTGCTTCTCCTGAACCGGGGTTGCGTGCAGACGTGCGTGCGACAACGGGGTGGGTCTATAGTGGACCTCACTTTCGCAAGTCCTGTGCTCGCATGCCGCGTCCAGGGTTGGCACGTGTTGGAGGGGGTGGAGACGCTGTCTGACCATAGGTACATCCGTTTCAGTATCTCCGCTCATACCTCAAGCAGGCCGGTTCAAGCGGCACCGGTGGGCGCTGGAGAGGGCCCGCGCTGGGCACTTAAACGACTGGACCGGGATGCTCTCGTGGAAGCTGCTATCGTTAAGGCCTGGCTGGACCATCCGGACAGGCCTGCTAACATCGAAGAAGAAGCGGAGTGGTTACAGGAGAGTATGTCGCAGATTTGCGACAGTGCCATGCCCCGAGTCCATCCGACACCATCTAGGCGCCAGGTATACTGGTGGTCACAGGAGATTGCACAGTTGCGCATCACATGTGTGGAAGTGCGCCGCCAGTATGCCAGGTACCGAAGAAGACGCCGTCGCCCCTTTACAGCGACGGCCGAAGAGGCGGACCTCTATGAGGCCTACAGGGAGGCAAAGAGCGCTCTCCAGCTGGCCATCGGGAAGGCCAAAGCAGAGGCTCAAAGGGAACTACTGGCGACACTAGACCGTGACCCTTGGGGTCGCCCCTACCGTATGGTCAGGGGTAAGTTGCGCCAGTGGGCTCCCCCACTGACTCAGACTCTGCAGCCACAACTTTTGGAGGATGTGGTTGGCGCTCTATTCCCCCTAAGACCGGAGCATAACCCACCCGCCATGGTTCCGCCTTGGAGCATGCCCAACGCAGAGGTCGACAACGACGACGTGCCTGAAGTGACCCAGGTAGAGTTGAGAGTGGCGGTCGCTCGTATTAAAAACACCGCCCCAGGGCCCGATGGCATTCCAGGACGAGTATGGGCTCTGGCCATAAAGGCTCTCGGGCCCCGACTTGCAGGACTCTTGAGCGCATGTCTGCAGCAGGGTCAGTTTCCCCACCAGTGGAAGATCGGAAAGCTGGTCCTGCTCAAGAAGGAGGGACGCCCCGCAGACTCACCATCTGCCTACAGGCCCATTGTGTTGCTGAATGAGGTGGGAAAAATCTTTGAGCGAATCATCGCCGACCGCCTTATTCAGCACATAACCGGAGAGGGGCCGGATCTGGCCAACAACCAGTATGGTTTCCGCAAGGGGCGTTCAACAGTTGACGCGATCATGCGCGTGAGGGTCCTGGCGGAGGAAGCAGTCGCCCGGGGCGAGGTGGTCTTGGCGGTGTCGCTCGACATCGCCAACGCGTTCAACACCCTGCCCTGGAATACCATAAAGGAAGCGCTCCGTTATCACGGAGTGCCAGGGTACCTCCGTCGCATAATCGGGGCCTATTTGTCCGAAAGGGCTATCGTGTACCCGGGTCGAGAAGGATGGGGTCGTCGTGAGATGACGTGCGGTGTTCCTCAGGGGTCGGTTCTCGGCCCTCTCCTGTGGAACATTGGATACGATTGGGTCCTGCGCGGTGCGCTTCTCCACGGCGTCAGCGTGATATGCTACGCTGACGACACGCTAGTAACAGCACGTGGGAAGACGTACCGACAGGCGGCCATTCGGGCCACAGCCAGTGTCGCGCAGGTCGTGGGTAGGATCCGGCGTCTTGGCCTCGAGGTGGCCTTGCACAAGTCTGAGGCCCTCTGCTTCCATGGGCCGAGGAAGAAGCCACCTCCGGGGTCTAGCATCGTAGTAGGAGGGGTCACCATCGCTGTCGAATCGACGATGAAATACCTCGGTCTCGTTCTCGACAGTCGGTGGGACTTCGGGCCGCATTTCCAACGTCTCGCTCCCCGATTGTTGGCCGCAGCTTCTGCGCTCTCACGCCTGCTGCCCAACCTCAGGGGACCCAATACCTCCTGCCGGAGGCTCTATATGGGGGTCGTGCGGGCGATGGCGCTCTACGCAGCGCCAGTGTGGGCGAACACCCTGATGGCCCGCAATCTTGCAGTGCTGCGAAGACCTCAGCGAGCGATGGCCATCAGGGTCATAAGGGGATACCGTACGATATCCTTTGAAGCGGCATGCCTCCTAGCCGGATCCCCACCATGGGACCTAGACGGGAAAGTCCTCGCGTCACTCTATACATGGCGCGAGGAAGCAGTGCAGCGGGGTGAGTGCCTCGTGCCTCGACAAGTCGAGGCGCGCAGAGCAGAGCTCCGCCAGGTGTTAATGGTGGAATGGGAGCAGCGACTTGCGCGACCCACGGCAGGGCACGCCGTTGTCGCGGCGGTCAGGCCCGTTATGAAGGAGTGGCTGGAGAGAAGCCACGGCGCCCTCAGCTTCCGCCTGACACAGGTTCTTACCGGACATGGGTGTTTCGGAAAGTTCCTGTGTCGCATAGGCCGGGAGCCCACGCCCAAGTGCCACCACTGTGGGATCTGCAGCGAGGACTCGGCGTTGCACACGTTGGTGGAGTGCCCAGCATGGGCAACGCAGCGCCGTGACCTCGCGGCAGCAGTAGATGCTGCGGGAAGTCTTTCGCTGCCGGCTGTTGTGTCCTGCATGGTCGGCAGCGAAGAAGGGTGGAACGCCGTCGCCTCCTTTTGTGAGGATGTGATGGTTTTAAAGGAGGCGGCGGAAAGGGAGAGAGAAACTGCTTCCTCTCTCCCCGCCCGCAGCAGACGTGGTGGGCGTCGCAGGGTGGCTGATCTCCGGCCACCATAGGGCGCGGCCTGCGGGCGACAGACTAGGGGCGTCTGTCGTCCGATCAGAAACAGGCCTCGAGACGGTGGCGTTGTGTTGCGCGCGCCTCTCTTAGTGGAGTTTGCTGTGGCCGCTGGGTGACGGCCACAGAGGTTGACGGGGCCCGCCTTTGAACATCTGGCGGGTCAATACCTCGTGTGTCGGGGGTGCGGAAGAATGCTTTGGCGATACCCGTGCCCTCGACAATAGGTAAGGTAGAAGGCAACACTGGGTGGGTTTTTAGCCGGTAAGAGTCCGGCACACCCCCTCCACCGACCCCAGGTGGAGGGAAGTCCATGAGGATTTTCCCCCTGCCAAAAAAAAAAAAAAAAAAAAAAAAAAAATATGCATTCGATATTTATAAACCCGTGTTTAGGCATTTCGGGGTGAACGTCACCTAACATACACGGATAATGCACGCTAAAAGCACCCTTATATCAAAGCAATAAAGGTCGATATATCATGCAATTTATCACCGTAGTTTTACAGTAAGTGAAGCATAAAGAGGACCATTCACGGGCCGTGAAAGCCTGTCGCATAGACAAGGGAGGCACAGACGCCGTAAAAATGATTTATGCCCGTCTACAGGGCTTATCTATGGTTGTCGAACTTTCAAAAATGGGTTGATCGGGCTTTAAGATAAAAAGCAGTGGTGTTAAATTTTGGTGCGCTTATAAAATTTATACGGTCGTCTGGAGAACGAGGAGAAAATTGAAGAGTATCTTATTTAGATAGTAAAATAACAAAAGGTCTATAACTTGAAGAAGAACAAACAGGAGTTTTTTTATAGGAAGTGCATGCATAAAAAGTAGAAGTAAATTACTAGAACATGTTTTGTTTCTAAGGAGCACTGGATCAATTTATTTAAATAAAGATTCGGTATGAGAATAAATAAACTACGGAGCAACCGCTCTAGTCTACTTTATTCTGTTGAATAGGGACCGAGCAAAGGATATCTTTTATCTTTGAAACCATGAGAGAACCTCTTTTGAGATACTTACGGTTGAATCTTGATTAACAGTATAAAATCAGTAAGCCAGTGTAAGTAAATGCGAATAGTTTATAAAATATATAATTGTTATAAAAATACATTACAACTTACTTTATTTCTTATATTAGGTATACGTAAGGATTTATCCTTGTAGTCTATTACTATCTTTGATATGGTCGAAGCACTGAAAAGCTGCCAAAATAGATGATAAAGTCCGTAAAAACTACAAAGAAAATGAAGATACCCCTTATCCTAGCAGTAGTGTTATGTTCAAGTATTTTTATCTTCATGAGAATATGAGATAAAACGTAAATCTTACCCACAAGCACAATAAGAAAATAAACTTTTATTAATATCCCTTATCTTTGTAATTTATATAGTATGTTAAAGGGTGTAAGAATTTCCGAATAAATTCCGATAAATCATAGCAATATAACAAATTGTCGTGTATATTTTGTGTCGTGAATGTTTTATAATTTTTTACCTGTCTGTTATGACTATATATTTGTTTTACAAACGTGAGAACCAGTCAATGATGTGTTCATTATGTTGTAAAAATATGAATAACTTGTCGTATGGTGAATTTATTCACAATCATTTTGAAGATTTCACCACTGCCTTAAAGGAAGACTATATACCAATGCTTAGTAATGCCACATTAATTATGTTTTACTGACCGGCTTTTACGCCAAAATTACAGGACTGATTTGGCTGAAATATGGTAAACAGATAGTCTAGAGCCTGAAAAAGGACATAGGTTAGTATGTATCCGGTTGCGGGAAGTAGGTTATTCTCTCGGGGCGCGGTTGGAATTGCGGTGCGAGAAACATCCTTTAGCGTTCTTAATACAGCCATAGCTTCTGCAACCTTTCACATTTCTGAGACTAGATCTTCAATAACTTCTCAAAGATGGCTTGAAAATAAAGCTGTCCGATGTCCCGTCAGTTTCAGTCCATATTTGGCTATTTGGGTCCGTATTCCGGCTAGCAAGACTGCAGATATCGAACAACTAATAGGTCCCTAAACTGTTCGCTATATCTACCGACAGATTTGTTTAAGTAATCACACGGGAATGTCGATCACAGATACGCGTGCTACAATGTGGACACACCGACTGTTTGTTTGGCGAATAAGTTGGTTTCTCTGTACAAAATAGTACGTTTTTAATAGGTAAGTTTCACTATAAAGCTGATGTTATATTTATAGTTAGATTTTGGTATTAATGAAATGCTGACCATGTAGCTTAACTATTTAAATTGTGAAAAAATAAATTGTGTCCATGTTGCAAGCGGTGAAGTGAATAAACACACATCATGATAAAACATTGAGAACGGTCATGTATTTGGGATATACCTATTTATGTAATACATAGTATGACCTACTTGACCCAAGCTCACGTCGGATTATTTTGAAAAAAAAAGTATTTTATACATCACCTTCTCGTTAGGTTTCGAAGGCTCGAGTCGAGACGTTTAGATTTCAGACACAAAATGGCGTGGCCAGCAGTAAAAGAAACCGACGAAAAACAACCCGACTTGCTCATCAACCTTTTCACCCGTATATCAAGAAGGGGCGGTCGAACAGTACCGATGTGATTAATGACGGTGACCCCACGGCATCGCCAGATATCAGTATCTACGTGAGCCGCGATCACTCTTGATTGCCCCGCATTGTTTGAGCTTATACTTAGCTACTGTATCTGTGGGTTTGTATGGATGTGGGACTTTGTGTAGATAGTGAAAGAGTGTTTTTATTATCACTGGATGTAAACTTGTGTAGCTGATTAGACAAATCCTTAATTTCTACTTACGAGTAAGTTCAACTTGCAGGTGCAGTCAAATTGAATGCACCAGAAGGCAAATGTGCGTAAAAGCTGTTTGCTGTACGATTTGAATAAGAATTTTAACATGACTGTAATATCAAGGAAATAATGTCTAAGCGCGATATGTGTCGCACGCAGACGCTCGGTTTTTAAGTGTATCAGTCAGAATGCATGCAAATGCCTCTTGTGTAGTTACAATACACAGAAACAAAACACTATCATCAGAACTAAAACCAGACAAAACACACCATAATCTGCAACTTACAACTTCAAGTAAAATTAGCGAAAACGGTAACAAAGTCGAATGCAAGCCAATTACCTCTATATACGAACTAGATGAAGCAACGCTACTCAGTTCTTTGAGATCCTTGTCTACAAGTGGTAACTGAGGTAATACTAACGTATTCTCGTATGAAATGGTGCGCTGATGAGATTTTGTACCGAAATTGTGTTTTGTTTGTGCAAATTAACTTAACTACTTTAAATGCAGAAAAAGTGTTCGTAATTATCTGCAAAGCCTGTCTTATGATAACACGGAAGACCTACTTAAAGTGTGTAAATGAAACTGCAAACGCAAACAATAATAAATAAGTATTAGGTATAAGCAAAGTATGTATTTTAATCGATGTTTAGCTATTTAATTTTTTGTATATTAGATTGTCAATTTATGTTGTCAAATTAGCAAATAAGGTCTCTTTTCGCTTGAGACACAGGTTTAACCTAGTTCAAGCAATTATAATGTTAGCACATATGTTTAGATTTTAAGAAATAATGTTGTTTAATGTGAACTTCGAAAAATGAATAAATGATTTGATTTGATTTGATTTGAATTATGGTTGAGATGGAATATTTTTAGTAGAACTGGCTGTGAGCTTTGAGTTTTGTGTGCTTCTAGTTATACAATCAGGGGCCCGATTCTCCTAAGTTAATAATGTCAAAATCGAGTAGAAATCGACCAATCGTATTCGATTAACATTTGATTGGTGTGCGATTGGTCTGCTATTTTGGTGATTTTGGTCCATACGGTAGTTTGCTGTACAATCATTTTGCAATCGTAAATCATTTGCAGACATTATTGAATGACAGAAAAGGATAAAAACGTTTATTTCAAAGAAAAAAATAGCGGAATGCCACATACGCTTCAATCGTAATCGAGTCGGGATCGGATCTCAGTCGAATTGAGTCGAACGTGAATCGTATGACGCTTAAGTAAAATTAGGAGAATCGGGGCCCTGATATAAATAAACTAGCTTCCGCCAGCGGTTTAATTGAAATCTCATGGGAACTACTACGCGTACTGGAAGCCGACCCCAACATTGTTGGGAAAAGGCTTAGGAGATGATGATGGGAACTACTACGCGTACCCGGTAAAAAAGTAGCTTTCCTCGATCAATGGGCTATGTAACACACACATTTTTTTTTTAATCGGACTGACAGTTCCTCTGACAGGCGCGTTCAAACGAACAAACTCTTGAGCTTTATAAGATTTATTTAAAGAAATTTGAATGAAGCCAAAGCTCAGCCATTAGTACACTTGACAAAATACGTTTTAATGTAAATTTCATAAATACAAGCAATTTAATTTAATTTATTGTTGCTTTATTCGAAAACTGGCTTATTTATAACCTGACCTTTAAAAAACACTTATCTAAAATTAAGCATCCTTGGCACTTTAATTAAAATAAAATGGCAATAAAATAACAATGACAACAAACCTCTTTCACTGAATCTCACGCATAATTTTTCTATTTTTTACTCGTGCAACACTCGAGTTGGTTTGTCAACGTTGGCAGAATAGGATATTCCGTTGCGTCGGGGTGTGCTAATGATTTTTTAACGTAATAAAAATGGCGACGCTTTTGTTGGCACTGTGAATGAAGATGAGCACAGTGAAACGTTGCGCGGAAAAAACTTAGTACGAGAAATGTTTTCAGGGATTTTCGTGACGTATTGTTAGGAGATAAAGTTAGACATTGAATAGACATGCAGCTTTTCTGTTTAACTGTTTTAATAAGCAGGCATTGTATTAAGTGTTCTTCGAATCGTCATTAACTTAAGGGTTAACTTAAAAACAAATGACTCCCTGAAAACCCTGGAATGACGTTACACGTTTGTGTTCAAATGACGTCGTCATGTTGTTAAATCTATCTCTTTCATTCTCCTGAATGCACGAGGGACAGGAATACTTCTACTAATGTAGTTACCACAAAACATTGAAGTGAAGTTCGTCAGGTCAACCCGGGGCGTGGTAGTCCCCATTAGGGTAGCCGCACCTAAATCCGTACTTATTTTAATCACTTGTACCCCGCTGGCTTTTATCATGCGTGTTGTTGATGGCCTGTTCGAAACACAACCAATAAACAACCTTTTAACTTAGAAATAAGGTTCCTTTTGAACTGAGGCGACCACCCCTATCTACAGTTGAAGGAGGAAAATAAGGATATAATGTGGATAGCAAGAAAAGCTACATCATGAGGCGAATTGTTCTTGTAGATTTTTGCGAAGAAATTGTCTAAGCGTCGTTTTCCGCTGCGTTTTTTCTTTGATTTATGAAAACATTTAATACAAGACATTTATGTGAAAACATAAACATTTTGTTTAAATAAACTTTTTCATTTATTTTCTTAAGTCTTATAATTAAAGATGTAAATGTACTACTCAGTTGTAGCAAACTGTTCGCCAACGCTTGAATTACACGTACCTTAACCATGTGAAGTACTATAACGTTCTCAATAAAAGGCAATTCTTAATTGAAAATTTTGAACTGATTCATTAAAGCCCACTAAGCATCCTAGAGCACGATTTCTATACCCATATTCCTTAGAATTTGACATAGAAATCTGGAAGTCAACTTTATAGAACTTAGAGGAAATATTCGTCATACTAACACCCTTGGAAAGGGCAAATACAGAACTCGGAAGTGAATATAATAAGGGGCAATATATCGCAAGGGTCCCTTTACTGTTCAAGTAAATGACTTATTGCAAAAGTTACTGCCGATATGATTCAGACGGCATCATCAGCGAAAGATGTAGAAAGAAGGTTCACTGATTCAATGCATTAGAAAAAGGTTACTGTCCTTTGGGTTACATATGCTATTCTTGATAATGGAAATGATTGCTATAATCTATATACGTAATCCTTCTAGGCAGACCGGTAAAGATATGTACTGTAGGACCGGGAGACAATTAGATTGCTCAAAATGAAAAACTGATTCAATATCACGACGTTTATTGTTCGGGCTCGAGAGGTGAAGTCACATACTTCAATATAAAAATCCTAATCTACTATTTTTCATAGAACGCATTTAAAATGATTGTCCGGGCAGTATCAATTATAATGAATAAAACCTTACCATATATATGAAAAAGTTTCTAACTAACTACATTACAGTACCATTTATATAAAATTATCTGGCAAATGAGTTTACTGGTCAACTTGTTTCTTGTAAAGAGCTGGTGTAAATATAATTGGTAGCAGAGCGGTTGTCTTTTGTTATGAACTGGAGCCGAGCTCTCTGGATTACTGCCCTTTCTCTCTTGTACAGGGTGTAATCCTGAAGTTAATGTTGTCTTGTCAAGCAATTGTTTCTAGCTTTTCCTAAATAACAAGCGACTTTTTCCCAGATCAAGATGCATCGAGTAACATAATCGTTATTAATTTTATCATCTACTAGCCTAGGAAAGCAGATTTATCCGCGACATGTAGGTAGGATCCGAATATGTAGCACTGAAATAGTTTTTCGGACTTTGGTAAACGCGTCAGCTATATCATACGAGTATCAGATTATTCTATGGCTGGTCATAATTTTATATATTTATATGGTGCTTCTGCCTCGTCTCCTGCAACATGATCCATCTGGTTAATGCAGTGATTTGCGTAAGACGTGGTGTGTGTTTAGGCGTTAATATTATTTCACATAATTGACTGTCATTATCCACGTTTACCGCCTAGTTTTTGCTTAATCAATCATGATATGTTGTGCTTAACGCGTGTTGCTTAAGGGTCAGTTTACTGTACTTAGTCACTTGATTGACTATGTGTAAATAATGTCGGAAATAAATTGCCTTAGAAAAGTGGCGCCGTGGTTTTTGCTGGCACTGCTATCTGGTTATCTATTCTGGGGCGTTGAAGCTTGATGGTCTGTAGATATATGGCCTTCTTTATGTCTTATATTAATATTCTCAACTGTTATCGACAAAATGCTCGTCCAAACATTGCGATATCTCAAGCGGAAATCTTGATTGGATGAAATCCTCATTTTCCTTTGTTACTTCCATTATATCAAAACCATTTAACTAGAAACAACTTCACACGCCATTCAGACAAATTCAGCGAATCATCAAACAGATCGGTAAACAATCGCCGTAGAAATACCCCGTCCGGCTAGTTTATAAGCCGGTGGTTAGCGGGGATTATCGCGCGATTCGGAACGCACCCTTTCGGGGCGTCGACCCTCGTTACTACCCACGGCCTGTTAGACGAATCTTTCCTCCAAAAGATATCTTTGCAAAGTTACGGAGGTACCCGCTGAATGACAGTAGGTTTTCCATTGTATTTGTGTAAAGGTTGCCTCCATATACGACGTCATTTGGGATGACAATGAGAATAGAATGGTTTCGTATGGAATACGATTTATTTTTGGTTGACAATGCCTGACCTGGACGGAGCAAAAAAAATCACTTTGCGTAAAAGATGATTGATATTTTGGGTCTGTAAGAGCTGTGATAGTTTGAGAATACTTCAAAGGTACGTAGTATTATTTGCCTTCAATTTCCTCTATGCCGTTTTATGAGGACACATCACCCTATCCTTTAAAATAGAACAAAAACATAGCGTCCTCAATTTAAGTCAGCACGCCAAGTTGACAGTGCAATTTTTACAATCCCCTAAAAAGTCACGGTGCTCATAACTCGTAGAAACTGCTTAACTAAACAAATGGGCACCACGGGTGGTAAGAATTTTTTACGAGCAGCTCGGACTGTCACAAAAATTCGCCCCCGCTGTTCATTCCTAATTCGCGTATCTCGGTCAAGTCTACACAGAGGAATTTATTTAAATATCAGTCACCAATATGTTATCGATTTTATTTCTTTTCGCCGTTAGCCGATTTTTTATAATGCGTTTAGTGGGCATAGGTGATCAACTAAATTTTAATGACGAGTAATTTGGGTTGAAATATTATCTATATTGTAAATCATTTGATACATTTCGGTAATTAAGTGTTCGCATTTCATTTCAAACATCAATTATTTTAATGTCTAAATTAAGAAGTGAGTTTAAAACACCTGAGTCTATAAGTAGCGTGTGGCGTTAAGTATATTAATTACCATAAAACTGAACATGTTTACATTTTAAGGCAACATTATGAACATGATATAAACTCCTCGAATATTAAAAAGTAATCAATTCTTCGAATTGGACCTTTCCGGTTATTGTGTTATAAACTTCTATGATCAACGGAAAAATGAATAATAAAATCTCATCGTTTTGGCGCGAATGAATACTTTGGACTTTTTTCATACTTCACCATTGAATTTTCTTCGACAAGACAAGACGACTCAGCTTAATCAATTTTTCTGAGTTCGTTCAACTGTCTGAGATTTTCCAATCAAGTTGATTGTTCTTAAGATAAAATGATATTCCACTTTCATACTGGAAGGACTCGTCTTAATTTTTGCATGCATTTCGTTACTGATAACGCATTCGATACAAAAAAAGTCGATTTAATTTCGATTGAATACCAAATAAATTAAGATACACTATAAATCACACCGTTAATTATTTTATACGATCATATTTTATTAATTGAAACCAATCGAAAACAATTCACGAAACATGATTTAAGTCACCGTCGTTAAAAATGTTCAAAATGGTATCCTTTATACGCACTTAAATAACTTTGATGATATTGCATGTTTACAGTGTCGTAAATCTGCTGACATTCGAGATTTATTGTTATAGGATGCTGAGGCCACAAATTATGTTCGACACATTTCGGCTTTTGTCTGAATGGAACGATTTTTCTGATTGCTTTTGGAGGCGGGCGTTATAAGTTAGGCTAAGTGTATTGTTCTAAGAATTGTCTTAGATATACCTCCTATAAGACTTTATAGTGGTTTCGTGGCACAAAGACATGCTTAGCTACAAAATGTAATAGAGTACCCATGTAAGAAAAGTACGTTTGGTGAATTTAGTAACAAGTTACCAAACGAATCAATAACTTTCGCGATAAATTCTTAACGATCGATTTGATAAAACACAGAACATAATTAAATTAATATCCGATGCTAAGATAACGAGCTAGCTTGATCTGTCATCTTCAAACAACGCAAGTGCTTAAACAGCTAATAACAGTCGTAAATAACAAACGATTTATACATCAGATCCTGATGGGCGTACGTAGGAAGAAGATTCTAGGAGTTTCGTAGCGTTACTAAATGGCACTGACTCATCACACGTACAAGGTGAAGATGTATTCCGTACAATAAGACAAAGAATAACTAGTGAAACCCTGTATTCATAGGGCTAAATTGTCCTATTGTACAAAAATTGAAAAACATAACCTCCCTAAGAACCAACTAAAGTCCACACAATAATTCACATCTCTCGTGGTAAGGATTGGAGTCAAGTGAAAATATCTATGTTTTATTGCAATTTATTTTACTTACTTCTTCTTTAGCAGCTTCAAAATAACTACCAGAGTTCGAAAATCATGTTCCTGGATTCAAAATCTCCATAATACATAAAATCCGAATCATTTCAGGCAGTTTACTTCGAAGGCAAGCAAGTACAGACGAGAGTAATTTTAGTATTTATACCAGACTAAGTACAAACTAAATAAGCCAGTAATTTGGAAAATTAACATTTAAAGAGCAGGATGTCAAGCCTATACTCAACTCAACACAAATTAACTATAGTAAATCGATAATGGCGGATAAAAAAAAAGAAAAAAACATACAGCCCATGCATATCCTTGGCGTTTAAACCACGTAAGTTTGTAGGCGTACCCAGGCTAGGGCCAAGTTATTATCGTGCATAAATCCATAATGATTGGCCGTCTCGCGAGATAACTGCCTATTACAAGTGATCGGTGCAAATGAGGTGCGTCACTCGGATTTAGACCTCGTTCAGTGTCTAATGCGTTGGCAGTAATGAGAGTGCTGAACTTCGTCAGATTAACGTTTTTAAAAACACGGAGGAAGTAATGCAGCGATGCCATAACCAAGGTAGGTCAGGTGCCTGCTTGTAGGTCAAAGTAACGTACGGTTGGGCGGTATCAAAACGATCAGTACAACTAACGAGGCGTTCGGGTTTCTTGTCAAATCAAAACCAATCTTTCAAAAAAATGTTTATTTTTTTTAAGAGGAATTCATTTTTAAAAAATGGGCTGCTTCCGTATACTATAAGGCGTATGAGGGCAGAACTAGTAACATTCCACGTACCCCGAACACACTTCTTGGTCTTAGAAGATTTTGCGTTATGACATCTCCTCGTCATTTTGTTCTCCGTGTTAAAATCTCATACTGTTTATAATTGTTTCTGTATTGCTTTAGAAATGGTTTGTAAATATAGTGTGTGAAGTAATGTATGCAATTGATGGTATTAGCGAAATGATGGCTGTGACTGGCTGTCTGTGTTGTCAACTAAGTATGGGAAACAGGTTAATGTGGTATGGGCTAGTGAGCATACTAATTGATCTTTAGTACTTTCTTATTATAGTACTACCAAGTTACAAGTGAAAAACTAAATAAAACGTTCAACTATTATAAACACATCATTTTCTCAAGGTTTCAATCGATTTTTGCTAATGTGCCCAGTCTCTCAGATTAAGTTTAAGTTTTTCGGTACCTCCTATGACATACATGTACCAATTCACACTACTTATGTATGAAGCTACGTACGCCTAGTAAATAGGTCGCTAATTTCGGTTGCTCTCACAGAAGGCAGCGTGGCCGAGTGGTCTAAGGCGCTGGTTTTAGGCACCAGTCCGAGAGGGCGTGGGTTCGAATCCCACCGCTGTCACATAACCTTTTGTATTTTTTTGGTTTATTTAAAAAAAAGTATCTTTTCTCCTTTTATATATTGTTTGTTCTAGTTGTATTGTTTCGAATTATCCCATTACTAACAATGTTTTTATTTTTTACAGGTACGGTGTTTTTACTTAAGGCAGCGGAGATTTAGGTGGTAAAGTATAATAATATTCATTTCTCCAACGGCCCTAACCACATGACATTAAAAGAAAAAGAAAAAAACTGCGGTCACTGAAGGGAATTTCCCAAATACCATAGATAAAGCTTGCCATTTTGCATACTGTATTTTAAGCAAGGAAAAATGTGTTCTATTGCCTAGTAGATAAGGGGTAGGTTGAGAGCACAATTAAAGTTGTCGCAGCAAAAAACGGGGCCAGAAATCTGTCATTGCATTTGTCAGTGGCATGCCATGGACAGGGTGAATCGATGGGGTTCCACCATTCCGTAATGGTATTATTTTTTGCTCTGTTTCAATATTTATCTTGTTTTCGGAAGCGTCTAATTATTAGCTCTTATTGTTGTTATTTTATGACTATTAAGTTTTTGTAGTAACAGTTTTTTTCGTGACAAACAATATCGTATTATTTAAGTTTGGGAGTGTCAACTTTGTGCGTTTAAGGTTATCAAAATTAAACGATAACGAAATAATTTCATAACATTGTGAACCATATTTTTTTAAGGTAGTCATTTAAATTCTTATTTACATTATTTATAAATACCACAGATGATACTGTATGTTAACATTTAGGCACATTACGAAACATCGCATTACATTTAATTCCAAAAACAGACGCTTATTTTAGGTTGTCCCATCATACACGCTGTACCAAGTTCAGCAAAATAGGAAGTCAATGTCACACAACTACTCGACCAACCATAATTAATGATAAAACAGCTAAGTACCGTCTACATCATCAATTCCCAGCACATTCTCAAGAGGTTGTATATTATTCAGCAGTTGTCGCGTTTTTCAAGGGCTTAATACAAGAGCCGTTGTTTCATGCCTGTTAGGCCCAAGAGTGTTGACATTGACGACCTCTTCATATGAAATTCAAATTCCTTGAATATGGTGGGGTTAGGATCGTTCGGCGTATGTAAATGTGCACTACACTACACATAATGAATTTGGTTTGGCAGTTCATCGGGTCTTGATGGATAATTAATTGGATTTTCGAAGTTATGGGGAGCGTTTTTGGGTTGCAAGACATTGATCTTGTAAAGTATAAATCGAAAATAGGTAACTATGAAATAGGAGTCGTTCCTTGTAAATCTCTGGTAATCAGTTACATCCGGTTAGACTGGAAGCCGACCCCAACATAGTTGGAAAAATGCTCGGAGGATGATGATGGATAACTATGAATAGAAGTTAAACCAAGTGAGTGGTACCAAAATGATTATGTTGGCATTTGTTAACGAGCTTAATCAAATAAGAACAATTGTAACAAGAATATTTTAAAAGAAAAGGAATCCCAAAAAAAAATGAATCTGAAATAGGCCTAAGAAATATTATCGGAGACATAAAAAAAGAAAAATTCCAACGATCATCCATAGATTAACACTAACAGAAATCCATCGCGTTGTCACAGCAACACCGATCGGTCTCACGGCGAGCCCGTCAGCCATTGATTTGCGCCAAACTATTTGTATGCGAAGTACGAAGCGGCGCTCTATCAGTCAGATGCAGCAGAATACAAGGAATTCATAGTGCGTACTGTGTTAAGCTGAGGAAATACAACTCATTATGTGCTGACTTACAGAAGGGAATGGAGACGAACTTGAGAAGACAAAATTATCGTTTTTGAATAAAGGATTCAAAAGAAAAATTTTAATGATGAAGGTATGCCTAATCGTCGTATTAGCCATGCTATAATTGACGGAAAAAGTAAAGAATTCAGAATGCAATCAAATAACATAACTTAAGAACGTTGTTAAACTGATCAGACAGGTAAAGCATACTCATGGTTTTAAGACAATTCTGCTATGAAAAATAATCCACCATTGAGCATATTCACCAAGCCGTATGCAGTTACAAACTAACCGTACAAGCCAAGTATCAACAAGTCATAGATCTTTGTTCAAATCCATTAGACATTCTACTTGCAAACAACATGTTTGTTGATACCCAAAACAGTGTGCAGCTAAGCTAAGGAAATACAAGCCATTACGAGGACTCTATATATAGCGGCGACGTTCGTCCGTCGGTCACGTTCGTACCCCATTAATACTTGTAACTAAGACCGGGCAAACACTGAACTTGGGCTTGTTCAACACTGTGAAACGTTAAAATTAATATGTGTGCTCAAAGTAATGCCGTTTGTGCGAATTGTAGTTTCGATTTCAATATTGAATTGCGAAGCTTTGAGGCTAAATAATCTCTTATTCAGCGTGTTGTGGGAGTATTGTTGACTACACACGAGTGTTTGCTTTATAAACCGAGACGGTCCTTTACTGAATTTGGTTAGAATCGTACTTACGAGTAGTTTAATGGTAGTACTCTTACTGTAAAAGATTTGTATAAGACCAAGTAACTTCTTGGGCTTGGAATATCTTTAAAAATTTATTATATTCAATCCTATACTATATTTGAAAATTTTCTTGACAGTGTTTACTTTATAATTCTCTCTGCATGTTATAGGGAATTCTTTCTGTGTGGTCCAGTGTGCCCCAAGACTTGCACGCACATTTCAAGATCTACATGTCGCCACTGTGAGAGATGAATGTGGCAAAATATTGGGCTTTTAAAATAGTTCGATTGCCATCGGCTCCCAAAAAATAAGAAGGGCTTCGGCTACCATCTTGTTACCGAACCACAAAAACTTCACAGCCGTCAAACCATTTCATAGCTTATTAACCCCAAACTTACCATAAGGAATCACCATTAACCCATCAAATAGCTTAACTACACCTTATTAGTCTTCGTTATCTCGTCACTCGACTGTCGTCATTTATAATAATAAAACGAAGCTGTCGGCTGTAAAACAGACTCGTGTGAACTGCAATCAGTGCTTCATGTAAACATGAGATCCTTGCCACATGTGTTGATATAACTTTAGAGGCTGTCGAACGATCAGAAATAGACGCAATGTGGTCGGATTTGGCGGACCTTTTGATTGTTTGAACCATCGCTGAGGTTCTCGCAGATTGAGAAGTTCAATGGTAAGAGAGTAAGTATTTATTAGCTCTTAATCACTTTCTTTACTTGGCAAATCAGTTGCATGCACAAATTGTTCATAACATTACATAGATACGAGTGGATGCCGAAAAATAAGGCCCTGCCAAAGTCAGGTAGCATACCAGCAATTTAGTTAAAATGTACATTGAATATAAATGATTCACTAAATAGTAACCACATGCTCGTGTCAATCATAAAACCAATAAAGCTAACGGTGTATAAATATTTCCTTACGAATGTACATATACCTCAAGGTAAAGTATCAATTAAAACAATTCCTTCTAAAGGTAGTTTTTCTTCATATCAATGTCGTGTTCAGTTCATATTAATTCGATAAGAGACAATACCTTGGGTGGACAAGCTGTCAGAACTATTGGCGGTAGGTGATGGATTGACATGACACTATGCTGAGAATTTAAATTATTCAACTTGTGTTATTCAAGTTTGTAAGGTATTTACTACCTTTTACTGATTGTGTATGCAAGAATCAAAATTAGGCACATTATTTAAATCTGGACACCTGGTTACGGTATTTGTCAGTACTAAGATGTCTCTCTTAAAAATGTTCTTCACATTCTTGCTTCGTATTCATTTGTTTCACAGTAATTGTTGTTATTCGACCTTCAGTTTTTTGCCTCCATAAAAATATATCTGTATACAAATCAATTACCTGTTAAAGTTTAGCAACACGCACGGAGCCATCCATCTTTCTCAAATCAACAATTAAGCCCCGCATTCTTTTGCGAACAAACAACGGTTTTTCGTAGTCCTCCATTTTGCAAACGAGTTCCCACTGAATTAATGTTTTGGGCAATTAAAATTTTAACTCCGCCGACCTTCAGGTGAATGTATAAAAAAGCAACAATTATGGAAGGCCGTACGTTTGCAGCCTTTGGTCTGTATTCCGGCGATGCATACCGTTTTAACAGCACCGAATTTTGTGTTTTAAGCTTTGATCACTTTGTAATTAGTCTTTTTGTCTGTTCGTGTCGTCTTTGTGTTGTTAGACACGGCTTTTATAATTGCTGTTTTATAATGCTGTTGGTATTTTTGCTGTGGTCTGTGTCCGCCATGACAGATTGGGTTTTCACAGGCATTCTGTTATGCAAGATGTTTATTTCTTTTAGAAAGAAAATTAACCCTAACAATCTTAATTTGTTCTGTACAATCTAGATCTTAGCAGCTGTAACATAAAAAAATATTCACATATTGAACACGTGCGAAGTACACATGCTATTGAAATTCTATATTGCTCTAAGGAAGTAAAAGTAAAAAACACATTAGCTTGACGTCAAGTCAAATTAAGGGAAAGGTGCTGTTTAATGAGGTTCTCTGATGACGCACTAGTGTAGGCACCTGCTTCTGCATAATGCATTGTTACCTTATTACTCAGTGTTATTATTGCTACCACAAGATTTTCAAATAAACAGGGTACTTACATATGAAAAAAGTTCATGACATCAAAAAAGTTTTTGAATTCTTTGGTGGAGTTTATAGTCAACTTTTTTGGGAATGACATTATTTTTGTAGGTTAATAATTATATTCACATCATCTACCATCTGTTTGTTACTAACACACTTAACGTATCCTGATTATCCTCATAATGTCCAGATACCAGCAGCATTTGCAACCATTTGCACAAAAGCAGCAGCTAACATTACAAAAACAAAAAAAAATCTATTAATTATCAAGACAAATTTAATTTAGACCACAGTTGGTACTAAATAAAACGTTCCAAGACTCCAACTACGCTTATACCCCGGCTTCATTCAGCACGTAACATTTATTTTGTCTTCATTTACCGGTGTTTTATTTCTATTTCCTTCGTAGGAAACGGGGAATGTTCGTTTGGTGTCGTAAAAATAATATCCATTATTATAATTGGGTAGCCCACGTGCTGCCTCTATAGTTTTACGTCTTGTGTCGGATTCTTGCTTGCTTCCTCGTAATGGTTTTCCTTTGTACGAAGTTAATTGAGAGCATTTTTGGGGAATTTTATTAGTCGTCCTTTTGATTGGTTTGACTTTCTATTTGTTTGTGCCTTTTTATCTTTAGTTTTGTTGTTTAAGTAAATTAGAAGTTTGTGTAATACATGATTAAGTTCTAAAATCTGTAACAACTCATTTTTGATTTGACAAATAGGAGTGATTATTATGGTTAATACTGTAGGACATTATGTTTGCTATTTAATTAAAAACTTTCTTGCTGTAGTTTTAGTTTTTTCGATAAAACGTGTTAGCTAATTACTGTTAATTTAATGTTGCAGGAAAACATTGTTGAGACCCTCCATGTAGTTTTATTGCCCCTTCAAGTTTTTATTCTCTTGAAGTTTCGTAGTTAAGCGGGCTATGTATCTTATTTCTTGACAGGAATGCAATTTTCTTTCCTCTTAAATTAAATTGTTAATTTGCAACAATGTAAGTATTAGAAAAAGATGAACTGATGCTTTGGCATAGTAGGTCTCTTTAGCTAAATAAAGTCTTTCTGTCAATTTACTTTGTCGTAATAATCTTTGATATTAAGCGATGGGGAAAGTTTAACGAACTACGATCATTAACTTTACGATACGATTATTAACAGAAAGCATGTGTGATTCCCGTTATACTTAGACCATTATAGATAGCTTCAATAGACTTTATGAATAACTTCTTCTTCTTAACGGTTTATCCTCGTCTTGTAAAGGGGTCCTTCTGTATCTTCTTCTTCCACTTCGCTCTATCCAGGACATCTTCCTCTTCCAGGAATATGTAATATGAATACCTTATAAATAACTAACTACGAGTATTCATTTCCCTGTTTCATTATGGTAGAAATCTGTGCTAATATTATAAACCTCATTTGTTTGTTTCTCAGGAATTTCTGGTCCGATTTGAAAAATTCTTCCATATAGCCCATTTCTCGAGGAACGCTATGGGCTAAATAGTTTTCACGGTAAACTTGAAAAAACCGCTGTCTGGAGCTATTGCTAATTATGAGTTGAAAGTATACCGATCGGATACCAATAAGTTTATAATAAGGAAGTACAATCGTTGAGATACAAACAATTCCATAGAACCCTACAATAAAGTATTTTCCTGGAAAATCTAAAGTACGCACATAACAGTAGAATATGACTAGTTGTAGTGCTCATCTGAAGGGGTTTTATCAGGAGTGCATTAAGTACTCCATTTATCTATGCACCTCGAATGGTATCAAATACTTAGGGGAATTTACTCAGTTCATAACAAAGAACTTAGTCATCTAGGGCTAAATACACGTGAGAGCTAGCTCATAGACCTCGCTAAATACTTCATCCTAATAAAAGTAGATAAACACAAAACAAACTTTTAGCCGGCCGATAGTTTGTTTGGGCTCATAAATCAGTATGAAGATGAATGTTAGCAAGCACATACCAAAGACCAGGTATTTTGCCGGCATCAGACCAACTAAAAGCTTTAAATGTATTCAAGATTTTCTCAAAAAAAAAAAAAACCCACCATCGATGCAACTGTCGGTTGACTGTTTACCTCTAGTGGGCGGTTAGGCTTTCTATGAAACCAAAACACATCATATTGTGTACAGCTTCTAAAGCTATAAGCTTCTCTGTTACTTATCTCTGATGAAAACTTTTTCATAATTCGCTTGCGTCAAAACCTATGGTATGATTACTTGTGTTTTGTATTACAGCCTATCTGTAACTTGTATATCCTAATTAACACCTTAGATTAGCCAACCTAAATCCTCAACTTACAACTACCACCATCAAAGAGTCACCCAAACTTCCTTTCGTTCCGCCCATCCAAATACCGGAATAATTGCTGTTATTTTTATCACAAACACGGTCATAAATAATTCATTCAACACAAGCCATATGCCACGAACACATTAATTATAAATTTAGATTCGGCATTATACGCTTTAGAAGTAAACGCGCCAGCGAAACGTGAAATTATAGGTCGGTAAGCGAACTCGCGTATCTTTTATCTCTGTCGTTTGTTATAGTGGTAGAAAAAGAGGTGTAATGTCGAGTGTGGTGTTGTCACGGTGTGTTGGGCAGTAGGGAGTAGATAGAGGTGATTGTTAATGATACACTATGATAGACAATACGATAAATTTTAGTTAGGGATCGTGGATCTATAGAGTTATTTTCTATACCCGCGTCCCGTGGAATTACTGTCCTTACCTGGATAAAATATAGCTTATGCCACTCGTGACTCTTCTGCAGTCAGGCTAGCCAGTGGCGGGGAGATGGCTAGGCCGAGTGCCGAAAGCCGACCGCGTAGCTTTTATCTCTATCGTTTTTTATAGTGGTAGAAAAAGATGTGTGATGTCGAGTGTGGTGTTGTCACGGTGTGTTGGGCAGTAGGGAGTAGATAGAGGTGATTGTTAATGATAGACTATGATAGACAATACGATAAATTTTAGTTAGGGATCGTGGATCTATAGAGTTATTTTCTATACCCGCGTCTCGTGTAACTACTGTCCTTACCCGGATAAAATATAGCTTTTGCCACTCGTGACTCTTCTGCAGCCAGGCTAGCCAGTGGCGGGGAGATGGCTAGGCCGATTGCCGAAAGCCAACCGCGACCCAGCAATGATTCTCGTCGCAATCAATTGCTGCAGCATGACGAGACGAGAAATTATCCAGCAGTAGACCAGGTGTGCGCTAGAATTCTGGAAGATACAGTATGATCCATAATATAATTAATGTTAGGTAATTCCATAATATTTCTACTTTTTCATTCAAAATTCAGCAGTCGACGACTTTTCAGAACTTGTTAGTAGTTTTCATAAGACTGCATATTATGAGTGCAGCTACGTGCATGCAGTCATGTCCGTTCATTAACCACGGAAGTGTGACATATTTTTAAATAGATAAAAATCTAATTAACATAAAATTATAATTTTACGTAAGTAGTCCAGGTTTATCACTCAATGTTGGCTGTCGATATCTACTATAGTTCGGCCATTCAGAGAATGCGTTCCTGACACGTCGCGATTGAACTGACGACGTAACTTTGCAATGGCGTTGCAGTTACGATAAAAATATTTTTGCTGGTTGTTTACCGTTTTAACAATTGAGGAGCATTAAAACAACATTATTATATCAATAATCAATGAATGTTATTACGTCGTCAGTTCAATCGCGACGTGTCAGGAACGCATTCTCTGAATGGCCGAACTATAGATAAATGATCTACATAATTACTATAATTAGATAAAATCATCAATCTTGATACATATTACCGAGATATCTGATCTTTTAAATTAAACTGTAATGCTAGAAAACTATCTTTAAGTCCATTTACTTAACAAGTTGAGATGTAAGGAGATAATGTTATCAATAAATGCTACCCTGATATAATTATTGAAGGTCGATAAAGTCTACACATAACTTCAATGGAATTTGAATACCTTTATCAATTTATAGTAGGTATAAATATATTACGGTAGATTGGGCCCTTCCCCAAATTAATAGGCCCCTATCAATTGAGCGTTAAAATATGCAAATAAAATTGACGAAAATAGCCCCACGCTGGCAGAATGACACGCTGTAGGAACACCACGAGTTATGGCATTTTCTTTGTTTTTATGTGATCGTCAATGTTTCTTACCTCGTGAGGGTAGAAAGGTTACATTCCACTCCAAAGCACTTTTTTACATTAATCTAAAATACATGTTCTTACACAAATATAGTTTTGTAAGGTTGTGTTTTATGTTACTACTTAGTAATAATGGCGCCCAGACTGATTTTCGGCAACGGCGACTGATTCCCAAGGAGATCAGCCAGCTATACAGGACTTATCAAGCACAGGTTCACTTTCTATTCCTTCTATGTCAAAGTCCAATGGCATCTAAGTAATTAAAAAGACAAAAGACAGTAAACACATAAAGAAGTGCTCCAGTAGGACAATCGTCCACAAAAACGTTGCAAAATTCACAAAAACCATTGTCATCCTACTCCGTAATCCTATACTGAAGCGTTCAGGCAATTAGCGGGCTCGGGAAACCCGGTGTCTAGTTGCGGAGTTTTTGTGTCAAATGAGATGGAACGCCATACCACAGCTACACTGCAACAGTATTGGGTGACGTTGAGGAAATTTACATTTAAATGCTGATACTTTTGAGTTCCTGGACTATGTTGTAATTGGCGATGCTGGGAACTGGAAGGAAGGGTCTCGTCAAATGACTTTCGTTTATTCTAGTGGTATACGGTACCGAAACGGTGTTCCTAGTTAAATACTGTGTAAAAATGTATGACCCAAATATAATAATTTATTACGGTTACACGATAAAACAAATGGCTGACTAAGCGATAAAACAAATGAGTGAAAGCTACTTGAAGAGGGCTATCGTGTATTTTTATTTCAAGTCTTTATAATTATTGGTAATGTTTTTTATTAGACCAAAGCTAATTTACAAGTTCGAAGTTATTTTACTGCTAATTTGAATCTGAAATCTGACAGGCAAAAGCTTTACCTATTAGCACTTTGTGGCCGACGAAACAAAACTTAAAAACCTTTCTGTTGTTAAGCCTTGGTTCTCGTTAAGTGGTAAGTGGGTTACTGACCGCGGTATAATAATGATAACAGAATGTAAATAACAAATAACGATGTCGTAAACTGGACACATACTCGTAATGAAGTCACCTTTAACTTCACTACAAAGAATTTATTTATCAAAGGCGTAAATAGCGTGGAAAGAATTCCAATAAATTATCGATGCGACTATCAAAACAATGATAACGATGTAGGTATCGATCAATCATGAGTATCGATTGTTGCTTAATGCAAACAATCGTTTGTTTGCAGACAGGACGGCACCGAGGACTTGCTTATCTGTCCTACTGTTATGAAATGTTTTGTTTTTATCGAGTGTGATATGTCGCAGTAAGACAAAGTCCAAAATGAAGTCTACTGTCAGTAGTGTGAAATATTTTCTTCGACTTTGGAGTAGTTGATGTTAGCTTTGACATAATGAGGTAGAAGATAGACAAGAAGGAATTCGAACTATTGATGTTCAGATTATATTCCGTGCGTTATTGATACTTAATATAATTTTCGGTTCATGCAATTTTATAAATTTTTAGATTAGTTAACATTGTTATCCATTTTTGGGTGTAAAGACAGGTGTTTTAATTCAATATTAAAAACAACGTAAAACTTTCACCTGCTCTAAAATCACTTGAAACAAAAAACAGGCAGTCAAATCTGAGTAGGTACCATTATCACTTATCTTTGGGCTTACACATGTAATTGGCCGGTGGCAGGAAGGCCGCATTTACATATAAAATACCTCCCAGTTCGTAATGTAAGTGTAGCGGAGTAATTACCTGCGCAGGAGTGGCCACGTGAATGGACGGGTGCGTAAAATTAGGCACGGAAACAGTTGGAGTTTTTATGGTAGCCTGAGTAAGGTTAGGGTATCTTTTACTTTAATTAGAGGTGTAGAATGACAGTTTTGAATAACCGTTACTTACTTAATTTTTGGAGACCGAAAAAGTAGCTACTTACTTGTTTTTATATTTGTGTTTCAATGTCACTCTTCGATTTGTGCTCTAAAGTAACCAATTCTGGTATCACTAACACAAGAGCTAGTTGCTTTTGATTCTGGGCGTAAATCAAATTAGGTACTTCATTACAAAACCCTGATTGGCTGACACAAGAAGGCTTTATTAGTTCAGATTTCTACGTATAAGGTTCCACAGTCCACATAAGGAGTTTCGAAACGAGCATCCAATCCACGACGATACGTCATTTTCACTGAAAAACATGACAGATGCCACTTGGATTTCCACAAAAAAGGAGAAACTGGGATTAAATGGAATCAATTTAATAGCTTATTTTAGACCCAAAAGGGCATAACAGGGTTCAGGTCTAACTAGGCTGCAGACTGGTTTGTTAACCATTCATAAGTCAAACGTAGGTGGAAGGAGCAACGCCAAAAATAAATTCCTTTGACCGCAGAAAACAAAAATAAAACACACATCACAAGCAATAACAACCCCTATTTCTTACCACATAAAGATAGATTTACTAGTCCTAGTAAGAAGTTTGGTGTAAGTCATTATTTCTTTGAATTAACTGTTTACTTCGTACCGTTTTGCCAGACAGTAAAGAAATAATTAGAACCTAGAAACTGAAAAATGCACGGTTAATCACCGTTTATTTAATTAAGTTGGTAACAAATTCTGTTAAGTCTGTACATCATTCTTACAGTGTTACAGTTATGCGGAATTTCTACTTTCAGAATTATTACTTTTTCAAAAAGACGACTAAGTACCTACTAACAAATCTTATCAAAATAAATCCTGTAATTGTGTCAAAAGGAATGTGCAGATTAGATTAATTATAAATGCACTTCGTGACTGACAAATCACGATCATGACTGCAATGAATGCTGAGACACCTTTTTTTTGGACCCTTAAAGCTCCAGAAATACATAAACGACTTGAAAAATTCTTATTATTGAAAATTGAAATCTTTGAAAAGCTACACTTTTCCCGAGTAAAGAGGCTATATTTTATGTCGGTTCGGACAGTAGTTACGAGACAAACGTAAAAAAACGCCATTTTAAATTCTGAATTCACCCGAAGGACCTACTCAAAGTACGAACGTCATTAGTAACCAACTAGAGATTACAAACGTATCAGTAGATAAATCGTTCTTGATATGAAACATGTGTGTTATGATATCATGTTTAATAATATGTATGATGGGGTCTTGCTCGTTAAATTCATCATAAATAACAATAGTTTTCAACTGTTAAAAATGCACTAAAATCTACACACTCAGAAAGGAACAAGACGCAAGATAGACTTTATCAGGTAAGTACATCTTTTTCGCTTTCAAGAGTAAACAAAAATTTGGTCCATGCAACACCAAAAATCTTCGCAATGATATCTCAGCATACAATCTCGACACTATCCGATAATGTTACTAGGGAATGCACCTATTTGCCCATTTTAAGTCGCCTGTAATTAAATAAATGAGGTTGTAAGTCAATCCATTACGGACAATCAGCTGAATGAGAGATCAATTAAAAAAAAGGCCGAATAAAAAATATGTGGAAAAAGTCTTGTTAATGAACACGCCGAGTCGTACATTACGGACGAACTTGACGTTTTAATTATTATTTAATTTATATCTATAGTCGGCTTACACTATCGTTGCTGAAAGAGACATTTTATAGCCAGATTGTCTCTTGTTTTGGTTTGTTTATCCCACTCGTGCCTCGATAATAACCGAACAGATGTTTTATTTGCGTTAATAACTTAGCTGTCGTACCTTTTTTTTGACCACGTAGGTTGTACTTTGTTTTAAGCACGATTGCAATATCTGTCTGGCTGGAGAATAATTGCAGTTTACGAAACAGTCGTGCAGCACATTTTAAACGTATATCAATATTAAATCAGTGTAAACTACATGGAGGCCATGTCGAATTCGTTCTTAAAAAAAAATGAATTTGTAATTAGAATTCGAATCTTTAAATAACGTATCCGGTATAAATATAGACGATGCGCCGTCGTCATTTATTGGTCCTTTATTTTCGCAATATCGAGTCCAAAAAAATGTTAATGCAAAGGGAATTGCCGATGGCGACAAAATGGTTGCGATTATGATCTGAATCTCCGTAACCTGTTTGTATAATGAATTAAGATACAACTCCTCCGAAACCTGCGAGTCGATCGATTTCAGGATTTGTGTTTTAAAATTGAAAAACTAAAAGTAAACCTGCTTAAGAAATTTTGAATTTGAATAACTATCCTCTTTGCGGAAGATATATTTTTGTAACATATCCGATAAACATCCACAATTTAAAACTATAAATTAAAATGAAAATACCTAAATAGATAAAATCAATATCAATGCTGCTGTAGGTCATCATAAATTTTAATACAATAAGCATAACATTTTACATAAACTATCAATTATGAGATTACCGATAAGTAGTGTTGCCCAAATTCAGTCTTGGTCTTGCAGTCTTGGTCTTGTTCTTGCGTTTTTGCAAGACCAAGACCAAGAACAAGACCGCGTATTTTTAGCAAGACCAAGACCAAGACTGACCGTGCAAGACTTGAGCAAGAACAAGACATAGCCTGCAAGACTCTTGCGTCTTGCAGCTAGGACTTAGCGCTATTTCACTGAGTAGTTAGGTGTAACAGTTCGGTGTATAGGTAGGTACGCTTAGGAATTCTATGAGACGCAAAAAACTGTATCAAAGAATATGAAAAACTGGACCTATGCGCATTACGACTAATACCATAAACATAGCGAATAAAAAAATATCTATTAAAATCAAACTGAGTGCATGCATAGTTATGTTTTAACCATCAGCACTTTGATAATGCGGCATCAAAGGTTTTGTACTTACTTCTCAAAGAAATTTGCCGCTTTTCGGAAGTACATGGTTATGATACACGCGCCGGCGGCTTCTTTTGAAATCTACAACAATCGTTGCCGCCACGCCGAAATCATAACATTTGACACTATTTGATTGCCGCCATAGGGCGTAGGTATACTCATGCAAAATAATTTCCTAGTAGAGTACCTACAGGTGTTCCAAAGAATAAATAAGTTTCAGAGTGCTTAGAATGAAAATGAATACATTATACTGATCACGCAAGTAGTATTATGATTAGGATAAAATGGTAAGGATAGGTAGTAGATGTCATATTAATTCATTCTAGTAAGTATATATTATAATATTGATTACTTATATGGTTTTAAACTAATTACTTAGGTACTATTATTGTACATTTAGTCATTATATTTCTTACATTTTTTACATGTTTTAGCAAATGTAAGCTTATAAATCATAAAAGTTTATTAAGAAACAGTTACTTCCATGGAAAACGACATATAGGTCAGTTGATTTTTCGAATTTCTTATCAAATCTTCAGTTATTTATTAATCTGCTTGATCTTTACTATGGCTATGTTAATTCAAGCTCACAATGTTCCAATTCTAATACGTTTTTCTAAGATTTAAAGTAAACTTTAATAAATAGTAATAGACTAATAGGTAATTGCAAGACTTGCAAGACTCTTGCTGCAAGACCAAGACCAAGACCAAGACTGGGAGCGCAAGACCAAGACCAAGACCAAGACCAGGTGTATTGGCGCAAGACCAAGACCAAGACTGGCTAAGTCTCGTCTTGTTCTTGCATTTGGGCAACACTACCGATAAGCCCCAGAGATTACAGATTTTGACTTTTAACAGCAGCAACGTCATCAAGCTTGAAAAAAAAAATAACAAAAACAAGAAGGATCCCGCAATTCAAGTCTTTAGAATTATGTCCTAAGATCCGCGAACTAAAAACACTTAACAGGACTTAACTCTTCAAAACAAACACAGAATCCAGTAGAAAGTAGGACACCCAGTACTAGTACACCATACGTCAACAAAAGGAACGGTGCAGACGGAATGCGTGGCCACATGACAACTGGGGCTCCCAGGAGCGTAGGTAGACGATTATGAAGCCAGACGATGAAATATTGTTGCGCCACCATGAATATTGTAAGAGGAAAAAGCTAAAAGCTCTTTCAATTTGTACTTTCTTGCTGAAAGTGTTGAAGAAGAATGGATGGTGAAATCTGGTAACATTTTTAAAGGACTTCGTAAAACCTATCAAAAAGTGAATTGATGATAGTGTACTTTTTGATCAACAGTATGAAGTAGATCTCCTCAAATGGGAATATAAATTTTAACTAGCCGATCCAGCAGCTGGTAAATAAATGTCTACGAGACAACATATTTGCTACCAACATACTTAATCAACTTGATATACGAGTATCATATCCATATAAATAATTATGTTCTAAAACTTAACGAAGCAAAGATTAGTATCTGAAGGGAACGGAAATTAAATGTCATATTCGTATTTACCTTACATCAATAACGTTATTATTATAGAATATTTTACAATGCTCTAGTCAATTAATTTAATATTTCACTGAGCTTATAATTTTGATTTCTGAAAGTACAGATTCTTAAGTATAATTTTCCATACGAACGCAATTAAGCCACTCATTATATCATTCTTTCAAGTGTTTAACTCGATAAATTGCGAAAATTTTACAATTCTGTCTTTCCAAGTTTCTTTTCCATTCTCCATCGCAATATGTAGTTTGAAAGTAACTTCAAGTTGCAAAAAATTCGATCCAATCTCAAATTCTTGAAACGCGTGTCTCGGTCCCTTTCGACTGAGTGCAACGACCAACGACACCGGTTTTATTAGCTAATTATCAGTTTTCGAAAAGATATTCCTAATTACGCGATCAGAACTGAAGCTTCACTTTCCATTCGCTCAGGTCCCAAGCAGCCTTCATTCATTGGCGAGCGTAAGATTAATAAGATTAATTGCAAAAGTTAAACTTTAAAGAACAACTTGCTGAACTAATTAGAACTCGTTTCTGTTAATCCCACACAAAACGCGAAGTTTTAATATGAACGTCTAACTGCCATCTACTAATGTTAATAATAACGGGCGAGGTAGGATCGTGACCCGTCAGACGTCCTTGAGGTCCGACCTTCCCAGAACTTATTCAGAAAATAAAACTAAAAGTATAGAGCCCCGAGCTGATAGACGGCTCCGATCCCAAACTAGTTTCACAATTTATCGCTCCTGTACAATCTCCACGTCGAGATGGGATTATGTATCTAATTACAAAGTGAAAGATTCCCTTTTTGTGAGAGGTAACATTTTGGGCGAGAGATTCCTCTTAAAATTTAATTAAATTTGAAATCTGAAACATAGGGTACGCTTTGATTTGATTCGCAAAGAAAGGATTATGATAGATGAACGCGTGAGGTTATAATAACAGTCTGAGTGAAAGCTCTTGAATAATGAATCTGCGAGCAGGTACCTACAAGCTTTGTTAAATAAATCTTCATAAAAAAGCTACTAATCTTAAAACCCATGAGGCTAACAAATAAGTCAAAACTTATTTACAATGAAACGAACTTATTAAGTATTCGCCGCCTTTACATAAAAGCTGCTATCTGTCTTACACATAAACAAATATTAAAATCTGAATCTTACAACAAACTGCTGACAAATAGAATATTTAGAATCCCGGTACCCACAGTTAATACTTCCTTTGCACAAAGATTCTCAAATTTTTTATTTCCTTATTTATACAACAAAATCTGTAAAATCTGTAAATTTAAAGACGACACGGCGCGCGTAATTCAATCAAAGGTTACAAAATATTTAAATGATTTAACATATAACGAAGTAGAACAGCTACTAAAACCCACACGGTAAGAGGATGTCAATTTTTTGCACATTATACACACACACACACACACACACACACACACACACCCTCAAACTCACACACCTCGCACACAAACACACACATTGTCTGTTTGTTATAATTACTTTTAGTCTTGTACTTGTATTTTGATCTCACTAGTCCTTAAGGAAACCGTATTGTTGATAGCCGCGATACAGGCTTTGCCTAGTGCGGTTGTCATTGTAAATTATTACTGTATACTCTGGGATGCCTAATAAAGATTTATTATTTATTATTATTATTTTAAAACAATCTAATTAAACAAAATATAACATTCTCTAGTGATATGCAATAAGTCATCTACGATTGATGATCTCTAGATTCCGTCATGATTTATAGATTGGACCTTTCAACTTAAAAATGTAATCAATCTTTATTTATCTGAGTACACAATTTATAAGTTCAAGTATTTCTTTGTACATGGTAATAATGTTGTATAATAATCACATCTGGAAAAGTATTATGATTGTTGTTACGAGTGGTCCACATAGTATCTATGAGATCATCTTTCACGGTGTTATGGTCGAGTGTGGTTGTGTCATTGTGTCACATCGTTATCGATGCGCTCGACGCTGCCGCTGCACCGCCGAGTGCCACACGCCAGATAACGGGCTCGCATCGTAGCTTAGATAAATTTTACAATTTCAGTTTATTATATTACCAAACTGGCTTTGCAACGGCATGGCAGTGCAGCCCACACGAGCGTATCGCACCTCCGTCAAATCACGACCTACTCAAACGAAATCCCCGCGTAAAAACGAGAAGAAATTTCATACAAAGGCAGGTTTCGAGTCACGACAGTTCCATCGAGCCATCGTCGGATTTGTTGGATGCAGTGTTCGGGTTCGGCGAGAGCGCGGGAAGGGGGAGCCACCGCACGGCAACGCCGCCGGCCGCGTCGCACCGCGCGTCGCCCGGCCAGTCTGCCAATCGCTCAGCGCAAGGACGGACGCGCGTTCGGTAGTGCTACTTTCAGACGAGTGTTTAATAACTTGTGACCAAACTTAGTGCACTCCGATTACGAGTGGATCGGATTATCTGCAGTGTTTGTGACGTTCGACTACAATGAATGTGTGTTTCTAGTGCTGGAACTATTTAATAAAAAAGTTCTATAAACCGAGCCGATGGTCCTCTTGAATAGTAACATGAAAATTAATGGTAAATAAAGTCTTCCAATAAGTTTTTGCATGTGTTCTTATGGATATGTTCACTGTCACTGTTGGTATGCTGTTATTTACCTGGATGATCTGATGATCTTGGCTTGCACGACGCACACCCCATTCGTTCACATTACGTGGTGGCAGCACACGGGAGATCTGGCACGGGATAAAGGATTCGGAGAGGAGCCAGGGTTTATTTATTAAAATATTCAAATGAGCGCGGTGATATTCCATCCGGACCACCAAAACGGCCAAAACAATAGCAGACCTTGTGTCTGTCAGGCGACATTGACTCTCCGAATGTAAATTCGAGTTAGCGCGAACAATCGAACCTAGTGAGTTTAGAAGTCGATATATTATGAATAACAGCTAGTGTGTGTGACCGTGGTGCGCCTACGGGACCAGCCGCTGTGGGTGGACGGCATAGTTCCGAACCGCCGAGAACGACAGTGGGTGTTTGAATGGAGCCAGTTAATAATAATGGTGAGATTTAATCACCGCCGTAGAGGTTACACAACAAAGCTATAAGCATGCCCATGGCTCAATTTGTAGATGAAAAGCCCTTTATAACATATTCTGAATAGTCACTAACAAAGCTTTCGATAAAGTAGCAAATTTTGGCTTGTAGTTTACATAGGTACTAATCATTAATCCGAACTTAATGTTTACTTGATAAAGGTATCTCAATACACTTCAATGCAACATCTCTAAGAGACTGTTCTTGAGATGCGACCGATAAATAAATTAATCTTTGTGACGTGCAGCATTAATAAAGCTATAAAAACGTCCGACGTTGAATAGACCAGGAATCCTTACAATCTCCAACATCCTGTTGCTGTTGACGAGGGACATAAATTTCGCACATGTTACGGAATAGACCTCAGATGTCGACTGACAAAAAACAGACACCGTTCCGCACATGTGTGGCCCAAATTGAGCCAAAAGAGACTCACACGACAGCACAACCTTCCTAAATGGAATGGAAGTTTCAAAAATAAAAATAATTCAAATGATAAACAAACCAAATGACGCCTACGTAACGCAATCAAAACAAAGGGGAGAAGAAATTTAATTAAAGACTGAATTACCCAAGGTAACTATGTTATTACTGTATGCATCTGCCCGTGAATGATGAATGCGTTCGTTGAGAAAATAACAAAAAAGCTTAAGAGAAACCTGCGCGGGCGAGGGTGGCACGTGGGCAGGCAGATGTGCAAGCGCATCCCGAGGCCTGTCATACATACGGTTCTTTATCTCACAATCTCGCCGGGTTTGCTTGCAGCTGAGATTTAAGATCCATTATTCTGCAGTTAATACTGTTAAGGGCTTCGATACAATCTCACAAAAGAAACTGCCATGGGTCACGTTTCTCCTCCTAAAAGAACTTGACACTCACCAAAAAATACGATAAGTATCTTTTTTGTAAATCATGGTACAGAAGCTTGATTTGAAGTAATGGGTGTCTAAGTTCCAAAGAGGTCAAGTCCGGCTCGTAGGACCGAGTTTTTCCATCGATTATGATCGCCTGTATCTCGTAGACGGTCGTCGCCTTTTACGGCAACCTGCGCTCGCGCCGACTTAGTACTGACAACTGTGGGATAGTCGACATCACTATCTAAGATAACTATCGACTCTCTAGGTGTTTTCATAATTTCTCTATCCTTACTCGAGGCACGGCTGTTGAGAATATCGACGGTGACTATGCGCTTGATAAAGATACCCCAGCGGTTAATACGGAAGATTGGAAAGCTCATAATTCTTAGATGCATGTGGTACATGGTGACACATAGAATTGCTTGGTCATTAAAGTTTTGTCTTACACTGAGAAAACGATCCCGTGTTATGTCTAGTTACAACTCTTTGTGCAGTAAGCAGTGAGTCGTTATGGTTGCGTTAAGCAAAAAAAAGTGAGAACAAAAGTGTACAGACGAAAGCGATGTTATTGTTGGTCATAATAACAAGCTCTTTCAAAAAGAAAACAAGCAAAGCAATAAAGTATAACAATTTTACGGATCACTGGAACATAGCAACGAGCTTAAACATAGTTTGTAAGTGGTAAAATGTAATACAATACTTCCATTTGTTTCTGTAGTGGCTGTAACTTGGTACGGCAAACACATTGTGGACTTAAGCAGTTCTTAGGCAAAATGTATCGAGTAAACTCGACTCGAAATAATGGCTGAGAACGTTTTTGGAATATTAATTTGAGGCAAATGTGTGAGCAGAAAATTATAACAGATGCCATTCGTCTTAGAATACGTTTTGGCATAAGAGGAATGTAAATGCTCTTAAAACAAGCTTCGTAAGTAATTATTTTGAGCATGTTTCTAACGAGAATCTGCTTTGAATAAATTATTAAACGTAATGTTTTTCTTGGGTGCAAAATTAATGACAAAATATCCTACTTGTGATGTAACAAATATGAATTCAGTACATAATTTTAAGGCACTAAATAAGTTCTTGTACTGGAGTAAGAATTACATTTTAAGATCTGTACAAGATAAAAAAAGTTACCATTAAAGACAGATACACAAACAACTGAAACGAATGCATTTGTTAATCAAAACAACAAAACTGAGTACAATAAAGATGTAATCCTTCAATAGCGGGCACGTACCAACCACCTGCTCAACAGCTGCTCGAATTTACATCTGACTGTGAAAAGTGACCCTCAAGCACACCCCAACAAGTTAGCAGATGTTTTAAAATCATGCTGTTCAAACCACACGGGCAATTTAGGGATTTCACTAGAATGCTGCTTGGGTGAAATGTAGTCTGAACCGAGGAAACTCGTTTTGATAATTGTAATAATTGACGGTAGGGAATTGATCGCAGTATCGATATTAGAGATTAGAGACGATTTAGAAAGCGCATGAAAGTTGATATGAATAATTGTATCAAATTGTTTTGATTCGATAATTACTATTGTTGAACAAATATAAGAGATGATAAATCATACCTATCATTATATCTTTGAAAGTAATAAAACGAACTCGAAAAAGATTTTATACTGACAAAGAACATTAAAAACACCAAAAAGGTAAAATTCGCAATAAGCTTTTCAAGAGTTGCGAACAAAAATAAGTATCGTAAAAACTTGATAAGAAAATAAAAATTAATAAATTTCGACCTCAGCAAAGCTTTTGACAATGTAAAGCGTCTCCATTACCCACGGTCATAAAAAAACATTCCACCTTAATTTACTTCAAGAATCTTGACGGATTCATTTATAAAATTAATTCCTTGAAACGCACCCTAAGAACCTCTTAACCGAAAGTGCGAAAGACGAGCGAAGTCTTACACAATTAATTTTATCCCTCCCTTAATCCGCTATTTCGAGCTTTATATTATGTGGACCAGTTCTATCATTTTCTTCACCGTTTACATCGAAACCTTGCGTACCTCTATTAGGCTCGTCCATGTGACTACTACTTTTGTTTTCATTTACATACATATGTGTTACTCAATTCAATGAACATGTTTTTGCCTATCGTATACTAACCAAACATACTATATTCGTCCTACGCCTAACACCCACATTAACGACTAAGCGACGTATCTGTTCAGTAAAAGTGGTATCACATCTCCGCCGTTGCGCCTGGAAAGGAAATTGAGCTCAAAATAAATCGCCCTTACAACGAACTTATACTAAAATAGTCGAACATTCGACGGCTTCCATTTCTCTGCCACCATTACCATATCCTGTGTTCCGATGTGTTTGGCTGAGTGCGCGAGCCCATAACACTAAGTTTTGAACATTTTTATATTGCTTTATATTCTAGAGAAGTACCTAGCATCGATGTTTGAACTCTTTAAAAGTTGAATTCTCGAAAGAACTCGAAAAACGTGTCCATTGACTTACTCTCTTTACGTATTATGGTTTAAACAGTTTACTATATCTATTTAGTGATTTAGATACTGCGCGATTTCTCCGACCTTATGTAATAACGGTTAATTATGGCATGGAAAGTAATTTACTTCACACCAAAGCATTACAATATTGCTATTATATAGCATGACTTGGACATTGTGGGCTGACGAGGGGCGGTCCCGGTGACATTACATCGTTAATCACTCTCATTCTTCATAAAGAAAATTTTGATTTTCAATTTGAATGGCCCACAGTGATTACCAAATCCAATACTTGTTGATAAATGACATTGGTTAATTAAAACTTGCCGATAGGTGCCGCTTTCTTTTATTGTTACAAGTTTATTAATGGGTGAATTGAATGTCGGTATAAAAATACAGTTACACATTTCAAGTTCTGCTTCTCTGCATTTAAGCGAAAACTATCGCTGTCACTGCACGAACCTATTTATTTAAATAATATCAACAACACATGCATCTTTAGACTTCCCGAACACGTGAGATACCTCGTTACTTTTTTTCTCTACTAGTTCACCTTCAATCACCGTTGCTCTTCCAAATTCTAAATTAAAATATGTTTCAAGGTCCGGATGTGAATGTTTTTTTTTCCTTACTTTCCCATAGGGTTGTGCTTTTTATCATCCTGTTTGAACACAATTAGGTCGGATTTGGTATTAGCTACAGATGTCAGTTTTTTTTTCTTTTGCTTTTGTTTTGACAGTTTGGGGTGGTTTTTTGTGTGTCATTTGTATTTTTCCTAAGTCACTTTTGGTTAAAGCATGTTTGTTTGTTTGAATCAATATTGATTCAATGTGTTTGTCTTGTCCTGGCTGCATCTTCATGTTGCTCTTTTTAACCCTACAATAAGAATGCACTGTTCCAAAACCCTTACTATTTCCCATACAAAAGAATTAAGACCGCAGATTCAACAAGTCCATTAAACCTGATTCCGTACTACAATATGTATTTTCTTTTTCATCTTTTAATACAAGCTCATCTAAATGAGTAGACATAAAAACATTTTTTGTGAAACAAGATGCCATTACATCTGCGTACATTTTTACGTTGCTTTTCATCTTGCGACTGTAGAATGACTTCATTTCACAATAATTCTTCGTACTCTTGTATCATCGTGACTCAATTGTTTTATTTTGCGATGCGGTAGTTTTGTGAACTTAGAATTGAGCACAACTATTGTATTCTATAGTAGGTCGATTTATCCTACAATTAACGTTATTTATATTAAAATTCATTGATCAAAGACACATAATAATAAACAAGATAAAGTCACGACTTAAAAGGATTATATTAAGAAAAACGGATGTTATACGTCGTCAGTTCAATCGCGACGTGTCAGGAACGCATTCTCTGAATGGCCGAACTATAAGTAAAACGACCTTGTAATAAATAAGTTAATTCTTTTTGCACTACAGTTGCGTAACAATCTGACATTTACTTAAACCTAATAAATATTACACTTTATGGTACCAAGTTTAAAAGGGACATGGGAGTTACCAATGATGATTGTGATACTGTCAATACAATTTTAGTTACATTATTATCCTCTGTGGCTTAAGAAAGTGGTGTTGTTTCTTGTGAAGAGACAGAGCTCTAGTCTAATACCCTTCTCAGTGTCATCTCGTACAGTGCTCGGCTTGAAGATCTCACACCTGACGAGATGAGTGTAAATTGCAGGTGCCTCACTCTGATTAATGTCCTGGCACGCCGCCAGACCAGCTTGCAACAAGTCTGCTCTGTCTCCAATAGATTTTTACTTGGAACTATCGTGTTTTGTAAACAATCTTGGTAGAAATAAAAGAAATGGACTTTAAACTCGATAAATTGAGATCATCGTTTCAAAGAAAGCAATGTAGATATTATGTTGGCACATTGCTGCTGCTTTCATATTATTCTTAGAGTGCCTGTGGAGCAAATAAATTGCTGTTTATCTTCAAAGGAAGTGTGTGAATCACTTCAAAACTGATTATTATCTGTAATTTCATGAAAAACGTTATCTTTGCCAATAACTAGGCTCTTTGAATCATTATTACTATTACTGCAACCAAATATTTTTAGTGCTAACACTTTTGTCCCGTCGCTAAGTAGAGCCACATTCTTACCATTGTTGTAACAAAAATAAATATCATCATAGAACAGCTTTCTAATGTCTAAACACACAGACACTAATAGTACACTTGTACCATCACTCAGACATTTTATCTCCCCGCCAAATCCGAAGACGTTTCTTTTAGATTAAATCTCAGATAAAAACCTTGTCCATTTGCGTAGCACCTAAATTAAAAAAGAAAAGATGAGGTGTTTGATGGCTGATTATTATCTACACCACGGAATTTTATTGTATTAGGATGAAATGTTTTTATAATGTTTGTCGTTAAAATGTTGTAATTTTGCTTAATTATCATTGGCCGCGCCGTTTTCCTTTGTTCCTCTCGATACTTTATCACGGTTTATTTTCTTGGTGCTGGCAGGTTGCCGAAAGACATTGAAAATGATGGCAAACTTTGCGGTTGCTATAAAAAAATATAAAACCAAAAAATGTTATGCAACCACTGGCAGTTTGGCTGAAATATTTTACAATAATAAGTTCATTGAAGTGGCAAAAATGTCGTATAAAATAAGTGGATGTCATCACTGGATAAACGCTACACGAATTCACGTCCATGTCACAGGTGGCGTGTAAAACGTTTTTGGATATTCAAGAAATGTTTTTAACTTTTTTATGGTCTTGTAAAGTTAACGCATGTAAATGTCGCTGCCTCACGTTCTCAACAAAAGTGCATGTGTCTGAAGAACTTCGGCCCATTTGTTGTGTCGTGTCGCGATTAGTCAAGGTGTCCATTCCAGGCCGCATCGCTCTCATATTAAGCAAAGACACTTGGTGTAATCTGTGTGCCATATTTGGCACCACAATTAGCTGTCTTTTCATTTTCTTTGCGCACGCTTTATCTGTGTAATTGTATGACGGATGTTTTGGATTTCTTTTATGCTTCGTGCGTGATTGTATGTTCCATTTATGTAAAGTTCTGTATGCACTTGTTTGTTTACGATAGTTTATCCATCAGCATGAGTAAGGCCTAAATGATTAACACCATTTCTCTTACTCACTTTAATTAAATTTATTAAATTCTCTCTCGTATCTAAAACGCTCTTGATATATGATGCCGGTTAGCTTATCTTTACCATGAGAATTGACGGCACCATAAATACTGTTAACAACTCCTTTGAAGGGAATAGAAAAAGAAACAAAAGCAATCGATTAATTCAACCCACGATTATTCATTCGAACCTTTCGAAATATAAGACAAGATCTCCAAACGATTTGTCAATAATAAAATAATAAATCAAGTGCATTCGTCGAATTTAAATGAGCTTCGATTAAACTGCTTCACCTGTACGATATTTATCTCAAAATATGTAAATATGTTGTTCGCTTTGTGTATGATAACTTCGTAAATTAGATATAATATTACCGTTCGTTATGATGCAAATAAGCCGACCAATCGCTTGAATAAATCGTCAAAACCATGAATTAAGCATTCGTTACATGATTGATCTGACAAGTTTAATTTCTGTGATAATTCACAGAAATTCCTTATAATGCGATGCGGAACCAAAATATTTAAAGCACAAAGAGCTTCAGTGAATTCACGCGTCGACCCCGGCTTCCCGGTTCGTCAACTACCAACTCAAGACCGTCATAAAAACTAATTAAACTGTTACGAACAAAGGATACGAGAGAGCACATATAACTATAGAGTTATCAGCCGAACAAAGGGCCGATGTGTCTAAGAAAGCCGTTTTAATGACTCCATAAGCTATACGAAGCGTAAACAATGACAACGGGAAGGTAGAAACATACTTAGATGACGGTACTCCTTTTAGGGCAAATAGCTATCGAATCTAAATAGTGGAATGTTTGGTGCGGCTGGAAATGTTTTAAGCTGTGAAACAACGCAACAAGTTTATCATAGAAATGGATCCATTATTTACAGAAATGGAAAGATAACAATAGTCTTTGCTCCTGGCTCATATCTAGAAGTCTCAAAGGCGAATTAATAATAACACTTAATTAAATTAACAGCTAGAAGCACCAGACAGCGACATCCGCTGCAAACAATTATCGATGTCAACAGCTGTGACGTGTTCATCAGCGCAAGTTTGTGTGTCGCACCTATCACCGCATTGTATACTTCCAACGATTTATATTCCCCGTGTGACGCCGTGAATACTCAATTTATTTCCACCGATAATGTCAACCGCTAATCAATGATTATCATCAGCGGTATCAGTAACCCCGCGGTAACGCGATACAACTATCTGTCATCGGGGACACAATTGATTTTGGTTTGTTCAACCTCGGTCACCAACGTATTTGTCATTTGGTGGAATTCTTAACACATTTCTATGTTCTCACGGAGCTATACATGCATTTGTCAAGTTTTCTTGCCTTGTTAGGACGGAATTCGTATTAGAATTTATTATCAGTGTTTGTTTCTAGTTTAGCAGTATTGATTATTCTAACTCTAGCACTAATATTTAGTGGTGTAATAACGTTATTATTACAGCAATCACTATTTGCTGTTTCTAAATATTAACAGCGCTATTACGATATGAGTTTTACCAATTTCCTATAATGAGTTTCTGATCGTTCGCATAACCAAACATGATCATTAATTGAAACCCATAATAAAAATTAAATTTTAGAAATTGGACAACGATACAATAGAAACGGAGGTGACTACGCTTGACAGGCCAATCCATCATACGACGCTTGTACTATGGGTACAGTTAAACCACCTCCGGTCCAATCAGAGTTTTTATTTGATGTCAACGGCCGTTCAATAACGAGACGCGAACATAGAATCATGCCATAGACACACACAATCAAAGCAAATAAAAATTATATTAATCACTATCTTGTACAATAGAGGTTGTGAAGCGAAAACGTTTTTTTACCACAACTAGAACTAGTTCGTTTTTGCATGATACGCAATTATGACTAACGACTCTAATATAAGTTCAATACGTTTTCGCCACGTGTCCATTGAACGCATTTAACGGTATTAAGTATCCAGCTTTCTAATGCGAGCATTGTCGTGAGGCTTTGCATTTGGCCTAACATTCGATATGTTTATCAGATTTATCGATACAATAATTATGAGCATGTCATGACGGTTCACAAATTTCGAAACTGCATAATCATCTCTGACCTAAAGTGCGTTCGTGGAAATACAAATCGATAATGTCTCCCGTGTATGGTCGGTGTTCCGTTACGTATTGATGATCGGTGTAGCGTCACTACGTTAACAACTGTTAACAAGCTTCACATCACCACATCGTCGTGTTATTATGACTTCCTCGTGAAATTCCACGTAACACCTTAAAAATACATCTGACAAGTCAAAATATACATCTTCAAGTTTTTAAGAGGTCCTGCCGCGACCTCACGTATGGCGCCCAAAATAACAGAATACATTCACAAAGAACAAGAGAATGTTTAAATAACTGTCAGAGCTATCGTGTTTTTGTCAGGGAAATCTCGTTAAAAATTGAGAGGAATGCATAAAAACTGGCTTTCATTTAAACAGCTGTCCGGTCAAAAGATAAACTAAAGGCCCTCCCAACGTCTGTGCACTCGAAATGCAAACGAGACGACAGAGATTGGCAAAATTTTGCCACAACGTGCGGTGCGCCTGACATTCCCAATTTACGTCCCCGCTCCACTTTATATTCCAGAAGTGAAGTTGTACATTTTGACGACGATAACTGCATTTGTATTTAGTTCTGTGGCATTATGTCATCGTACAATAAATTGGATGCAAGCAGCCGCCCATCAATCTCGTTAGCTTCAGTAACCTGTATCTACGTCAATGTCAATGGCTCGACAAGGTGAGGTCGTTTACTATCCATTGACGAATGATTTGCAATTTCGTCGGCGGTTCCTATATTTTGTCGAGTCTTTATAGCCGGCCGAGTAACGATGGCCTTACTCGTGGCCCGGGGTAATTTAGGACTATCAGTTGGCCCCGCTTTCACTACTGATGAATGACCCGGGTCTCGCGTCCCTTCACACTTCATGACGTGCTATTGAGCGGCACAAATCGCTTCCCTTTCATCGCTCTCGCTGTCTTGTTTACAAGAAATTACATTTTAAAGGCTCTCGTTAAGGTGTCAACAGCTGCGGCGTCTGCTAGGAGGTTCCAATATGAATTTCGCTCGGCAGTATCAATTTCGCAACCGGCAATTGCTCTGTCAGTCGCGAATTATCAATGCAACAATTACGGCTTTCGATGTTGATCTGTTATTACCATACGTCTGGTATCCAATGCCCGGGGGACTCGGCAGATTAATCGATTGGATTGTCACTTTCTCTCGTGCCGGGGTCAGGTATTGTTGGCGCTAATGTGACTGGCGATCGGCGATGGTCACCACGCGAGTGGGCTTGTTGTTTACTACATTATCTGATTGTGAATTTCTTCACCGTATAATAGATGAGTAGGAAACGCAATACCTATGTCCCTTTCGCTGTCCAATTAAACGGATGCATTAGCACAATAGGATATGTTTTTTGCCTCCCAATTCGAAGCTTACGTGATCGTATGCTAAAATATTTAGAGTAGCTGGTCACACTTCTAAGTCATGCGATATTTTAGCGAACAGACCGTAACAGTTTAGTTCAACACGGCTGTTTATTTAATCAATTATTATGGAGCTTATTTTATCACTAGCCGGCCGACGTCTCGCTTGCGCGGTTGATGTAATGCAAATTCGATTTGTAAGCACTGAAGCAGGTGTTGATAAATACTTTAGTAATTAGAATTATTAAATATAACTACCTGGTATTACAATGTATCGACATCGTTTAATGCACTTATTTGAGTTTCCTAGAAGTTTTCCATAATATAAAGCGTACAGAGGAAAAATGTTTCTTCATATAGTTTTATCGCTACACGTGCAGTATCTATGAAAACTTTAGCCATTTAGTTTCTCGCGAGATAAAGGAAATACGACTTGTTATGAAACTAGGTAATCTCGAAAAGGCAACGAAGAAAAAGCAACATCCTACTGAGTTTAATACCGTGGTGTTAGTAATCGCTTCTATTTTCTTCTAATTAGAGTTGTTAATTAGACAGCAATTGTGGGCTAAGCTTTCTGAGTGCTTTCTCTGGTTTAATTAGCACTATCAATTGTGAGAAGATTGGTTCTTCTTGTTAGTTTCAGGCACAATATAAACTGGACAAAGCTTTCAAGGTATCCAATAGACTGGAATTGAAATTTTCTAGCGCTATTTGCTCTACACATTACATATCTACACATGGCATATGCTTTTTTATAAAACTCCACAAATCTCAGTAATGTTTTTCGTACTCGTGTGCATATTACGTTCATTGATAGCAACTGCTGAATTCGGTTTGCTATTACACGTATCGTGGATTCAGTCCATTTGGGACCTAATAAAATTTTGCCTACAAAGTTCATTAATATGAAGTAGATACTTAAATATTTGGGTCATACTTATACTGTTAGCATGTAAATTGATATTTGAACATCAAAATACAAGAAGGTAAGGCGCCCGCAATTCTGACCTTGAGAATTAATTCAAATTATTACATTAGCCTGTCAAATATTTTAACTATAAGTATAAAACACTAATTTATGCTAAAGATCTTATCGTATATTTTACGACAGATACAATCCATTTCATTTGCAAAAACGGCCATTCCTATTTTGGGAGTCGGAGACACTTCGAACAATGTTTCCGAAAGAAATTTTATTTGCATTTCAAATACTTGTGTTGCCTTGTAAGTTTCCTTTGTACTAACCGACGCGATAACTTAGTTTACTAACAACTATTATTGCATTAATTATATTATTTATTATTTAAAAGATAAATGTTGTCAACACGGGCTTTGTACGGTGATGTAATTTACGTTCGAATGTGCTAATTATCAGTGACTTACACCTACATACATGAGGCTGCTCTCGATAGCTCAGTGAAGGTCATTGACCATAGATAATTGAATTCTTAGACTGTTTGATGTCGTAGTGGGAAGTCCGGCGTTTTCCTCCTTTTTTCTTGAGGCTTTATTGTGTTTTTATGGCTGAAAGTAGTTATTAAACGACAAAGACATTAGTGCTTTCTTGAGTAACGGTTTCAGGGTATCATCGTAAAAAAAAATAGTTTAGATTGATAGCCTGACAAAATTGTAGGACGATGAGCCGGAAAATTACTATAGAACTACTACATGTCCAGATTACAAAAACAAAAGTTTCTTTTTCTTTCACACACAATGAGTCCACACCAAATAGGTTACAACCACAATAACCAAAAACTATAAACAGTGTGCCAATGACGCCGATCTTGAAATATACAGAGGGCGAACGGTTATATTGCACAGGGTGTAGCCATAAGCCGCAGAAGCCAATTAGCAATTCTAATAAAAGCTGAGGCAAGCTATCGCAGCACTAGCTCGGGTGCATCGACTATCGATCTTGCTAGTAGGCTGCAAAATTATATTATGATCATACCTTTATTGTACCTTGCAGCAAGAGTTATCCTTTCTTAAACACTTTATGGATAGCGTTCTGATTTTTTAATTAATTTTAGAGCAGTGATCTATGGTTTTACTAGTACCTAGTATAAAAAGAGTAGATACGTTTCTATGGATTTTAATTTGTCTACAATCAATTGCCGAGAATTCGTCTTTTTACTATCTAAAAGACTGCAAAACCTGAGTGCTCTAACTGCCAGAACACTCCCTTTTCTAGAAAATTCTATCTCGGTATGTTTCAGTATTCACCTCCTTTCTAGATCTTAGTATCTTTAACACAATCTATCGTTGTCTAAGTCTGTGATCTATAAGCGGTCGATAGCACAAAAACTTTTACATTTCTTTTGTTGACAATGACAACTAATCAACAGATACAATATGGAAAATAAACCGCGTTATCAATCCCGGATTGGGTGTGGCTGTCTAGATAGGTACCTATTGCATGATGCATAAATATTATCATATAAATTGATCTTAGATTGTGAAAGTATATTTAGTATATCACCTACAATTTTGCGTAAACCAACGTAAGTAAAGATATCAGCACAGTCTTTTGTTTTAGTACAGAAGGATTTCGCAATAAATAAAAGCGCTCCATAATATGAATTATTTAACCTTTTATACGTGTGCCGATAATCTCTCCATTACACCATCTTACATATCAGGTAATACATAATATTTATAAACAACTAGCCGTTTTCCCGCGGTTTCACCCGCGTCCCGTGGGACCTACTGCCCGCAACGGGATGAAATATAGCCTATGTTACTCGCAAATAATATGGCTTTCTAATGGTGAAAGAATATTCAAAATCGGTCCAGTATTTTTTGAGTTTATTCATTACAACCAAACAAACAAACAAAGTTTTCCTCTTTATAATATTAGTATAGATTAGTATAGATTTACAAACGAGTAGATTATAATATGTATGTAAACACACCAATTTTAAGATAGGCAAGTGTACTAACATTGAGTAATTTAGTTGCAAACAGACTGCATATCATATGTCATTTCATATATCTAATGTTTAATTTGAAATCCTCTCAGCTAATGTTTCTATTCTAGGAAGCTTGATAGATTAGCATTTGTTATTTAGTGATGTCATGACTAAAGTGGGCATTTGATGACAGAATAAATGCAATATTTTTAAAGAATATGTACCGTGTAATCATGCTTGAGAGTCCTAGAGGTTCGTTTCTCACTTCTGATTTGGTTTCCATTTGTTTTGAGTGCACTTCGTGTTACACGCTACTCCTTGACTGCATTATTGCATCTACCTGAGTCTGTTATTTCTCACCATACATGCATGACCCATCAAGTGCATAACTGTGACCGAACATTATTGTAAAGCCAATTTTTTTTTTCTTTATTTATCAATCAATGAACATCTATATTTTGTCACGCACTTTACTATTGACTACAACGCAGTACCATGAAAAAATCTATCATATTCCGGGTGTTATTCCTCTCCCGTTGTCCCATATTTGGACCATGTTACCCAACCTGCATGCATCATAATATATTACTGTCTTGTGTATGTCGTAATAGCATGGCGTGTTTTACTCCATTAACTGACCAGACCATTTACGACTGTTCATTAAAATGCTTAAATAATCCTCAATTTAAATAGTTTTTTCTTTTTTCGATTATTGAATCCTCAATTGCTTCGAAGTGCTCTGTCGACAGTATTGACGTTTAATTGACAGTTAAGATTTATTTGTCTCGATAAGTGGCGAAGAACAGAAAGTATCGTAACTTGTCAATATGTTTGTTTATTAAGAAATGTCATTCGAACAGCGAAATTAATATGTTAAAACGTTGTAATGGATGCAATAAATTTTAAGATAACTCACTTTACTCTCAAGGGTATCCGACTGATATTTTACTTGACTAAAACCCTTTTCGCGGGAATATTTATACAATATTGTTTTAAGACCTTGGACTAAATTACAAAACTAAATGGGCGATCAACATCTGCAAACTAAACAATACAGTATTAAAAACATGGTTCCTATTACGCTTCACACAGTTGTAAACACAATTAAAATTACAAAAGAACATTTTAGAACTACATAATCAATGGGTTTCGTAAGCGACGCGACGGTTTCCGGCGCCCAAATCTTTAAACCTCATTCATTTAAGAGTCGGGTAAGTGCCTCTTACACTTTAAAAACTATTTTTAACGCCAACCGATTTCGAGTGGCACTCCGAATTGCCGGTAGTTACTGTACAACGTTTTTTGCTTTAACTACTGATTATATTTTGCGATAAACAGTCTTAAAAACAAAGAGATTACTCGAGTTTTTTTAAGTTTCCATACTTATGATTATAGCGTATTAAAATATTCACGATATTCTCAGCGATGTTTGCAAAAAAATTGTGTTGAAAAGTTTTTTTCTAAATTGTTGTTTTTTTAGAACTCACATCCGCAATGAGTGGCGTGAACTAGATTAAATTATACATGAAGTTTCTGAAAATATCTGAAAGTTTGCAAATTATTATTGCAATTTTTCTTTACCCGTCACTACTTCGTACGCTCATATAATTTGCCATTTTGATACAAGGTCAAAGGTCACTGACTACTCTTATAGAAGATAGTGACTATGACGCAGCAATTAGTTATCTAGAAGAGCTATAATAGACTTTACGGAGCCGTAAAAGTATTCGCACTACTTACTGCAAAGCGTTGCAGAAAGATTTGCGACCTCTTTATTTAGCGGCCTATTTTAGAAGGAAACGAAAGAAATTGTTCTTTTGTTTTATCACTACATTCTTATTTATGGTTTAGTTTCTGAAAATTGGCGAATATTTCAATTAATTCCATAATAAATAAAAATGAAGTCAGTTTGAAATTCCAATTGAAATTCCAACTGCAGTTCCAATCCCAATAAAAAATTCCAATTCCCAATTACAACTTAGTTTTTGTCATATAACGTATCAAAACGTCTTGTGAAATAATAGTGTTATTTTCATTATCAGTGTTCGCGGTTCATTTCACGCGCGAGCGGCTACTGTGGTTCGTTATAAAATATCTCCAGGCTACCAGTGGTAGTAACTAGCCGTGATAGGTGAAAGATGTTACTTTCATAAATTGTGAAATGCTTCATTAAATTCTGTCTTAACTGGTGTTAGGATTACTAAAACTATTCGAAATGTTAAGCCTCTCTACGCTAGGTTAATTGTTTGAAGGTATTCGAAAGTGGAAGATGTAAAGTTTAAATATATTTTCATCTAAAACAATGATGTTAAAACTAGAACTATAAAGAACAAGATACAAGAACTGATTCCATAACTAATATTTATTTGCTGCCTTTATCGTTCTCTCGCTATGAGGTGAATAAAGATTCAAGATAGAAGTGGACCGCCCGAAGGCTCACAAGTATTTAGCATTGAGTTATTGAAATATTGAACATTAATATTCAAAATGTTGTTCCAAAGGCAATTTCTAATTGCTCTGAATATTGGCAAAAGTGGATAGAATTAATGGCTCCGCCCGCAGCGATACACACGTGGTTTTCGCCGTTGAATAATCTTTTAATTGCCACTGAATTCACAAAATCGTGTCCCTATACAATTATCTAGTAGCAATTTCAAAAGTGAAAGCCCTCATTATCTAATTCAATAAAGGTTTTGTTACTTTCCAAATAATTGGTATCAAAATCAAGTTTTGAGATCCGAATCAAAATTCTATTGATTTACTTTTCAAAGAAGATAAGTAACACAGGAGCATTGAATTGTCTGGTAAACAAAACAGAAGCAAGTTTCGTCCAATCATAAATGAAACAAGCCGAATGAAAAATGAACGATGAAAAAACTGGTATTATTCAGTTAAAGTAAGATAAATTATATGAGGAAGACCACGTAGGCGAATGATGCAATCTTTTAATTTTTATCTGTTCTATGCTTTAATAATGATAAATGCATTCAACTTTATGCTGCATATGTGTTATTAATGACTGTGAAGTATCTGGTTCATTTGTTGGAACCAAAACCGGAGAAAGTTCGTCAATCATATGTTGAAACTTTGATGATTCATCTGTGACTTCTGAAACAATTTATATAGTTATTTTAGTATTTATCTCAATCTACACTTCTAATAATGAATTTTTTAAACAGTGATGCCCAAAATATTCTATACTGATTAATCAACTGACACTCAATCAGCTTTCTCCATCAACCCTTATTGAATTCATACAGTCCAATCATCACTATTAATCTCCTCTTTCTCTTCAATTACAAAGTCCTTTTCAAATGAAAAAGAGACAGCAACATCGTTAAGAGTTCATTAATGAGACTAATTGACATCACTTCATTCAGAAGCTTGATTGCCTCGTCGGGTCCGTTAATTGGTATCAAGGCAATTACAATTTATCTATCATTTACTTACATAATCATCAGATACACTTCAATGAAGATATGTCAAGTGCTTTATGCTTTTTTACAAGGAGTTGCAAAATGTTGTGTATTGAGTAAATATCTTGCCAATTTTGTGTTAAACTTCTTCAGTTAGTTTTTGGAAGCACTTGACTTGCTTTTGACGTTAATTTTTTATGCAAATTAAACATACTTTTTGATCACTTGACCTCAATTATGAAATAAATTTCGACATCCGCGAAACGTATTCCGTAGTTTGCTGTATACGCTCAAAAGTGCGTATACAGCAAACTACGGAATACGTTTCGCGGATGTCGAAATTTATTACACTTAAATTCGGGACACACTCGTTCAATAAGGATCTACTCTATGTCAAGTGTCCAGAAGCAGGAAATGGTACCTAATTCGATAATTGTTCGAATTCCGTCTCACTAATCGGATAGTTTCCGTGGACAGTACTGGCCGCCAGTAGGCAGGCGAGTGCAATTGTTGGTAATTACGTGTCGGTCATTAGCCACTTGAATTGGCGGTCGAGTTCCACTAGCTCCCAGTGTGTTTATCACTTGAGACAGTCGACGTATGTTAACGTTTCTAGGCGAGACTAAACAAGTTTTTAAATGTTTGGATTAATGTGGAATGAATGAGATTTTATTGACAATCTCTTCATTCTTGTTTGTGCGAACGTGTTCTTTTAAGGTCAAAGCCAATGCTTTTACGATAAATTATTTAACAGTGCTTGATTTAGGTAAACTTTTACAGCTGTATGAAATATGTTTTACCAAAAATAAAATACGACCAAAAACTTTGGTAGTAAGGAAAGTAAGCATAAACTGAACAAATGATTACCCGTAACAAACGTAATAGTTAGTAAAAGAAGTTTTTTTTTCCATGAAAATTAGGCCTGGTAAGGCTACCGGCGCATAAACGTTCCGTGATAGTATCAATAGATTTGAGTTCACCGGCGTCGGGGATGGTAAACAAATTTTATGGGCATGTAGCTCCCGAGGTGCGCTAGTCACGGCATTGTTCAACTGCTGCCTTACACGCACTTAACACTATGTGGCCCATCGCTTGTACTTGCTCGAATAAACCAAACGCAAAACATTGTCTCATAAAAAAGTTTAAAGAAATAAAACTAAAATGCTTTCTTTTTTAGTTCTAATTGTTGATTTTTAATTTTGATTGATCAATTCAAGTCATCAATGTAATGTCCAAAATGAGATTCACAAGGCTGCATGAACAGTTCTTTGACCTATGACGAACTATTTTAAAATATTTACGAGAAAACCTCTTTAACAGACACTCGTGTTAATTATATTACCACAATATAAATAAACCATTATATGGCGTCTTATAATGAGTTCCCCAATTAATTTACAGCCAGCATAACTTCTGACACTACATGTAATCATTAACATAGTCGTGATGTGTACACGTTGTCTGATTGTGTGACTGCCGCGCTCACTGTATCTGTTGCTTGTAAACTGTGTGCTGCACCAGTGTTGTCTTCACCGAAATCATCTTCACCTGTGTGAAAAGCTTCGTCGTGCAAACCAGGATCACAATTTGAACACGATATTCAAATTGGTCGTTTCTTCGTCAGGTCGCTAATTGGACATCAGGTTAAAATGACGATTGACAGAGCCGGCCGGCCACCAGCGCCCAGGCGTGCTTCCTCAACTTACAGAAGCTATGATGAACTAGGAGTCATCGACCGCGCGAAACCATTGAAGTACAGACACGGAGGCATTGAAGACCTCACTGGAATAGAACAGATTAGAACTTACAGGACATACGAACCGCAGGATATGGACGACATAACTGTTATTAGTTCTGAGGAAGTTCCGAAGCCAAAAAAGAAAATAGCTGAAGGTTTAGCTAATGGTTTTAGAAGAACGTTTTCTGTGAGAAGCCGAAGGGAAGAACCTGAAGGGATACCTTTGGACACTTTCAATATGAATTGTGAGGAGAACTTTGCTACTGTTAGAGGAGCGCCTTTCGGAAGGCGTCGGTCGTTGTCGAGAGATAGAGGCTCGTCCCTGCTAGGCAGGAGCTCTTCGGAAGGAGACGTGAGGATGGTTCCCCCCCGCGCCCCGCCCGCCACCCCCGCGCCGCGCCTGCACCGCTGTCTGCGAGCTCTTGGCGGCAGCTGGAAGAACCTTTTACTATGTGAGTTCTCGAGATATGTGGTTTCACTGCTTCCTTGATTAATTCTGTATATTACTGGCGACGGAGGATTAACCGCTAAGCAGCCACAGACCACTGTAATTAACATCATCTATTAACCGTGTCTAAAAACGTAACCAATGCGTAAACATAACTCTTAACCTTTACGAATCCGGTTTCTTCTCTCATTATTTTGTTATTTAAATGGTAGTTAACCGTTTACTGCTCTCGCCTTGTCTGGGTTAATTATTGGTGTGACGGGTACAAATGACCACTAGGAGCTTAGTTAGTTTAAACCTGTGATTAACCGCGTAGCTTAACCGAATTAAACGCTTTCTTTTATGTAAATTAACTGATTGTTTGTACTGCCAGGTAGGGTGGTAATTAATCTCGGATTAGACAGTGTGGCTATATTTTATTGGGAAATGATACCGGTTTATTAAGTTCGACATAATAGCCGAATTATATCGATGCTTCATTAAAGTTTATTGTGATTCATGGCCCCCATGGCGATGGCGCCTGCCTTGACTAATTGACCATAAAATTTACTACTGAAAAGAACTAATTAGGAGATTAATCTTAATTTTGGTAAACAAACTATTATCGAGTTTATAATTTTAGGCCATCAAATGAAAGAACAAGTTATGAAACTCCAAACATTGAGCATGTTCGCTCACATAATCGTTATCTTGACTCCGCGACGCTAGGGCATAACTTCCTTTAGCCTTGACACTAAGTGTGCTCTCCACAATGTTTACTTAGCTTTATCGTCGCCATTTAACTTACAAAGTATTCCTTATGCCATGTCCCACGTAGGTGGCACTCTTGAATCTAATTAAAAATTCAGAAGCCTTGACTTTACACATACTTAACATTATCACGTTAATGTACCAATATCCTGACCATATTTTGACTTCAAATTGAGGTTTACGCCTCCAACATCGCCTACATAACCAGTGAAGGAAGCATATATCACTTACAAAATTGTATATAAATGGTTTTATGTGGAAATTATTGTTTTATAAGCCTATAAGGCGGATTGGGTGGTAATTTTATTACTATTTTGACATTTTATGAATGCCCAATGACGGTTCAATACAAAATTCTTCCTTTATGGTTGTGCAGCAGTCTATGAAATAGTGAACTATAAAATACGTATAATTTTAAACAGTTTATCATATCATATTACGTATCAGTTTTTAACATAAGTACCGGATACAATCATTGACATTACTAAAAACTTTCTTAACATAATTACATTGCAAACAAGCTTTCACTAGTTTATGTGTTTTAATTTAAGTTTAATTATATAGTCTGTTAAAACATCTGTTACCAGTGAAAATAGAGCAAAAAATGCATCATAAAAGCCAGGCAATAAAAATAGTACAACATGTATGAACATAAGCTATTTCTACATGTAATCGGTTGTTATCTCGCGTAGCGTCGCGTAAGCTACCAACCCCACACTGCGTGGTCTCATTAAGAAAATTGCCTTTTTAATTTTCCGTTAGGCTGGCCTTATAGGCCCCCTGTCGAATAGCACGGTTAAATAACAACACTATAACACTTTAGTTTTGTTGTAAACATGTACAGAAATGTGTGAAAAATAATTATGATTTTCGAAACTAATAATTTCCGCCGAAACACATGCTGCTCAAAAGACGCTAATTGTATCTAAATAATAAAGCACTATATATAAAGTTAAAGTAGAGGTAGTAAAATATTATATTGATATTTTTCCTACAATTTCTATTGTAAAATATCAAATTAGAAATAGCCATTAACAGCAATATTCGTAACCCATTACCCTCAAATAACGATTGCTTGCTGTGTGTCAAAATATGGCATTAGGCATAATAAATGTGTAATTATTCTTTAGACGACTTAGTTGCTGAGAGAAAAATACCTGATTTCTATAAATCTCGTTAAAAATTATTGCGTACTAAAGTTTCTCGTAAACCGAATAACGTCAATTGCAATATTCATAACTGTTGTAAAATTGCAACAAGAAATAATTTGACTACAGCTTTTAAATGACGTGAGAAATCAAATGTAATTTGAATGTCTACCATCAATAACAGAAACACTCCACACATACATTCTCTAATAAATATATGTAATAATGAGCTTTTATATTATTTCTGATATCACATATCAGGGACATTTGGCAACGGAAAACACTATCCGTATGTCAACTATACGAATAAAAAAATATTAATGTCGTCTATGTAATCTGGCAGAGTTACAAATATAGGTACCTTGTTTACCCAAATCATTGGGAGCGAATCTTACAATAGGTCCAGCTAGATACTTGAAAGGCGCACCAACTTTTGCCATACCTTTCTATTTGATTAGTACCATTTATTTATACAATTCCATTCGTCTTGTTTCGTTCGCTCATCTGGCCAAAATAATCTAACTAATAGGCACCAAAGATGACATTGAAGGGGACAATTCAATAAAAACAATTGCAGATCTACAATGCCAAAGTAATTAATCTTCTTGTCTACATCCGGCTACAATACGATTAGCGAAGTATCCCTTTGTGGCCGAATTCTAAATATCCGTCTGACTAATATCACGGATAGTACGAGGGGGTTGTCAACCGAGACTATCCCTTCGGACAACGCTTGCTCGCGGCATTTTAGCGAAATTACTTTTTTCGTATGTTATGTACATCGGTTGTGTATTTTAATTGATGGTGTATTTTCTTTTAATGATTAATTTGCATATGTTTTAGTTTAATTTAATGCATTCTTGTTGAAAGAAAGCACAGATCTGCATACTTGGACCGTGCGTTTAGATAAGCTAGCGCGCGCCATTTTGGAATTCTCTTTTAAATTCGAAATTATACTTTAGTTTGTTTATTTTTTTTTTGGGTCAAAATAACCTTATGATAAAAACGTGTAATGATTGACCTTTAGCGAAGCGTAAACATCTATGGCCTTACTACAAAAACTTTAACCCCTGTTTTAACTCTTGTCTAAAAAAATTGTGGCTGCAAAATGAACCATATGTCAACGTCATAATTTGACATTTTTTTAGACGAGTCTTAAACTGACGTTTAAGTTTTTGTGGTAAGACGGTTAGCGTAAACAAACACGTAGCGTAAAACCTATTCCTCTCAAACTTTTCCATCATCATCATCATCCTCCGAGCCTTTTCCCAATCATGTTGGGGTCGGCTTCCAGTCTAACCGGATTCAGCTGAGTACCAGTGCTTTACAAGAAGCGACTGCCTATCTGACCTCTTCAACCCAGTTACCCGGGCAACCCGATACCCCTTGGTTAGACTGGTGTCAGACTTACTGGCTTCTGACTACCCGTAACGACTGCCAAGGATGTTCAATGACAGCCGATACCTTCAGTTTAATGTGCCATCCGAAACACAGTCATTGGTGTCTAAGATATACTTAGAAAGTACATACAAACTTAGAAAAGTTGCATTGGTACTTACCTGACCTGGGATCGAACCCGCGCCCTCATACTTGAGAGGTTGGTCCTTTACCCACTAGGCCACCACGACTTCTCAAACTTTTCCACACCTTAATTTTCTCAGATAAATAAACTAGATTTTCCTAAACCAATTATCTTTATTGATAACTACAAATAGCTAACTATTCGCCACTCCCACCATACTATTAACATGATAATTATCCATATTAACACCCGTTAACAACACGGAAGCCAGTCACAAGCTCATAAAGTAATAAGTTGCACAAATAATAAATATAAAAATAAAAATTAGCTTAACCGACACGCCAACAACAAGAGTATTAAGACTACCCTCAGATTATTAGGTCAGTGCAAACGACACTGAGATTGTACGGTGTCGTACTGCCGGTAATAGGCCGCATGGTCGGTAATAGGCCATATGGCCGGTAATCGGCCGTAAATGCGGCCAATAACCGTCCAACAGGACCGCTAGGGTACGTGCTGCAATCTTCAGCATGGTGTGATGGATATTATGAAGTAGTCAGAGGCGAAACTGGTTTTATTTAATGTAATTTTTCAATTTACTGTTAGGTTAGCTTAATGTGATAAATAAGAGTGAGTACGTAAGTTTATAATCATAACACTAAAAAAAAATTGCTGTTCGACATTTATCTCTAATTTAATTCACTAAACACTTTTGATCGATAGACGATTACGATAGAGATACAAATAAATTGATCAATTTTAAAAAAATGTTTGCAAATGACTCAATTCATATTTTTCTCAGCACTTCTACCATCATATCACTTAAGTATATAAAAGATTAACTTAGGAAAACATTGTCTAAACCCCTTACAACCGCAATCCTTCATTAAAACAATAGCAAACCCATTTCTCGTATCAAATTCCAACCAGAGCGGTTAGAGAGGCCTAAATTCATAACGATACCAATATAGTTGAACTCTGAACGCTAGTAATTAATAATAACAACCGTGGCAGGCTTGCTCCTAATTTCCGTCTTACTAGTAACATGAATTTCATCTCGAAATACATCAATTATAGTCCTAGGTTGAGGGAAACCTGGAATTCATCAAGTCAAGTCAAATATTAGGTATATTTAAGATTTGGTAGGCAGGTGACTAGGTAAATTGTGATTAGTGCAACACTTGGAACGTCAATTGTTAGCTTATTCTAATTTAAGTTTCTAACCTAACCTAACTTTCGACAAGATTATGCACTAAAACTTGTATTTTTAAGTCCACGTTTTATAACAGTGTGGTAAATGTTTTAAAGAATGCATATAAAGTACTACTTAAGACAAAAAACAATCTCTTTTTTTAAATTAGTAATCCCATATTTGCAGAAACTGCACTAAAGTCAAACTATCCCGTATCATATAGATCTTCATTTGTTTGAAGCATAACGAAAGGTCACCTTGTAAACAATAAGTAGACCATTAGGTACAAGCACCCATATGAGGTCAATCATTTTACACGTATCTAACAACAAACAATTACCAACATCAACAACATCATTAGCTTATGCACTTGGTATGCAACGCAGTCTATGTACTCGTAATAAGAACGAACGCGATCAATTGCCCGCTGGTCGGCAAATGTCAATTACAAAGCAATCAGATATGAATAGCATGTAATAACGGTAAATCACTGGCTTGTTACTTTACAAGGATTTATTTATATTTATTTACTATGTGCACAGGCTGTTTAATAATTTCAGCTGAATATTGTCCAACGTTGGGTTAGAAATACACCTGTTTGAGAGGACCTCATGGCGTTTGAATTATCGATTTTACAGTACCGACTCTGATAGTAGCTTAATGCTTAATTTATTTACCAACCATAACCTGTTTTATTTTCTCTGTATCATAATTTAAAATAACATCAAAATCTTAAAATAATTTACACATTTTCTAATAGACACGTTCTAAAATGAACCATTAAAACGAAGTAACAAATCATAATTATTCTGAACCACCCTATATCTCTTTACCTAACTGTATGACGTAACGACCAGCCATGTTTTGGACATTTCGACTAAGGGCCGGTATACACTGTTGTAGTGTTTATGCCCCACAGTGTGAATGAAGCCGTAAATTGTGCACACTGGGAGTAATATCGGGTTTTCCGTTTATGGGCAAAAAGACACCGTTAATCTAGTTATGGTGAGTTAGAGCTACATATTGTGTCCATGTAGGTTATATACAGTGTGGTTTAGAGTTGTATTGAAATTGACATGTATGATCTATGTGTATGGCAACATTTCAATACAGCTCAGAATGAATGGTCTTATTACGAGAGGGAATGTCAGACTTACTGACGAAAAGCAGTACGTTCCTTCTTGAGCCCTTTAATTTAGTGCATTGCATAGCATACATATGTAGAGTTAACAACTTATATATACACATATGTAGTTGTATATTTAGCATATTAAAATGTATGAATAAAAGCTGTACGAAAATACATACTCGTTCATTAGACAGAGGAAAGTCGACAGAAACGGTATAAATTAATCGAATGCCCCGTTCTCAATATCCCAAAACGTAATCTTGCAATCGCTAAAGTGTCCACACAGTGCATTGTCTTCAGATGTTTATCTCTTGTCCCACTTACAATTTCATGTAATTTCACACTCATGAAATGTACAGGTCCTATTGTTCTCACACACGTATAAACTGAAGTTAATTGACATACAGTATGAAAGTAACGGGTGACTTCCAATTATATGCTGACGATATATTTCGGTAAGCTTCAGTAAGATATTGGAACCGAAATAAAGCGATTATTTTTGATTATGTGCATTTTAAAATTTAATCAATTTATTTCGCCCCTTACGTACGTTATCAATAGGTAGTTAAATAGGTAATTCATCTGTAAGAAAAAGTTTTGCCATATTTGTATATGAATAATGACTGGCTATTTCCAATGCTTTATGTATTTTTAAATTAGAATCTTTATTAGGCTTTGGATAAGCATTGCTTAGATCAAACAATTATTTGATTAAAAAACCGACTCGAATTAACATTTTTAACTTCAACATAAACATCCAAACACAAACACTAATAATTTCATCAAGCCCCCCGTCTATTACAAAGAGACATCTCAAGCAACAAAAAGTTGACAATAGTTTAATAAATGCCCGCTTTTGTCCTAAAAACCGCCCCTCGTTGCGCTCCAGACGGACAAAGCATTCGTGCAAACGTTTATAAAAAGTTAAGCATTTCGTTTTTCTCGGCACGATTGTCCCATTTAGGGCGTAACAAGAGGGCATTTGCATGTAATGGATAGTCTAGAGATATCATTTCTGGACTGCAATAGGTTTAAATAAGCGAAATAAGTTTTTTTTTTACGCAATGCTAACGAACAGGATGATTTAAGTTAAATTTGGCGCCCGTATTAAGTTTGGCCAATTTAGACTAAAATAAAAACAAGTCACTATCCCTCTTATTATAAAACGCGGTATCAAATAAGTATCGGCTTTTGTACTACCTTTAATCCACCTTTAAGTACGACCTTGAAAAAACGTTATTACAAAACGCAGTTTATCGCAAGTCCTATTACTATCTGTAGTACAAAAGATAAACCATCGAGCCCCCTAGTTTAACTGCAGTACTTAGTCGACAAACGTCAAATTCCGACATTATTTACTTTTGAGGTTATTTGTTTTGTGATGAAAAAAACGAAAGTGGATATAAATATGTGTGATTTGGAATACTTGGATGTGTTAGAATACTATTGAGAGTGTCCGGGGACCCAACAGAATGCGTCATCGACAAAATCTCTTCAAATTACCTGACGACAATTTTCGATATAAATATCGATTTACGTTTTTCGAAATAATAGTCAATTGAATGCATGATGATAATCCAGGATGATCCTATGATGCTCAACTGGGCTCGCCATAAAGTAAGTAGCCTTTACAGTGCAAGTAGGTTGCCAAAACATCCTAATTAATTGTATAAGCAGCGGCGGCCCTAGCCATTGCGAGGCTACGTGCGGCAGGTCTATGCGAGGCCCTTTGTCTTACGTGAAAAGTATGTGTTGCGAGAGTAAGCTGGTGTTTTGATTTAGCTAAACGTCATGTTTGAGGAGAAATGCTCAAGTTTAAACAAATTAATACAATTTTATTTTTACTACAGTTTATATGTCTTGTGTCATCGAATTCCTTAAACATGTTGTAATATTTTTAAGCCTCGAAGAACTGCTTTTTCGATATTATTATTTTATTATTCGAATTCTCAAGACTATTTCGGTAGTGGGATAAATTTCAGTTAAATTATTTTCTAATATATATTTCAGCACCGAGATAATATTCAGCTCTTCGTATTTCTGATTCAGGGCCGACAAAATAAATTAAAGTACTTAAAAATCGTGTACATATGATTCATGATGCTTTTTTCTAGGTTTACCATAAAGAAACCGGAGACAGATCACTGCAAACTTTTAAAGCGCTAGCGAAGCGAGCCCGTAATTTTTGAGTTTTGGAACAGTATCTAAAGTACCAAAACGAATTTAAAAGAGGTCGCCGTAGGTAAAGAAAAAAGGCGCGAGCGTAGCGAGCGCGAAAATACATATTTTGGGACGCAATGATACCTAAAGATTTAAGAAAAAAGTTACTGAAAAGCGCGAGCGCAAAATTTTTGAGTCTTGGAACACAAAAATACTCAAACAAGTTTGAAAAAAAACCCGTGGAAAGTTCGGTGCTTTAACTTTTTATTAGCTTGAGGACTCAAAGAGTAAGCGCAGAATAAATGAGAAATTATGAAAAAACCGCGAGCGAAGCTAGCGGTTTTTTTTTATAAACTTTGAGGAGTTAATTTAAGTAATCATATAAAAACAAAAATAAACAAGAAAGAGATGGGTGACAGCCGGACCGCTCCCTCCGCCCTTACGCCGCTACTGCCCGCCCGCGAGCATAGCGACCGCAAAAATTTTTGAGCTTTGGGTCACTAAACCACCTAAAGTTGTATAATAAACAACAGTGCAGGGTGAAGTCGCGAGCGTAGCGAGCGCGAATTTTTTTAAATAGTTTGTTTAAGGACTCTCAAATTAAACTCGGAATTAAGCAAAAATAAAAGAATCCGTGACTGGACCGAGAGCCAGTTGTTTTTGTTACTTTGGTGTTTCAAGTTTTTGTTAAATTGAGGACTTAAAAAGTAAACGCAGAATGAATTAGAAATAAAGAAAAAATGCAATTTTTTTTTCTTGGACCAGATGTATATACACATTATATTTTTTTATATTAGTGTGGGTTGTAGCGCGAGGCCCCCCCAAGCGCGAGGCCCTGTGCGATGGCACAGTTCGCACACCCCTAGGGCCGCCACTGTGTATAAGAGTCAAAGTTTTTATTATGGATGTTTGTTTATGTTCCACGCATAAACTACCACATAGATTTTGATGAAACTCTGAAAATATATCAGATTATCATACAGTCTATTGTTTATTTACAGATTCAAGACTATTTTGGCGTTTTGCACGCCGTATCTCTGCAATATGCAATGTTTGTAAAAGACTGGAAGCTTGCTAAAATGTAGAAAAATGCCTAGATGAGAAAGGGAACAAGATTGTGTGATGAAGAACAGTGTCCAACATGTATCAGTGCATTTGACTGTATAAATAGACATCGGAATAAAATATAATTTTCTACTTTTATGTTGTTTCAAATGTTTCATTTTCTTTTGGTAATTTAATGCACACGATATTCTGTGTGTAAGTTATTGTGCACTTAATTTTGAAGAGGTTCTAATTAGATGCACAACGTCTTATTTAATCATTTAAATCGGGATGAAAATAATCCAAATTATTTCTAACCTAAAAACAAAACATAACTCGGAAACGCGCGCTGACGTTCCGTTATACGCGCAAACTCGATAGTTGTTTAAAAGAGAATAATTGGATCATATGTATATCGTTAAAAGATACTAGAAATATAAAATTACCTTTAAATAATAAAAAGTAATATTTTCAACTGCAGAGATATTTTTTTTATTATCATAGTTATTTATTTTTCATCAAAATAGACTTAACAAAATAATGTAAAAAGGAACTGCGCATAGAATTCGGAACGATTGAACGAATGATTTAAATATTTGTTGTTTATAATCTGTGGATATTATTTGAACCATAGACAAATCGAAGTACTAAACAGTCTTCTCTTAGTCTACGTTTTGTAATAAGGATGTGAAGACTATCGTAAGTACCGTAACAAACCAAGACGTCTTCAGTCGGGTTTAAACCACTACTTGCGGCAGTTTTTATAATAAGAGGGTATATGTTTTCTGCTTAGATATACTAAATATGTCCGATTAGATATTCGTATCTCCATAATTAATATGCTGTTTCCTCAACAACGATAAGAATCAATTAAATCAAGACTCTCACGTGAAATATGGTCATAAAAATAATAATAGTTTATAGAATCGTTTCTCAAATAAAACATTCGATCTAAGTATATGAGAAGGTCGCTTTCAATATCAGCTATTCAAATGGCCGCTGCTTTTACTTTTTTTATCGAAAAAATCAAACGGTTTGTTTCGCAAGACGACAAGACCTTACAAAAAGTGGGACCTCGTATAAATTCTTTGGGTACGTCGACTCGGATTCTCTGAGCTATTATTTGAAAGCATGTGCCCTTTCCAGACTGCCTTCAATACCTTTATTGTTCGTCCCTATACGTGCTGGCCCTTTGTACCTACCAAGTGGCGGGCAAACAGCAGAACTGCTTAACTACATATTTCAATTTCGAGATATAGCGTTTCCAACAAAAGAATAAATGTCAGCTTTGAAATAGTAAATAGTGAAAATACAGATGAATGTCATTATGTGATTTCACAGTTCAGAGAATAATAATATTCTTTTCATCACCCTTTTCCTCGAGGAATCTTCCACAACATTCGTTAAGGAAACACTTGTCGATATTTTTTCTAAGAAATACTTTATACTGTTAGATGTCAAACACATTTTCTCTAAATGGCAACGAATGATTTCACGACCTGGTAACAAAATATAACAAGAAACTTCCACGAAAAATAAGTGAGTACGCAACAAAGTGACGATATTTGATTTACCTCATTCTGACTGTCAGCCGTTGCTTTGTGTGCGCTGGAAAAGTGGTTTTCTGCTTTACTGTGTGTGAATAGGGTTGATTTTCCTTTGTGCTGGTTTGAATACGGTTATTAGGCAGAATTAGCCGAAGTTTCGCGACACACGTGCGAGCGATTACAATGGATTAAGAACCTCATCCTCTCTATACAAAATTTGATCTATTGAAGTGTGGAGTTGGGAAGTTTGATAAATTGACCTATTAAAAGTGGATAATAATATAAAGTTTGTGTAGAACGGTTTATTTATTGTTGTTTTGTTTTTGTTTCAGGTGAGTACTTCGAGCAGTTAACCCATTTCCTCTTCAGTACGTAAGTGGAGTTTTAGAGCGAGTGTTTAGACGTTACTCGTTTGCCAAGTTTCCAAGTGCTTCTAAATTTGATTCGGTCTTCGGAAAATTATGTGAAACAAATTCGCGTGTCGGGGAGTCGGAGTGCTAGAGCGAATTCGCACGTTAACTGTTGTTGATGTGCGAACTAAAGCTCGACTAAATTAAATAGTGTGAGTACTTCTATACGGCATACTTGTTTACCTAATGCTCAAACTACTTCGGGTATTTTCAGTTAGGATAACACAAAGCTACGCATATCCAACTGAATGAAATGAAAATGGGGCTCAATTTAGACGCTAAATCTGTTCCTATCAACAGCACTAAACCCATGCTGTGGCTTCAACAATTTATACACAGCATCCGGATGTATTACCCAGATAAGGCTAACTAATCGAAAGTGATTTAGAAAACAATTATTTGAGATGTGGGCCGCGATACCTGCAATATCGGCCGTCAATCGCTGCCACCTGACCCGAGACGTAATCACTGTAATTATTGTCTGTTTAAACATTGTTTATAGGCAGGTTATCGACCCATCTAGTGTTTAGGAGATGTAGGCGCCGGATATGATGATCGAGGATGGTGTAAGATATAAGAACTTATCCTTGGCCTGTATAGTTGATGTGCGTCCAAGGTCGTTGACAGATCTGGCAGATGGCCCATGGTGACGGATAATGACGTCATGGAAGACTGTGTGTTCAAAATAAAAAGAAACGATGAAAAGACAACCTATCACAAGCTTGAACAAAGAATGAAATATGTATTTTTAAATAAAAAAAATAATATCTCGCCTTTCTAATTTATCGTATCCAATCAATTCGGAAACAATATAACACAGCAATTTCCTCAAAGATAATATTTTGTTTCTTTTTTTAGAATCGCTTGACCGTCAAACATGTTTGAGTCTATGGTTTGCCCAATTCTATTTCTTTAATGGTTTATAATATCGCTCTTAGCTTATATCTTTGCCCGTAACTACAATGCTTGGGGCGAGAGTACCCTCCCGACTCTGACGAGCTCCAAAGATGGATCCGACCAGATAAACATGTCCAGTCTATGAAAACTGTTTACTTTGACGCCATTTGGGCGCGTTTGGTCCCATGGCCTATAATTCGTGGGGCCCGAATATATCGGCACTGACGTGTTATGTAGTATTGAATATGGATGTAGGATACTATTGATCAATAATATCGTGTATGAGTAGAAGAGTAATTCTAAGTATATTAGACACCTTTGACTGTGTTTCGGATGGCACGTTAAACTGTAGGTCCCGGCTGTCATTGAACATCCTTGGCAGTCGTTACGGGCAGTCAGAAGCCAGTAAGTCTGACACCAGTCTAACCAAGGGGTATCAGGTTGCCCGGGTAACTGGGTTGAGGAGGTCAGATAGGCAGTCGCTTCTTGTAAAGCACTGGTACTTAGCTGAATCCAGTTAGACTGGAAGCCGACCCCAACATGATTGGGAAAAAGGCTCGGAGGATGATGAGTAGAAGAGTAATGTTACGTTGTGATGAATAACATTAGAAGTGCATACAATCTTATGAATGAGACTGACTTCATCTAAATGCTAGTAACATAGTGTGAGGTAATTTGTAGACGTTGCCAAGCAAATATAGTAGGACAGATTGTAATCTTGAACTTTTCTTTATTTATCACACACTGCAATGCTAAATGTTGCCTACTAACGGCTAGAAAACACAACCATAAATAAGTTAAAGTGATCATAACTTAAGTAATACATAAACAACAGATAAATATCGTTGTCTACAAGACAGCGTAATGCTATGTTGCTAAACTGCGTATATTTGAAAAGCGCCGAAAGACTATAACAGATATAATCTGGCTATTACATCGGTCTTGTATGTCAGACAATACGAAATAAGCAAACGTAACTTTCCTTTGTTTGGTGCAGTCCTAATGACGGGTAATCCTGCCAATCTCTTATAAAAAGGAAACGGTTCCCTAATTCCTTCCAACGCAAGTAATCCACCAAGACTTGTTAGTAGTGAATGGAGAGGAAAAATGTACGTCCAGCTTTTCTTAACATACGTGAGATGAAGGAAAACGCCAGTGGTAATGTTTATGTGGATTTAATGGCGTTACAGGAAATAAAGTATTCAGCTATTGTCCGTATTAATTAATATTTTGGGTTTGATGCTATAATTGAGCTGTCAGATACATTGCATGGTTATGAAACTGTAACAGCTACATACAATATTTTATCGTTGAATGGTTTCCGTATTTGAAAATAGCGATAGAACTTACTCCATTAAAACCCATTTTAATGAAACCTGCTCATTGAACTCGTCAATAATATTAATAGAGAAAGTCCAGCAAGTGCAAGAAATGATTAAGAGAAATCGTAACTGGAAAAGAGATTCACAAACAAATTTGCACTAACCTACAGATAGGTACTGAATGATTTTATGACCAATTAGCGCACTGGAAACCGCCATAGCAGATTAAGTTTGAAATTCAAAGTTGTAAAGTGGACTAGTTTTTAATCTTAGTGTCTGTGGAGTTTATCGCCGTGTAATTCTATATCTCCTGCTTTGTAAATGTCAACGGCGTATAAGCGTTTAGTTTTACCTGTTACGGTTGTTGAATCAGCTGTCTTAGGTTTTACTTCATCAGTTTCTTCTCTTTTATTATTTTTCACTTCAACTAAGTTAGAAATGTTAAGTAAACTATCTTCTTTCTTTGGCAGTTATAATGTATTTCAAGTTTTCTTACCAATGTCAGTTAAAAATCTCACGATGTCCAAAAAAGTAATATTTATTTAAATGTATTCAATATTTGCTTTCATGTTTAATACCATATGTAAGTCTTATCTTTATGTTTGCCAACCCTAGGAAGATACCGACCGTGAGAAAGTTAACTTTACGATCGAAAATTTGTTATAAAAGTGTGCTAAATTACATTTTAATATTTTCGTTTATAGGCGTGAAGTGATGTCTTATTCGATTTTATTACTTACTGCAAATGTGGGAATGTCGGAGATTTTAGGCAAATTGGTACTTGAAGTACTACCGTTATTTATGATAGTTACAACAACGTTCTAATTTTACATTTCAGTTGGAAATTGTTGTAGGACTTCTTTAAGATGTTAACCTCAAAGTTAAAAGTTTATTTACTTCCCTAGCCCACGGGTCATATGTGATACACATCGATTGTTTAACCATTGTGTCTGCATCGTGGTCAGTGAAGTGGTTAAATATATCTTCTATACCTAGAACAATCCTTTCTATTATACAATGCTTATAAAAGTTGATTTTATATAACTCCCTACACTATCCAGTTCGGTTTCCACATTTTATTAAAAAAGCGCATTACTTACAATATCACCGTTGCCTTAATTACGAGAAACCAAAAGATCTCCTTATAAAGAATATCAACCTGCAGTTGCAACATTGATTGCAACACAAATTACTGACTGACGAATGTCCATCACGTATGGGAAGTTTTAATTTCTTAATTTAAGTTTAATTTGGCTTCAATTTCCGATGTTTTTGGGTGAAGTGCGAAAGTGTCACAGAATTTATTGGTTCCTTCATCTTGATCAAAATGTGAACTGCTTCGTTTGGTGTAAGTATTATTCTGTTTGGTTACAAACCTAAAAGCCTATTCCGGTAGGCTTTTTTACTTATAACTGAGTATATTCGTCATGAAATTTTGACTGTATCTTTATCCTTCAAGCAGTTTCTATAGCATAGACATCTTTCTTATTGTCCCTTGTTTCAGTCGAAGCTTATTTTCTCAAAAATCGCTATCGCTGGCGTCCCCATCTTAAACCTTGTCTTTACCTGAAATCACGACGACAGGCGCTCAGATTTCTCATCAAGTAATTACATAACGTGAATCAGTACTGAGTTATGACTCTGTAATTGCAATTTTATCGATGTACTACCGAATCCATCAGGTTTCGACCCCGCCAATAATTATAGCCCAAGTCGAAATTATGTATTCTTTGTTTATTTTAAAGGTCTTAATTAAATTTTATTTGTGTCGTAAATCTGGAATGTAATGGAGAGCCCTACAGTCGCAGATGAAGAAACGGGTGTTTAATGGCCTGTGATGATTGGGCTAATAGGTGTTTGCAATAAAGTGGCGCCTACATCTTGAGCTAGATTTTATGCTTTATTACCTTTTGTATGTACCGTTTGAAAATTCTTAGCTGTTTTTACATTAGTATCTATACACCACCATATATAAACCATATGCCATAAAGCACTTATGTGTCCAAAACAACCTAGTTTTTCAACAACATGCCGACCAAATATTCAGTGCATAATCTCATGCCTAAATCTAAATAGTTCCCACCCAAATGATTGCTGGTTCAATCATAGTTTGACACTTTAATATCTGTTTCATATCAGATGCCAATATGGCTGTAGTATTAAAACATTCATAGGATACAGTTACAACCTTGTTGATACGATAACTCTGGCTGATAAAGAGGATGGTGAATTAATTTTTATATCGAAAGATTAAGTATGATTAGAATCCCTTGAAAATTAAGACTAAATTATGATTAAGAAATCCAGCCTGCGGTAGCCAATCCAGCGAATAATATTGCTTACCTGGGACCTCAACTAAACCTGAAGTCTCACTGATAAAATTTGCGAAAACAAAACAATTTTTTCTTCCCAAATTCGTCCCATTTTCAACCCTTCACCAAACATCAGTGGGCCACCTGATTTGTTTATCGTAAACCAATAAAAAGCGTTCGTACCTCCCTTATTGTCACAAATTCTGTTTCTACTAAACGACAAACACAATTTTGTGTCCCTCCCGTTACTAGTACACTTGTATCTACTTGTTTATATCAAACAGCCTTGCACACGTGCTTTATCTACATATATCTCGGAATAAAATGTGTACAAACAAAAGTTGTTTTCAATCTTTTGTGGGAAGTAGGTTGATCTAGAATCGAAGGTTATTGAGATTGAGAATAGGACAAAATGATTGTTTAACTTGTAAGTCAAGAGGACTCTGATATAGATGATATGATATGGCGAAATGGAAATACTGCTTTACATCAACCATCAACGTCGTACTGATCCTTATAGAAAATCTGTTGTACATTGTGCTCTTTGCGATGTCCTGAAATACAAATAGCTTACCCAAAGGTGCCAAGAATAGGACAACCGCGGAAATCGGTGAAGTGACTCACACACAAAACGCAACGATGAAAGAGCTTCGCAGGCTCGCACCCACTCTAAAATCAAATAGGCAAATATTGATAAAATGCAAAGCCGATAAACTTGGCAGATGTCTCAGTGTTCAGAAGGCACCCTCCCGTATAATTTAATGTCGTAGGGGGATCACAATAGCTATCGATTCCTTTGTGCCCGAGGGAAATCGCTTCTTCATCCACGTTTTTACAATGTCACCGCAAAACAAGCGAGCATTGTACAGCCGGCTGGAGGTAAACTGTACATTATTATGCATTAAGAAGCTAGCGAGATAAATTACTGGAATATTTACTTACGCACATACATATTTATAACATTTGGTTTTACGATTTTCTGTTTTTGCTGAGGTTTGCTCAGTTTCAGTCCGCACTCGGTGAATAATTGCTTGTTTTGTTTTTCTTTCTCCTGGCACAGCTAGCAGCGTACAACTCTTTTTTAAACTCCAAAGATTTATAGCGTTGCATGGAATAATTAAAAAGTGGTCAACATTTTAAAAACCAAAAATTGTACCTACAAGTTCTCCTAAAATATGACCTGCGTAATTAACATACATTTCTGGGTCCCATTCAACCGTTAACATAAATCTTTCAGTTGCCCACCTGAAAGACAAAAGCAATAAATTAAAGTTGGTTACATCGAATCATCACGTTCCCAAACCACATTGTTTCCACCTTCATAATTCTAATTTAGGAAGGGAAACACTTGGGGCTGATTCACAGGGAATCGGTGCTGAATAATTAATGGAGTTCTGGGGAACCGGCCCGCCTGAATGATCGTTCATGGCAGATCTATTGGCCCTACTATAGAAAACCAACTCGATAAATTCTAGAACAAGTGATATACTTGTGAGATGACATAAGTCCTATAGCATTAGTTGCAAAGGCTACTACTGAACTCGATTTTTTAAGAGTGCAGAGTTTTTCAAGTCATAAAGATATACATTTCCGAGAAACAGTAGTTGCTGCTGAACTTTGGTTCCATAAAGTGTGAGTTACTAAATGTCGCAGTGATATTTGGTATTATTGTCGATGAAATTATAGATTTAATAGCATCATTGTAAGTAATTTTCAAGGAATAAAGTTGTTAAACAAAATTACGTATCGGATCTTTCTGATCATTGTTTTGATTGCGAAAATTCCCTAGAGCTGTTTCGATGTAGTTTTGAACTTTACGAATAAGAAAATATTATCAGAATGTATTTTATACAGGAAAATTACTGGATTATATAGGAGACTATGTAAACGTGTTGCTCGCGACTCAGGTACAAATAACTTGCCAATTTGGTTCATAGTACAAAATAAACGGTTTCAACGCAAAGCTGAAGCGAAGGGGTTAAATTAGTATTTCCGCCAACCTTTGTCGTACTCCACGCGTGCGGCTGGAATACTAAAGTTTTTCCACGTTTTATAGAGCCGATTGTGGAACAAGCGAGATTCGAGACAATCTCTTCCACGCCTCAGTATATTTTCTCAGTTTGTCGACTACCTTACCGTGTTATTTGTCGACCGACTCGCAAATCTCTGCATAATATAAAATGCAAAACCTTTAGAACTCATTTTGAACGTGAGAAGCGGAGGAGCCGTTTTGTGGTGTTTACATTTTGTGTTCTGCTTTTGTTTTTCTTAAGTTCTGTTTGTTAAGTACTTACCCTAACTGAATATAGATGCTTCTTAAACATTTTCGTTGAAACCTTTGTCAATATTTTGAAGAGAACAAAACAGTTTATGATAAACCAACAGTACTAAAACGACAATGAGTAGGGGCGATAGTAGAATGGACACGTTGTTACCCACTAATTTAATCAGCAGCCGTCCACAAAATCTCTTACTATGATTGATCTGCCTTCAATATGATTGTACCCGCAGCGGCATTTTCTGTCCATCTTCATTCATCATTGACATCATCAATATGTATTAGATTTGCTTTCATTCCTCTCAAAATATGTATAAATGTAACATCTGGAGCAAAAATAAGTACGCAACAACGCAGACACAAAATATTGGAATTTCCAAACAATCCAGACAAAGTAATTTAGGCTGCTTCATTACGAATTACGAACAAATTTTTCCAACTTGTCCCCACATATTTTGGATTTTCAACGGCGAATAATCGGAATATTTTTCCTTAATTTTTCATTCAGCTCAGTGGGGCGCCGAATCCCTCGGGTTTGCTTTTACTTAACGGAAACCTTATTTAAAATAAACAGGCTGGTGTAAACGGCCGACGTGCCTAAAATTCTGAACGCGTCGATACCGGTGTATTATTTTCACTGGCAATAAAATGAACGCGACCTAAAATGCGTTTTTTATTTGTTTTAACTTCTTTTTATTTATTTTGCGGTGGTGATATTTAGACATGTCGATTGTATCTATCGTGTGTCGGTTAAATATTGAGTTGTCTTTTTGCTTGGCATGATATCAAGTTGGCGGCACTTGTTGATACAGCTCGTGTCACTTTCATTTTATATTTCAGTATTAATTGAATGTAAGACGTTAATTTCTCTTTATGCCCCAAATATTGAAGTTGATGTTGAATGCGAATGGCGTATGATAGTGTTGTGTAAGAACTTCAAGTAACACCAGGTGCCGTTCACAATTCTGTGAGCAAGCTTAAGCAAATTGATCTAATTCAATAATTCCTTTACGAGGTTTCAGACATAATAAAGTCGATCGATCGGTCGCTGGTTGCTGACGCGAACATTATCTGGACGCAGTAAATGACGCCTACTGGCAATTGAGGCGAGCAAATCCCGGTTTATGAGATTGTAACGAGAGAAATATTTAATTTTACAACACGGTTTATGATAATAAAGACGTAACCAGACTAATTTATTGGGAACACGTTAAAGATTGGTCCTTTAAGTTTGGGTCGGCAGTACTAACTGTACATACATATGTTTTGCTTCAAGGGTGATATTATACATTCGTCTTTAGTTATAGCATATAGATATCTTATCAATAATATCTTATACAAGTAAAACTACTATTTGCCCCAGAATCGCTATTAAAAACGCAATATCCAGATAATTTAAATTTTATTACTAAAGTTAGTTATTAGTAGACCTTCATCCTAAAAATAGGTGTTAAATCAATATTCAAATTTGTTCAACAATCACTGACAGCTGTTAACTATTCAATAATTGCTATAGTTTCAAGAACAAATATTTATCAATCTCGACCATCAAGTGTTTGGCATTTGCAATGCACTTGCTGACTACAACAACGTTATTAAGATTGTATATCTAATAGTACTTAAAAATGGAGTCTTTGATATTAATAAGTAAGGTCAACAAGCATTTAATAATCTGTAATACTAAATTGAATTAACAAGTTCTAGTGTTAATCAAATAATTACTGTTCCAAAGAATTTGTGCTTATATATCGAAAGCCCTAACTTATAACAATAACGTTATAGATTGATTAACCTTATTCACTTCCAGTTTTCCAAAAGCCATTATAATTTGAATGAACTTTAGTTGCATCCATAAATCTCTATTACGTGTCACTATAGTAGCTTATACCAAACTTATTATTCGTGTGGGTAACCAGACTGAAGTTAGAAATGACTGAGTTGTTCTATTTAATAGTTCTAAAGCAGCTTTAAGTCCATTAGACTCTCGGTAACATGTCAGTGCCATCAGTCATGAATTACAAATCGCTGATAGAATTAAACATTAGACGCTCAGTCTGAATGATTGTCAGTCAAGCAATATACTTTGCTGAGAATAAAACTGCTTCGATAGAAAAGCTAAGATTTATAGAAGGAACTAGTTTTGTTCATTCTGCTTTCGATATCTTCAGAAAAGTTGTATAAATAAAGCGTCTATAAAAATTGTCGTTACAAAAGGCTGTGGCACTGGCCATCATTTTCTGTGCTGCTGATTTCAATTTGTGTGCTGCGATTTTCGGGATCCCAAAATACAAATTATTATGATTGTCTTCAGCACCTATTTTATGCACCAATTTCATACGTTACTTCTCCATACAATTATTCAGCTTCGATTAAACTTCAGTCCAAGCACAGCCTTAGCTAGCCAACAAGTGGAGCTAAGCGAGGAATGACACAGCTGACCATTCGCATTATATGTAAAGTTATTCGTAGCAAGCGCAGGTAGTTCATCCCACACAGCGTCATGGCGGCGCCGGCGCACGAACCTATACACTTGATCTAAACCAATCTAAATGCTCATTAAAATTGATGAATTCTCTAAACTCTTGTTTTGAGGTTACCATATTTATGTTTTAACATAAATTCCGTGGCTTATTTGTTGATAGAAGTTTCTTGGCGATTTTAATTCAATGTTTACATCTTGTTCCTCGTTAAAGCTTTTGTTTATGTCTAGAACGAAATTTATGAATATGATGTCATAACTTTTATCGAAGTTTTATGTTTTGATTTCACTGTTCTTTATTTGGCATCCTTTAAGTCTTAAGTCATCGACTGCTATTGTATCTTCAACCATACCATCATCTCTCTCACCATCATTTTTATGCAGAGCACATTTTTCCGTCTTAAAATCCCAGACCAATAGATTCCAATCTTCATATCCGCATTGATAGGAAAAAATCTAGTAGCAATTTAGAATTCCTAAGCAAACTACCGTGTGCCGTGTCTTTGTTCCAATATATTATTGGCGTCTACCGTCCTTTGGCGAGCCATTAAGTGGACAAGCAATGTACCTCAGTGCTACCTAGTTAGCAATAGACGTCGACCGACAGACGCCATCGGCTGACACGTCGCGTCGTATCAATCATGTTGCGCCGGTGTTGCCATGATTATAACATTTTATAGCTTTAGAGTTTTTAGAATTCTTGTGTCGTCTGAGAAAAGTTGATCTGTTAGTTGATGTTAGAGAGGATAGGTTTTTTGTCGTGGACAAACCTCGGCATGTACCTAATTTATTTTAAGCTAAACTCCTTTTTAGATTTATGAAAACTATTGCAATCTGTATTCTCGTCATAGCGCTGGACAGTTTTAAATGTCTCGTGTTTATATTTTTAAACAAGATGCTTTACACTACTTTATTGTTTCCGTTTGTTTATGTAAGATGTATTTATACTCATAAATCACACAATATTTCTGGCAACTCAGAGCGCATGCGCGGCCTCAATAGCAACTTATCGAGCCAATAGCCGACGATAATTGAGTCACCGGAGCCATATAAATGGCGCCTTTTTATTTAATAACACACCGCGTAATTGTAACCAGGCTATGACGGTGACTACTAATGAAAAATGGGGAAATAATTGTAATGGCAACAATTTAAATCATTTTCTTTACAGGCAACAATTTAATTTACAGTAGCTAGACAAGCGAGCGAGTAGCGAGACTATCAAAATGGCGAACATAGCTTTGTTAAATTGGATTAGAAATCAGTTGCAACTGCAATGAGCAATAACAGGTTGAATTGAGTTCGCATGCAAGCTGTGTGCCTTAGTTGACGGTAATGATTTGCAGAACGCAACGCTATGAGATCATTCATGAAAAGATGTTGTAACTAAAAGACAACTTGCATGTTAGAGACTTTCAGAAGATAGATACAAAAATGCTGATGGACGTGGCTCTCGCAATTTCAATTAAAAGTAAAAGCGTAATGTACACACGGCAAAATTATTAGCTGGGCAGGCAAGTGGCTCCACCCGGCGCGGCGCGGTGATATTGAGAAAAACATACATGTTAGTGTGCGTAAAGCAAAACGTGTTTAACTTCGCCTATTCATAAGTCGCCGCGCCAGTGGCTCCACCCGGCGCGGCGCGGCGTGGTGATATTGAGTATGTGACTCAATAGTTTTGCTTCATAATAACACGGTGTCCCCACTCAAACATTTGCAATATCTTATGCCTCTAATGATGCAGGGAATATGACGCATAAATTTGGCGTTCATAACTATCGTTTCTATAGCGCGTTGGTCGAGCGGACAGAAATTAAAATTCTACGCCGCTGGGGCCGTAGGATCGTATCTCGCTTACGGCACAGCGATTTTTGTATGTTTTAAAAATAAATATTTTACATTTGTTTGTTGAATTCATTGCTTTAAGTAATAGTAAGTCTGCGTTGTATTTTGGATGGAATATATTTACCGTCTACCCTCTAAAAATAACAAACCATATCTAAGCTAATTATTAGTTTAAGTTCACCGTCATAAATTCATAATGCTATTGACTAGCGGGCTTTCGATACGTTTTTAGACATTATACCAACTATTATAATAATCTGTGATTATACTTTGCGTTTATTGAGAGAAGAGTGCTTTTGTTTGTCAAATCAACATGAATCATTTGACTACACTTTTAAGAGCAGAAATCATTGTTTTGCATGAGCCAAATGTATCAATTAGTGAAATTGCCAGACGTTTAAAGTTATCGGTGAGTAATTTTATTTTATTATTATACTAATATGTAATTTAATAATATTAAATGTCATATTAACATAATATATTTATATATACTGTGATTATTGTTATGTGATTATAATATGAAGTTTAATATTATTAACTTACATATTATATATATGTAATATATATATACAATGACCATTATATATATTATATACATATAATATATATATTATTATATATATATATATAATATTATGTTACTTTGATTTAGATTTGTATGTAATGTAATCGATTGCTGTTATTTATATCAATATTTAATTATTGTTCACAGAGAAGTACTGTGCAATTGTGGGTTCATCGATATGCCGATACGGGAAACATTGATCCTCGCCGACCGGGACCGAAGGCTGGATTTGCATACACAGAAGCCAATGCGCGGCACCGTGATATAGTTTCTGCGCATATGGCTGAGCCTTTCCTCAGCACTCGTTCCATGGCGACTAAACATGATGTGACACTACAAACTATAAGGAACCACTTGCATGCAGCTGGTGTGAAATGTCGTAGGCCAGCTAAGAAAATTTTACTATCCGACATTCACAAACAAAACCGGGTACGCTTCGCAAAAGAATATTTGGATTTTGATTGGTGCAATAATATATTTAGCGATGAAAAATGTTATAAGTCGGACAAGGATGGTCGCAAAATACTTTGGCGAAAGGATGGTGACCGCTATAACTCAAAAAATTTTCTTCCATACAGGTCTAGTGGCGCACCAATTGGCTATTAATAAAAATATCAGGGGGTAATGAAATTTGTTTTATGTGAGTGATGTTATTGTTAGTAAGATTACAATTTAAGATACTTGCATCTTAATAATTATCTAACTTACTAACATGTTTATTCATATCACTAATAAATTAATAATTACCCACTGAATATGAAAAATAACGCTAATTCTTGTCCGACTTAGAATAGTTTTGTCATACATAAAACTTATTAATTTGTGATTATAATATAAATAAACCTAGTCAATAAATATTGTTGCTTTCTTAATACAAATGTTGTTGTTTAATTTATACTTCCTTATTAAAATCTAGATTAATATTCGTATTTTATTTACAATAATAAAAAAATACATAATGAAAATAAAAAATGGTTTTAGTTATGAAAAAAGTCTATGCAGATGTGAGACTCGAACATAAAACTTCCGAATCGCTAGACGAACGCTTCTACGCCTCGGCTACGAGCCTTCATAGTCTTGTCATTAAATTTTAACTTCATATTCTCATCAGCATAATAGTGAAAAGAAATTGCAAGTGTGTGCGTGCACAACGGGTTATTGAGGTTTGTATCCAATAACCCGTTGTGTACGCACATTAATAAACAGGCGAAGTAATACACGCGTGAACTTTACGCACACTAACATGTATGTTTCTCTTAATACCACCGCGCCGCGCTGGGTGGAGCCACTTGCCTGCCCAGCTAATTATTTTGCAGAGTGTACCAATGTATCTTCACGGTAAAGAACGCTGGATAACCACAAATAAATTTCACAAAAGAGTCCAAAAGCGCTGGCATTTATCCCGTAAGGCTTACCGCTTTTGAAGCCTGTGTCTTACAAAAAATCGACTTTTATAGTTCTTTATTCTCCTCAGACTAACCGTAGTCATTTCCAAGCCATAAATTGCTATTTATAGACATTTCGTCCATTTTCTTGTCGACTCGCGTATTTATTCTCAAATGGATTGATCGTAAATTGTGACAAATTACATATTTGTGTCAAATGTTTTGTTTAGGTGAAACCACCGAGGTTCGCTGTTGAAATTCATTCAATACGAGCTTTCCACTGACGTTTAAGTTAAGAAGAATATAGGGAGATAAAGATTACGCATTCAATGGATGAAGAACTCAAATAAAATCCATCCATAACATAAGTATGATCGTAGCGATGGTATGTAACGCAGTCATAAATATAACATGGACGGCGGTACAATGCGTGAATTTTACATCGTTTTTATTTTACGATGTTCACTATAACATTTCGGTCTCTTCAATAAAATAGTCCGTGTTTTTACGACACCTGAACGTGAATGCGCGTTTCAAAGTGATTTTCGACCAATACGGTGGAGTGTGGTGTGTTAGTTGCCAAGTCTATTACTTATAAATCTGGACACGTAACTAGCTGGCGGTGTTAAAGGTTATGGCAAGCGAGATCAGCATTGTTTACAGCCATTAAAATTGGACTAACTTCTGCCAACGAGGTCATGATGTTTAAGACTGGTGTTTCGTCATGTTGGACATTATTTAGATCTGCTTTCTGAGCAAGTACATCATTGTGGGTGTTCTGTGCAGAATTTTAACTCTGGCTTTTAACCGTGATCTAATTTCCACCAGAATTTCCAAACGAGTATTTATTCAAATATCATAAATCTATCTGAACCACAACTCCGCAACAGTAATGGTTGTTCCATGTCCGTAATACGCGTCAATAAATAAGCTCCGCAGTGTAATGTTACCATTATTTCATATAAACCTTACATTCACATCCTGCGGTTCAAATTGTTGCCACTTCCAATAAGTAAGCCTTCCTGTTTAGACACAATTGACTAGTTAAAACTATTTCGCTTCCTTGTTCAAAGTTTCATTCAGGTTACCAAAAAACCATCCATGTAGAGTTAAGAAACTTGATACCAACTCATTTATTCTTTTCTGATAACTGTAACCCAGTTGCAATTCTTTCTGTATCATGAATACTCTCATACATTCCATATCATGTGATCTATGTTTTTAAAATATATTTTTTGTTTTTTTTTTATATGCGTAATTACTTAGATTGAGAACAATGAGGTGAGGTTTTTTCAATCAGCAATGCGGGATATAAGTAAATTATCCTCAGAAGGACTGCAAACATATCTTTGGATAACTACATATTTTAGTGACGACGACTTGAAGTTTTCAGTAAGTGAAACCATAACACGTGTAACACTCCGCCTCACTTCGCCAATAGATTCACTACCTTAAGAGCCTGCATCATGTACTTAGGATATTAAACAGCTCTGAAAGCTATAAAGCAATCCTACTACTGGTCTGATATCAATATATTTGTCAACGGTATCAGAAATAGCACGGAGGATTATGAAACTTGATGTTTTGTTGTATTAAATTACGAGGTGGCGTAGGTAGCGCATTCCGGGTGTAGGCCCGAATGGCATCTATTATATTGTCTCCACATTCCGAACTGAGGTTAGGTTAGGTTAGGTAAGATATTTATTGCCACATGTGTCACTTGTCCTTTTGAATTGTAATTTGATTCCTGTGGCTTCCTGACCTGTCTCATTTTTTCTTTATGTGAGCTTGCCTTTATTTTGCATAGTATTGTAAAGAGGTTGAATATTCTTTGCACTTTCTACGTGAAGGGGAGTGTCTGTCACTTTTTGTGTCTCTGAAACTTATCAGGTTTCAATTCGTATTATACTGAAGATCCGGCTATATCGTTTTTGTCATGCAGATAAAGAGATCTTAACAATCTGATTTAAATTACTTTGCACACACTAATTTAGTTCTCATTTCAACTAACACTATCTGGCCGGTAACTGATCGTATTTTATTTAGGTAATTAGCTTAAGTGGCTTTAATTTTATTCTTAAAACACGGAACTTCCTCAAAGTTGATTGGACTACAGCAACTTTCTAAAAGGCAAAAAAACGTCTCTGAAGGAAACGTCCAGTATACATTATCTGTAGCAAAAAACTGTTTTCAAAATGCTCATTGTTGTGGCAGGCAGTTTATTTAGAAGTCTTTTGTGACGTAATAATAGGATCTTCTAAAGCGGATTGTAGTGGACTACAACTAGGTGTTAAAGTCTTCGTAATCGGTTTATGTTCTTGATGTCACGTGTCAGTATCTAGTGCTTAGAAGATTCTAGGTGACCTGATCATCTTAATGAATAGATATGAGGAATATGAAGGAGAATAGGAGGTTCTTCCAGTGTCCAAGTACTGCAAATTCTTATTATTCTATTCTGAACATACCTAGACGATTAGGACCGAATAGAAAAGAGGGCAACCTTTGTCAAATGCGTTGTACCATGTTATATTTGACTTCAGATTTTTGCAGTCTAACCCTTCCAAGAAGATGTAACTCTTATGCAATATTTCGCTGACCCAGCGTATGAAAAATAAAACAAAAGCCTTATTCCCTATAAATCTTACAATACTTTTTTCTCTCCTTAATCTACCGCCGAAACTTATTGTGGACATTCTCGGCTTTTAAGTTTAAGAAAAAAAAGAGAACCTTTTGTGGGACAATGTCGGTTAGTGCCGTCGTCGCCGCGATGTCGGCTGATAGCAGGTTCGAGTCCCGGCTGCGAATATTTGCGTCTAATTACCTTCGCTTTGGCTGAAGGGATTAAGGCTTAGTATGGATAGATAAGCGCTGCTGTTTTATTTGCGTATTTAGAATTAACTGCTAATTCCTTTTATTTAGAAGCTGTGATTTTGTTACTTCCAGTTACAGCAATAGATGTCAAATAAATAATTTTAAACCAAAGGATGGTTATTTATTTATTTATTTTGTTTTAAAGAAAGCTTACAGACTAATTACACCAATTATTTAACAAAGTATATAAAATAATTGCTAATGACAAGCTTCCACATGTTTACAGAATTATATTTTTAACAAACAAACGTGTTTCACTTGCTTCACTTTTATACTTAATTCAAGTAGGAATAGGAGGATGGGAACATTTTAGCAGGAAACAGGTAAATGAACTACATGCGTCTCCCATCAAAATAGTCCGTATTCAAAAATTTTCTTATTTTTTGTGCGCTAGTGCAGAATAGATCAATATCCAGGTGAGATGGCAATTTATTAAAAGCTGTAACGCTGCGTATGCAGAAGGCATTACCCCTATAATTTGTTGATGCGTGTGGTGCCTGTAGTAGAAGCCGTTTTCGTAATTTGTTTTGATTGGTACGAATAAATATTTTGCTCAGCAGTTCGGGGCAGTCAACAGAGCCATTTGCGATATTTGTTAAATAACATATGTCATTAATATTACGCCTTAATTCAAATGGTAAAAAGTGGTATCGCTTACAACGGTGCTCATAGTCGTCAGAAAATTGCTTGGCTTTGTAATCTAAGTAAAGTAAAAAAAAAATTTGTAGTTATAACGAAAATTGTGATAATACCTTTAAAATGTCATGCGATTAAGAACAAGAAAATGCAACAGTGTACTAGAAATACAAATACCTCTATGTGATATAGTTTCAAACATCACAAAAAAATTACTGTAAATGCCAATATCCGCCAAAAATGACATAAAAAGTATTATTTCAGTTACAGTAAAACATAACCAAGGTGATATAACTGCACATTGGTCGTAAATAAAGCTATTGAATAATAAATAACAATAAAACAAGTTAACGTTATACTAACACGACATTCTTGACGAATAGCCTCCGAACTTTATGTCTAAGTAGTGTTTTGCTCCCGGCTTTATATCCAAAAAGAACAGTTGGCTGACCTTCAAAATGTTATTGGGTTTTCGTGTTTGAATCTTTATAAAATTCCTCAATTCCGTTTCGGGTAAAAACTAACTTGAGGTGATTGTATGAATTTTATTAATCTTGTATTTTTTCTGTCTTTTCAGGTAAGTTTCTTGCTGTAGTACCTTCGTAAACATCTGATGTAGATACTGTAACATGTAAGGGTAAGACATCATCATCATTTTGGCTAAAGATATTTTCAAAAATAGTTTTTAACTGTCCATATAAATAAAACTTCGTGAAGTACTCTCGATAAGAACATCTCGTTTGCCTCTCATCTTCATAAAAACAATGACAAACAAGTTACCTACACTAAAACATCATCGCTATTTGTTTAACTATTTAGCAGAAGCAAAGCTCACGTCATTTCTAATTAAGGCTGATAGTCCAACCGGTGTGACCAGTCTAACCCGTGACGTGAGCTTCTAAAGACCAGAATGTCTTGACCTTCCAAACCCCCCTCGGTTGCCATGATGTGGAACATTGTCAGATGTGTAGACTGGAGTTCAGGGGTCTTTTAAAAGTGGTAGTTCATAAGTGCAACATGTGTCAAGGTTAGGTTTCTGTTTGTAAACTTGATATGGATCATCGTTTAAAAAGCTGGACGTGTGTCAATCAATGGAGATTTTTGCAAAAAGGTACATATTGTAGTCCGTCTTCTTATTCTACTAAATAATACTGTACTATCATATAAGACAGCAAGGCACATATTACAAATGGTGTTTAAATGATGAAAAGTAATGGCAGATAAAACATGTGTATGTTGACATCACTTTAATGATACCTCTGACGTCAGCTTACAATGACCTCACGAAACCATACGTAACTTTTTATTTTGTAGTGTAAGTATATTAAATACCACTTTTATGTTCCTTTTAATGACAATACTGATTATAAAAGTGGGATAATGCGATGCAAGTAACACGAGACTTGTTTGTTTTTGTATTTAAAAAGCAAACTTGCTCCAACCAACTTTCTGTCTCGACTTGCGACAAATTGATCGCATACTGCTCCGAGCTTCCTGATTTAACCCGAGCATCCAAATATGTCGATACATTGCAAAATATTCACAACAATTAATATGTAAAAATACTTTAGTGGAGTCAAATAGCCGCCATTATCCGGTTCCTTAGCCGTCACACCAACATTCCCAATTTGTCGCCTTTCGCGTTTCATCTTAAGACCATTTACTTAATTTTAATTCTTATTACGAAGTGGTAGAGCTTTAATTCGCTTGGAGTTTGTTTCGTTATATTGTAGTTAAGTCTGCGAGTGTATAACGGTGCCGCGCCATGGAGGGAAACGCCAAATATGGCGTGTTCCTGACATTCGATTTGTTGCAGTTTTATCTCGCCTCTTCCTCGTATGTTACTATGCTGCTCGGATCTTCATTCTGATAAAATCTTACTCTTTTAAAGCTTCTTTGGCAAACTTTTGGTGTGAAAATTTTTATGCTCCATTTTTAATTAATACTCTGTATTCATGAACTTATACGAATATCGATTGCACACGAAAACAATCGACTCAAATGAGGTTCATTATATTCAATAATTTAATAATAATTGCAGCATTTAATAATCTCATTGTCAAACTAAATTAAAACGGTGTTGATCAGCGAGTTCTCGGCACGAATCGGTTTCATTTCGATTAAGCGACATACGAATACCGAGTGAATCGATATCTCGTTTTATAGTTCCGTACAATATATGAGAGCAGGTTTTATGACAGGCCGTAAGCAACTCTATCACGTAATTGGCTTTAAAAAAGTAATCCATGTTAGCGGTCAGTATTTGATTATTGAGTTCACTATTTAGTTTATCTCTGGCCATCTTATTATAGGTACGATTAGAATAAATTAAGTATTCAATTATTTTGGCCTCTTGTTAGAGTTCCTGCAGCTTTATATTATGTCTAGCTATTATTTGCGTTGGCAATAAATAATTCAGTGCAAGTTATTAAAAAGTATACTTACTGATCTAAAATTATAATTGCATGTCAGCGAGTCAAACAAAGAACAAACGGAATTCTAAACTTAAATTCGGACATGTTATGACACAATGACAGGGTAACTATTACATAATAATAATAAGCTGTCATTCATTCGGATACACACCACGATCACTTTGCAATACCAATTGTTCCGTCTCAAGGCTGTGCGCCGGGATCTTTGCCAATTTAGATAAAAAATAGAATTGTTATTTATGAATGAACAGAAACTGGTTTGAAGCGAGACATCCTGATGTAACTCGCTGACTGCTTTTATGATTTTAGAATTTGTTTAACGTCGCTATAAAAACTTGAAGATGATGAATGATTAGGTAGCTAGTTTTTGTGTTCCAAATTTGAATAAATGAGGTTTAATATGTTAGAGTACTCACGATAATTACCGTAACAAATTATACTGGAACTATTTCATTGATAAGTGTAATGGCATCCTCTGAATCTCGACTCGCGTCTCGCTTCAAGTAAAAGTAGTACTCCAATTTGCGTATTCCACGCAAACGAAGTGGTTTGCAGTTATATGATACCAACTTAGAAAGTCCGTGCTGATTAAATCAAATTGCTTCATCAAGTTCTAAGATTACAACAATCATCAACGTTATTAACCCGCGTCTTATACATGAATCATATTAAGCTCTCGAGTAAAGCATTCCTAGCTTATCTTAGCGGAACTTTATTAATTTCTTTAAGAAACTTGTTCAGGAAGTTGGATGCTTCATCTTATTACGCCTTGTTACTGAAAAAGAAGGTTTTTGTTCATTTAAAAGTTATAGTCTATGGTGCGTTCTAAAAATGGTGAATCCTGACACGTCAGAGAATTTGAATTGAGAACGATTATCATAGAAAGAGGTTGTAGTTACGCATAAAGTCGTGTTGTATTGGAAACAGGACTTATTCTAAGGAGTATTGCTGATCACGTTTCAGTTTTCTTGCCTGTCTCCGATCTGTTGGGTTCTCGGAACTGCTCTTATGTCAGCCGGCGTTTTTGCACCATTATGGAGGGCCGTGACTGCGCGTGTGATTGTGTTTGCATCTCACGTCAAACGCAAGCGTGTGGTTGCACCATATGCAGACTACACTTGGAGAAAATGGATGGAAAACGTGTAGCGGGAAGTTGTTCAGCTTTTTAAGTATTTGTAGTACTGTACATATACCTTAGTAGATGCGTAATTGATAGAAACAAGAAAATATGTAATAAAAAAATCGTATTGCCAAAAAAATTAGTGATGACTGTAAAACAATACTCTCTGTGAAAGCGTCCTTTAATCAACGTAACCAGCAAAATTCAATACACATAACGACTTCAGGAAACAAAAGGCCTGAAAAAGCTCTGAGTAAATTCAGTATTGTGTACGTGAGCATTTGTGACCTAGGCATAGCCCACAGACTGCGGAACAAATTAAGCAAATAGACTATCATCATAAATTAATATTCATGGCTTCCTCAACAAATACTACAATAAACTACAGTTAAATTAACAGTTATAAATATAAACAACAGTAATGAAAGGTCTGAGATTTAACTGGCCAGCTTTTGTGTTAAGTTATAGTAATTGCTATTTTATAGTGATTTACAGTTGTCTTTTGTTAGCATCTTTGATTGTATAATCCTAACTATAATATTATAAATGTGAAAGTAACTCTGTCTGTCTGTCTGTCTGTCTGTCTGTCTTTTCTTCACGCCTAAACTACTGAACCGATTTGTGTGAAATTTGGTACAGACATAGTTTGGAACTTGAGAAAGGACATAGGATAGTTTTTATTTCAAAAAAAATAAAAAATAAAATTTATTCCGGAAATATAGCGCCATCTATTGGTCAAACCAAAAATATGCCGGAAGTCACTATTCCATGCGAACGAAGTCGCGGGCAAAAGCTAGTATTCTATATATTATCAACTATAGTATACTCATAATGAAAAGCTATATAATACATGTTATACCAATAATCAAAAGCAATAAAGTTTCATTGCCAAACTTAACACAGTCAGCCATTTAATTATTTCAGACTGCAGCGGTTAGATCAAAGCGACCGCTAGTCCTGTCTATATGTTCGTGTGTCAATGTCTAGGCTAAATAGTTTAGATTCTAACGTTGATTACTTCCTTTAACAAACGTTTGAATGGAAGCCATTATTTATCTTTACACAAGGCTTGTTGTTATTAACTAACTATTGCTTCGAAATCAATTTTTGTTTATTGCCTATAAAATATTATTTTATTGTGCACTAACTTTACTTTTAAGTTGTATGTAGTAATCAAAAGGGCAATTTGCTTTGTTACCTATGTTAGGGGAGTCTCAAACTTTCATATAAAACTATTCGATAATATTGTATTTATTGTATCTAAATATAAAAATAAATTTATGAAAAAAAAAAACTAATTTACTATATACCATCCGGGATCGGGAAAAAGTTAGTATAAAAAAATTAAGGTTACTGACAAAATCAACCCAAAATAGTACATTTTCCGTCTTATATACTCGAAACTGCAAACCATCTTATGATTACCAGCCATCAAACTTATTCACAAAGTTCATATTACTTTGCACATAATACAGTCGACATAAAGTGTTCGTTTTCAATAGCGGGAGATACCCATAACTCTTGGAAGACAAGCCATACGGAATTGCAATGTCAATGGTTGAATACTGAACTGCCTTCTGCAAGACGAAGATTTATTCCGATATTGATGTTTGAGTAATTGCTTTAAGGGTACGTCAGAGGAAATTAACGTGTTCATCTTTTAAGTGTAGGTGCATACTGTAGACTAAACTGTCAGCCGACTTCTGGCCCAAGTACTTGAAAAACATATTTCTGAAAATCGCGAATTCAATCAAAGTTTTTTGTCGGTCTGAATCCAGCAAAAACCTGATCGTTGTTACGTGTGTATTTCTATTCGGCTGCGTTCAAACCAAACTGACTGTCAGCCGCCGAAAATCAGCGTCTATGCGTATAACTTACGGCATTATTTTATAGTTTATCTTCGGTTAGATGTTAACGATAAAGTGAATGTGTATGGAAATACAATAAACTGCGTAACAGTCTGACAGTCAGTTTGGTTTGAACGCAGCCCTCATCTTCATACTGATTTATGAGTCCAAACCAACTATCGGCCGACTTAAAGTTTGAAGTGTGCGCGCTTTCTAAAGGATGGTTAGCAAGCATTGTGTTGATATGGGTCAGGATGCCTGATTGTTTCGCTTAGTTCCTACCTCATTGTTTGTGATTGAATGATTGTTTCAGGAGAAAGTTCTGGATTCGTGGATTTGAAATTCGAACGATTGATGGAATTGTTGTGGAATTGCGGATTTGAAATTGGAATTGATGAGAATGTTGGCTTGATTTGATTGGAGCTTCCGTGATTCCGTGATGGTTTGATTTCTTGCTTCATCTCGACACGTGCCCTCTAGTTTTCAGAAAAGAGTGTTTCAATGTGAAAGTTTACGTAATTAATAGCTTACAAGGCAGTACATTCTACTATAAGTACTATACAGTACTATAAGTTAGAAAAATGGAAATAAACAGAGGAATAGTTCAATTTTGTTGTTCCACAAGTCAAAATATCACACAACATAGTAACAGCAATTCCGTCTGAAACAATCAAGTTTGTGTAAAACAGCTCAGTTTACGACCTCGAAGAAGCGACAATAACGCATTGTATTGTCTACATTGACAGGCAGGAGCGATCAGTTCAAAGCGACTGACAATGTAAGCGCGCAATGGATAAACTGCAAATTGAATAGACAATGTTATTTATGATCGAGTTGTGAATGCCACAACTTTGATGTTCGTGGAGTTTGTACGGAGGTTCCAATTGTTACAAGTTTCGTGTCAGTGTTTATGAATTTAGCTTGGGGTTTAGGATCTGTTTAGCGTTTATGCAGCCGGTTTGATAACGGTTTTGGTCAGATGTTAAGCTAGGCTACGTACGAAATATACCAAAAAGACGACATTATTTATCGTCAACAACCTTCTGTGAAGTCTCTATAGCTATTTGGTCTGATCTAAATAAGTTAACTGTATCTACTTCTATCGAAATTTCATTCATAACGTTATTACTCCCATTCATAAACACACCTACACTCAAACCAATTTCAAGCACCTCCATTGATATAACACCTCTTTTTGATAATCTTCACCTTAAACCTCAATTGCCCAATCTTAAACACGGCACTTAAACTAAGTGTCACCTTTCTCACGATATCTTAGGGTGCGTCCACATCTGGCGAATGCGCCGCGAATGCGCAGCACGCGAGCCGATCGCGAGCTGTCCGCGAGCTGCGCGCGTGCATTTTTGTTCGTGCGCCGCTTCTGCGCCGCACGCGCGCAGCTCGCGCGCGACCTAAGCGCCGCACGCGAGCGGCGCGCAGGCGGCGCGCGACGTCTGCCATCTTCGATAGTACTGAGCCAATATACGGAACTGTAAGGGCGAGAACTGATTGCGCGCAGATCGCGCGCAGATCGCGCGCCGCTCGCGCGCTCTATACGAGCCTTGCGTGAGTTGCGCTAAAGAGGCGCACCGAACTATTGCAGTGACTGCACGCGCGCAGCTCGCGGACAGCTCGCGATCGGCTCGCGTGCTGCGCATTCGCGGCGCATTCGCCAGATGTGGACGCACCCTTACACGAGCGGACTATGTAATGACAATAATTTGACGTTAAACTACAATGTTGTGGATACCTGGTCACCTGTGGTCAGCAATGTCGATTAAAGTAGGTATGTTATGTGTGTCCTCACCCTAAATTGAATGTTACTTGTAAATGGATATTTTGACACTTTCTGTAACTTTTTGGGGCTTTAGAAAGAGCGCGTTAGAAAACTGCAGCAAGTTAACAGATTGCTTGATATGTCAGTAGTATAATTTGATGAAAGTGCATTGCAGAGGGTCTGATTGCTTGATATATCAGAAGTCTAATTTGATGAAAGTACGATGTGCTAATCTTTGTGAATGTCTAAGATATGTAACAAAACCATATTTCATATTGGTTATTCCATAACACGATGTTTATGTTTTCAAATTATATAAGACGTTATAATATACCTACTATGGTAATCCAAAAACTGTGTCGTCTCAACAGAAGTTCGTTTAAGATTTTTGTGTCATCTACATCAGCATTTGGCTATCGCTCAGCAATCATCGCTTTCTTAGTGGCCAGCAAATATGGAGCGCTATGTAATTCGTACTTTTCCTTAATGTCTCAATATGGACACCAAAATCCAAGATTATGAAGATAAAATTAAACTGGTACTGTTAACACGATTCTTGAGTATTCTCACATCAAAATGTGTGAAAGAGAAAATAAAACGCTTCAAAGTAGCAAAATTACCGGTTTATTAAGCAAAATATTGTGTTAAATGTCCATAATTTCGGATTAAGAAAATGCGTCTTTAACATTACATGACTTGTAAATGAGGTAGGTATATTAAACAAAACAAAAGTAAACATTTCAAAACCAAGAGATGTAAGATTAAGGTATCCTGTTCTGTAGGTACTCAAACTGTAGAGACATAACCTCCTCCTTTTTGGGAAGTCGGTTAAAAAGCTTCTTATTGTAAACAATGGCCCAGAAACATTTTTCAGACAGAAATAAGGTTTTAAACCTCTATGGCTACTTCAACAAAAGCAGAGCTTCCTAACACAGCTTTTCGCATTCCAAATTCGAAAGTCCCGTAAACCGACTGCGTGTTTCAGTGACATGAAGTAGTTATCAGTACAAATGGGTCACTGTTCTCAATTCGCTTATCACCACGATTGAGATCTACTCGGCCAGCCATCGACTCTCTTAATCTTATCAGTCAATGCTCTCGTCATAAATTTACTCACGTAGTTAGTTTTACTGTGTCATTTTATATGTCTCAGTACTTTTGTAAAAAGCTGACTGCTCAGTGATTCTCATCGTGTATGATTATAATGCTTTCTGCAGTAAAAAATGTATTTCTCTCTTTCCCAGGTTTCAATTTGTTTTCAACCTTCATCATTTGTACCTTATTCCGTCATAAGTAAGTCAGTTCATCATTTCAATCCAGAGACTTTTATTACCACACTTTTTGTCTGTTAATGACCTCCCAAGAAAGTTCCCAGCATCTCATAAAACAATCATCCAGTTCCTCTCGCGGTGTTTCCAAAGGAACAAGAGTAAACATGCAGGCATTTCCTCGAAGATAAACCACTCATAAACGCTCTCATTAAGATAAGCAGTGTTAATTTCTTAAGAAACTATTAAGCGGCGTCTGTGATATTAAAACTTTTAAACCTGACCTTTGTAGAGTTTATGGTCGGTGAAGATTTTTTTTTTGATGTTTTGCCTGTCAACTTTGACGTTGACGTGTCATGTGTCAAAGTAGCCTAGCCGATGGTAGTAGTTCAAAAACGCCATAAAGATTTCAAAGATTTTAGAGCTGTTTTGGGGGCTTTAAAGCAAAACAATAAATCTCGTTTTCGGACGAAACAACAATTAAATTATTCAGTTCACAGATAAAACAAAAAAGAGAAGGAGCGACATTCTGGTTGCGCAACTGATCACTATCCTGTCATGTTACATCACAGCGAGCATGTTGTATGTAAAATGCAAAAATAGAGCCAACCTCTTTATATGGCAATGGCAGGTTAACATGACCGTCACTGGTCAGGTCGGTAGCTGCTATGATTTTCTATCAAGTCACATAGGAATGAGGATAAAATAAGGATACTCGCATTACCAATTGCTTATTTTAATTTCTCAGAGGAACAAGGGACATTGACACATGACAGGTTGTAAAAACACCACTATTCTGCTGGACTGTTTAGTCTGTGGCTCGTTCATGAAATGAAATACCAAACAATTATTTAAATACTAGCTTCTGCCCGCGACTTCGTACGCGGATCCTGTCCCTTATGCCAGCGACTACGGGGTCAGCAAAATCAAAGATCTGAATCGTCTGATATTGAATTTAAGGGAGCGTTGGCTTGAAAACAACGGAATACGCATAGCCATTAGAAACGTTCCATATATTTAATTTTTGTACTTCAACGGCAAAAGCACAGCAGACTAAACAAAACGCCAAGAACTGAACCGCAATAGACGTGACCATAGCGATAAATAAAAGTAGTGATTCTAATTAGTCCGCATTTAAGTTGTGTGTGGCAAAAATATTACACGTATTATTACGTAAAAAAACATTAAATGTTACTGAGATGACAAAGTCGTGATGACTTAGTGGAAGTCGTGGTGGTTTAGTGGGTAGAGAACCAATCTCTCAAGTATGAGCGTGCGTCTTTGATTCCAGATCTGGCAAGTACCTGCCAATGCAACTTTTCTAAGTTCGTATGTACTTTCTACGTATATTTTGGATACCAATGACCGTTATTTGGAGGGGATGTTAAACTGTGGGTTGTCATTGAACATTCTTGGCAGTCGTTATGAGTAGTCAGAAGCCAGTAAGTCTAACCAGTTTTACCAAGGGGTGTTGGGTTGAGCGGTTAACCGGGTTGTGGAGGTCAGATAGGGAGTCGCTCCTTGTAAAACACTGGTACTCAGTTGCATCGTGACTGGAAGTCGACCCTAACATAATTGGGACAAAGGCTCTTGAGATAATAACGACAATAATAATGAGATATAAGCTCCGCAGGACATCTGAGGCTGATGACGGGGAGTAGCGACCCCGCGGGGCATATATACTGAGTTCTCCAGGGAGAGTATACTGTCCCCCATCTCCGGCCGGTCGGAGTGAACCATGACGGGGGTAGGTCTCAACCCTCTGGCTTGGCTTGACCGTCAGACTGACAGAGTGGAGTCGCTAGAGCAGGGTTAGTAGCCCTGCTCGGAGGATAGGTGCCTCGTGGTAAGTGACCCACAGGGAGCGCGTAATCTGCGTCTAAAATCCGCCGAGGTATCCTCACACTTCTTGTTGCCCTCTTGTTGCTATTCAGTGACTGATTCCCGGGGGCCCAGTAAGTGAGCTGGCGAGTCTCCACCTGCCATTTTTACATGTATCTAATACATTGTCATCGGCAGGTGCCATAGTTCCCGTAGTTTCCCCATTCCTAGTCCAATAGCATCCCATCACAATAGGCCCAAGTAGTATTCATTCACAGTTAGCAATGGTATAACACAGAACCGGGGATTGTTTTTTCTTTTTAACGACGCCCACCGGGGATTGTCCTTGGGTTCATTTCTATAGTGTATAAAGGGATAATCGTCGGTTTTGTGTCACCATTTCATTAAAGTTGTCTCAAAAGGGCTTCAGCGTGTTGGCTTCGGCCCCACGTTTTCCTCCCGAAAATTCGGAACTCTGCAGTCCCGAGGTCTGGAAGAGACATACAAAATAATAATGAGATATATATAACGCAACAAATTCGGAGAGTGACTCGTGACAGAGGGGCTCGTGACGCCACGTCTAGGTATGTAATTTGTACTAAGCAGTGACTTAACACAAAATTTAAGCGTGTTATATCTTCCTTATTATTTGTTAGTGAGAAGGAGAAAAGAAAAAATACGTGTCCATTATTTTAGGGTTATCTAAAAGACGGACTTTTTTGATTCACCATACCTATTTCATAACATTCATTTCTATACATTTCAAGTGTAGTATTGCTCTTGAAGTTCCACATCAGGTGTTCCAGATCTTCGATGTTTATACGTCAATAGAGAGTGCTTATCAGATTGAACCACTTTTGCTAAAACGTTATACCTCTATATGCTATAGTCTTACTGGGCCCCTGGAGTTCCACATCAGGTGTTTTAGATCTTCAATTTGTATAAGTCAATAGAAAGTGCTTATCAAATTGAACAACTTTTGCTAAAACGTCATACCTGTATATGGTACAGAAAAACTGGGCTCTTGGGGTTCCACATCAGGTGTTCCAGATCTTAAAATTTATTATCTCAGCTGAAAATGCTCATCAAATGAAACAATTTTTGCCACGGCACCATATTTGTATCTTTTATAGTTTTATTGGTCTGTTGGAGTTCTGCATCAGGTCTTCAAGTTTCGAAGATAAATTATAGCCTATATGTTGACCAGGCCTAATACTGATACAACAAAGAAAAAATCATTGAAATCCGTTCAGTAGTTCGGAAGATTAGCGTGTACAAACAAACAGACATACAGACATACAGACATACAGACAAACAGACATAATTTTTTTTTTGGATTTGTGCTCCATTACTGTTTCTAAACCCCACCCAATTATTATTTTTTAAATATATTCAATGTACAGACACAGTTTTTTTACAGATTTATTATATGTATAGATAAATTGAACAACGTAAAATATTCAAAGGAAATAAATCTTTACACGGCAATAAAGCCTGCGTAGTTATTGTAATAACAACAGAAAGTTTTATGGGCGACTAATGAATATTCCCAATTCAATTAACACCTACATAAAATAATAACGTTAACAAACTGTTGAATAACAAATCTTAATATAATAAACTATGTTGGCGCCATTAGTTACGGCATTGACCAACCCCTGCTGAGCATAACCGACCGAAACCACTATCATATATATTCTGTTATGAATTAATTGACATTTACAACCTTTTTGTATTTATTCGTATTGTTAAAATAATCGGGTGTATCCGAAATTATGGCCATTGTCACGGAATTCTATTTTGAATTTGGAAACCATGCCAGACGGCAGACATTCACGGTTCTCGTTATGTCAATATATCGCGCCATTTTATTCAATTTATTTGAAAATGGAAATGGTACATTCTGTTTTGAAATCTTATTTTTAATGATTTTTAATTTAAAATTTTACGACGCATTTAATTGCTTAATGAGCAATTAAATGCAGCACCATCCAGCACCTCTCGAGTATGAGAGCGCGGGTTCGATTCCAAGACAGGCAAGTACCAATGCAACTTTTCTAAGTTTGTATGTACTTTCTAAGTGTAGCTTAGACACCAAATGACTGTGTTTCGGATGGCACGTTAAACTGTAGGTCCCGGCTGTCATTGAACATCCTTGGCAGTCGTTACGGGTAGTCAGAAGCCAGTAAGTCTGACACCAGTCTAATCAAGGGGTATCGGGTTGCCTGGGTAACTGGGTTGAGGAGGTCAGATAGGCAGTCGCTTCTTGTAAAGCACTGGTACTCAGCTGAATCCGGTTAGACTGGAAGCCGACCCCAACATAGTTGGGAAAAGGCTCGGAGGATGGATTTAATTGCTTAATGGAAAATGTGTGTAAAACTTGAGTTTATTGCATTTATTTTGTATCAAGAGCGACAGTATGCTACTGTACATTATTGACATAATAATCTACATACTAGAAGCGAGGACTTAAAATAATGTAGCGCATTTTATTGCCCAATATAAGAGCAGGTGCATACTTAAGTACCTAATTACTTTGAATATAATTTTTGCGTTTACCATAACTAACTTGTATGTAATTTGACTCTAGCACAATTCCACAGAAGTCAATATTGCTGTATATTTTAACATTATTGTAGAATATTGGTTTACAAAATGAACACATACCACAATAATTTAAATAATTGCGCTGTCTGTCAGTTCATTGTAGCGTGAAATATGATAATAAACATTGTTCTAACCTTCGGCCATAGAGATTAACACCTGAGAATGAGTCTATGCCTGCAGCTACACAATTGTTGTCACCAAGTCCGCGTAATAAATATAAGATAATATAAATTTTCCTGTGGTCACATTCTTGAAATTGACATCCTATCAAATAATGATAAAGCTACTAAAATGTAATGGACAATTTCGCCACCTTCAAAAAGTACCTATATATATAGTTGTCAAAGTACCAGATTCTCCTATTAGAAGTACGTCAAAACTATTTTCATCAATCAGGATCAACATAGGCCGTATAATAATTCCCATAAAGAAATACAAATATGTCACAGGCATAAAAAAACAATCCTCATTTTGTTTTTCGAACACAATAACTCCACTCAAATAAAGCCAGTCCCACACTACTGCACAATCAGAGTATTGAACTCGAGAGATGCGCTCACACCGCGTTATTAGCGAAACGAGAATTAAAAATAAAAGAAGTAGAAACCAGTCTACACGCCCACACCGCCATCGGCTGGTCAGACCAGACCTTTATATCTAGAATTGCTTATTTATTGCCTGCTTACGAAGCTGTATCGGCATCGTTTTCAATCATTCTGATTTTCAAGGATAAAGGAACAATAAGTCTCGCACTGTTGTTTTTAAAAATGGAATGAAAGTGAAGGTTTGCATGACTGTCAAAATTAGTCCGCCATATTGACTATAGTTTCGGCTTTTTCCTTAACTGAATTACCTATTACTGTTCTCTCATTTTATCAATAACTAGCTTCCGCCAGCGGCTTCGCCCGCGTGGTATGTTGATAAAAAGTAGCCTATGTGTTAATCCAGGGTATCACCTGTCTTCATACCAAATTTCAATCAAATCGGTCCAGCCGTTTTTGTGTGATTGAATAACAAACATACATCCATACATTCTCACAAACTTTCACATTTATAATATAAGTAGGATATATTTTGACACGTGTTTGCGGTACTATTAAATGAAATACTAATTTTCTTTGTAAGTTTTGGACGATTCTCATTGGTTTGATCATAAGTTCGATTCGACACACATTTCACAACGTGTAACGTCAATAAAATAGAATTGTTCGTTCCATTTTTAAAACAATTTTCGGTTGATTTGGTTTCATTTGATACAGCATGTTGCTAGCGATATCAGTTGTATTATTGAAAGAGTTTTAATTCATACGCGTAGATTAAAAAAAATCACAATATGTACGGTTCATTACAAGTTCTAAAAATATAAACATTTTAAGATAATTCTATAGGAAATGGATACAATAAAATAGCCAAGTTTTGTTTCCGTGTTTTCATCTAAATATTAAGTAACATTTAAAAATAAAAGATAAACCTCAGGCAAAAGTGTTCTAAAATCTAACATAAATCAGAAAATAGTAGTAATAGAATTCTTAAAAGATCTTTTTCTAAAGTCACTTAACAGCATCCTCGGTTTCACATCCCATCATTAAATCATTATCATTGAAGTGTAATTCATTAATGTAATGGTTATACGTATTAAACGGAACTTGTTTGAAAGCAAATTATTTAATTCGCCCACTCGTCATGTAGGCGAGATAACTGAGGACGCAAGATTATCTAATATCCGGCCATAAACACTTTTGAATAAAACCTTGAACTTCAAGAAGAGCTGTGATGTCAAAAATGTATTTTTACGATGTCATTGTGCAAAGACCAGTTATTTTGAAGCTTGCATCATATCTGCAATTAAACAGTCAAAATATAAACTGATGTAATTACTTTAAGTTGGATTAAAATTCCAACTTTTTTTGTCACAAGCTTGAAGTGACAGATAAACCGAAACATAATACCGCCGTTTCATACTGAGAGTGACAGTAAGTAAGTACGATAAAATAAAGTCTGCGAAGTAATATTAGGTTTTGATAAGGTTACATTTTTTCTATTATTATTTCTGTATATGTCTAATTTTAAGTTTGTGTATGCGTCTTTTGTTGCGATTATAAAATTATTATTTATAAAATTTATTTTCTTTCTTTCTTTTTCTTTCAAACGAAAACTTCAGACGAACTGACCACCCTACAAACTATAAGTACCACAAAATTGCACACATTCATCTTGGCTTGCATTTTGCGGATATCCTGTAGGTGACGTCTTAACGTACGTAAAGTTATAAATCATACCGTATGTTATGGTGATAATGACCCCCTGGGCCGCGTCGCGGGGCCCCCAGTTATGGGCCCAAACCCGCTGGGCGCAAACCTCGCTATTATGAACAGGTGAATCGAGAGTAAGCTACCGAATCTTTAAGAGCTATTAAATATAATGATCATGTGTAAAGAATTTGTAATTAAAATACCGTTTGATGAAGTCGTTAATGTGTGTAGTCAAGTTTATGTTGTAGGTAAGATGTTTCTATCTTTGTGGTTACATACAAATGCCACAATCGTCATATAACTTGACAATTAAAGAAAATTGAATTCACCAGAATATGATGACATGGAAATACCAGAAAACAGAGCAGTAAACTTTAATTTGAGGAACAATATTTGAGACGATAGAAACGATGTTAAATCTAGACTTACAACTAAAAGTACACTTACAATTAATATTAATAAGCACAAATAAAACCCACACAAACAAACAGCTTTAACAACACAAAACGACAAAGGCTATCAACTGAACATCCATATAACAACTGCAGAGGTTTTATTACAAGTCCAAAGGTTGTTCAAACAAATATGTAATTGCATTAAGTGCATGTTAGCTAAGTTTATACGAAACTAACAAGAACCGCTCGAAGCTGGGCTTCGCAATTTCTATTAACAATAATTTGCATGCGTGTCTGTTCGGTCTAATCGAATGACTTTTAAGCTTTTCGTAACACAGGATTAGTATTCCAGAATGTTCAGTCTTTGGATCTACGTACTTAGTTGTAGACGCTAAGACAGATAAAATGTTGACAAGAGGTAGGATTTTTTTACACATTATTTCTGAACTTGCTTCAAAATTGCAGCTCTGTAAAAGCTGACCTGTGGAAGCAAAGTGAATTATTCCATTCTTTTGGGGTCCACTCTTAGTGCTTTGTCAAAATCACAGTTGAAGAATGGGAATTCTCATATAGTACATAGTAAAAATTTCCCACAGATGTCAGTCCCACTATAGGTGGCACACCAATACAGATTGTGCCCAGATGGCCAACTGACAATCTGGTTGTAATCCGATACCATTCTATGCAGCAGGACTCAATAGAATGACTTATGTACGACCTTTACTCAACCATTGTTGTTTGGCTAGACAAAACTTGATCTGCAACAATAGCCTGTCACAAATTAATGATGTTGAATCATTGTGCCAATTATTCTGTGTTGGTATTAAATTGTGATCTACCTACGCCTGCTGTGTTCAATAGTCATAACATACCACATACCTTAATGTCATTGAATGCATCTGCAACTCATTTACAACCTGTATATATCAAAACAACACAGTAAAACGTATGTCTGAGGTTGTCATGATCGTTTGCACGCTCATCCTCATAATTATATTACTGCTTAAACGGGTTTAAATATAATCTTCTTGGTAACTTTTTATTCTTCTGCACTATTGCCTAATTACAAAGAACTGTTGTGACTAACTTGTAAGTGGAAGAGTTTGTTTGTTTAAGCTCGCTAATGTCTAATGAAATTTTTGGTATGATTTGAATTATTTCTGTTTTAGATAGCCCATTTATCAGAGAAGGCAATATTTTTTTTCCGTTAGAATGCCGGTAAAAACTCTAGTATAAGCTTTCTTCATAACCAAAGCCCTTCATCCTCCTTCATCCTGACTAAATACAGATTGCATCGACAAAGTTCTAAATACCTATCGATCGTTTCATCGAGAGTGTGACACGAGATAATTCCCGTGTCCCGTGTCCGTCCCGTATACTGCCCGATTATGCAAATGACACGATATCAGTTCACTAACTGGCAAGCTGTAGGTAGTGTTGTGTTAGGCTGTGTTTATATAACGTATGGTCAATGGTTTAGGCTTCATGAAAGGTAAAATTGTCGTCCAGGTGATATTAGGAGGGATCTCAGTATCAATAACATTTGTGTTAATGGCCAGTAATGATGTATTTAAAGAAACCTTGATTTTTGCCATGTTCCCGAAGAGTTTGTAATTGAAGATCCATATTCTGCATTCAATTTTGAGTCAGATAGTCAAAAACAAAAGAATAACATTGGTGATTTTTCTTGAGGATATTACCCTTAATAATTAAAGCTTACAACTATTTCTCTTTCGAAGTTCTAAATTGAATAATCCGTTACAATAAAGGTGTCTAATCATATTACCGTAAACACAGCTTACGTCCACGAAGCATGTACGCCACGGGTTTAATCGTGAAATTATATAATAATATGAAATAGCCCGGTTGTACTAGAAGCGTAATTGGCTCAGCAATGGACAAGTGATAGCCGTGGTAAGTGCGAATAAGCTACCTACTGCTTGCATTTTTAATAAGCTTCATAATACTGAGGTCCTGGGAACGGGATCTTGTAATGGTGCAAATATTTGCTGGGTAGAAACTAGGTAATGGTTAATGTTCATCAAATTATTGATACCATGGTTGTCGACAATACCAGACTTGCTTCCTCGGGAACGATGAAACACGTTGGATATTTTGGTCCTTTGTGTATATTTAAAAACTGTACTTACCTCGAAAAAGGTTGAAGCCTCAACGTTCTTCAATAAAGATTGTAAGCCTCTAGTCCTGTCGTCTTCTGTAGCCAAAATCATGTCCTATATACCTTCCTATGTCGTCTACGTTCGTGTAGATAATGTTCTACAGCTGCCAGTAATTTGCGGTGACCACTGCTGTATGGAACGGCTTACATAGTCATACCACACTTGATGGTGTTGGTTATTACTGCTAATAAAGTTAGTACCTGTAGTTCAGAGGTCAAACAAAATCTTGACTAACGGTGGTTGTAGTGGTTTATCAACCTATGACGGTGTTGCTACTGCAATGGCTGTCTAAGAGATTTTGACGATGATCTTTTGTTTTAAAATATAATTTCAGTAGCTCAGGCTAAAGTTGTACATTGACAGAATGAAGTTAAACTTCGTTGCTGTTGTAATCCTTTTGCAAAATATTTAACCAATGTGAAAAACATTAATCAGCATTTCGTTTTAAAACGAATTTAAATTCCACATATTTCCATTCACAATCTCATAAAAATATATTCACCACAATACTCGAACACCACAATTAATATTTAAAACATTTATTTCAATAATTTCCAATTAAAATGCTGCGTTTCTGAAAATGCACAATGTATTCTCATTTCATATAAACGCTTTGCTATAAAACGGTTGGTCGCGTCGAGTGATTCGATAATAACAACGTAACATGCAATAATCTTCTATTAAAAGGTTTTAATAATATTATGTAGCGGGTAACATGGACTCAAGGGCTGCCACTATTGATAATGGTTATGGATTTGAAAGAAATATAGGTAGGTAATGGATGAAATGACATATTCGAAATAACTGTTTTGGTATGAATAAAAAACATTGAATGTCCCTCGAAGTCCAATATATTCTAAAATCGTTACTAAGTACATATAAACAAAAAGGACCATACGTGCTTACATAGGTATATTACCTACTAACAATGTAACATTTGAAAGACCTCTAAGCTTCTAAAAACATTACACACCCAACATAAGTGTGTCATCTCACAGGATCCTTTCACATAACCCTTACGGCATTAAAATCTAGCTGCTGTCGCGTCTGATTGGTTAATTTCATCGTTATGGCATAAAGCGCACCCGGCTAGCATACACACGGCCCGATTATGCAAATTTGCGGATAACCGCCGCTCCCGCCGGCCTACGGTATCCATGACAGTTTAGACAGGTGCAGAAAAAACTGCTAAACCATTAATTGCCTTCGTAATTAGAATTAGTCTCTCGGATCCTGTTCGTCAATGAAGCAACATCGCATTTGCATGAACTAATTAGCGAGGAATGTTTTCTACATCATGCTTAATTGAAGAACATACCTGCGCTTCGCAAGCTCCCTTCAATTTCGTCAATAGTACTCATGCAACTGCATATGAGAAGAACTTCAGTTCCGCATATGACATCATCCGCATACCAGACCTCCATAAAGATAACCAGTGTAGCAATGACGTGTTAAACTTGCCAACACATCCACGCAACCAGAAGCAATCAAAACAATCACTTCCCTCTCGTCTTGAAATAACCGCGGAAGATTTCGATCTCTAGATAATCCGTAGACTTGAGAATCATATCTGTAGTATCGCTAAGCACTCGCTTGGAACATCGTTGTCTCAGCGTCGGGAAGGCTCCGTACAATTCGCACTTTGCATTGAAAGCGGCTCCCAGCGGCCTATAGGATTAGGGCATCATAAATAGTAGTAACAATAGCATTAACTCGCCAGCCTCCGTGTTACGCCTAGCCCTATTGTATTTTAAGTAGATAAAAGACTCGGATTGTGGTAATCGATTAGACTGTAGCAGTGGTTTATTTGTTGAGCAATTGTGGGATGCTTGTTTGTATAATTTGTGATTGGATCGAGGAAGATGATTGTGAATTATCAGAGATGGGTTTAAAAAAGGAAATACCAAAAGGTCTCCTTAAATATTTAATAGTCATTGCAGTATTTCGAATTGTAACATTGACATATAAATTCAGATAACAAACTAAAGCACGACGAATCGTGGATCGTAAATAAAGGCAAATATTTGCCAGTCTTTCACAATGAATACCTACTCTGATCTTAAAGGAGATTTGCAATCACACTCCGGGCCATTCATAACACGTGCTAGCTCGTAAATTCTAAACTGTTCTTCCCAATAAAGTGAAACAAAAACATTCCGAAGTTGATCAGTGAGACAACATCGATGACCGTATGGTAATGAGGTCTATTGAGGTCCAAATAGGTAACATAATTATGCGCGGCCCGTCGGCGGCTGAATGCGCATCCACCTGACTGCGGGCTATTCAAGTGAGTGGACGTCTTAGAGGAAAGGTGCAAGATGTGGGTGAAAGCGGGGCCAATGTGTTACTGAAAACTTTGAATATGTATATCACACTAGCTTCTGCCAGCGGTTTCACCCGCATCCCGTGGGAACCTCTGCACGAACCCGGATAAAAAGTAGCCTATAGCCTTCCTCGATAAATGGGCTATCTAACACCGAAAGAATTGTTCAAATCGGACCAGTAGTTCCCGAGATTAGCGCGTTCAAACAAACAAACTCTTCAGCTTTATAATGTTAGTATAGATTTAAACGTGGAGTACAAGGAACGAAAGTGCAGTGATTGCCCGCTCGCTTGACATTGCCAGGCTCATCTGCGGTAACAAACCATCAATTAGTAATTAGCTTAGCCACTACAAAACTCGGTCATTACTGTGGCAAGTCAGCATACTTTTAGAAACAGGAGAAAGGAAGAAAAAAGGGTTCATTGCTTGATAAACGCATAACATACCTAACAATAAAAATATAAAAGGAATATATGCTTCACAAATTTCTCGTTACTTGGGCCATCCGGGAAGATTTCAACGATTCAGTGGACAATGGAGGACAAACATTGAGCAATGTGTCAGTTGTCACTCACAACTGGGAACTAAATTGTAATTCTAAACATATGCCTGATCTTACAGAATGGAATATATCTGGGAATGTTACGATCAATAAGCATAACTGTTTTCTACTTTTATGGAGACGCGGAGTTTGTGTTTGTCAAATGTTTGTGTGACGAAACATTTTGGTAGAAAGTTTCAATATTATTTATTTGTGGACACCATAATGTTAATTTTATGGTTAATATATAAATAGTATTGAGTTTTTATATTATATTCGTTCTTTAGATGAGCGCGTCGATGGTATTTGGTCATCAGTAACAAGAGGTAGGAACGTAAAATATATAGATACTACTTCATATCACCAAATCAGAAACATACAATAAATATTTCCAAACTTACATACTTCCCACAGACCTTACACTTAACTTGACTACTTTCACAGAACATTACTCTTTATAATGTTGAGTGTTATAACAAAAGCGATACACTATACCAGTGACGTTCCCACAATTTTAAGCTGAGCGCAATAGCGTCCCAAAATATATGACGTTAAATTAACTAGTTGAAGCTAATATGCCCAAAAAAATTGATATATTTTTTTAAGTACTCGTAGTTTAACTTCAATATGTACTTATCTAAGAAATGCTGTAAAAGAATATTTAAAAGGACATAATCTCATAATCCCACAGTGGCAAGTTTCGTGGTTCAATTCCCACAGACAGCAAATATTTGTATGGTCTACAGTAAAGTGTTTTAGGTGTAACTAGGAAAAATCAAATACACACTCAAGATATTTGTATTTGTACACCCACGATTTAAAGGAAGTTCCTTTTGTCCCATACCATTTCTTTACTGATGGAATTTCCTCGATAATCCCTTAAAATATTACTACGAAAATAAGTTAATAAAATAATATAATATTTTGTGGTATATTAATCAACGTTGAAAGGATAACCGCCTAACCGATTACTGCTGTTTTTCACACGGATTTTTTCTACCACATTCCATTTGAAATATAAAAATAAATAATTAAGCTTCAAAGGTAACCTGAGACCATTAATTATATATGTTTTGGCACATTCTGGGCCTAAAATCGTATTTTGTTGAGCCAGCCGAGTTCACCGCTGGCTTTGTGACCCGCTCCCACAATCCGTCGTGTTATCCATTTGTAACCACGCTAATCTCTTGAACAGATTATTCCGTTACATCATACATTAATTATGTCAAATGTTTAATTAATAAAGGAGCTCAGTCGGTTTTCGAGTTCGTTTGATGCTTCAGAATTCGGTAAGTCTGAGGTTAATTATCACTTTGTAATCAATTAGATCTCAGTGGCGTGCACTTGGAGAGGCCTATGTCCAGCAGTGGACTGCGATGGGCTGATGATGATGATGATGATGAAGCTTAAACCCTGTCTGATGAAATTGTGTTAAATGAAAATCTTTTAACGAATGTAGGTGGGACCGAATTTACAACTGAATTTTAAATTCGTAATTAACTGATTGAGTCTCTTGCGAAAAGTAATGGAATAATCCTGAATGATATACAGTACTTTTGGGTTTACCTTACTTTTGTGAAGTGTAATTCGGAAAATAATAGGGCTTATCATAATAGTCTTGAACTTTTTGATAAGGAATAATCTTGGCTTAACCCCTCACTTCTCTTGTCCATATAGGTACATCATAAAAAAAGGTGTATATTTAGCCGCGAATAAATTAATTCCAACAAAACACTGTCGCCGTTTCAAACAACACTGTGCCATTTACAGAAAATCAAATCAAATCGTACCGTCAAAGGCTACGCGCGCGCATACATAATTCAAAGGACGTTTCAACTAGTCCCTGTAATTACGATGTTGAATATATTACGGAGCACTCGAGGATCTCCTTAAATATATTATGTGCTATAAATAAGAACGGGTCGTTTGACAAATTGTATAAGAAAGTCGCAAGGATTTTGCGTTGACGGACATGAGGGGAATTTTAATTCTGGAATGCATGAAGGTAATGAGTGGGTTTGGTTCTTCTTTTTACGTGAACTAAAATAGATATTTAGTGTTCCTTTGTTTTGCCATTAAGAGGACAAAAACGATAGATTACCTAAAGTAGAGCTTTTAGTGTTTTCAACTATGAGAAAATGGCACTACTTTTTGTTTCCATGTTTATGTTTATGAGCACTTTTCACAAAGCAAAATGTGTGCCAAATAATTATACATCAGCTGAGTTTTTCTCGGTCATAATTAGACGTTGTAAGAACTAGCACTAATTTGAAAATAAATAAATCCCGTAAAATATCTTAGTTCCTGACTATTTCATAAATAAATACAATTTCCATTCTATGTACAGAAAACCTGTTGCACTGAACAAATTGATCTACATAAATATTAATTTCCGATGGCTAATCGTCCAGCTCATAAAATTAATTAGAGTCGACCATAAAACAGATTAATTACAATAATTGTAAAGTGCTTTCTAATTTCAGTTCAACATAAAAATTATCATCAGTGTAATATCGGTCTCATTAATCCAATTACAGTAGATTATACATTGAATAATTAGCTAATTGCGGTATATAAATATTCATAAAGTAAAACATTATTTCTGAACCGATATCGCGAATTATGAAATAATTATTCGGAATAAATCAAGGGTATAAAAATGTACCTTTGCGTAGGAGTGGGTTAAAATCGTTGAGTTTCGTGCGTGGGTTGTAAAATTTTATTGATGGAAAGGGTTATTAAAACGAAAGGTGTTCTGGGCTTTTAATATTGAGTAGCTCGTGTCTATGTGCTAAAATATAATATATATAGGCGATCGTGGGAAAATTAACTTTTACTATTGTTTTAATGGATCTATGGAAAAAATGAAGATCAGACAGATGATATGTGAATAGCACCTTAATGTCTAAAAACTTATGAGTTTTATCTTATTTGGAGAGGAAGTATTAATAAACAAATTAATTGCACCTACCCATGTATTTCTAAATATTCAGTCCTCTGTACCAACCGTTTTGGCTAACGCTCAAATTACTTCGATCACTTTAAATACTAGACCAGGTTAGTCCCAAAATGTGTGGGCGAAATAGTCGTGAGAGCGATCTCTTGGCGCCCAACGGTTATCAGAACCATTCACACCTTATTAACCACTTAAACACCTACGCAATAAGGGTCATTTTCGCTTATCATAGTAACAAAAATTGTTATAGATTAGGCAAATAACCGCCGTCGTTTATCCAGTCCATATCTGTATGTTTATCTGTGTGTTTGATGTTTATTACATGTTACATCCTTACATAGGTTACCCGGGGTATCGCTTAGTAAAATATGGATGAAGATATTTTAATACTACTTCAAGACTTTTATATGGGTCCCGTATGAAATTGTTAAGTTCTCTGTGTGGTCGTAATCTTTCATAAGAATAATAACTTTTTATTGGTTTCTGTATGGTTGTTTACTTTGTTGTTTTCATGTAGGTGTCGTTTTTAATTTATGGAAGGATCAAATTACTCGAATTAAACTTTTCTTATTTGTGTTTTATGATTAATTTCCAAAATACAACAATTTTAATAAAGCAAAATATTGAAAACAACATTAAGTAATTCTTAAACAGAATGCCCGTGTAATGTAAGCAATAATCTTAACTTAACTACAGTTAAAATGACAATGTCTGAATGTTTCTAAACATTAAAACTTTGGGTAATACTAAACCATTCATAAAACATGCGTATAACGACATAGGTACATAACAATATGACACAGGGTTAAGCAATCAACTTAGACTAAGAGACGATACCTTCAATCTATACCAACTAATATTATAAAGCTGAAGAGTTTGTTTGCTCGAACATCCGATTTGAAAAATATTTAACTGTTAGATAGCCCATTTATCCGGGCAAATTCTCACGGCGGGCGGTTACAACCACTGGCTGAAATTAGTGCCTATATAACATTGTTTTTTTTTCTCCAGAATATCGTTAATATCTGTCAATTTTCCACTTCTGAAGAAGAAGAGCACACTCTAGCTGTAACTCCTTCTTACTCAGCCTATTTTAGTACGCTCAGTCCATACTCTACGATCCTCTAAGCAACCACAGAGTAAACAAACCAGCAGGTGAACTGGCTGGTTTTTCTATAAATACGACCGATTCCTTTCACTGACTCGCCCACGTGGTGTTGGCGCCACTATACTCGTGGGTGCGACAATCCCCCGATATGCTGCGAATGTCAAATCCTAGATAAAGCTTGACTGGTGATTAAACTGGACAACGATTGTGATTTATAGTGTTAGTTGCACACGGCAAACTTTATTCGGCCGATAGATAAATAAAGATAGTCATTTTTTCAAAGAAGGCTGAAAATCAGAACTTTTTGAAAGTCAGGTTTACAAAATACAGCCCCCAAAATGCTCGCCCTTTACCACTTCCTATGTGTTTTTACTGGGACTAAGAAATGGTAGACCAAACTTCACAGCAACACAATTCTGTCTGTATGGTTTGAAGAACCAATGTACAAAATATTAGAAACGTTATTTAAAAAAAAAAAGTGGTACAAAATATTATTTTTCAAGAAGTATTATTTGGGCTCATAAATCAGTGTGTAGATGAATGGTAGAACGCAAATTACAAAGATCAGGTGTTTAGCCGGTATCAAATCGACTGAAAACTTTGAATGGACTCAAGATTTTCTTTAGATTTATAGATTTTTTCTTTACATTGGTAAGCATCGGGTCAACTGTCGGCCAACTGTTTAGTCTGAAGTTTGCACTCTTAAGGTTCGCTCGTGTTTTCGTGATGCGAACTTTAGAATAGACGAGTTTAGCGCTAAGTGTGTCGTCGGCTTTATTTATTGCTGATTTATCGGCGCCATAATGCATTTTAGTACAATGTTTCTAGACCATATTAAAGTGAATTGGTGAAGGTTTATTTGTCCATGTTTATTATAAAATTTACTATCTTAATAACAGTTAATTTTCCTTCAAGTCATCTGCGATAACGTAATCTTCATTACTCCGTATCGAAGAACAAACCGCATTTATGAGACAACAACATTATGTAATAATTCAATAAAAAATCTGTTTACTTACATTCATCACGGATTTATTTTCCTTTTCTTACATTGTACTCTCGAGTACATAAACAACGGTCTCTCTTTGAATCTGCCCCAGTTTTGTAATACATTATATTTTATAAAAAAAATAAAAAAATCTGGATCAATGCGTCACGAACAAAATATTCTGACACTGTTTATGCTTTGTGTCACAATTTATTAAAAAGTTTCAACTCCACGCTTCGTTAACAAAGATATATAGGTTCCTCAAACTTATGAGACTTACAAATATATTTGAATTATATCCAGTGGTATGTTAAAATAGGTTTTATTGCCTGTCTCTAGTAGGTCAGGGCTCTGGTGCTTCGCCCACGACAACACCGGCGCCCCGCCTCACTCAAATATTCCTAAGATTTGCACAAATCAACATAAACGCATAATCCTGGCCATAAAACAACTGAACTGGGTTTTGCGAGGCCACTTGACCATTCATGGTGTTAAAAAAATATAAGTAGCCATTTTGGGGATCGACTGAGAATTAAGATAAGAATCTGTCATGGGAACCATGTAAATGGAAGATGTCGCTTTCCATTTTCTGGTATTACGACTTGGAAATTTACGACTAATACTAGTTAATTACAAGAAAGTAAATGTCCTGAATAATACTGACACAATAGCTAAATAAGTTCTTCTGACACTGGCCCAAAAGAACCATTTCAATTGTCTATGTGTACGCGAAACAAACATGGCCGAACCAGCCAGTATTTTACGAGCAATTAACTTTATTTTAGTGCATCGAGGCGTCTGGCTTTATGGATCTTATTAGCTGCCAACCTTCTTGCTAAACTAGCAATTTTAAACCGAATTGCTTCTCTGTATATGGACTTAGTAATATGAGCTATTGTAAAATGAAATCGTGAGTTCCTTCGTATATGGTAAAATGGTTACATAAGTATGGGAAAACTGGAAAGCTAGTACCTATGTTTATGTCTCAATTTTGGCTCTTATGAGCAGAAGTCGGGCGAAACATCTGTTGATAGATTTTTTTTTTAGTTTTAAGCCAATCATTCGTTCGATAAAAATGAGTTGAGAAACATTGAGTTGGTATAGGTATCTGCGCGATTTCACCCACTATTTTTTATGGATTAATGACCAAGTGTTTCCCCCATTCTAAACAGGATATCGAACAACATAATAAGCCAGTAACTTTTGCGTATTAAAGCATTTCACTTGATCAACATTTACGAATAAGAACTAATTAAAACTAGGCAATAAATTGCTTGAGTTTCTAACACTTGAGAGAGGAGTGATGTTTGGAGGAGTGACATAATGAGGGGAGCGGGTAATGTGAGGATCGTAGGCGGGTAAGCTCTGACACATTTTAATATGTACTTTCATTTCCTCGAACTCTTGAAAACATACGCGCAGCTATAGATGTCAATGTATGACAGAATGATCAACAAATAATGCACTTGCCTTTTCCACATCTTCGGAAAACTCTTGTGCGGGAATGAAAAGTAGTGTACCACAACGTACGAATAACAGACAAGACTTATTTGGCCTTACTACAAAAACTTTAACAACTGTTTTACACTTGTCTAAAAAAAATATGCCAAAATGAACCTTATGTCAACGTCGTAATTTGACATTTTTTTAGACAAGTCTTAAACTGACGTTAAAAAGTTTTTGTGGTAAGACGGATTATCTTTAGGTTTCGTATGGGCTTTTGTTGATGTCAGAAAGAACACTCTGTACGATATCGAAATTCTATGAAGAATCTATAAAATATCTGCGAGAATTTCATCATCTTCCACTATTTAGTATTCAATGTTTCCACTGAATATCCTTTGAAGGCCCAAATTCAGTAATGTCAGAAAGAAGTCAGAATGTTATAAATTAATTAAGTATACCAAACCCGTGGTCTTAACATACAAGTTCCATCCATCTTTTGCTCGCAATTTTTAATCCAATATTAGTGATACAAGTAAGTTTAAACCCCACATATCTTGTTAATTGAAATTCCCTTCTCTTTTAGGAAAATAAATTGTAGATACATACATTAGCGGTTATTTAAGCTCAGTAATTACCTAATTCTTTGACATGCATGTTCGCATGTCCGTATGTTAGTTAGCTGGTCGTCAGTCTATCAAAGAGCTGGCTATCGGCTAATAGAAGCCGATTTATAGGCATGCCTCGTAAACCATGGAAGATAGACTCGCTAAATACACATAGAATAAGCAATTATCAGATGGGCACAATTAATCAAATTGTTCCACTTATTGAAAACTACCTCTGCAGTGTTATTTGCGTATTTCATATAAATAAAAGCTTCAGCAACTTAAATCGATTCATTATGAAATGGTGTTATCTGGCAATTTCAGTTTCAGAATCGGATTTAAAGATTAATTCAGGAGAGTTGATTGGAATGCCATGACATTTAAAAACTTTTTTTAAACCGTAGCCAGCTGCTCGTACATTCCTTTAATAATGCAAATACATAATTAATATGTGCTTAATCCGGAGAGCATAACAAGCCAGCTTACGCACGTAAGATTAATAGTGTGTCATCAAAATGTGCTTAATACAAATTTATGTTCGAGACAATTAGCATATAACCGTAATTTACGATTATTTAAAGATTTTCATCAAATATTTTAATTATATGAGATTTTTAGCATTTTTGCAAATCGTCGTCGTATCTCAGCGATCTAATCTATGATGGAGTGCGAAGTGTGCGTGTTGTGCTTGCGCAAGCGCGTCTCAGTGGCGCCGTCTACCGTGATCTATTGGCGCCGGCAACCGCCCGGCTCATTATACTCTTATCGCCTCAATGCAAATCCGACAACATTTTAATCTTAGAAAAGTCCGTTTTCGTGTAAATACTCCGCGTATTTTAAAGGCTCGGGCGGAGTGTGGGCGGTCAGGATTGTGAAATTCTGTACGCTTTTTCCTTTGCGCGTGGGCAGCTAATTATACGTCTGAATATAAATTTATGTTGGATAATATCGTCGAAATTAATGGTGTACTGTTTGTGTGCTCTAGCTTGATAAGGGGACGAAAATTCTTACCGTAGACGTAGATACGGTCACTTTAGTTCACTTTAGTGTAAGTTCACCACGTTTTGGGAACATTAAGATTTGTATCACACTCTTTATTAAATGTGTATTTCTTTTTGTTTACAGGTAAGTACGAGAGTTTTCTTGGCAGCTTAGATTTAGCCGTCATATTTAAAGTAGGTAAGCGTAGAAATACGGGGTTAATATCAAGCTTGCTACCTCCCGCAGTTTCATAAAGCTAGACCTTTATACAGCGCAGCACATCTCGGAGCCATAAACCCTCCTACTAAAATTCCCCGCCTAAATCCTATTAATGAATAAATAACTTCAGTAAAAGAAGATATAGTTTTATATCTTCAAGACGCGATACAGCCGTACACAGTATTCAATTTAATAATTCAGAAATAGGCAGGGTACTTCGAAACCATAAAAGCAATTCTAAAACTCGTACTTGACTCGTAAAATCGAAACGGAACGGGGAAAAACGTTTACAAGCCGTTCGGGGAACCATACATGCGATCCAAAAGGTTAAATTAAGGAGAACGCGCATTGTGTTTGTGTAAAATCGGAAAAATGAGACGCTTGTAAAGTTACAGGGGAATGATGAGACGACAGGGAACTGAGACAAGTGTTACGGGCTTAGGGGACAAAGATATTTATCCTTAAAACCCTAAACGGAATAAAATTGTAATTTCAATTTGGTGCGATCTACTTTTCTTAATTTTATCATTTAAGATCCCTTTCAGGCGTAAGCTTTCGTTTAATTAAAGATAACCACAATTTTTATGCTGGCCCTAAGTTATTACGGAAACCGTACTCTAAAATTGTATACCCTTCTCTTACGTTCACCTTTAAAAATATTATAATCCCCGCAACGAAATGTGTAGGTGTTCTCTAATAAGCACCGAGCCCGCCTGATTGCTAACTTCGTCGTATTTTATTTTCACTTTTAGTCCTTCATGCAGTATATTTTACTTTGCAAAAAGAATATTCAGTATGTGAGAATATACATGGTGGATTAAAATGGAAATATGAAAGGATTTACTTTATCAGGCCAGAAATCAGCGCTTAAATATAAATTTCATTCTACTGTTCGTCGCGCTATCTGACAGATTGACATTAATCTACTATCAGACAATAGACTCTCATAATCAATAACGGTGCATAACGTCAACCATGCATTCAGGCTTTGTTCGCTAAAGCGGACATTATTATGCGTATACGCAGATAATATTAAATTCGCGCATTCTCAGAACCGCGCATAGTCGCGTAGGAGGCGTGTGGGTACATAGGTTTTGTATTTTCAATATTTACGACGTTTTTACGCTTGTCAGATTTCTAATAAAATATTGAATTATTAATGTACACACTATACATATATACAAACTTAAGCTACTTATCTTTATACAAAACTATATACAAAATGTATATAAACATAAAACATAATATAAAAGAGCATCGATCAGGCGTCGAAGTATTCCTCCGCATCACTGTCCTCCGGAAACGTGCCCAGAAGACTGGCTGCATTGCCACGTTGAATGGCAATGCTAATTCTTTGTCCAAAGAATAAGCCAGCCCTCTGGTCACGCGAAGCGTCGACAAGCTTTTTCGCGATGTCCTTGTAAAGTAACCGCGAACTCGGGCCCCACGGTCCGAGCGTTTCGACCCCAAACGGCTCAAAACTATAATTTCCAATAAGGTTATTATATTTGCGCCGCTTGGTGGTCTCTGCAGAAGCTGCAGCCGCCCCAGCACAGACTGCCGTGCTAGGAAGATGTGATGGCGCCAGGGTGTCGACGCATGTTGCGTCCCACACCAAGGGCCTACCCATCTTCCATGGCAACAACGTCATACCATCTGGCCTCTTTCCATCGTCACGTACCAGTCCATTAGGCTCTAAAACAGCTGGTACGCCGGCGGTGGAAAGAGCACGACGGATAATGTCGTTAATGCTGGCATGCCGTGCAATACGACCAGCACTTCTGCAGCACGACAGACCATGGTGCCCGAGGCTGTCGACAGCTTCACCGCAATGGCAGCGATGCGGAGCAACACAGGGAGCGCCTAATCGAAGGCATGTAGCTATCCGGAAGGTGTTATCATCCAGCATAGTGCCTATGCTGGTTGACGGAATAACCTGCAACCATAGTCCAGATTCCCATACTCCCACAGCCAGCAGGCGAGCACGCTCGGCAGCACCATTACACGTATTAAGAAGATCATTCCGTGTGATGCTGCAGAGCGGCCCATCCCACTGCCTCTGAGAGGAGGGGTCACTGGGCATAACCGTATTTGGGCAAGTCATTTTCCAAGCATTCAACGCATCGGCCAAACACGGCACCCCAAAGTCCACCAGTGAGGAAGATAGAATTTTCCTAGTGAGACTTGCGGTGCTGTGGACCGAGGAGAGGAATGCCGGTAAACTAAGACTGGAAATTTTGCGGACGCCGAGGCCTCCCAAGCGAATAGGCAGTGAGGCCTGTTGCCAGGCTCGGTCGTCCAGGGCCACATTTAATATTAGAGAAAGGGTGTTCCTGATAATTTTGTCAACTTTATCTAATAGGTTCGGATGTTTCCACAAATGAGAAGAGCGAAGGATATAAGTAAATTTTGGTCCGAAACAACAATATCGAATAAGGGTATATGCCGAATGTACATTAATTTTAAGTAACCTGTCCGAAATGTCATTGAAGTTTTGAATTTTTTCCTCTATAAAAGAGGAAAAAGAGTCGTCATAGATCGGAGACCCTAGTAGGCGAAGAGAGGCTTTCTCAATGATTTTTAATTGCGGAGCTATGGTATGAAATTTTGAAATAATCGTTTGCCTATGAATGTTGGTGTCAGGAATGAAAATTTCGCATTTCGAAAAGTTGAGTGTGAGACCGATTGATTTGAATTTTTCTTTTAATAGTGTAAGATCATTGAGAACAGTCTCTACATCGCCTCCTAGGGTGCCATCATCTAAATACCAGACGTTAAATTTTGAATTTAGCTGACGAATAATTGGATTTATAGCTAAACTAAAAATGACTGGCCCAAGAGGGTCACCCTGTTGACATCCAGCAGCAGATTCGAGAAGATGGTCTTTATATAATAATTTGGAAGGGTATCTATAACATTGCCAAAGGAATTTAAAAACTTTAGGAATTTCTTTTTTTGCTTCTGTCAACAGAATGTCCCTGTTTACGGAGTTGAAGGCATTCATGACGTCAACCTTTAAAATGACCTCCCCTTCATTACTATGGAGGAAAGTCGTTAATGCGTGTACCGCAGCCTCACAGCCCCCTTTAGAACCGAAACCTAACTGTAGGGGCTGGAACTTGCTGGCCAAAGATTCGTTGTAATAGGCACAGCTTATTTTGGCTACGATACGTCGGTAGGTGCTACCTACGGCAATGGGACGAATGCCGCCATCCTTCTTGCGTAGGGCGCATAAGTTAGCCCCATACAAGACATCGATGACGGCATCGTGCACATTGCCGGCGAGCATTAAATTTATAAGAGCTGTCAGCTCCCTCAAAAGCGACTCACCAGCCTCCCCGGCGCTTGCACTCGTTAAGTCTTTTAAATGTTGCGGCGTCAAGCCATCGAGGCCCCCGGCGGAGCCGCTCCTGAAGGAGTTGACAGCCGAGCGCAATTGGATAGCTGTAATGTACAATGGATCTGTATCATTGGGGTCGGGGAAGGAGAGGTCATTTGCTGCGGCCGGGTGTTTACTCTCCAGGGCTGTAAAAGTCTCTGGAGAGTATGGCGCGACCACATCGCTGCTAAAAAGTACCCTAGCAGCCCCACTTATGTCACCTTCCCCTAATTTGGATTCCACATGATGTAGAAGCCCTTTGTGGGGTAGACGTGCCGGTAATTTAGGGTCAAAAGAAGAAATAGTACTCATACAGTTTTCTTTAATTTGGGCTGTTAAAGTTTTTTTAGATGCCAAACTTTTTTGAACATGTAGAACCCTATAAGGGAAGGTTAATAACTGTTCCCAGGCACGTTCAGAGTTCTCTCGGGCAGCAAGGGATATGCATCGTGCTAAACTTTTTGCAACCGACGGTCTTGCGCCACGAGGAACTCTCTTCAGAATGGGCACTGAATGTTTTAATTTGGAAAGTTGTTGCCAAAGTGGGGTAAGTGTTGTAGCTGTCGATGTGGTAGGTACAGTTTGAGAGGCTGAGGGTACACCGCGGGCTTTATGTACTTTGCCATAGTGCACCCTCAAGCCTCGTTCACCTTTAAAAAAACGTGCCTGTGAACAGTGGGGACATCTCACTGAGGTATCCAACGATGTGGTAGGTTGACTGTCTTCCGCATCACTACAGCCGTTTATGCTGTTCATATAAAAATATAGGTACTTACGAATATAAAATATGTACACTTATTTATTACTTAAAAATAAAACAACACAAAAAACTTCACAAAAAAAAACAACTTGTCAGATTAAGTTCTTGGAACATTTCCCGTGACTAATATAAAATGTTCGTATATTATGATTTTATGTCCAACTTGTGTAATTCGAAATAAACTAGGTGTTTAAAGTTCGCGTTTTAGTAAACTGATAGCGATCTGCCCCTAAGGCCTTCTATATTAGCTAGATGAAACCCGAATAGGTCATATTTATTGTAAACATTACTTAACTTGAAACTTTTGTAAAATATGCTTTGGGAATGTTGCTTAAACCCCTCAGGTATCTTAGGTTTCAATACCGCTTTTCAACTAAGTTTAACTTTAATCGTTCGCTTGTTTTAAACTAAATGTTACGCAGAACTGCAGTATTAATAAATCCTGACATAACGCGATCGTCCCAAAAAGAGTACAAAATATATTTCATTTAGATTGAGGATTCCAAAAATGTTGATGTTAACATTTAAGTTATTCACCAAGAAATATGGTTGTATACATAAACCTTCATTTAAATCTGCATTCATTTGATTCCCCAGCGCCTATCTAAACGTTGCTTCTCCGCCGAAATTTCAAATCCTTTTCAATCCAGGCTCGATACACAACAAATATTCCTTCTCTCGCTTGTAATGCGTATGTTAGAAAGAGACCTGTGTATTTCAGAGGCCGTTTTAGAAGCCCCCATGGAAAATCAACAAGAGTACGTAAACAGGGGGAGCATTCTTTTTCTCTGTGTAAATTATTCAGGATCCCCCGACCGCCTGTTTGGACGACGATTTCATCAGCTGACTTACCCGCTTTGTATTCACCCTGTACATAAAAACGGTTTTTTGTATAACACGCGAAGGGCTGAATGATTTTTTTCTCGTTTTCAAATGGAAAATTAAGGGTTAACTTTCACGTCGCTTCATTTTCTGCTCTAGTGCTTCGCTTTACGCGTTTTGAAGTGTTGATTAGGTGCCTGTTTTAAGATAAAAATATGGCGGAATAAATTGTTCCCTTGTTAAAAGAAATCCGTGTTAATTCGGCAAACATAGCAGCAAAATTCATTTGCAAGCAAATCTGTACAAATCAGGTAACTGAAACATTCATAAATCACATCAATATTTACTCTTAACAAACCAGGTAGAATATTAAAAATATAATTTACATTAACCACTTTCCCGTCAATGAGAAATGTGTTCGGTAGTTCAAATGAATGTTCGAATATGTCTGTTATCGACATTCGCACGGAAAGCAAAGCTGAATCAACTTAGCGACGGCTTTTTATCCAACTAAGTGATCAATGGTTCATGCTTATCGAATTATTTGCAAAAATACTCTTTGCTCACTTGATCGAGTGCTGTTATTTTTTTTTTGCTCTTTGTTGGAATTCGTGTCGATGTTTCGTTAAGGTCAACTTTCCGCTTTTGAATTGAGAACATTCGGAGTGCGCGTTCTGAAAACGATTTGTATGTTTTACGCGAATTTGTGCAAATACACTTAGGTACTTTTAGAATATGTTTTGCCATACGGAGCAATCGCAATAATCAACAAACAAAACGTACACATCACAATTTAATTAACAACGGGTTGACAAACATAAATATCGGTATGTCAATATGACCGACTTCATTTAGACAGAAATTCACATTTAAAATCTTATTACTACGCTTGCGACCGAGAGATCTATCCACAATCTCATTCCCCTGCAATGTCTCTCAAATTACGAGGGAACAACGCTTTGTGAATTTATCCTTCCAGCAAATGAATTATTTTGTAAAATAAATTGGTGTTTCTAATAATGCTGAAGCATCTATTCTGCTTTATGAAGTGAAAATCAGAGAAATTGGAAAATTTTGTAAGAGTCAGTCCCCTGTCCTTGCCCGCTTTTTTCAATTTAATTTTATTTGCGAAAGACCATTCGGACTTCAAGGGATTTTCTTGAATTTTCTTCTATAATGAGAACTCGCTGTGTTAACACTTTGAACAAAGAAGTTTTACTCAGTTCAACCTATTCAATGTACGAGTAAAATAATACTGAATTTCACACCTAGGTTTTCGTAATAAAACGGTTTAAATAAATACGAAATTAGATATATACGTTCACGAAACTCGTACCTAATACTGAAAATGAAATGTCCCAGCTAACAGGCTTGCCATTGAGTTTCCACAGTACTTTTTTACAAGTGCAGAGCATCCAAAAGTTAATTTCGTCGAAATGAAAGTGGCGACTGTACAAAGGCTGGCGCGTGTAATTTTTCTTTCATTACATGTCAAAACGGGACTCCCTCCCGTCCTCTGACGAAGTAATATTTCACGAAGCACTCTCCCTTTTCAACGTTTTTGTGCTCCGCGACAGTTACTATAAATAAGGTTTTAATTTAAAGAAAACTTTTTCTTTTAATTCAGAACAATAAGTCGCGTGATGACGGTTATAAAACTCTAGACAGCGCATTCACTTTCGGCTTTTTAGAGTCACACGCTTTTAGCTTCGTGCGAATACTAAATTCGTTCTAACCGACTTCTTCGAATCTAGGAATAGAACTATGCAGGTACGAGCATAAATAATTTATATGGCAGTTCTTATTTATTAGCAATGCACGCGGTGAATTAATGAACGGTTTAACACTTCATAATGTACGGTGTTGTTTGAAGGGATGACTAATTGCTTCATTTATTTTAATTATAACACGCGCTCATTGAACATTTAAAACAATGATTTGCAAATATTTTGAATATATTGTAAATGGAATGACAGCCATCTGACCACAACTCGACTACTTGTACTGGAAATTCTAATTGCGTTACCCAGTTGTCGACTTTTCAGCTTTTGATTTGTAATTACTGATTTATATTTGTGACAGACTTGTGTGACTTTACTTTTGTGACTTTTACGCGAATGGATAGAGTGAGGAATGAGTATATAAGAGGAAGTTTGAAAGTAGCGCCGGTATCAGAAAAACTGCGTGGAAACCGGCTGTCGTGGTATGGGCATGTGATGCGGAGGGATGAGAGTCATGTTGTGAGGAAGGTGATGAGTATGAACGTGGACGGATATAGTGGAAGAGGAAGACCAAAGAAACGATGGATGGATTGTGTGAAAGTAGATATGGTAAGAAAGAATGTTACTTGTGAGATGACGGCAGATAGAAGAGTATGGAAGAAGAAAACATGCTGCGCCGACCCCAAATAAAATTGGGATAAGGGCAGGAGGATGATGATTTGTGACAAGCGGAAATATTTCCTCAACGTGATTACTGAGACATGCATGAGACATACACCTATCTTAAGACTATAAGTAGATACATAATAAAGTTTAAGGCGTAGTTTGGTACCATTATTGTGACCACCTAACTCTCTCGAACTTAGTATTAATGGCCCAGAAATACCGAAGTTTCATCCAACGTTCACAAAAGCAGTCAAGAGGCAAACGTTTCAATTTAGCGCTGTCCACGCTTCGCTCCAGTATTGTTGTCTCAAAAATTTAATTTCCGTACACAAGTTGGATTAGGTGAGCGTCGTGTTACGAACATCGATTGGCGCCAAGCCAAGCGATCTGTCACGTCGAGTCCCTGCTAATGTCGCTATACGTTTTGCTAAATGACATTTGCGATTACAATCTCATCACGGCGTTTAATTAATTCATTATTATTTGATCGCTGAAGGTTGGTAGCGTCTTGTGCGGCCAGTGCGCGGCAAACAAGTTTCAAATGTAGAATGAAATGAGTGAATATTCTTTATGGTCTTAGCTGCTTCCATATTTTTTCCTTATGTTCAAAATCTACATGGGTTGTATGGCAACCTTTGCATGGTCGCTTAAAATTCGTTTTTTAATCCAATTTATTGTGTACCGTACCGATTTAAATGCGATTTTATTAACTAAGTCAGGTCGTTACTACACCGTTTTAAATAGCAGGATATGGAGTCAATTTCCACGTCGCAGATTACAATCTTTTTATTTATGTAGTATGGAGAATTATTGTCAGTGCATAGTATAATTATTTCCATATATATCTTATTGACAATAATCTTTGTAAAGGTCGGTTGTTAGATGCAGGGATATTGACAACGATGCTGCTTGACACTTCGTTTATGGGTGTGAGAACGATTGACGATCGGGAGATTTGAATGAACATTCTAGAATTCCTTTTGTGATGTGTCGATCAAGATTTTATTATCAGTTTATTTGATACACACGCTCTAGGCAGCTGTATATGTGAATACATTGACGGATGGAGAGATGAATGGTACAACGTTTTGTTTATGTTAAATACAGAGTCTGTAAAGTTAAAGGAGCCTGGTCAAAACTGCTCAAGTATTTGTACTGCGTTTAACTAAACATTCCATCTCCAAGTTCTTTGGAAAACTGTTCTGCCTATAGTTAGATTTACTAACTTTCAGATTATAATAGGCAAGAACATAGTTACCCGTGTCACCATCTTATCCCACAACTTGTTAGGCTAAGGGAAACTAGTTATTGTTGTAGGAACGTAGGCGATGCCTGCCAGCTTTCTCTAGTTATGCGCTCTTACTCAACAGAACCTGATGTTTAACAGTTTTCACGACACAAAAGCGTAACGGAACGTAGAGACTTCAATTGCTTTTGTTTTCATGCAAATTTTGAAAAAAGAATTACGAATTATTTTAAATTATGAAAAGTCAGGCACAAAAGAATTTAAATTTGAATTTACGTTCTATGTTGTTTATTTAGAAAACAAAAGAAGCTCAAGGCGTTCTTTATGATTTGTTCTGACATCATTGAACCTAGTTTTTGTAATAAAATTTCTCATTGATCTACTTTTTAAAGCCGCAAGGACATGCAAACCCGATTATTTTATGCCATCGTCCTACTTAATGTTCTATATTTTGTGCTAGTTTTGAAATAAATCGGTCGTTGCTGTAATTAATTAAACCATGATACGTTAGCGGTGGGCCGAGCCGCAAAATGTTGCCATGAGTAAATAACTTTAGTATATAATGTTACAGCAAAACGGTTTTACTGCTTCCTGATTACGTTAAGTTAGGTTTTAAATAGATGGAGCGCATTTGCTTAATCGGTATAAGTAGTATGAGGATTTTATGTAGGGGCAAGATACCGACTGAATGTTTCACTTTTAATGTTAATATAGGTGCCTTATTATACTGTAAACAGGTAACAACATCCGTAAATAATAATATTCAGTGTAAGTTATTTGTAAATGCCATTTTTTTAATATTTTAATTACGTCTCGAAATCCTTTGAGCATTGACAAATGGCTTCAAAAAAAGACCACCCACTACCAGGGTCACAGAAGACATGAGCATCCATCCTCATATATTAACACATAGGTAGTTAATCACTAATAATAACTATCAGTAACCTATTTGCAAAACTATTACCGGTTATCAGTAGGTAAAGTCTGTGTTCTAATTAGAACTTATAAATCATATCAGATATCTGACCTCTTCTGACCTCTGACGCCTCCGCAAACGATTTGAAACAAGCTCTGCGAGCGGTTACGTCTATCTAGTAAATGTCATTTGTTACAAATTACAATGGTATTTTAGATTAATTTAAATTGAGAGTATTATTTGGATTTAGAATACAGTAATTTGTTTGTGCAATTTGAATATAAACTCTTCATGTTTTTGCGTCTTTTAAAGACATATTTTTTTTCTAAATAATTACTTAAATTGTAGCATCATGAATTTTATAAAAAATATTGTTTAAAAAATCCACCCCAAAAGTACTCGCTAAAACTACGACCTCACTGAGCCTCACTAAAGCTAAAGCTACTGACCGTACCTGTCAAAATATAATATAAATATTTCTCCTGGCAACACCTAAACCATAACTAACAGACATTGTACGCCCATTCGCGTTACAAATGTGCCGACGCCAAGCATTGATATTACAAATTGGTGTCGTGAACCTTAATTAAATAACACACTTCATTTATTAATAAATTATATTAATATAGCCCACGCACAGTAGCCCTTCGGTATTTATTACTAGTTAAATTATTATATTTAATTAATAATAAACGCCACTTAAATGTCGGATTATTTCAAAATGGCGACGTTCTTGTCACTTTTACGATCGGACGCAACGTTTAATTTCATCTGGTAATAAAACGATAATTTCTAAGAAATCGTGAATAGTTTATTTAATTGGTTTTATTTAGGTATCCATATCTATAAATTAAATTGAAACCTGTCACTGATGCGTCACGTTTTCTGAGGAAATATAAAATTCTGTATTCAGTAAACCTAGGATACCTAAAGTTTTATTAAAAAATAAATAAAAATGAGATGCCAGTAACATACGGCATGATTTTTTATTTTTTAGATTTTCAAAAAAGCAATAGGGTTCCATGTTCTACTATGTACGAGTATTTTAGTCCTAAAGTCATAAAATGTTTTAGAATATTTCCCTCACGAGTACTTACACAATAACACGCATCCCTCCGATCAAGGAACACTCACACCTTTCAAAGCATATTACAGACTAATTATAATATTCAATGTCAGGACGGCTGATTTATTATAAGACATTTGACCCAATTGACGATCACGTACCGACACTAATAGAAAACAATTAGTCACGCCTTACATGCTCCCCTTTCATTTAATACGCTATTTATCCATAACGAATAAACATATCACCTGGTATAAATAAATCACCTTTAAAAGTGGAGAAAGCTAACATCAAATGTCGCTAAAGCTAAAATAGGAATAAAAAGTTACTACCGAACGGTTCCGATATATCTTTTCAGCCATTAAAATCGTAAAAGGAAGCGCAAATAAATCAAAGAGTGAATTCATACATTTTTATGTCTCTATCAAGCCATGTGAGGAAAGTAGCCATATTTGATTTTTTATTTTTTCCCGCGTGAATAACGACATCTGTCGTCAATTAGAGCAGAATCAATTTAACAGTTCCATATTTAATTTATGGTGTCGTAAATTTTTTAATCGGTAAGAATAGAGTATAAAATATATAGTACCAAAATATATAAAGCCTACATTTTAGACATAGTGGCTTTGATTTATTGCAATAAATTATTTACTTAATAAAAAACCGTATCTTCCATGTATTAGCTTTAAAAGGAACCAATGAAAATTTAAGTAACACCCGTTTGATACAAAATAGCTTAAAATCTAAAGGTAATCAGAGGCTGGTAATGAAAATTAGTTATTTAGTTAAATCCCAAACGTTTAACAATTAAAGATTATTTATTTCTTTAGCTCAAGATTTGGTAATAAATTATTCAGCGTTCAATAAAGATACTCTCGCTTCTAAAATAACTGTTATTTCGGTAATGAGCACTCTTGTTAACGAGTTCCGGTATTTACGTGAAATAATAATAATTTCGAAATCAGCTATTAAGACTTTGGCAAGATTATTATTTATATTTGGGAGTTCCCGCAGAAGAAAATATCGTAAAAATTACAAGAATAGATGTCTAACAAGATATTCAAATAAAATTACGAATTGTTATTAAAATGAGTAGTTTTATCTAAGCCTCTTAATAATTTAAGTTATCTCCCATCTCGTTGGATTAACTGAATCATAAAAGATAATCTGTACTATCTGTCTTAATAAGCTGTATGTAAAGCAAACAAATTAATTTTAATAACTTGATGCAATCCAGGTTACCGTGTCGACTTGTACCTATTACTGTTTTTATGGTTCTACGTGCACTGCTAACCAATTCAATGTAGTTAGGTTCTAATTTAGGTAGATTTATCGTTGAGCTAGCAAAAAGTATGTAGTACAATCAATCATGGGACATTGAAATGAGTTTGTAGTTGGAAGGAAAATTGTCTGTGGTATAGAACGATTCCAAATTCAATTTTTGAATTCGATAAGTCATATCATGTGCACAATGTCTATTTTTTTCCCACTTCGTTTTGAAATAATATGACTTTATAAAACTGATCTGACCTTTAGAAGTCACAATCGTGACAAGACACTAAAATTGAATAAAGCATGCATCACATAAAACATGCTTTCCCATTCCTCCATAGTTTTAATAATCCGGGGTACAAGTTCACATAAAACCTTATGGAGTCTCGACCTCTATGGTGAATTGCCATGGGGTCCCATAGCGTGCTAATGTTGTAATTTATACCCCATTGTCTGCCACCATGTGACAAGGGACGTGACGAGAACGCCAAAACTGCATGTTTTGTATGGGAAATAAGTTTTTAAAGTTTTTTAGTTACGTTAAATGGTCGTTCGTGGGCGGAAAGCTACAATTGTGTTGCGGGGGTAACGTAGAATTGGCGTTTATGTTCCTAGAAACTAAATGTTTCGCTTTATTTACCACTTTCTAGTAATATTCAAGTTGTACTGTAGGCATGTATTCGTCATTGGCTTCATTATTTATTACCCTTTATGAGCATAGACACGTATATGATTTATACTTCATAATGAATACATTTAAATCACAAGAATGTCGTAAAACGACAATTAATCCAGTTTAGTAGTAAAGCAAAGGAAATCATTAAAATAATTATGTATGATGATATCACAATTTCATAATTCTTTCCTTCATTAGTCGACCATAAACTAAAATTAAAACAACGGTTCTTTTTATAACAAACCATAGAGTAATAGAGCAGAGACAACGATCAAAATATCAACACTTATTTTTAAAAGTTAGTGATGTAATAATTAGCCGTTAAAGAGTTAACGAGTGTTGTGCTATTAACGTTATTAACGTGATCACAACAGTTTTAACGGTTAAGGGAAGTCGTTTTGAAAAGCGTTACAAAAAAGTTTTTATGACAAGAGTATTTATTTGACAACTTTTTCCGTTAGACTTTGTTTCTTGGAATTCCGATGAAAGTTTCAGTATCAGTTTACGAATTAATGTAATTATTAATCATTGGAAGTGGTAGCTAGAAAAAGCTTTGAAGTTTATGGAGTAGAATTCCGAGTTTATTGCTCGAGATGAAAGCTCTTTGCTACCGTTTTTCCAACTGAAAAACTTAGTAGCAAAGACATTAAACTGCTTGTCCCTGGAGAGTTTTATCCCTTTTTTTGTTATCCGTCGCAACATTTTAACCGACTTAAAAAATAGGAGGTTCTCAATTCGTCAATTTTTCGACTTCTTTTTATATTCACCGATTACTCATTGTACAGTCAACTTCAGGTCAGTGGTAATTAATAGTTTTGTAGGAAAATCGTACTTATTACTATTGAGTTAAGGTGCATGACAGTTACCACTGAAGTGCAGTCTACCGTACAGCATCACATAGAATTGACTTTCATCAGATAGAGAAAAGTTTAACTGCAACTACTGTAAAAATGGTACTGGATGGATTGTGTGAAAGTAGATATGGTAAGAAAGAATGTTTCTTGTGAGATGACGGCAGATAGAAGAGTATGGAAGAAGAAAACATGCTGCGCCGACCCCAAATAAAATTGGGATAAGGGCAGGAGGATGATGACTGTAAAAATGGTACTGTCTTTTAACCCTACGCGGCAAAATCAAAACACCTAATTTTCATGTTCATTTCCTGCCTCACGCTGCATGTATATGGAGTTTTAATCTTAAACATGTGTTCGTTAAAGCCGAAAGCCGAACGCCGAAAAGGAAGTTCCACTCACGATGTCATTTCACGGTTCCTGTTATTTTTTGTATGTATGTACATATGTTTATTCATAAGTTGACGGGTTAAGCTGCGGTAGGTAGCTTGTAAGTGTGTAGGTATAATGTAGGATTTCCTTTCCTTCATTACTTACTTGAAGTGATGAAATTGAAGAGTAATGGCGTGTAATGAGGCAGGCACTACCGCCATTGTTCACAAATGCTGTCATATTCATTTGACATTTCATCCAGTATCCAGTATCATGTAGTAGGTATGTTATCTGTGTGTGTACGTGCGTGGGCGCATGTAGATTAAAAAATGTATTTTATTAGATATTAAATTGGTAATGAAACTTATAGGTGTCCAAATAATCATAAACGTAGTTTTTACGACGAAAGGTAATGACAAGATTTTATAACGCCAAGAAATAAATAAAATAAAACCTGAGATAACCAATTTCGTTTCGAAATCCAAACAAAATATTATTTGTTTTAATAATACCACTAATGCTTCCTTATTTTCATTGGCTGTTCAAATATTATCGCTTTGTATAATCAACTGTCACAATAAAGTCTATTTTTATAAGTCTAAAGTCATTTGAAGTCTCGACACGTGAGCGATCAGAGCGAGGCGCCCGCGCCGTAAAAATCATTGTTTGTATTATTTATAAGTAGAAATATGACATAACTTTGCACAGTTTATGTTTTGCTCATCTGTACTATCTTTACTTCTATATCTGTACTTAATCACTGATAAAATAAAGAGGAAACAATTTTGTTTGTTTGTACCCTAAAGGCTCCGAAAATACTGACCCGATTTGAAAAATTCTTTCACTGTTGAAAAACTACACTCCTACCGAATAACATAGGCTATATTTTATCCCGGTAGCTTCTACGGAACGCGGGTGAAATTGCGTAAAAACTCTACACTAAGTTAGAATGTATTCACAAGTCTTTTTGTGTCTTTAAATAAATAAATAAACTATTATTTTAAGTGGGGTCACACACCTGCTACTAATCAACGCTAGTTAATGCCAAAATGGCTGCCTCATAATGCTCAAACATTAGCGCCATTAGTAAAGGCGTAGACAGACGATAGACAATTACCGAAATGTTTCTACAATCAACACAGTACCTACACCTATATTCATCAATAAACACACTGATGAAATAATAAGAAATTATAAAATTATTGTTTGACTTTTCAAATTACCATAGCATAAGATGCGGATTTCATGCAAACAGATTTTTTCAAGCGTTGTATTCTTTTTTTGCAACATTTACTTTTTTATCGTACAGTGTGGATGCGGCATTACATTACGATTATTAATATTCGTCCAATCGTCGTAAGTTCGGGCATCGTGTCGCTCGTTTGAATAAGGAACACAAAACAAATATCACGATGACTTGAACGCCTTTTGTATGATAATGCAAACGTTACTTTAATATTTTGACTGTATTTATTTTGGTTTTTATTATATTGAAGTTGATTTTCAAGGAGCTAAAAACCTAAGTGACAATTTGTTTTATGTTTGCCAATATTTTATTTCGGTAGCTCTTTTTTGAATGGGTTTGAAGGTTCCTAATTTTTTTGCAAAATGTTCGTTTATTTAAATGTAAATTGCTATATTTCATGCGTCAGTCCTTAAGTTCGTATAATATAAACGCAATTTATTTCAATTCCGTGTAAATACTTTTTGGACCGCGTGTTTGGAAAAAAATAAACATCATTGAAATGTAAGGGTGCGTCCACATCTGGCGAATGCGCCGCGAATGCGCAGCACGCGAGCCGATCGCGAGCTGTCCGCGAGCTGCGCGCGTGCAGTCACTGCAATAGTTCGGTGCGCCTCTTTAGCGCAACTCACACAAGGCTCGTATAGAGCGCGCGAGCGGCGCGCGATCTGCGCGCAATCAGTTCTCGCCCTTACAGTTCCGTATATTGGCTCAGTACTATCGAAGATGGCAGACGTCGCGCGCCGCCTGCGCGCCGCTCGCGTGCGGCGCTTAGGTCGCGCGCGAGCTGCGCGCGGGCGGCGCAGAAGCGGCGCACGAACAAAAATGCACGCGCGCAGCTCGCGGACAGCTCGCGATCGGCTCGCGTGCTGCGCATTCGCGGCGCATTCGCCAGATGTGGACGCACCCTAAGAACAAAATATTTTGAATTAGGAATGTGATTGTTGCTTCAATGAGTCGCAAAGTGGAGTATTGTATTACAAAAGAAGTAAAAATCCCGTGACTCCGTTCCACGAAACAAAATGTAATCGATGCATTATTAAGACGTCGAGTAAACACTGGCCGTTTGCGGCCACTTGTGCGGTCGAAATTCGGCCTAACGATGCATAAATATCGAGCGTACAAACTGGCAACACTGACGTTTACTGCAGCCTAAAATTGTGCATTTCGTAGGTGTGCTGCTTCTAAATTACGCATAATTTGTTATGGTAAACATATATTCCGAAAAATTACGGTTACAATGTTGAAGTTGAGATTCAAATCGGATGTTGCTCTTTTAAACCATTTTTTGTGATTGTCACCGACCACTCCTTCAAAAAGTTTTTGCAACATTTGCATTTTAAGGAAAAACATAAAGTAACGCATTATGCGCGATGAATATTATTGTGCATATTGCCGGCGTGAGCACGTCTAAATTTCGGCGCGTCGCATAAATCCGAGACGCCCACGACCCTATATTTTGATAGGGCTGCCGAAAAATGCAATTTAAGATACATAATAAACATAGAACATAGGCCGGAAAAGACATATTTTAAAATGATGAATAAAATTTGAAGATTTGCGACGGAAATTGATTACAAAAGATCATCGTCTCTGTACTTAATAAAAACGCGAAAAGGTATCAAATTACAAGTGCGCAGACAACAATACATTTACTTTCAAAATAAATCGATAGCAATCAACCGCCAATGTCAAACACTTCCGTTGACAAGACCTTAAAAAAGCACCATTTAATTCACTCAACTTAGAGACAATTACACAGCAAAAAGATCTTCAAGAACAATCAAAACGTAGCATAAAACCTGCTTGGTCGTTCTTCGAAATCATAAAAAACTGGCAACCCTGTATCTCCGAATAGGGTTGTGCCAACTCGTTTTATTTACGACGAAGAAGATTACGAATTCTGCGTGTGGGTCGATGTGTTGCATCGCATCCCTGTTGCACAATGATGCATAAAAGAATACGTGATGCTTTTGAGATGAGCCGATTTGTCGACGCTCAGACGGCGTTGACAACACTGTTAGTTAGTTGGGTATATCTGATTGTACGGACGAAGTTACTTAGGTTCTATAGGAAGATGGTTATATGTGTACGGTTCTGCGAACCTGTATTCGTCTTACGCTTGCAGTTTGAAGATGCTCTTTGTTAAAGCTTGGGACGGTCAAAAATATAAGCATTGACTTTAATTACCAACAATCGCAAATACTTTTCTTTTCTAGCATAATGCACGTTTAATGGTTGTGTAGAATTTGGAATTCAATCAAACCCTGTAGGTTCAATTCGCGCCAAACATTCACTTTCCTCATACGATCTGAGAAACGAACGCCTCCCAAATTACATACAATCAACATTCCCCAAAATAACCCTTTTCGATACACAAGAAAAAAAACATATAAATACGAAAAGTTAGAAGAAGTTCCGCGCTCCGGGCCGCACATGACAGCTTGATATATGCGCAGATATGATTTGTTTCACATTGTTACATGTTACCTTTTGATTTGTTACACTTGTAACACGCTTGTATTTCTTTTAACGAGCTCACAAAAATGCACTTTCTATAATATCACGCCCTACATGTTTCCTTCAAGTGGTAAAGACGTAACTGTCACTAATTAATGCGTGCGGTCTTCAGAATGGATTTCAAAGTGCCATAAATATGCAATGATGAGTAACAACCAATTTGGCTGAACGGACACGTGAAGAAAAATTGCCCGCAATTTTGAAGATGAGTGGAAAATTAAATTAACTGTATATAAGAAACGTTTACATGCCTCGATGTCTGGAATTGTTAAAGTTGAGTCTTTTTTGCAATTATATTGAAAATCGACAGAATTCACAAGAAAGTGAGACTGTAAAAACTTCTTCTTCTTCTTCGGGTGACTCTCCACTACTGGAGGTTAGCCGTCAGCTCAGCAAATTTTTTCCTATCTTGTGCCAAGCGAAACAGGTCTTCAACGCTGGCAATACTCGTCCACTCTCGGATGTTCCGCAGCCAAGATTTCTTGCGCCTTCCAACGCGTCTTTTACCCTTTATTTTGCCCATCATTATTAGTTGCAACAGTTGGTATTTATCGTTTCTCAGTACATGACCAAGATAGGCAACTTAATTAAACTAATTAAAAACTTTTTATGATTTCTCTTAACACATGACTATTTTGAAAAAGGTAAATTACAAGCGTTGGAACTAACAATTTACTTTCTCACAGATCGATTTTTGAGCGAAAGTGTCCTATTGACATTTTGTTCGTGTAACGAGGCGCGCTAACAAGCGAGCGTACTTTGACGAAATATCGACGACTTAATCAAATTACGCACGAATTGTCACAAAGGTTAGATACGGACGCACGACGTATACACAATTCATGCATGACAGCTTTGAGTTAGGGTAACCTACTTTTGGATAAATATTTGCTTGGTATCTAATTTTGGCAAGTAAAAAACTGTTTTGATGTTAACCCGATATTTAGTAATGACTAACGAAAATTATGCTGTTATGTACCCCAGTACCTCTATATTTGACTGTTATGTATCCAGGGAAAAAATATATTATCAAATTTTAGGACTTGTCATTTAACGAAACAATGACCCCAGATACATTAAGACCTTTGAGTTCAACGACCACTTAGCCGTCCAAGGACACGCAGATACCCCAAAATATCCCAATCTGCGAATATTAATAGCAGCCCTAAGTTATCCAAAAGTCAATGGTGTGTAATGGGCACGGTCCAATCAATTAAGACACGGCCCCGTGTAGAGACAACGCCACCCGCGCCGATGTAATCGCGGCTTTACGCCTCAATTACTTGCTGCAAGTGTGTGCACGCCTTTATAATTTTGCTGGACGAGTTTGCATGGTATGACTGGCTGGGTATGTATAAGTGACCTATAAAGTTGAGGTTAAATGTGACTACTTTTATACGTAACATGTTGTGAATTTGAATTCATAACAATTCATTCGTCCATTGTGACAACAGCCCAAACACCCTCTAATCTTTTAAAGCTATTTTTCAGCTCCAACTTGAGGTTTTCTAGATGCAGTAGATGGTCCATCATACACATAATTTTCTTAGTAGTGCATAACTTACATATCTGTCTCAAAATGCCATCAACGAACACTTACAAAATAAATACAAAGCAAAGGGCATCAATTCGAATAGTCCCATTAACACCTGAACATCACCTAGCGATAGTTTAATTTAAACCATTTCGGATAACGTAGTTCAATACAAATGTCTTCAACAACATATGAAAACATCCTACACTATACCGCAGTAGATAATAGTCGTAAAAGTTACACATTTTCAAATGAAAATTGCTTTCAACCCATATAACTTAAACTCAATTACATATAACGTGGAAATTCTAAATAAAATGGGATCGAAAACCCTTCAACGATGCGATAACAATTATTTTTTATCATCCATTACTTGTTTGGTATTGGTATGTTCGGGGAACATGCGAGCGTTTGATGTTAAAGGACAAATGCAATACGAACGTGTACTTTTGATCGCTTGACGTAATTGTAGCCGATGGTATCAATCGTGGACAGTTATGAAATTGCAAGGGGTACCTAACATTGTCAGTAGATAAAACTTTTTGTGTTAAATTAGTAGAAAGAAAATAATTTTGTATCGAGAAATAGGTACATAATCCTTCTTGGCGGTCTTGTAAAATGAAGAAGAAAAAAATCTTTTCATTCACACAGTCACTCAAAAAAACGCCAGAAACATTTTTCATCCAACTTCGTACCAAAAACAAAATTCCGCAACCGTCATATATTCCCGTGAAAAATCACGCACTGAAACGGGTTATAAGAGAGCGGCAGATGGGCGAACATGACGAAATTGTAAGAACTCCACTCGCCAGCATTTATATTAACTCTTTGAAACCCTGGATATGAAACTAGGTTTTATTACATTTATATCTGCTAGCCAAGCTAAAGGAAAAATCTTTTCAAGCGGAGTATGAGAACTCTTTGTAGGATTAGGTTAGCTAGCAATCAGTTTTTCGCTTTGAAATGTCCAAGAAATATTCTGTTTCTATTTAATTTATCTGTTGAACATTAGTAACATTGTCCAAGCCAAACCTTTTGCGACAATACAAACTTTAATTGTGAAACCTAAACGAGAACAAATGCTTTAATGTTTGTACTAAATTATGTAAACATAGACAAAATATAAAGGGACAATTAACAGCTAACATTGTCAGTATTTAGGGTTATTACTGACTAAGTATATTTATTTGTATTGCGGAGCACAACTGCTCAATTATAGTCGGACCCGCAGTGTTTCAGTCACCGATTTCTATCATAATGACGATTTACGCGGCTCGTGCCAATAATTATAGCTTTAAGCCACTGCGGTGGTTGGAGGGGTTTATTCGCGTTTTATTAGTTCTATTGCATATTATCACGTCACTGGTTATGACGATTCAATTTTTAGTGCATGAAATGTATTTTAGTTCGTGTCTGTAACATTATTTTAGGCTAAACTCGCAGGAAATCAACATTTTGTGTACAGTCATTTAAGAGCCATTTTAACCGACAAACTGAACACCAAATAATGAAAAACTCTTTACTTTACCATACTTAGCTCATTATTACCATAAAAAACAATAGACAGTCGTCACAATCAGTGTAGAATCTAAGAATCTCTCACATAGACTCAAATACGATATTTCCTGTAGACAAAATATCTTCGACGGTCTAAATTGTTGGCGCCCGACACTAAGTTCTATTTAGCATTCATTTACAAATACTATTGGATACTGTACTGATGTTTGTTATTCTTTAGCAAGTTGTAAACTATTATGGGTTTACGAAACCGTGAAGGTTTTAGTCAGATTGCAGGCTAGTAAGACAGTAGAAAGATTGTACCAAAGATGATATAGTATCATAGAAAACTTGGCTTCAAAGTTAAGCTTGCTGAAATCATTTGCTGTTTTAATTGGTGAAACGAAATGGCAAGACGAGATGTTCAATACTACATCAGACCAAAAATTTGAACTAAATTCCTTCTAAAAGATGAACGAGGAATATGTTCTCAATGCACCAAAAACTGTTCAAACATTGCAAAAATGTACTAATGAATCAAAATGTATTGATCAAGCGCCAAAGAAGTTACCAACACGAATCTAAATTGATTTACAAGTAAATCAATACCACACATAGGTGTCCATAATGAATTAATTTACATACTCAAGTGAGAACTTTTTCTACCTAACCTTATTTAAATATCTAGACACTTTCTATGCCTCACCTTCGCTTTACGTAAACCTAGTAAGGTATAATTGAATGTAGGCAGTTTTTGTACCAGACACTTCTAGGGATAACATTATCAAGACAAGTCAATTGGCGTCGAAGGAAATTTAAATTACGCTGGTAACATTCAAATAAGTGTACCAATATGTTTTGGTTTGAATACATGTACTGCCAAATTTGAAGGAGTGAAGAAACTTATGTAGGTTAGTGTGAGATAAATTAAGGCAAGCTTTTGATGTGATCCTGTAGCAGCTTGGGTGTGAAGACAAGATTTTCGAAAGTATAGTCTTCTAAACTGAATGCATCTCAGAGAATACACTAATACTACTTAATGGTTATTCTAATTCATATTCATCGCATTCAGAATGAAGAATAGTATGATCGAGAAAGCAAAGATTTATTTGAAAATCGTGCAATTATCTGTCTTAATAACAGGTTGACACACTAAAACTGCCACATAAACGCATTAAAATTACAATAAATCATGAAATATAAATATTTAACTACATTTTCCAAAATATAAACCGTACAGTACAATATTCGTACAGTAAATCTCCGCTTTCTCTGAATAAACAAATCATACATCATTGTAACGAAAAGCCATTAGATTGAAAGATGTTAACTTGATAGAACTGCGAGTCGGAACTTAGATCGCAAGAACTACTTTATCAGAAGAGATATGACGCCCACGTACGCCGCGACGATACTGGCAATAAATCAGTTATTCACTCGCGTTATATACGCCCCCCCCCCCCACCACTGGTGATGGCTGAAGTTCAATACAAACTTTTTAAAAAGAAATTAGAGATAGGTGAGGTGACATGATATGGAGCAGAGCAAGCCACGCTTCCAAAGGTACAAGGCACGATATGTAACTAACACGATATATAAAACGTTACCTAATTGCTACTCTTCATTTAATTTAGGGCTTGCATAAACGCATGGTTGGATGTCAAAATATTACTACCCATACGAATGTCTATAGTTTGTTAGAATTCGTAAATAACATTCTACCTAGGTATATCTTTATTACCATGCTATTACTGTAGGAGCTGACCATTTCTCTAAACAGCGACACATTTACTATTTCTCTTAGATAATTCGTTCAGTTACAACCTTAATTCCCTTCAGGTCTTCTGTTGAAATTACAACCAGACTACCAACGGTGTAGTCAGATACCTCGTTTTATTACCAGCCGCTTAGAATTGGAAAAGCTCTATTCAGGAGACCAGGTGTTTGCCAATACCAACCGTTATAAATGACAATAAACCCTTGATCTATCGTGTGCTCACTTTTGTTTTCAAATAAAAGCATTGATATACAGCACCGACAACAAGCGACTGATCATAACATAATTCATATCGTTTAATGGCAAGGCGGTGTAGATATAACTTATTTTTAATAAAGCATTCGATTAAATTCGTACGTTTGTCGATTGAGTGCAGAACTAATAAAATGGAGGCAGGGATCATAAATCGTTGGTATATCGGTTATCGAGTGGGCTGGCGCCAAGAGGTAACATACGCCCGCCATCTTGGTGAAAAATGCGCGCGAGTTGCCTGAACGCGCTAACAAGCTGCGTACGGCGCGCCGGCGCACGACTCCGTGCGACGCACTCCCACCATATTGAAATACGGCGCCTATACGGCAATTTATCAAAATTAATACGGTTCCCGTCGTATGTTTACTTTGGTGACATAGTTATTTCCTCGACACACTACAAACCTGTTGTGTTGGCAAGACTTGTTCTATAAATAAATCTCCAATAACTAAATTAACACCTTAAAGTGCGAATAAATGGTAATTTTGTAACACCATTGACAGTAATTGCTTATAAGACATTTAGATGCAGAACATTATCGAAAGCATTATAATGAGACCTAGGCGGCTGACGACCGCCTAATCAGATCTCACATGTATAAACATTAGGACGGTTTATTAGACAGTCATCGACAGCCCAGGAAGGAGTTAATTAAACTTTAATCTATCTACTAGTTACAGCGGATACATAAAAAGCCCAACTGCATTTCGATTAATGGTATTTGATCGTAATTAAACAAATGAGTTTGACATTTTGTAATTCCCTGATGCACCGATATGTGTGACAGTGAAACACGAGTAAAAAATGACTGGAAGCCATCACCTACGCTCCAGAAATGAATGCCCTTGAGACGGCGACACCAATTTAAATGTTGAACATTTAGTGGCGAAGCTTATATAAGCGGGACCAGCCGGCCAGTTCGTCCCACGTCTATGGAACCTGTCCCTCTTTCATACCGGCTTGTGATAAAATTTCGCCGTAAATACCCTCAGATAGGGAGAGGAATGCCGATAGCAATCACGTGACACGTTTTATGGCCGGACCACATAAACGGACGATGGTATTCAATCTACGCTGAAAGAAGAAGGAATTCGTCTTTTTGCAAGCGATTTCTTGCGGTGGCATTGAAATTGTGAAGTGTTTTATTGAATCGTGAAATAAGGAAGTTGTGGGCGCATCTTTTGGGACCGTTAGCTTTCCACCGTTATTGTTTCAAAATAAGAACAGCAAATCTTTAAAACAAAATGGCATTTATTGTCAAAGCTTCTTTAATCCGTGTTCTTAGTTCAAACTTTTCCTTTAAAACCAGTCATATAATTCGATCTCACGGTAACACGACCTCCATTATCAAATTCTCGTAGACCACCCATAGTTCCGAATCTGTTGACGAAAAACAATGATATCTCGTGTACGGAATATTGTTAGATATAATACCGGTGCAGATAGTGGTATCATTAATAACTTCATGTCAACGGCCAGTCGATAACATTTGTTAACATCGGCCAATACCACGGCGGAACGCGGCTAACATGGACGTGGACCTTAAAATGTGCTTGTTATGGAAATGGAGAAAAATCTGGCTTACAACTGTTATTTGCTTCATATGAATATACAATGGGTTGCCCTGGAAAGGCACAAATATTTTACTAATTAGTTATTTCGCTATTGTACATAAAATTATGGGCATCTCCTAAGATCTAACAAATCAATTACCTTATATCCCGAGTCGAAAGTCAGAAAATCTTCTACAGAATAAAATGTTAGGGTCTAAATGATATCGTAACAAAAGATAAAAACAGTAGAAAGTCAGTAAGACCCTTGTTTTCCTCTTCTAACTAACATTACACCTCTATTTATTCTGCTAGGGTCGCTAAAACGTATTCTGTCTGCGTAACTCGCGTGCCTAAAATAGTGCTGGTACCTAAGAACATACTCCTAAAGACTATCACAATTTAAATCGTAACAAGCTACAAAGTTTAAATGGAACAATCTTGTTCATGCTACATTTTAGAGCTCCGAAGACGAAGGTAGGATGCATACTGTTTTCGTAATGCAAAACTGCATCGGACCATGCTTTGTTGGGATACAAACGACGATCCGGTTTTACGATTGTCAGATAGCTTTTTGACCCCTGCTGTGTGCCATCTAGCGAACAAAACACTAATCCCTATACTTATGTTGTTACAAGTATACTTTGCTGTTCACACGCAGAATATCTTTGTAACATAAATACGACCCAATTCTCAGTGGCATTGCACCTTTTGTGTGTGGGTCGTGAGTTCCTCTATTTGTGAGATATACCTATATTTCTAAGGCCAACTGTTTCTCTAATGTCACCAGCTCTTTCCCATAAAATGTCACCCGGATAGTGTAGTTTCTTTACAGTAAAAGACTTTCCAAATCTTTTTCAGCAGTTTCGGAACCTTTGAGATTTTTTCCTTTTATAATTACCAGTTACCCTTCTACTATCACTTCTTAATTCCTTTGATTGCAATAGACATCAATAATCCAGCTACAGTATCGTACCCTTAACGATAAGAAACTCGCAAATGCCATAAAACGATATTATTTAATGTTTAATTTACCGAGGAAATTATATCAATTTCCTAAACCAATCATAAGTCATCAATTCATAATTACGCATTTTTCTCTATCAATGTATTTTCAACCTGTTTAATGGTAAACGCTTTCCTTGATGCAGCAGAGGCTGATTTCTCTCTATTTGCTAATAGGCACCGGAGAACATGTATCATTCAATATCATAAATAAATAATATGGGTAATAAACGTAGTAAATCAGTGGGCAGTGGTTACCAACTGATTGATAGATGAACATATCGAGATATCTGTTTGAATATCTATCAGCTAAATGGTTATTTATTTAATTTATATTTGCCATCTTCTGTTAAATTTATTTCCTGTAAGTCTTCGTTTGAGTGATGCAAATCTTGTTTGTGTGAGGTTCATGTTATAAATGTTATATCAGTCGTGTTATTGATTTATTTGCAATTGTTATTTCTGGTTTATGCACATTTGATAGCTCAATAAATTACCTACATTAAAAAAATCTGACACATCATTAGAAGATAAAGTACCGACCGAAGCATTGACATTTGACAATCGCAGAGACACTAATACAAACCAAATAAAAGGTAAAGAGGTAAGCTAATGCAAATGAACACAATACTGAGAATTCGCAGTACCTAGAAGTGAAGCAAAGCAGCCTTGTGATAGGTGAATTCACTATGGTCTTACAGTCTTACGTGACTCCAACGTAGGCACAAGATGATGTCAGAACAAAACTGGTTCGCGGTTCACTGACGCATAACGTTGCAATTTTTCGAAAAAACACGAAACGGAAATTGGTATCGTACGATGCAGGATTCGATAGCGTCACACAAACCGATTTTAGGATAATTTATGTTTATTCTAAATGTTTCGTAAAAGGATGTGGATATTGTTTATGATATTTGAGGGTTTCCATATTGGATTATCCTCAATTTTTAACACGTTGTTTCTTGATAAAGTTTTTAATAAATTGAATTTGAATATCTTTGATATATTTACAATGATAGAAACAACAGAGTTCCCACCAATGGTAAACGAAATAGAATCATCACAAGACTCATAATTTCACAAGAAATTCCACAATAAAACGATAATCCTTAAATTTACGGGCAGTAAATGTTATTTCCGTACTAATCCTATGTCATAGGCTATCAGCAGCCTTTTACTGGTAGCTTAACCCGCTACCAGTTACAAGCACATGTTTACTTACGTAGGAAAACGTGGTGTAACCACTAACAGGTTAATACTTCCCGAAAGTAATCAAATAAAACGAATTGAAATTTGATACGAATTGAAATGGCTTCTCGATTATGGCCGGTGACATTAGGAAAACTAGTGAACAGCACTTTATAGTAATCACTACTGTTAGTAATACACCAAAATGTAAACCTTATTATTATAACAAAATCTTATAGTTACATTTAATCTATACTTGTATTATAAAGCTGAAGTTTGTTTGTACGCGTTAATCTCAGGAAGGTCCGATTTGAAAAATGCTTTCCGTGTTATATAGCCCATTTATCGAGAAAGGCTACTTTTTATACGGGTTAGTGCAAACGTTTCCACGGGATACGGGTGAAACCGCTGGCAGAAGCTAGTCAAGGATATGTTCATGACATGTGAAGTACTTACTTAAAATGATACGATCAAACTTGAAAACAGTACAAAATAATGAAACTGAGAGAATAGCGACGAATGTAATACCTAACCAAGAAAATAATAAATCAATTTATGGAAGCAACACATGCAGTAGTAAAACACGTTAGTACTACCTAAAGCAGCTACCGAAAGGGTCAGTAGGTTAAACCCAATGAGTAAATGCAACGATATTCACGACATTTATCACTAGCTTTACCTCAAATATTAAAATATGATCAATAATTAAACATCTGACACGTGCGTTGTGAATATTAATCAGTCTGTACATAAGGAGGTTACATAAATAATGGAACCTGTTTCTTTGGCGCCAGACGGCGTTACCAGAGACAAGTGTGCCGCGGAAATAAAAACTGCTTTGTTGAGTTTTGGATCTTGACGTCTTTTGTTTTCTTTTTTTAAATATTTCTATGTCAAATTATTTGATGAGTCATCATTTAAAGCTAACTAATGACTGTGTGTGTGACTTTTTGCTTTTCCAAGAACTTTTGCAAAAAGCCGGACGCTGTCACTTTCGACTTTTGTTGTCTATTGCGAATATGCAATACTAAAGATTTAATTACTATTCAAATATCTCATGTAAAAGAACCTCGCGTAGATCTGAACATAAATAAACCAATAAGGAAACTATGAAGAGTGAGTCACTCTCACTACTTTAACACATAACCTTTTACACGAATTCAATCTTAGAAACGTAATTCGGAACACAAAATGTGTCTCAGACTGTCACAAAGCTGAGTTTCATAAACAAATAGGTTCAATTTGCTGCAGCAATTGGCACCATTTATCCGACTGGCCGAATGCACAATGATACATTCATCTGAGATTATAATCTGCCACGGACAAATCGCTATGTTACTCGTATTTGCATTTTGATATAACTTCCATTTATTTTGGGAGGAACGACCCGCTAATGTTTGTATGGTCACTAGTTGGTGCTCGACCATAATCTTCTTCACGGATATTTCATGTTCTTAATTTAAATAAGTATTGATTGATGCAAATGGCGATTCCTGTGAAAAAAAAACGTTTCGTTTTCGCTTATAGGTTATGGATTTGTTACACACCTAAGATTCATAGAATAAATGTAATAAACTACTATGCATGATTTCAGGCATTGATTGATTTCTTTCGCTACACATTTGCAGCTTAATAATTCCTAAATAACATTTCTAATAGACATGTTTGCCTTTCACAAGCAATTACGTTTGAAAGAAAAAATCGACACAACTGACAGCCAATAATGAGACGTCTTGTCTTGGCATTTTAATACCACATAACTTAAGTTTAAATTATTGTTAAACGACAAACGGTGCAATCCATCATTTCTAATGTAGGTAAATGAACTGTAACGCAAATAGAACTTCTAACAATTAAAACGTCGATAATGATGCTTTAATCAGGATTTATTAACTTTTAGAAGTTTAAAGTTGTAGGCTCAATAAATCTTTTTTTACTACATTCGGAAAAACGACCTCTACACTTGTTGATATGGCATGCGAGTACACGATTTAAAAAGCTGTCCAGCATCAAATTTAAAATTACAATTGCAATAAATTAATAGTTTCATCAAACAATGTAAGTAATAAAACTAAGATTTTATGGTTTATTTCATACTGTTAACAATTACAACTGATTTCTAACTGGTCTGCATCTGCAATTGCAATTTGACAATGACATTGACAGCATATTCACAAATCAAAACATTTTATTTTGTATACGTCTCCTCGAGCACTGACACCGATCTATTCTGCCTCAGGGTCGAGACGGCACGCTTTCCCCATATATCGTTTGGCGCCAAAATTCCTAACCTAAGATTTTGACAGCCGTGTTTGAATGTGACATTCGAAGTAGGTATTGCATTTATTGTTTTAAATAAAGGGAAACAGCAATAAAACGATAAATAACACGTTTTATGTTTCATAAACGGGTTATTGAAACTGTCGTTTTAACGCGATACGCTTTAAAACATGTTCAGACAAGCGTAGAATTAGCAGCTAACTGAGAGACAAAATATCTGTGTAAGTAGGGATAGCAATGAAGCGGGTTATTGCATACGACACGTTGACGTATTGCGCGGCACTGAGATAAAATATAAACGTAATGAAATCTTATTCTAATTTAACATAGCGTTGGTAAGTGAGGAAGTATGAAATGACACGCCGTATTACATTTATTGGTCGACTGAATGAGGACGAGTTTTCAACCACTTCAGTTTTAGAAGCATTATAAGTAGTGGAGTCTAGACTTACAAGTTATTTCCGTATGTCCTTGGCATTTATCAATTGCTTAGTTAGACTATGCTAATTTACCTACTTCTGGTCTTCTGATATACTCAGGTAGATACCTAATTGTGGTTTTCAAACCAAACATCTCAGAAAAGATTAAGTATTAAAAACAGAAAGTATTTAATAATTAAGCGTCACATTTGTCAAAAACTGAATTAAATCTGGGTAAGCGCGAGTCGGGCTCGCACATGAAGGTTCCGTGCAATTTATATACCGAAAAAAATCATATTGGTATTTTATATGCAAACTTATTAATATTTATTTTTGCTACCTTAACTGCGTACACAAAGTCCATCTCTCAAACATGGAACAGTAGACATCCCATTACCGGCGACAGTCGTCCCCTCGACACATTTGATCAGTTGTTCGAAGATCGACAAGTACGTGGTTGTCCAACAGTAAAGCATTACCATTTAATAGACCGACTTGACCCACTGGCTAGTCACGATTGTTGAACTCACGTATGCAGATGCACGAGTCATTGCAAGTCATTGTGGCTTTTTTGTAATTGCGATTTATTGTTGTGTGTTTTGTTTTGTTGATAAGATATTTAGAATCCTTACTTTTAATATTATAAATGAGAATTTAACTGCCTGTCTGTCTGTCGCTCTATCACGCCAAAACTAGGTACTGAAAAATACCATAAGCTACTTTTAAATTCGGCTGCTTGAAGTAGTTCCCTCTGATCATGAGTGTAATATTATTTACAACTAGACTCTGTTGATATTTTTTGATATTATATTTTTACTAATCAGTGTTTTCTGTTTCTTTGCAGGTAAGACCACAATTTCACAAACAACACAGCTAAGTTTGACGACAAATTAACCTTGCATAATTTAACTTATTAATAACAATTCAAGTGCCTGATATAGGTGCGTATGGTAGGTATGCGTTTAAAATAATTCAAATCAAATTGGACAGCCACATAAATTCGCAAATCACAAGCACTCTTTAGTGCTATTAATACGCATAACTAAATGAACTCGCCAAATCATTGCGATCGGTTAATTTGCTATAGAGTGATTTCATTGAATTCAATAGGCTAGAGTTGTTTAATCATTGTTTATAGGCGTCCATAATTCACGCGATTGCCGCAAACGTTCGCAATAAAATAATAATTTACTGTTTCGTGTTAATTAGCTACAATAGATATGTTTCAATATCTGTGGAATTATTTGTGATGACGTCAGCGTCAGATTGAGTTATATATTTTAATCTGTGCGTGAATTACCATAGAGTTTAACAGCTAAAAGTTTGTTTATGTTCATCACAAGTTTTATAAAGGCCAAGCGATTGAAAATCTCATCATTCGATATGGCTTTCACAACTTGCCTACAGAAACCTAAAAATAATAAAGAATGTCCTGCAAATTAGCCAACGAAAAACAAGTGTACGTTTCAAAGAGGCGACTTTTTACGGCCGCATTTAATTTAGCCCCCAACAATATAATGAATAAGACCATTTACAAAATTGCTAATTACCTGACCGTTTAATGAGGTCGGCCCGCCCCAAGCCAACCGGCAATTTTAATTACATTTTAAATTTTGTCGTATATTGTTACATGAATTTATGAACATCCCAGTAGTAGGTACAGAAGCGTAATTTGGGTGGGTATTAATAAAAAAATATTAGTAATTAATTAATACTGTTATTGATGGTTATTGTAAGTGGTATGGGACCACGGAGGAGAAAAGACTAGCGGAGGTGCCCTAACGTAAAATCTCCTAAGAAAGCAGCGCGCCAAAATTCGGGTGAGCGGGGGACGAGGAACGTTACTGGCTCCACCCGTGCTCCACCCTTACACGCCTTTTAAAGGAAGCCACCCAGTTTTTGTAAATCCATCTAGCGTGGAATAAGATGATTAAAATCTAACCCTAAACTAACATCGACCACTAGTGACATACTCAAAAGTAAAGTAAATACTTACTCAAAATTAATAATTCTTTTAAAATAGTAATTGAATTAGAAAGTTTGAAGAAGCATTCATTTGAAATGAACGAAGAAAAAGAGAGAGATAAAAAAGTTAGAAAATTAATTCTTATATAAGTATTATTTTGTGCAGAGAACTTGCCCCACAACAATTTATTTACTCCCCCAGAATTGAAATAGGTATAATTCTACTAGGAACCATTAAACCGAGATTCGATGAAAAATCATTTTTATTCACCACGGGTTTAAAATACCCCCATGGTGTAATTTAAGTATCAACTATTTGTCATTGTGTTAGTTCGTCTACTAGCCACTATGGCATCACAAGCACGAAAATTCGTTCTATTTGTTCTAGAACCGTGCTGCGATGACTGTTGTTATTTTCGATGTTACCATATTACGAAATTCACCAAGAAAAATGGGAATTAAAATTATAGGGACACTGTTTATCAAATTAGAGTTTTCACAACTGTATCATAACGGCGCATCCACTAAATAGCAGACTTTATGTGAGTCGGATGTTGCTCTGATTAAAGGTACATTCCAAAAGTATGTACTTACTTAAGATAATTGCACATGATTGCACAGACTATCACTGTTTGAGCTCATGCCGATCTCTCTTAAGAACAGATGAAATAAAATATCTAGGCGTTACAGTTGATCAGACCCTAACTTTCAAACGGCACTTAGATATACTTGTTGCCAGAATGCGGAAGCTTATATATATATTCAGGAATCTCAGAAACATTGCCGACCGACGAACTATCAAGATGGTTTATTATGCTCTGTGTCAATCAGTCATTGATTACTGCATAACATCGTGGGGCGGTGCCAGTAAATCCTATCTTATAGAAGTAGAAAGGGCCCAGCGTGCCATTCTCAAGGTCGCTTCTGGACTCCCTTTCCGTTTTCCGTCTCATGAACTTTATAAAGAATGGGACATCCTGTCTGTTAGGCAATCCTTCATTTTACATACCATTCCTAGGAAACATGCCCAATTGCAGTTTGACCCAAACTTAAACTCTAACAAACGGCGGAAAGATAGGGTCTGTCCAACTACTAGATTCCGCTCCTCACACGCGCAGAATTTTTTCTGTTTTCTTGGCTCTTACCTATATAATAAACTTAATTTAACCCTAAACCTATATCCCCTTCCCAGATCAAAGTGTAAAATATCTGTAAGCACCTATCTAAAAACGTTAAACTATACGGATACCGAAAATATTTTAGCCCCTCCTAGATAGCTCGTTTTCTCCTAATGCCTTTAATTCATACTTAATCTTTCCATTTAAATGTAATGATTTTTTTGACATAACCCACGCTAGCATACAAACACATCTTCACTTTATTCACACATACATACATATACATACACACACACATCTTCACTCTATTCACACATACATATACATACACACACACATCTTCACTCTATTCACACATACATATACATACACACACACACATCTTCACTCTATTTACACATACATATACATACACACACACATCTTCACTCTATTCACACATACATATACATACACACACACATCTTCACTCTATTCACACATACATATACATACACACACACATCTTCACTCTATTCACACATACATATGCATACATACATACGTAGACTTGCTCTCGGCTTACACGCCATTTTATTCATTTATTCATACATACATTATTATCAACATAGTCAAACCACTATTCATGTCACTCATGTGCTTCACAAACCTAATTTTTAATTTTGTTTCGCTTTTTTTAATAGGTATTAGTATAATGCTTTATCACTCTTCGTTACCATCTTGCTTGCCATGTAACAAATATTGTATAAATTGGATGCTAGCACCGGGGAGAGGCCTGGTGACCTGTAATACAGGTATTTACATACCTACCATAGGCACCAGTCTCTCACAATGTTACGTTCATATCTATACTGTAAGCAACTGTGTTTTGTTTTTAAGGTAACTTTGTGATGAGAAAATAAAGAGTTATATTATTATATTATTATTATGTACGGCAAGAGGGATATACCTATGTAGAACATTGCTGATGATGAATGTAAATAATTCTACGCTAATTTTCGTCACATCTTATATTTGTTATTTTTTGGCGCCATTGCAAAAATACTGTTTTTATAAAATGTAGTCTTAGATCTTATTACATGTAACTGATCACAACGATGCTGACTGGTTACTAAAAGAAATACATAGTTAGAGTTATGATTAGTGTTAAGATAATTGCAGCTTTTTTAAATAAGACCTTTTTTAAGAATGGGTGATTGCATTTTCGATGTCTGGTAGCACTTAATTTTGTAACGGGTCTCTCTGTCTTGATGAACACAATTTTACTTCAAATTTACGTAAGTCGACTACTTACCGTAAGATGGTGTTTTTATAATTTTAAAATTTCATGATAATATATCATATGTTTTGGTTTGTAAATAATCTATAAAAAAAAACTTGCAGGATGCAAGGAAACATGAAGCTGCTTTTTAAGGCAAAAATTGGTACCAATAATATACATTGATACAAGATTCATACGAAAATAATACAAATTCACTTAGAGGTTCTAGAAATGCAGCTATTGGACGACAGATGTCTCTAGGAAAAATATGTTTTAAAGTTAAAATATTACCTACACGTGAAATGTTATCCTATGGTATGTTTGAGTTTGGATCCTGAGCAATTTCTACAATTAATGATAGCGCATTTCATCGTTTTAATCGAGTAACAAATAAAATTTGTTGAAATTGTGGTAAAAATACAACTATGACAAGATGTCAGTTTGATGTGAAGGACGGTATATGGGCGGTGTCCAGCCACGCCTGTCGTGACGTAGTCGTGACGTATTTGACCTACCTGAAGGCGCGTGACCTACCTGCGTTAGGGCATCTCCGCTAGTCTTTTCTCCTCCGTGTATGGGACTTTAATTGGACATGAATTTTGTGTTTTGACTTCACAGCCTTATCAGGTAGATTTGGTAAAAAATCATCCTTTTGCTCACTCGTTAACTTCATTCAGATCTTTAATTAAAATTAATAAAGATATATCAATCATTATTTAACAGTATCATATATCAGTTTAGCTATAATTTTGTCAATAGTAAAATCAATTGAAACAGTAAATTTCGTTGCGCTTAAAACCGAATTTATATTGATTGATTCTATTAGGAAATTCAATTTAGTGTTCTTATAGTCACGGATAAACCATAAACAAATGTGGCATTGTCGTTTTACTATCTGTATTTTTAACTGTTGATTATAAATTTTATTTTACTGCCAAACTTGAACGAAACTAAAATATTACAAAATTGAATTACACGGTAGTATCATAGGAATTATAGTTTAATTTTACACAAAATTAATATTCTAAATCTGTTGCGACACTAAACTTTGGCTTATGTTTAACTGATCACCAGATAAAAATAGTAAATGATCACCAAAGTGAAACTCGCATTTTAATGTAAAACTATAACCAAAGTTTTAACACTTTGCTATCCTATTTAAGTGAAATTACTCCAAAATAAATCATGCGTAAGCCAAAAATAGTAAATGATCACCAAAATTAAACCACCATTTTAAAGTAAGATTATAACCAAAGTTTTTAAATTCTGCTATCCTATTTAAGCAAAATGAGTCCAAATAAATCATTGTTATCCCAAAAGTAGTAAATGATCACCAAAAGTAGTAAATGATCATCAAAATTATATCAGCGTTTTAATATAAAATGATAATCGAAGTTTTTACATCTTGCTATCCTGTTTAAGTAAACTGACTCCAAAAAAATAAGTTCGGCCTAATACAATAAATGTAATAACATTATGGGGACCCTTTTCCTGCACTAGGGTGGAAAATTGTCTATTGCATGCCTCTAAACAGTGCGATAAGAGTGTTTTCGAGGGAGTGTATTGAGAAACACATTCTTCTTCTTCTTTCTCCTGCCCTGTTCCCAATTTTACTTGGGGTCGGCACAATATGTCATTTTCTTCCATTTTCCCCTGTCACTCGTCATACTGACACTCACGCATGCATTACAAGCCGGACACATAACTTAATATGGCATCATAATACTTTATTTGGTAATAATCCTACATTTTATGGCAATCACAGTGACTTATTTAGGCAAAAATAATACATTAATTTGGTCGTCAAGAGTTGGTGATCATTTACTAAATTTGGTGGTCGAATACAATTTAAAGTGAAGTCGTGACTAAAATAGCTGGTACTATTACATTTTTAGACTTTATTTTTCTGGTGTTCAGTAGATATTTCTGGTTACAAAACTAAGGGTATCAAAGCATTTATGGTGGTCATTATATTTGTTCCCCTAAACTTTTAACAAAACGGTCGTGTTCAGGGTAATATGTAAAATGTCCACGTTTTCATAGTTTAAACTACGCATTCGTGTTCGCTCGAAAACGAAATTCTCGAGCAGTTTTACTGTCTGAAGTAGATATGTACCTATTACTTATTTTCTTCGATACTGTTTTTTAGTAATTAATTGGGATACAATTTAGCCATTAAAAACATAATATGTTGTTAGAATAAAATCAGTAAAATAACTGATTTATTGTTATAAGGGACCAGGTTTTCGAAAACCTAAAAATAAATGAACAATTTGTACATTATTAAAATAAAGTTGGAACATATGCAGGTAATCATACCCGGTATCTATAAATTATAGCTTATCTAAGTACTGAAGAGTTTTTTTCATAGAAAACGTGACAAAAGTTATAAAAGCTTTCAATACGAGTTTGTAACTGGTGACATTTCAGTTTTTCGGTTATGCTCCTTCCCTAGGGGTGAACGGGGAGTGGTTACGGTAAACAAAACCGTAACTTTAACCGATCGTTTTATGTTTGTTGTTTTGTACGCCGCCATGAAATGTTAAAAGGCAATTTTTGCCTATATTTTATAGATCATATTTCGGTTGATAAGGCTTTGTTTTATATTATATACATAGATACTCCGTAGACAATACTTAGCCGCAATATTCAGAAGCCTACAAAATTACATCCCACTTTTGAAGAACATTGTCTTCCATCTGATTAATTCCCCTACATTAAAACTAAAAGGTGATTAAATTGTAAAACAATAGCCGCTTACAAAGCGCACAATAGCCCACAGGTAGCTTAAGCCCTAAAAGAGCCGCGCCTCGGTGTTACCCCAGCAATAAATAAAATAAAGCAATATTTCAGTATTACATGGCAACATAAAAACGGCCCGGATCGATGCGAGGATCCACAAATTTAATAACATCAGTTCCCCAGAAGCAATTAGAGATGAAACGAAGGGCTTCAATGGCCGTTTCTTCGAAATAATCCCGTTACTGAAGTCGGTATTATACCTACTCATTTTTGCGGGTTACCTCCCCTCAATTTTGCACCTTACGCCCCTGTAATAAAATCTCTTTTAAGACGTTAAATCAATTTACCTATCTTCCGGATACTTGTGATATTTATTATTTGATGTAAGAAAGTGGTGAAATCGTGTGTAATGTCAGGAGACAAGCAATTATTGCGTCCACAACAGGGCTCGTTACTGACCACATGGACGAGACATATCTCAGATAGTATCCATTGAACTGTGTCAGTCCCGATAAAAATGTTACGAAATATATATCGAGTAATGGATAATGTATGAAATCTCTCCATTTCAGTTACGGATTTTCATTTATGGATGTACATATTTTTTACTGTATTGGAAAGTACTTATTAAATGACAGATTTATTTAGTGGCAAAAATAAAAAATATTCTTAACTTACGATGTCCTTAATTCAAACATTGACGCAAAAGAGAAATCTATCCAGCAAGAACAATTTATTTATCTCAAATCTGATGATTTCTTATTAAGTACCGTAAAACTAGGCATCAAGTTCCCTAAAGTTTCCGTAACCATAGCTTCAATCTCTTAATGAGTCTTTGGTTCATCCTAATCTGTCTGCATTCTTTGTACCTATGCCATGACCTTCATAACATAATTTCAGCAAAAACGTGCCCTTCACACACGTCTCCGTACATCCACTTCCCAGGGTCGAAAGATGATAAATACCGTCAAGCAGATCCAATAACGCGCCACTGGTGTTCGACATCAAGACATTTGATTGGCGGAACTCCGACTGCTTGTGTTACGTGGGAAATATACAGCAATACGAGAAACTTATTTTGTATGTAGAGCATTTTTTGTCGATATCCGATATGTAGGTAGGTATGTTTTTTTGGAGTACATATTCTGTTACGGAATTTCTTGTCGCTTCTCTTAGTTGGTAACTGTTTTTTCGCGTATTTTTTTTTTGCTTCCATCATCTACATGTTTTAGTTTGAAGCTTGAAGTACATAAAACTATCCAGAACCATAGAATGTTAAACTATTCATTTATAATCATCATTATCTCCTGAGCCTTTTCCCAACTATGTTGGGGTCGGCTTCCAGTCTAACCGTCAGAATGTTAAACTATTGCGGGTACGTAAAGGATATCGAATATCCAATACAGTCTAAACGTTTGACTAGATAGTTTAACTGTAAGCACAGCGCAACTGCTTTCATTCTTAAACCAAATGACAGTTATTACAACCAGCTGTTAGTACTTAAAAGCTTTATAGACTTAAGCAAAGTATTTTATTACAAAAGCACGTTTGTAATAGTTATTACTGATTGACTGATTAAACTCTATCGATTTGTTATCAAAACCACGTGTCACTACGCTGCAGAACTGGGAAACGTCAAATGTATTAGTCCTAATTCATTTTTTTACGCAAACAAATTGAACTATCCTGAGGTTGCTTCGAGCAACTTACACAGCATAAGATATAATATTATACAGTCCATACTTCAATATAACAGCACAGAAATATAGATATCGATACAGGCTTACCACCTGATGCGTTAGTAACTAGTTATTACTAATCATAACTCCGGTAGAGAGCGAAAGTGGATGCCATGGCTCAGGCTCGACGGACGTCGCGTCCGGCGTCTGGCCAGCAAATGCACTGTTTCACTTCCTCCACTATAAGTCTCACGGTTATCAATAGATCGCGAATGCCGACATTGTGAGACCGTGTCCGATACCACTTTCAGTATATTCCTGTATAAGGAGTTATGAGCACGGAATAGTTAAATGTATGGAGGAAGTTGTGAAGGTGGCAAATGGTTGAATATTAACACTTACTATGTTGAATACAACACGTTGAATATTAATAATAAATATTAACACTGCCTAGAACTGCACTCTATACGAAAGAATGCTTAGAGTATTTTCTATTTTCTTGGCCTTCTGAAATTGTCACTATAAGATTTTTAGTACTTTACAACGTCAACAGATGGCGCTGTTATCAACGCGTCGAAACAGAACCTATATTTGCGCTTCGATTTTATTCGTTGTTTGGTGTCGTGGATAGGGCGTCCGCTTCCCGCGCTAGAGTGCGCGAGTTCGAATCTGAGTTTCGTCATTATTCCCATTGATATTGCTGCGTTGCTATTTCATGTAGTAGTGCTAATATTGGTGGGATAGAACGAAAGGGTGAAGAGCAACAAGCAGGTATGGCCCAATGAGGCTCCGGCTTCTGTAGCAGCCCGACATTTTTAGTTACCTAATCAATGATTTTAATTTTAAAAGAAAACTGTGATATTTTAGTGTAGGTTAAAGTTATGTGAATGTCTATACATAAGTACTTCGAACAATTATTCCCGTTCATAAACTATTGAGACAAATTATTTTTTGTCTCATTACGAATAATCAATTAAGTAAATATCGACATCTCATAAATTAAATAAATAACGCTAAGCATTCAATCATAATTCTTATCTCAATTACATTAAACTCAAGTGGTTACAAAAAATGTTAACGATTCTTAATAGTGAATCAATCAATTAAAAAAAAAATAATGTCGCATAACTTATTCTGCCAAATAAAATTACCGTAAACCGTTATCTTAAATAAATGAATAAACATTATAAAATACACTATAGTTAAATAAATTGGATACGCGAAATTAAATTTACTTTAAAATTAGTTATGATTTGTTTAATTAAAAACATCACAAAATGGTTGATATATCGCTTGGGGCGCCTTCTATCATGACATTGCAACAATTAGGGTGTCTATTCTCAGAACTTTTTTGTTCAGACTTTTAATTAATAGTCTAGACGGCTATAATCTGTGGTAGGTAATTGAAAATGTTTACAGATTTTAAAACCTTTAAAGGCAGAGATTTTTTGGATACTACAGGTATTTCACACAGAAAAAAAAATTGCTGAGATTTTTTCGTATTTCGCTGTTTTTTTTTTGTTGTTAACGACCTTGAGTCAGTTCAAAAACCCTAACAAAAACAATTTAACCATTTCGACCGAAACTAAATTGCTCTATAAAAAGTTAACAGCACTGATTTAATTCACAGCAACGTTGCATAGAACAGAGAATTTAGCGTGAAATGTGAATTAGCGTTCATACATTTGTGTGAGTGAAGCAAGCGAAGTTAATAGGCGTCGGTTAAGCCATTAGCGTACAATGCCCCCTGGCCCTAATTGTGGCCTAATGAGTGATAATAGTGCCCTTTGTTTTCAGTTAACGAAGGTTTTTTGATAATTTTTACGAAATTGCTTTCTCTTGGGTGCAATTACTTAGTACCTATTGCATGATGTTCGCGTTTAAAAGCCTACATATTAGTTTAATTGGTCCAGTTTTGAATATGTTTAAATCATATTGTTTTTGGCAATATGTTACTGCCTCGAGGAAGTTTAAGACTTTGAGTAATGGATGCGCAAACTTCATTACATCTTGACTTAATTTTATTAATATTCATTCAATCGAAAGACGTCCATATCTGGACATACAACTAATGAAGATGATGAATAAGGTACCAAACTTAATACACGCAAAGATCTAGATAGCGTCACTTAGGCAAAAAACAATCAATCAATCAGTTACCGTGATTGATAGCTTAAAGAAACAATTTGGATAGTAAAACACTTTCATAATTCCTTGACGTTCGTTCCCAATATTCGATCTATCGGTGGTTTTACTTACTGGAGATAGAATTTTTACATAAGCCCCATACGAGTAATGTCAAATCCTATCTCTAGATATAATATTGGGAAAGGCGGTAAGTTGAGATAATAGCAATCTTGTGCGTCCAAAACACAATTACAAACGATCACTTTCATTGATTGATCATAATAAAAGTAAATCGAGATAGAGTATTGATTTACGTAATAGGACCCTAAAAGTGAAAGCGCCTGATTACGAAGGAGTTTCCATTACGGTTACTGCCCAGAGACATTGCGATTCCATTTAAATGAACTTGATAGCTTTGTATGAGAGAATGTAGTTAATAAGTATTTACGTAGATGGATTTTTTAAACGTTATTTTTTACTGTCATGTACTTAATTTTATATCTTGATTGGAATCTGTGACAGTGATGTTACCAGCTAAAATTTTTTTTTCAATTACACAGAATTTCAGTTCGTTGTTTTTGTAAAATCAAAAATTAGAGCTCCATAAACAAATTGCAGCGATTTGCACTCCATTATTTTACAAATAATGTATTAGTTGAAAACACGAATTCCTTTAGCGATCACCATTAGTATTCCGAGCCGCTAGCTTTGTAACCCGATCCTAGAACAATAGTTGTAACTTATTGTTACTTCTTATACCACGGAGTAGGGAAAAATGAGAGGAGGTTCCACAATGCTGGTAGGCCAGGCGCCTTCATCTTGGTCAAATACGTACGGTGAACATGACCAACACGATCGACTGAACCAACGAGGCATTCGGATTCTTTAAGACACCTGTCAACGATTTGTGCTATTACAAAAAAATGACCGGGTCCACGGAAGGCATATCACCGGAGACGGTAAAGTTCCTCATACCCCGAACACCCGCAATTTGTCGCGCTACTTTCTTAGGAGATTTTCCGTTATGACACCTCTGCTAGTCATTTTGTTCTCCATGGTTATAACTTACTACTTATGCCGATAGAAACAGTGTCCGCGCCTAAAAGTTTATTGTTACGCAAATAGTGACATTAAGATAACTTAAACTTATTGGTGTGGTCTAATTTTGTGAACGCAGCGATAAGCTAGTTCAGCGAGATTGTTATTGGAAATAAATTAACCAATTTGGAACGATGGAATGGAATGTTTGACGTTCGTGGTCAATTTTAGAGATTATTTTGAATTAATTTTATTGTATTGTAATATTAAACCTATTGTGGTGGAAAATCGAAACAACAAATTCGGTTTTCTGCAAACGTCTATAATAAACACTCATTCATGTATTTTAATTCGTTCACATACCTTATGATAAATAAACTAGGTATGTCCTTACAATCTGTCTCTTAACATTATCAAAGTCAATTATAAAATATATTGCATTTTGAACGTATCGACAAGTCGCTGCCAAAGCCACGCTCATAAGTCGTGTTTGTGACAGTATTTATATCAAACTTTATATCTAAACATAGGATTACTATTTACGACTTCGTTCAAGTGGTTAATCTTAGGTCCTTTCTAATCGTGCATCGTAAATTCAACAGTTGAATATCTAGATCAAAATCAAAATCAAAATCAAAATCAAAAGTCATTTATTCAAACTTGGCTGCAAAACAGCACTTTTCGAACGTCAAAAAAAAAAAATTTACAAAAGACAGCCCCCAAAACGCCCACCCTTCACCACTTCCTATGTGTTTTTGCTGGGAAGAAGAAGTGGCGCAACAAACTCCCCAGCAACACATGTCTGTCTGTTCGGTTAGAAGAACCTTAAACATTGTTTGATATGTACATTTGTATACAATTTAATTTGTATATTACAAAAGAGGACAATACAGTAAAAATAATGTATACACCACATGCTAGCTAGCACTCACCCTACATACCTTAACTAACTCAAGCATTGAATATGTTTGATGAACAGAAAATTATAGCCTCCAAATATTTACACTTAATAGAATATCAGGGAGTGCCCACCTACATGTGCTATTCTTTTGTAAACTAGTAAATTAGACCGCTCAGCCAGAACATATGTAAAATAAAAAGAGTTTACAAATAAAAACAAAAAACTAATAGATAGTCAGTAAGACGACCTGGCACCACAAGCAGCACCCGTTCACGAGCATAACGCGAGGATCAGCCATCGCCCCCCTCGCACATTTTTGAGGGAGGGAGGCAACCCGACCGCCGACGCTACCGCAAGCAGTGCCGTCTAAGGGAGCATGACTAACGTGACCAGACGTCCCGTTTTGAACGGGACTGTCCCTTTTTACAATTACGAGTCCCGGTGTCCCCGAAATGGACTGTGGGACGCACAATTGTCCCGTTTTCAGAAACCGCGCGAAAATTTGAACAGCCGACGGCCGGCCACCGCCCGCCCGCCGCCGCGATGTGACGCCCGCACCAATCGGACGCGAGCTAGCGGTGTGCGAGAGCGAGACCGCGTCGTCGTCGACGCAGCGACAGCCGATAGTGGCCAAGACGTCAACTCATAATAATTATCGCTCGTGTTTTGTTGACTTATTGACTATTGCTTGAAAAACTTTCATTTGCCCATTTCTCGCTATTTGTTTTGTTATTGTTTGGTGCTTGTGTAGTAAATAATTTAAATTTCTTTTGGTTTGGAATCACAAGTTAAAATGCCGAAACGCAAGTGTTCGTTCAATGTTAGCTTACAAGCAAAATATCCGTTTATCAAGCAAATAAATACTCCATCAGATGTTAGATGTGAAAAGTGTCGTACAGAATTTAGTGTTGCCCACAGCGGTGGCGGTGATATTGAACAGCATTTAAAGTCTGACAAACATAAAAATGCCGATCGTGCCGCGGCTTCGAGTTCTACGATGTTAAACTTTTTCAAGAAATCGGACGCGCCAACTTTGAAGGACTTGGATATCGCCGCGGCAGAAGGCGTCTGGGCTTATCACACGGTACAAGAAAACCACAGTTTTCGTTCTAATGATTGTGCATCGAAATTGATTCAATCATGTTTTGATCCCAAATTTACATGCGCGCGTACGAAATCAGAAGCTATTGTAGTAAATGTTTTGACGCCTACAGCAATGAAAGAATTAAAAGATGACCTTGATAAGTGCAATTGCATTACAATACTAAACGACGCGTCAAACCACGGTAACAAGAAAATATACCCCATTGTAGTGCGCTTTTTTCAACCTTACGTAGGTGTGCAAGTAAAAATTTTAGATTTACAAGACCAACCCGGTGAAACGTCTGACATCATTGTCAATTATTTAAGCCAAGTGTTGACAGATAATAATTTGACAGCAAAAGTCGTAGCATTTTGCGGGGACAATGCCAACGTCAATTTCGGAGGTGCAGCTAGGCGAGGAACTAACAATGTATTAACGAAATTACAATCATCTCTGAAAAAAGAATTAATAGGTATTGGATGTGGAGCCCATGTTATTCACAATGCAGTAAAATCCGCTGCAGATGGACTACCCGTAGATTACGAAAGCGTTATTGTGAAGATATATTCATTTTTTTATATCTATACGATTCGAGTTGAAGCTCTAAAAGAGTTTTGTGCCGAAACTGAAACGGAATATCAACAAATGCTCGGCTATAGCAAAACCAGATGGCTTGCTCTTATGCCTGCTTTAGAGAGGGTTTTAAAAATGTATCAGCCGTTAAAAAACTACTTTTTGAGTATTGAAAAATGTCCCCAGTTACTAAAAATCTTTTTTGAAGATCCCACATCAGAATTGTGGTTTTATTTTTTACACGCCCAGTCAGCAAGTTTTCATCAAGCTGTCTTGAAACTTGAAGGTCAGACTGTATCGGCAATAGAAGCTGCAAAAGAAATCAATCAATTAAAAGACAATTTAATTCAGAAACAGACCAATCAGTTTCTTCCATTTATGGTCCGTCAATTAATATTAAAATTGAAAGATAGTGGTACTAATATTGATGAAGAATTTGTGAAAAGGACGGCTACAGAATTTTATAAAACAAGCCGTGAATATCTGGAGCAGTGGACTTCCTTTCTTACCAAAGAAATGGAGATATTTTATTGGGCAGATTTAAAAAAGGTTCCCACATGGGAAGACATTCAAAAATCTCTGGATTTATTAATTGAAAAGCAATATATTGACTGTAATAAAGATACTGAAGTTTTTGACGAATTTTCCTTAATTTCAAATTACATTACATCACAAAAAATAACGGAATGGAATAATTTAAATGTTTCCACAGAAACCCGTTGGGTGGAAATATTCAAACACTTTCGCGCCAATAATCTTCAGCATGAAAACTTTTGTATTGTTATTGAATATATTTTATGTTTGCCTGCTACAAATGCTCCAGTAGAAAGAGTATTTTCTATTATGAATAAATTGTGGACATCTGAGAAAACTCAGTTACAAATTTCAGTTCTAAAGGCGATGTTGATAATTAAGGTGAATATAAAAAAAACATGCCAGGAGTTTCATTCTTATTTGAAATCGTCACCAGATATATTAAAAAAAATTTGTTCTTCCGATAAATATAAATATAACTAAACATTTTGGGTACCTACATATATTTTGTGATTCGTAACTTTTAAGCCAACTAACTTTTTCTCAATAAATAACATTACAAAAGTGTCTTTTTTTTCTCTACCTATGATTTGACCTAAATAAAACAATGTCCCGTTTTGAGTCAAAAAATAAACGGTCACGTTAAGCATGACGTACTCACTGCTGCACAACTCAATATCAAGATTAAATTATCAGTTCCCGCTAAGTAGTATTATTTACTAAAATCCAAAACAGAAAATTAATACAAAGAATGTATCTTGTCAATAATGTAAAAACATTAAAAAATAATAATTAAATAATAAATCAAAATAAAATAAATGTCATTGAGTCAAGAGATTGAATGGGAGAAATTTAAATTATCTAAATAATATAGCTAATATAGCTGTCTTGCGTTCATCATGGCGACCAACTATTTTTATCATTCAAATAATCATTGATGGTGTAATATGCCTTTTTTATAAGAACAGCCTTAATTTGTTCTTTGAATTTATTAAACGGCAGTTCTTGTAAGGTCAAAGGAAGCTTATTATAAAAACGAATACCTAAACCCAGAAATGTGTCATGCACTTTATGAAGCCGGTGATAGGGTACACACAGTTTATGCTTATTTCTAGTATTAATGCTATGGACTTCACTTTTTTTGGTATATAAATGTAGGTTCTGTCTAATATACATAATGTTGGCAAAGATGAACTGTGATGCTACAGTGAGAATACCAATTTCTTTAAACAACTCTCTGAGGGAAGTTCTGGTACCTAATTTGTATATAGCACGAATAGCACGTTTTTGTATAATAAATATATTCTCTATATCAACGGCTTTGCCCCACAACAAAATACCGTAGGACATGACGCAGTGAAAATAGCTGAAATACACTAATCGCGCAGTGTCGACGTCAGTGAACTGTCTAACTTTTCTGACGGCATAGGCAGCAGAACTAAGCCTTCCCGCGAGGCTAGAAATATGTGAACCCCACTGAAGTTTTGTATCAACTGTTATACCCAAAAACACGGTAGATGCAACGGTTTGAAGAACCTCGTTGTTTAGGATAACATTAGGACCTAGGTTTTTTACATTAGGCAAAGTGAACTTAATGCATTTTGTTTTTTTAGCATTTAGTACTAAATTGTTTGTTGTAAACCAGTGCGTAACTGTTGAGAGTGCACTGTTTACGTCGTCAAATTGCTCTCTATTTCTGTCAACTTTGAAGATAAGAGATGTGTCATCTGCAAATAATACAACATCGCAGATATTTTTGAGGTGGTAAGGTAAATCATTAATGTACACTAAGAATAAGAATGGACCTAATATTGAGCCTTGTGGCACACCTAGCTGAACTGGAAGGCCCGATGATTTAGCACCATTTACATCTACACATTGCAATCTATGTTGGAGATAAGATTCTATTACGTTTAGAGCTCCGTTTTGGACTCCGTAACAGCGTAATTTGCGTAAAAGTGTATCGTGATGGACGCAATCAAAAGCTTTGGAAAGGTCACAGAAGACCCCAATAGCATTTTGAGAATTTTCCCATGCATTATAAATGTGTTTTAAAAGGGCAACACCAGCATCTGAGGTTGAACGACCTTTTGTAAAGCCATATTGTTCTGTATGAAGGAGGCTATTTACATTGAAATATCGTAGCAGCTGCTTGAGTATCAACTTTTCAAAAATTTTACTAAACGCAGGTAAGATGGAAATAGGTCTGAAATTAGTAATGTCCGTCTTGTTTCCTGATTTAAATAGAGGTATGACTTTACTGTGTTTCATGAGGTCAGGAAAAACACCAGTGTCAATGCACTTGTTGAATGTAATCGCAAGGTAGGGAGCAATAACGTCAATTATATTACCTAACAGCTTGATCGAAATATCCCAAAAATCACCCGTATTTTTTAATTTAAGAGTTTTAAAAACATTTAGTACATCAATTGGAGTAACGTGTTCAAAACTAAACAAAGAATTACATTGAGGCACACTAGCACGCATAAGCTGTTCAGCGTCTGTCGTGGATGAGTTTAAGGAGCGAGTCGTGGTTACAGGTATATCCGCAAAGAACTCATTAAAAGCTTTAGCTACATCAGCCGCATTACTAACAAGTTTGTCATCTAATTTAATTTCCAACTTATTTCTATTGTTCACTGACTTGCCAGTTTCATTATTTATGATTCTCCAGGTTGTTTTAATTTTATTTGAGGAGTTTTTAATTGATTCACTTAAAAACTTTGATTTTGCAAAGTTACAGACCTTTTTAAATATTTTTGAATATTGTCTAACATAGTCTACAAAATTATCATCAAATTGACAAGTTTTCATACCGTATAACTCATATAGTCTCGCTCTACTTTTATAAATACCTGGAGTGGCCCATTGGTTGAATTTGGCCGAGGTACCTTTAATATTTAAGGTTTTGGTCTTGAACGTAGAATTGAACTCTTTCTGTATAACACCAAATAGAGATCCGTAAATGGCGTTAGGGTCATCGTTATCAAGAACAGAAGGTTCCAGATTTTTTGTAACGTTACTTTTAAATCTAACACAACGACTAGCTGAATAGGGTCTACATTCTATTTTAAGTGGCTTAGTGTGAACTAACATGGGAAAACTAACTTTTTGTCCACAGTGGTCAGACGAGAGATGGTTGATGACTAAATCATTGGAGGCCTCAGTGTCGCTAAATATGTTATCCAAACATGTAGAAGAAGTTGCGGTAATGCGAGTTGGTTCAAAAAATAAGTTAACCAGGTTAAACGACTTGAATAAGTTTAAAAGTCTTATAGTTAAAGGAGAATATTCCAAAATGTTAACATTAAAATCTCCACATATAATTTTACCCTTGGTGCTTGATTTTAATTTATTAAGTAAATCATCAAAAACTGATTCGAATTTATTATAGTCACCTAAGGGGGGCCGGTAAACGCAAACAATAATATAGCGCTCAAGTTCCACGCAAGACAGCTCAATAGTGCGCTCGATAGAAAGATTATCTAAATCAGGGCGTTGTTTACATTTTAACAAGTTTGAAACTAAAACTAAAGACCCGCCTCGAATAGCATTCCTTCTTACAAACGCACTTTGCACAGTGTAATTATTATTATTAATAAATGAAACTTCATGTTCTTTTAGCCAGTGTTCAGTTAAGCATAGAACATGAACATTATGGTTCTCCAAGAATAAACTTAACTCTAATTCTTTGCCAGACAAGCCCTGCATATTTTGATGTACAACATTCAATAAATGAGGCCCATCCTTTGTCGCGCCTAATAGTTTAAACTACTGGGCGAATCAATAATTATGTTAGTATTACTACTAACAATATCCTTAGATACATTAGACATACCTGTGTCAGATTGTATAATATATGCTAAAAGATTAGCAATGAGTCTCCTACACCTAGCTGGTAAATACATTGAGTACTCTGTCAATTTAAAATCAAAGATATACTCGTTTATGTCAAAATATAAAATGGCGTTAACTAGTTGTAAAGTCCTATTATAAAGGAGCATATTCAAATCAAATATGTGCCTACTTTGTTCAGTCGATAACCTATAAGAATAAGGTAGTGCACATAATATGAAATTAATTTCATTTAAATTTACTATCAAATTTACATAGTCTAATATGTCTTTTTTAGTTACTGCTAAGCTATCACCATAAATTAATATAACAGTTGAACCTGGGATAAGCTTAGACAACTTAATGTTTTGAACTAAGTGACTAAAACTGGCACCAGGTACACAGTGATTTAAAACATATTGCTGCGAACACTGATTGAAAATACTACCAATGCCTTGACCAAACTTATCTGAAAAAATATATGTTATATTGCTATTACTGCTATCACTCACACTTGTAACCTTGTCAGAAGATTCTTCACATTGAGTGGCCAGGGTTGTGACAGACTGGGGCTCTTGTGAGGGTGGCACACACTGTGACACTTGTGTGGGTGTCACACGGTGGGCCTCAGATGTTGGGAGGCAAGAACAGTTACAAGAGATATTTGTAAGCAAGTCATATTTCTCTGCATTATGTATGACTAAATCAACCAGCTCACAGGCCTCCTGCAAACGCTTTGTCAAGTCCTGCTGTGAAGCTTCATACTTATGGAAAATGTCCTTAATGGAATTTTCTTTAATACAAAGTTCTTCCTGCAAACGTTGGATGTCACTGTCATACAAGGTCCTACAAATGTCCAATTGATGTTCATAACTATTTAAGTCTTTAACTAAATTAATGTTCTTTCTTCTTAATATATTATTTTTCTTAATATTTTATCTTAAGATATATAGGACATCTTGTTTTGAGTCCAATGTCTGATTATGCTGAGCTAGCCTTAGGACAAATATGAGAATATCCGCGCTTAGATTTTGTTTTAGCATTAGTTTGTATTTAATGTTGCTTGAAGCTCTTTTCGTTGCGCAAATGGCTATCGGTAACTAAACAGAACGATTCTAAAACCATAGTGACTAACAAACAACACAGGTGAATTACAAGTGTCATTTTCTGTACCAACACTGTAGGTAGGTACTCCTTTCTGACGGGAAATATGTTGTATGGTTTATTTTCATAATTAAGTACTTATTTATTGAAGTTTTACTGATGTAGACAAAAAGAAAAAGAACGTCAGCTCTTGTTACCGATGACGATGCCTTTAGATTTCCACGGCACAGTGAGTTCCTGAATACTTCCTCCAGTGTCCAAGTGAATAGATTAGGGGAGAGCGAATCACTCTATTTTACTCCTTTTTCAGGGTCCATCATTTAAGAAGGCAGTTTATTCGATGCTGTGTTGTACTTATTTACATACGTCATCAATTTTGTCGTACCATATAGATAGTTTGTTGAAAACATTCCTTATTCTAGTTACATCAAAGTTTACCTAATAGCGGATATAGCGTGTCTGTCACATAATGAGTGTCAGCCAGTGTTAGTGCGATTGAGTAACCATCCTCCTTAGTCTATGCTCAGTCTGACAGACGAAAGTATTATCTGTAGCCTGGCTACAGGCATAAATGTAGGAATTTCTGCTATTGGTCATTTAGTTTCTTACATCGTTTTTGATGCTGTGAGAATGGTTCCAACTTGATATTTGTGTTGCGACTGACAATTATTAGTACGAATAATTGGCTCCTGTAGTTTTTGAGGGTCAGAAACTTTAGGAACCTCGATGTTGTTTAAAATATTTAAATTCATAATTCACTCAGCCACGCTTTTCATAAAAAATGAAGTATATACACTGTAGATACTAATTAATAAGAGATGGTAAAGAAATCAAGTTATTGCAGGTATAGGTGATTCACGGTTATTCACAGAAAGTGCATTGTACATGCACTGAATAAAATAATAAACAAACCACGATTTATGTTAACGCCTGCATTTCCTCATGTTCTGTTTTACTTCATATTGTAATAAACTTTTATATTTATATGGCAAATATTTGGGTTACTGAAAACAAGAACATTTAATATGAAATATGAATGAATAATACTGAAATGAATTATATTGACTTTGAAATAAACCATGCACTGAAAAGGCTTTGTCTTTCAGAAAGAAGCGATAGTACCTTTTGTCATCGATACAAAAAACAATTAATTGATACTATTCGCATAAATCCTTGATTCATAACAAAACTGATCATTATTTATTACATCAACCAAGCAAACTTGTAGATTCTGTAATAACTTTACTTACTTGCATTCAAAATAAAGAAACTTTAATTACTTCGTCGATATAAAATGCAACCTCCTTTTCACTGTTTCACATAGCCATCATTCTTTTTTAAAACTAATTTACTACCACAAAAACAGCAGCCTATCATTGTTCTAAAAATGTCAGAACTGATAGAATGTAGTCACTATCAGGAACAGTAATTTCTAAAAACCCATTTCGGAGCTGTTAGCTGTTAACGCGGTGAAAGTCAAAACATGTTCCGATATCTTTACACACTGGCTATTGTTCGTTAGGCAATTAGTCAAACGGTTGATAACCGACCTCTTAGGCTGAACGCGTAAATTCCTTTGACACGTACAAGGGCACGTTTTCTGACAGTTCCTTTTGGCGGGAATGTGAAAACTATTTTTCTGTAATTATTTACTAAATAAGATCATGAGAAAACTGGATATCGAAGCTAGGTATGTTACTAAGTTAATATTTAGTTAGACATTTAAAGTGGTTGGAATTCTTTATATTTATTTATCAATGATTTCCACCAGTCAAGTTTTTTGTTATAAAAATAGTTCGATTGATATAATACGCAATTCTTAATTCTACTTATTATAAAAAAAAATGGAACATAAAGTTTCGATCAACTTATAGGTAACTAAGTACTACTTTTTCAACAAATTGCATCGCCAAGTTCGTATCCATGATTCTTAGTTTAAAGTTTCATTCTTAGATACTAAAACAACCTAACTAAGTCGTACGCCATTATTGCAATTAGCATTTTCATGTCTTACATAAGTACAATGTTTATTTCTAATATACTGCTGTAATGAGCGGATATTACGAGTCGTTGTTATGACAAAACTGTTATTATGCTGTAAATATTTAGCACAAGTTTGTAATTAATCCCTTTTAGTAAGTTAAGTAAGTATTTTGTGCAGTTAGTGTCCGCGACAATAGTTATTATAATTTATTATTTATATTATTGTCGAGTCTGTACATATTTTCGTAAATGGTGAGTTTGGGGTGTAGCTAAATCCTTCGGTTATTTTATAATTCAGACTTGGGCAGATAGATGCTTCAACAAAACTTATTATTTTTTAAGTCCTGGCCCCGTAAAATTAAATATTACGTCTGTAGGATTTCTTTTATAAATACAGTTTGATTCGAAAATCTGAATGAAATATGAAACCATTTCTCAATGTTTGAACTCAGCAAATATTCTCAGGATACCAATTTTTAATTATAGAGTGAAAAAAGGAAACGATATTTCACGACAAGTGTTCACAACATTTGAACGTTATTTCAAAATTTAAATGAGTAGGTACCTGAAACTGTATTGACTCCCAATAAATATCCATTAATAACCTACAATCCATCCTATCAAGTTTTGAATTTTATGACTCTAAATATGTACTATTCGTTTCAATTTCCCGTGAGAAATAACCTGCCAATGGTAATTTTCTGTTTTATTCTGTTTATTGCATGCCTAACTTATCGTGTTTACGACTAGGCTTATCAAACTCATCGGGCCTTTAAAATTATCCTTCATTGGCAGGCATGCGGCCATATAACTAATATGGGCTTCTAAAAATAAACAGCGCATTGATGTCGGCGCCGCATAATAGGCATGATGACAGTAATCAAAAATCATTAAAATAATATATTTATTAAATTAAACTTGAAGCTTGGAATATAAAACGCGCATTGTTTTCTTTATTAATAATGTGATTAATATGTATTTTTATAAAATAAAATTACGAAATAAGGCAATCCGCCATGATATCTTGAACACCAATCAGAGCTCGTGACGTCATCTCTGAAAACAACTCGCGCGAAAGCGCGAGAACGTCACATTTCGTTATTGTGAACTTCCACTGCGATCTTTGTTTTTAATTAATTAATTGTTTATAACACGAGTTATGGAGCCCGGATTTATCAAGGCAAACAGCGCTAATTTGCCTAGAATTGATATCATAATGCTGGGAAAGTTTTTGGCATCAAATAAAGATTTTTGTTCAGCTGAATTTAGAAATGTTAAAACTTCCATGTAAGTATACTAGTTTAATTAAAAAACAATGAGAGATGAAACCTAACCTCGAAATAGTTATTTACATTATAAACTATGCTAGAATCTAGAGAACTATGTAATAACTTACATCAAAGTGATCTTCACAAAAATAAAGTTGTACCCTGGGCAATATTGCTTTTGAATCTCGTTTTGCAAGTTTAAGCCACTTGTTTCGTATTTTTTTATTGTGAGGAACGTACACAAATAACTTATCAGGAGTTGTTTTGGATGTGTTCTTACACTGGGGGACCCCACAACACCTATGCCCTTTCGAATTCATATTTAATAACACAAAAAACTTAATTATTGCACGAGCGTTGTTTACTTGCGTCTTGTAATTTCAGTCGTGACGTCACAAGTGACGACATGACACTGACAAGCGTTTTCGCGCCGGATTCAAAGTGGACAGAGAAAAATGCAATTATTTGATAAAAAAACTTCGCATTTTCTTAAAATTAATAATTTTTCATATAAAATAGACGTATACCTACATCATACAAAGGAATTTAAAAATTTGTCATCATGCCTATTGTTAATAATGTCGGCTCGGTTGCGTATGTCAATAGATACCAACATTACCGACTCGCTTGATTCCGCAGATACGTCTAATTAATTCCATACGACGTTACTAGATGGCGTCAGTTGCGTGTTACATAGTCCGACAGCCTCTTCTTGATACTTTAACACTTAAGGTAAGCACATAAGGTGTACATCAAAATGGAGATCAATAAACCAATCGCAATAACGTTGTCCTAGCTGGCAATAGTGGCTTAATCACTGGCTTAATCGTCGGGAATTAGCAGATACACACTTATTTATTGCAAGACAGAAGTGCTACCGTTTTGCTTATTGGCAATTATTGTAGCTCCGTGTTGAGGAGCTATTGCCCCGATAGCCTGATAACTACTATTTACTACCTTGCTTATATCTGTTTGTATGTCAATTATTAAACTAATAATCTTGTAAACATAATGATCAAATTTTATAGACCTTCTTTATTAACTTGTCTTTAATAATTATAAGAAAGTCGCTGTCAATTTGATTAAACGTAATGGTAGGCTTAATTTAATGAGCACCTCGGTTTCTTGCGTTTATTTTTACTTTATAATTGACACATTTTAATATTCTGTGAGACGTTGAGCACTCAAGTTTATTTTACCTCTATAAAATTACAATAACGTCCATACAAGACTTGACAATTTCGCCATTGGTCGTTCGCTCAAACGGTTATAAAATCAGTTATAAACAGACCATTTTCGAGGACCTTTAATCGAAAGCTTTGCACAATCATTTTATCGACAAAGAAGTCTTGATCGACAAAGGCACATACAGATTTGGCTCCGTCAAATAGCAAGGTACAAAAAGCATACTTCTTTTTGATTCGAGACGTCTAAATGATCAATCAAAGTTTAAGCCAGCCATGTGGGTAATCTGCCACAAGCCAATGTAATGACAGGGTAATAAAACGTAAAGTGGGTGGCAATGCTTACGGGATTACCAGCCAGGCCTCCGGATCATTATCTAAGATTCTTTACTTAAGTTTTGAGTAGTTAAGCCTCTTTAATTCTTGTTTTATTGCTTCAGGAAAAATAAACGAGATAAAAATGTAATAAAGCTGCGCGTTTTTTGCGAACTTTTATGTGCACTGCCATGCACCTTTACCAATGGTAAATTGAGAAAGCTATATTTAAGGTAGCATTATTTTTGATCAATAAATTACAGTTGACCAAATAAGTAATATTTTCTCTAAACTTGAACATTTTTTAATCTTCAGCAATTTCGCACGGTGTTGAATGTTCCAAGAGTTTTATTTATTTCTTGATTGAACCTTTAATATTCCAATATAGCGTGCGTGTAATTGAAGCTATAACTTTTATTACCAAGGAATGGCGGGGGATAAAATATTATATTTACGCTATTAAAAGCATCTGAACATGTTCTGAGAACATACTCCATTTAGCTTTCTTTTCAAAACAACCGCGTTAAATTATTGTATAATCGATGTGCCTGCCAATCAACAAAGATGTACCTAATTAACTGTTTACAAAACAAAAAGTGTTTTCATCAACACCAACCTTATTATTCAAGGAAGAAATTGTTTTTAAACACTAAATTTTCGCATAAATTCGCTGCGATTTCCTATCAGGGGTTTGCATCGCAATTAATTCCTTGTCGATTTTTCCCACCCATTAGTTAACGTTATCGATTCGAAACAAGCAATTAGGCGGTCGATCCGATCCGGGCCGTCCGATCTCCGCGATGGCCCAAACATGATTGATGACGTTTTTACCTTATTACGAAGCCATCCCCTCCACGACTTATCAGCTTACAGCGGCGGAGTGGGGGGAGCTTCTCATTACGAGATTGCGGTTACGTCGTGTTCAAGCCTGATAACAGCGTTTGAACTCTTTGAAGGGTTTCATTTATTTCACTAACATCCCTTTGGGTTCCTTTGCGTATTCATTATATTGGGTTTTAAGGGTCTAAAGGCGAACCCTTTATTTGAGAGATGAGATTTCGTTCTGTGCAAACATTGTACAAAGGTTTAGCAAACAAAGTGAGGTAAAGTTAAATGAAATAGTATTTTGGATTTAATTTAATAGACACTGTCCCTGCCCTAAGGGTATTTTATCTACTGATGAGAAAAACCCACCTGAACCTCTTGTTAACGATTAAGTACCTACTTTATATTACTAAAATGAGTCTTTAGCTTTATCAACCTTATTCCACAAACCCTTACAACTACTTAAGACTAACGACAGTTCCACTAATTTCGTTCCTTCTTTCCTCAGTGGGCGGGATGTCTCGCGGCGGGAGCGGCGCCGGCAAGACGGCGACCGCGAAGCGAGTGCCGCCGCCAGCAGTGCCCGGTGATGCCTTCGGGACTCCACAGCACCGACACTCGGGCTCCAGCTTCGGCTCGCAAGGGTACGCCTCCTGCGAGGAACAGCCGTACCCACAGCCGCCTGATACGCCGTCACATACCAGAGGTAAGATGAAAGTTCATATACCTATAGTGTAACGTAGATCAAAATGGTTCAGTAGGACGTCAAATTTCTACAGCTCCAGCTACATGATGGATGATCTGCTGTAGCTAAGCAATAACCCTGATGATGACTTACAGTTTTATATAACTTGATCAAAATTCTGCTTCACAGTAGGTTCCATACAAAATAAGGATAAATACATACCTATACGAATAGGTGTCTGCATCATCTGTAGGCACAGAACTAGCGATAAACATCTTGGTTGGTTTGCGATCACATTTTAACATGTCATGAGATACCCTGCGACGACACAGCAGAACCGTTGAATACTTTTCTGAAAAGCAATTCATTGACAACAAATTAGAAAGACAATTGTATCCTAACTTATTTTGTTTTACCACCTTTTGTATTTACCATCTACCTGCGAATAAAGATTTTAATTTTCACTTTCATTTTCTAAATTTCCACTATCGCCATTCCAGATGACCACTCAGACTACGGCAGCACGGTGTCGGGCGTGTCGGGCTTGTCGGGCGCGAGCGGCAGCCTCGGCAAGAGTCCGGCGGGCGGCGGCACCTTCACCTTCCCGCCGCCCGCGCAGCCGCTCACGCATAAGGCTGCCGTGTATTACCATCATCAGCTAGCCTTGAGTGATGATCAGGGGATTGATATGACACAGGTGAGGGAGCTTTTAATTTTTGGGACAATAAGTAAATCTTATGTTATCCAGAAGTCCAGGTTTTTTTAAATCTTCATCAGAAATACATTAAATGATAGAAAACTTCCAATTTTGATCTTCAATAGAGTCAAAATCCAATCCAACAAACAATCCACTTTGTTTTGTCGTATGTGCTTTTCAATTTCTGTGGCTAACGTAGCAAAATTAACTGTCAATTTTAAATCAAAATTTTCGTTTGCACCATTATTTCCTACACTAATATCATTCCACCAAAAATAACTGTAACTGTCATAAAAAAAAATCTCACCAGCATCAACATCTCCTTTACACTAGTTTCATTCCATCATATTTACTAACTACCCAACTTCCATGTCACATTCCAGAGCCCCGGCCGCGACAGCCCCGGCTCGTCCTCAGGCTCCGCCGGCTCGGGGTCCCGCCACTCGTCCGCGTCACTAGACAGCGGCCGGGCTTCAGGCCGCATGCCCCACCACCACCACGCCGCGTGTCACTGCGGCGATCTCGCTGATAGGGTCAGAGCTATGATTGCGCAGGGTCTTCCGGTGAGTTTGTGAAGGTTTTACCAGTAACCTGATTTGTTTGATGTTTAGTGATCTTATCTTTAGAACATTAAATTGTGATAGGCGTATTATGTGGTGGATGTTCAAATTAAAGAGTAAGCTTTAAGATACTTTCATGGGTGATACTTTTTTGCTTATCTATCTTACATCGGTATTTGCGAAACTCAAAAAAAGGGAACAAAAAAACTTTGCCAAAAAGCACGTGACAGTTTTAAAAGAATAGAACAGTAAAGCATAATAAATAATAAACAATGGAGTCCAGATATAATAAAACTGACTACACAGTGAAATGCCGACTTAACATGAATTTCTCCACTCATATTTCAGGACACAGACATAATCCACGCGTGCCTAGCAGACCTTCAAATGGAGGAGTACGCCCGTCTCTTCATTGAGGCCGGGTATGACCTGCCCACAGTCACACGGATGACTCCCGAAGACTTAACCGCTGTGGGGATCAAAAAGCCAAACCATCGCAAGAGGTTAAAGGCGGAACTGGCCAATTTGAATGTACCGGATAACCTGCCTGATTATATACCGGTATGTATTGGTTTTTAGGATATGGAAAGTCAGCTAAGGCATTTTTGTCATTTATGAGATAAACACTAGCCGTTTTTCCTCGCGCAGTTTTACTCGCGTACCATGGGAACTGCTAAAATGTAACCTATGTTACTAGGGAAGAGTATATCTTTCCAACTTCAGATGATTCAAATCGGTTCATTGTTTTCGGAACCTTAACCTTTGTTTGTATAGATAAGTAATGTCTTACCTGGTATCAAATTTTGGCAAAAGCGGTTTCAAAACTTTTAATATTTCTTCAATTCTCTTCAGATCATTCCTTAAGTACAATTTCGCAACCTTAGAAACCAACTCTGATATCCCCAAATTAATATAATTGTGTCTTCCAATTCCAGGGTTCGTTAGAGGAATGGCTGCGACTGCTGCGACTGGAGGAGTACGGGCCGGCGCTGGTGGCGCAGGGCTACCGCACCGTGCATGACGTCACGCAACTAGCTTGGGAGGTAAGCATACGTCGCAATAGACTTAAGTGCCAAAATTACCCCAGAAGTCTTTGAAGAAAATAATATGGGCATGGCAATTTTGAAAACTTTATTTGGACCTCTTACCATTCTAATTGACTTTATGTAATATATAATATAATCATACATACATATGTTCCTATGTTTTTTTAGCTATGGCCAGTGGTCAGTTACATTGTTTGGCCTCCATTATGGACCGAATATTATGTGATGTAGTTCTATGTAAAGAAGTTGAAACTCTTACTTTCAATACTCAATTCTTTACTTTTCATTCCAATTCTGATTGTCTTTTTTAAGGACCTTAACAATTGTTTCAAAAATCTTATCTATAAGTCTCCAAAATCTGATCTAACATATCTCTGTACCATTTCTAGGATCTAGAAGACATGGGCATAGTCCGTTTGGGCCACCAAAAGAAAATCCTCCTTGCTATCAAAAGAGTGAAAGACATTAGGGCAGGCAAGAGAAGCATTAGCAACCAAGGATCTTTGGACTTTACGAGAATACAACCGGGACAGGTCAGTTTTATTAAATTATTAATATTAATGTCATTGTGTTTGTAGTGATGTTTTAGAATTTAGACTCTTGATAGATGATGGCCTTTTTTGTAGCCGACTGTACAAAAAGAAAAAAAAAGTTGTCTATGGTAATTAAAAAATGAGCATAAATTAAAAAGGTTTTGCTTCAAATTAAATACAGTCTGCTACAAAAACAGCCCTTTTATGACAGCGGATAAAATAAAGAAAAAAAATACAATAATTTATGAAAATCCGCTCTCATAATACTCTAATAGACCGTGCAATAGAGAGCAAATTAGATTTCTATTCTGTCAAACAAAAGATAATTTTCAAAGCATCACTCCAAATCAATATTGTTTAGTATTATTTTGTCATAATTTTTTTTTATGATTTCATTATTTTTTTCACATCACATTACATCTCATTTCATACATCGGCCATCTTGATTTTTTGCCGCCAAATCTAACAGAACCGAAGCTATTATAATAAAAAGTCTAATACTGTTTTTCTTTTTATACTAACTGCGTTAATTTAACAAAAAGCGTTTTAATAGCTTCAATATATTTCCTTTATTTTAACTAATTAAATATATCTGTTAAGCCGACATAGGCTTTTGTTGTTAGTTCCATATTGTGTGACCCTAGCACAAAAAAAATGGCTGCAAAGCTTTGCCGAGCCGAAAGCTGACACATTATGGGAAATATATACCTACTTTTTAATTAACATATTATCAATTTATTTAATAACAATATATAATAAATGTGTGTCGTGTTAAATTTTGTGATTTTTCCCCAATGCGTTCAGAAACGTCGTAATATAATTTCGCTTAGATATTAGGTGTTCGTCCATCGCCATCGCCTTCGCTGGTCGGATGTCCAACAGTCCTGCGAACATAATGTTTCCTCTCATTATTTATATTTATTTCTGCATTTAACTATGACTAAAATGTAACCTTAACAATAAAGTGAACAGTTTCGGAAGAAAATGTTTTCCTTATATTACCTTCTAGCCGGACGGCATATCTTCTTAGTATATAAAGCGAGTGAGTCGCAGGGTTGTATCCGCCAGCATACACGTCCATCCGCTGCATCCACCTCATACCACTAGCCCGAAGCAGCATGTGAATGTTTTGTTTTCTTTTCTTTTTCCAAACACAAACCGCACCTTGGACATAATCGGCTAAAGGATTTATATCCTCGGGAGCTACATTACCAGCCTTGGGAGCGACAGCGGAGTTACCATAAACCCCCCGACCTAAACTTTGACGCCATAGCGACGCCCCTTTGTGCCACAGACTTGGTCCCCATTCAGGTATGAGACAACCGCATTGGCACAGGTCTTGTCAGTTTGTTCTCAGCACCGGCACCCGGCTTGTATGTGCACAATGATCGTATAGTGAACGCAGTGTTTTCCATGTGTGTGTTATTTTGTACCAGTTTATGCCTCTCTCCCCACTACCGTAGAAACCGCTGTGATTGATCTATCCTGCACGGTAGTTAGCTGTTTCACTTTACTTTTAATTATTATTATATGAATTAATTATAATATTATACTAATCGCGCATGGTTTTAATAATGCTAACATCTATAAAAATATTTTCATTATTAATTATTAATGATTAACGAGACAAAATCTTAAACAGACAGCATGGTAAGACGAGCGACATTAACATGAATTGTTCAATAAGTTGTTGTAAATGTTCTTTGAAAATTTTATATGTAAATTAACTTTCAAAATGGAATTTCACATTTATTACAATCAGAATAGATTTAAAACTGTTAACAAACGCCAACAGATACGTCATCCGCGCGGGAAATCGCTAGAAAGTCTAGAGGACCCATCGGAAAGAGCATCGCATACAACGTTCTCGCCTGAAGCCGGGTTCTATTACGGCGGGGGGCAGTGGCGACGCTCATACGACGACGGCGACATCACTCCCACTAACGACGGGGGCTATGAGGGCGGGGGGACTCTACCGCGACCGCGGGGGCTGGTGCGGCCGCGGCCTGTGGCTAAGATAGCCGCTACGCCACAATACGCGTACGACGAGCTGGCGTACTCTGCGCGTTTGCAGCGCGTGGCGTACGGCGCCAGTCCGCACGTGGCTCGGAAGCCTCCTCCCGAGCCGCCGAAGCGTCAGAGCTCTCAGTACGCGCCGTTCTCTCGCTTCGGTCAGACGACGGTGGAGATCCACCCGGAGAAGTCACTGCCGCTGTCGCTGCCGGCGTACCCGAGCTCGGACTCGCTGTCGGTGTCGCTGGACAGCACGGGGCTGCTGCCGCCGCCGCCCGCGCCCGCCTCGCCGCCCAGGCGATACGACGACGACAAGCTGCGCACTGGATCTGATGCTAGCTTTAAGGTAAGTGTCCCTATTTTACTGTTAGGTTAAGTTAAGATTTCGAATACTAAGCTTACCTCTCAATACCATTCTCGGTACGTTGTGATAATCAGAATCTTTTCTATAACCATCATCCTGCCGTTTTGAGCAGTTCATACAAAATTATAGTCTTCTACAAATCACATTTTTAGGATTCAAAAATTTGCATCACTGCCCCGTCGGCAGTTTGCTCCCGAGCAACTACGTTACGTTACAGCCTTTTTATCATCCCACTGCTGGGCACAGGCCTCTTCTCCTCTTGCTCAATGCGGGTTGGTGATTTTGTCACCCATTGGTGTCTAAGATATACTTACCGAGCAACTGCAAAAATAATTTTCCCACTAACGTTTACCATTCCCTTCTTTACAGTCAAGCTCCAGCACGGAATCGGACAGCATTCCATTTGCAAACGAAAACGCCGGGACCATAAAGCAGAACCGCGGCCAAATAGGCGGGAGACCGCATACGGTAGACTATGGCCGCGCCGGCATCGGGCTCGCGGGGCTGCCGCCGCGGCCCGAGCACAAGCCCGACAGTGACGACAAGCCCGAACCCGTCGACGTGCTCAACGACATCGGCAACATGCTCGCCAACCTCACCGACGAACTCGACGCCATGTTGGAAGAAGAAAAGCGCCAAGGACTTACAGATTCCTAAAATCCATAGACTAAAATATTTGTACTCGAATACATTTCTTTTTTTTAAATGAACTTGTCAAAAATTCCAAAGAATTGGACTCGGCAAAGACTTCCACTAATTTTATGGTGTGCTGACATTTTTGTAACGCGATGCTGTAGGCAACATTGATTTAGGAGTCTAGCAATATGATAAACACTTTTTGTGTAGGTACATCATATTGCATTGTTATAACGGTTATGAATTCTGGATAATGATTGAGCGGGTAAAGCGTTTTATTGAAAAGCTATTCGATTTGAAACAAATGAGTTTTTATACAAAATATACAATCAAAACCGAGCTGTGTAAGCATTTCTTCCATTGCATAATTATATTTACCTCTATGTCAAAGGACTGACTATAGTAGAATGTGATGTTACTTCGATATTTGATTACTAGGGGATTGAACTTCCCTAAACCGTAATGTGACTAAAGTATATGACTACCGACGCTTCTGCGTGTGACCATTCCATAGCTGAGCTACACAAGAAGCATATATTCGTCACTTGCCATCTAACTATTCCTACAAACGGATAATGTACGTACTATATAATAGTTTTGTAGCATTTTGTACCGACGTAGTACATTTTATACATACTTGTAATTTTAAACATATACCTAGTTTGCTAATACCCTCTGTTATTTAATTAGTGAGCTGTGTAATTTTGTTATTACAAATAATTAGTTCCTTGTAATATTAAAATTGAGTGTTTTTATTGGGATAGTAAAGGAATTAGATGTTAGTCGGATCCAAAAATCAGACAAAAATGGCTATTTTTGTAAATATTGTTTTACTTAAATTATGTCATAGATAAAATATATCCCAGTAGTTAGTTTTTCATGTACAATAATTGTAGATTATCTGATTATGATGTAGAGATTAATGTAGCTAGAATTTATACAGAACATTAGTCTAGTGATAGTGTGAAAAACTAGGGTTTACATATTAATGTATCATAGACAATTATAAAGTTAGCTATAGACCTCATAGAACTTGTATGTTAACATTCTTGTAACGCATTAAGGACATGGCGTTTGCCCCATCATCGGAAACAATACAAAGTTATGCTTCTACTTAATATTCCTCCATTTAAACGCTTGGCAACACTTTCACCTTGCTTGCAAAGGAACACAGAATCGCCCTCGCTAAAAATATTGAAGATGTTAAATAATTACATGAAAAATACCCCTTTGATACTTGATATTATTTACATTTGAATAAAATTCACAAAATGTGGTCTCTGATTTATTTTTCAATTTCCAACGCATGTCCACTTACAACGTGATATCGAGCGGCCATAAAGTATACAACTATTATTTTGTGATGGCAATGTTATGTAAAATGTACGTGCCCATAGACAACAGCAACAAAAATTCTATGTTATTTACCTACTTACTTTCTATTTAATTACTGTTAAAAAAAATAATACCAGTGGGAAATATTTAATTAAATTAGGATTAATAGTAAACTTAAATTATTTTAATTTAATAACTGGCTTGCAATTATTTTACCTAACATTGTTTTCAAAATAACGCCCATAATAAACTATAATTTAACAAATCCGTTACTAACCGAATGTAATTACAAACATAACATCTTATTAAACGTAGAACAGTATAATTAAGCTTAACTTTGTAAATATCTTGATAGAAATCAGTGTTTCTATACAGTTTTCATTGATATTCACTCTCAAATGTAAACTTTTTGTATACCTACATGTTAATACTATTATAAAAACAATTTAAGCCGCCACTCTTCTTTGTAACATTGAGGTATATTGTACTTTTGTAAGGTGCTAGAAAAATAAAGCAAAATAATTTACCCTTCAAACTATATTTTACTTTTATTTACTTATAGTTAAGTAATGTTCTATCAACTAGTCAAAATTTTATTTGTTTTTGAGTGGCGGCAAATAAAAGCAATTTTATACTTATCTTAATTAATAATCAGAAATTGTTTAAAAATGTAATTTAATATTATTGAACAGCTTATGATCCTCATTTAGTTCGTTTCTTATTTCAATAAATATATTTGTAATATCTTAAGTGAGTTTTTCTTTTCCCCTTATATTCATCAGTCACTGAAATTAATGAACGCATTAATCTAACCTATACCTATGAGACGAGCCCTCATGCACTGGGTAAAATCCCCCATCAGTTTGTAGATGCCATAAATACGGCTCTTCAACTCTGTTTAGCCAAATAGTTTTGAACTCATTTTTGATGAAAATGTAAGAAAACTCGTTGAATTACGAAAATATAGTACGAATTCTACACAGTAACCACAATAAACCAACGTATATTTTTAAAATTCTATTCTATAGAAGTTAAACGCAAGTCTTCGTTAATTAGGCATAATTTTCCATTATTAGCACTGAAAGCATTATCTTATCAATGGCACACAATGTGAAACCTACATAAATATAAAATTAGCGCGCCATATTCAAGAGTTCATTTCCGCTTTCCTCAAAAACAGGAAGTTATGTGCGACGCGCCATCCCTAACCTACTTAGCCAAAACAAAAGAGTTCCCTTACAATTGCCACTGCATAAAGCTACCTTAAGCATTCTCTATTCATAAAATGGTAAATAGTAAAACCTATTTGCATAATACAATAAACATGTAAATGCAATAAGAACTGTACATAAAATAAATACAATGCCAATATTATATAGGTATTTAAGTTGACAGCCAGTTTTCTAATGTCTGTGGCACATTTTCCTGAAAGCCGAGTTTTCCCGAAGCTCATTGGCAAGTCTACTCGTGTCGCAACGTTTCGACCAATCAGAGCGCGCTTCAGCAGATCGATGCGCACGCCGGCCGTAGAGAACGCCCAAATGTCAGATTTCCCTGTTGTCATCTGTGAATTTGGTCTGCGCGATCGATAACACGAATTGGCTATTCGAAGTTACAGAGGTTGAATACTTATTGAGCCGTGTATGGATAGATAGTTAACGTCGGTGCTTCAAGTAGCATAATTTTCATTGTAAAGTGGCGAAATGGATACGAGCGGGGCGTACGGCGGCGGCAAGGCTGGGGGAGCCTTCGATCCCCAGCAATTCATCCAGAGACCTCCCGTGATCGTGAGGGCGGTCTGTTGGGTAAGATACTTTACATGCAACCCACTCACATCATGTAATGCGGCGAAATAGTCTTTTTCCAATACAGAAAGATCGAGTTACGTCAGCGTTCTTAATTCTAATAAAAACATTAAAATTAAAATTGATTAAAGTTAGATCTATGTACTTGCCTTAATTTGTTAAAATCGATGTTTATGTGGTTTTCCTATTTCCAACTTTACGTTGACATAAACATAATTAAAATTGAATTGATCGGTGAAAGTATGTCAATGCATCTCTCAACAAATTGAATTTGTTTTTCGAATTACGCACATTCGAATTACGAATATCTTTATACTTTTTTTCTGTGAGTCTTTTTGAAACGCAGCATGTAGGTTCTATATAGCATGTGACTGGCCTTGGGTTAAGTAAAGAGCTATGTAACCTAGAATAGACAATTATTCACAATCTGTGCATATTGATAGTAGTAATTGAGCCTTGTGTAACGCTGCACGCTGCATTGATTGCATGGTGCTGCTTTTAAATCTACTCATAAAATATTTATAGATATTACAACTGGGTCACATCGGATCATTATTAATCCGGTAGAAAGATTGGCTATCTTTAACAAGGTTACTCTAAATAGTCTGTAGAAAATTCTTTCATCGCGTCTTTAAAAATAGAGCAGTAGTAGGTATGCTCTAAAGTACCCACTAACTGGTATCTTACATAGACCGCATTTACCTACCTACTATCAGAAAATAAACACACAAGAACATATAAAACAAAATAGTTTAGCCCTGAAAAAATACTAATCATCCTGTTACACCCTGATAAATCCATAGCATTACATTTACGAAAATAAAGTTCCAATAAAACGAAAGTTTCGAAAAGAGGTGTACCTAATATTCAAATGGTATTTTAATGTCACCACGATAATATGAGATGGGTAATTGACAGCTGAGTAAGGATAGTATAATATTGAAATACTATTTGTTAGAGGTCAAGGCTTTCTGATCAATAAAGGTCGTATCAACCACCGTAGAAATAGGTTTTATTTACGCACTGCAACTTAGGATGGACTCAATGTGGATGGATATAGTCGAAGTGGATGACCAGAGAAACGATGGATAGATTGTGTGAAAGTCGACATGGCTAGAAAGAATGTTACTTATGAGATGACGGCAGACAGAAGAGTATGGAAGAAGAAAACATGTTCCGCCGACACCAAATAAAAAAATGGTATAAAGGCAAAAGGATAATGAGGAAAATACGTAAAAACAGCTTTTTGTTTGAGCTTGACTACGACTAAACAATAAACTTAACAGGACGTTGTGTCTAACGTTAATTATTGATGATCCATGTTGAATTAGGTCAGGAAACTAGACCATGCGACTTACGAAGTATTTGTAAAGTATAGAGTGATGCACTCTATTAAGTAGTTGGAACATCAACTCGAATGCAGCATGAATTGAAAAGAGCGTTAGAATTGTCAGTAATGGAACGTTAGAAATGACATAAATTAGATATTTCCTAGCATGAAATAATAACTGGTCCTTATTTGGAGTTGTTACTTAAATAGTAATTAGAGTTCTCCTGTTTATATGTTAAGTCAGTCTAATCCAAATATGGGGTTACGTTTATATGCCATTACGATGCGATGACATTTCCCCGTAGCGATAATAATTACGGTTTATAGGCGGTCCAAGGCATAATGGATAACTAGTCTTCCCAACTTTATTTCAAGAAATACATCCGTGTGACTTTAGAAACAATCAAGACGCAAAAGTACACTCAACACGCTCAGTATACAAAAAACCTTCCATTAGTTAAGTAGGTCAATTAAAATATTACCTACTAAAATTAACTATTGCGGTATTTCCTAAAATAGATAAGTATCTCTTGAGGCAATGTTTAAAATTACGTCACATATTTACCAGCACCCTCAATCTCCTTAATTTGCTCTAAAAACCCCCTCTATCTTCCCCAGCTATTCAGCGTGATCGTAATGGGCTGCATATCAGCTAAAGGCTGGCGCACAGCAGACGACGGCAAAGAATACTGCGTGTACAACAACGACACGAATGCCTGCAACTATGGCGTCGGCATCTCCGTCATCGCTTTCGTAGCCTCCATAGGTTTCATCGCGGGAGAATACCTCTTTGAACAAATGTCATCTGTCAAAACTAGGAAGCATTACGTACTGGCTGATATGGGATTCTCTGGTGAGTGTTTTTTTTTTTGTTTGAATTCGGAATGTAGTTTGCAGCTTTTTTGATTTTAGGTACGGTACGATCATTCGAACTGTAATGATGACCTTGTTTGTAAATTCTTAGATGCATTTATTGTAGCGCGTTTCATACGTTCAGTCATCGATAAAATATTAAAATAAAGATGCCTTAAATTAGACATAAACTGATCCATTACGGAAAAAAACTCGTGAAACTTACATAAAGGGCAGATATTATCTAATGTAAACCTATAATTATAGACATGCGTGGACATAATACCAATTCTTTTTACCTTTTAAGTAACAATGGCCGCACAGTTAACAGTTCATAATACGCCTCCTCATAATTAACCTACACCAGAAGTACTAATTACCACTACAAAACTACAAAGTCAGTACAGTCATCAAGTTTAAACTATTCCGCCTTTACTACCTACATAATTGCACTACTTGACATGTGTTACGCGAAGTTTAAAGTCGAGATTTATTCACCCTTACTTACCTAAGCCTGACAATCAGTCTTACCAAAGGATATCGGGTTGGCCGGGTAAATGGGTTGAGGGGGTCAGAGAGGCAGTCACTCCCAGTAGTCCGGAAATAAATAGTCGGGGAAAAGGCTAGACAGATACAAGAATACATGACCAATAGGATACACAATTATTAGGTAATACACTTAGGTACAAAATTAAAATGCCCAGAGGTCTTCCCTAAGACTCATGAAAACGACTTTCAAGCCGATAAGTCAATAAACTTGTGAGGATCTAAATTGAATTTGAGGTCAAATTAATTGCCCTCATCAATGGCGGGCAGATTTATATGTATAATGCATGCCGTGTCAGGGGTCAAGGGACTGCCATGATGCGCTCGTGTAATTGCAGTTAGAGGTACTGTAGTGTTCGCCCTACCTGTGTCTCTGTAATTACCATCCGATAATTAGGATATCGGCTCGCTTGCCCACATAACGTCTTACTCCCGTGCCACACACTCTCCCGGTTTCCCGCCAACTGGCCATAGAGTATAGTGTGCACTCTCCGCGTCTATGCGACAACGAGACGACAGATATCGGTGATAATACAGTACACTACATCCCTTCCTTTGTTTAGTAAAAACAAATTAAACTCCGTCACTTTGCCGACATCAATAACCAGTCTGGTGATCAGTCGATGGACACCGATATCCCGCCTGTTAGTCCATGTGGAATCAAACAGTCTCAAATATTGCTGCACGTTCAGCCAACGAGCACTCATCTTGCACTAGCGGCAAAATCAAAATGAATATAAAAATAGATAAAACCAAACTGTACCTGCCTATTAATGGAATATAATAAATCTTCATACTCCCAGTGGTTTCCTCACATTTTACTCTAGCTACCTACTCCTTTCCCTTTTCCTTCAAATGACCAAGTATTGCCTTTGCCCTTGTCGGGCTTTGACTGAATAATTTTACTTCACTTACTTGTAAAACAGTTTCAGAATGCATTGTCCCAATGTAAGAATTTTATTTCTAGCTTCAGAGTTGAAACAATAATGATGAAATGAAGTTTTTCCTGACGCTTCGTACTTGCGATTAAAGCCCCGTAATGACTTTTACGTGCATTTTACTAGCGTAGCGTTTGCTAGTGTTTTATAAACAACCGGACAACTTTGAAATGTCACTACAGTCGAATCGTTTTACACTGACGATTTATGGAAATTATTACCTTTACCTTTTACTCACACATTACCTTACCATTACCACTTTCAATAACCTTACCAACAAGTTACCGCCGCGCCGTTTAAAGCAACCTTTGAGTGTTACTCAAGGACTCCACGACAGTGGAACGTGACTTTTAAGTCCATGCCAGGCCCTGCCATTTTATACTTGCACACAACTTATACGAATCCTCGCGAACCTTGCTGTTCGCACCTCGTAAAGCTGTACAAGACTTGCACACAACATATACGAATCCTCGCGAACCTTGCTGTTCACACCTCGTAAAGCTGTACAAGACTTGCACACAACATATACGAATCCTCGTGAACCTTGCTGTTCGCACCTCGTAAAGCTGTACAAGACTTGCACACAACATATACGAATCCTCGCGAACCTTGCTGTTCGCACCTCGTAAAGCTGTACAAGACTTGCACACAACATATACGAATCCTCGCGAACCTTGCTGTTCACACCTCGTAAAGCTGTACAAGACTTGCACACAACATATACGAATCCTCGCGAACCTTGCTGGTCGCACCTCGTAAAGCTGTACAAGTTCTCGCCTCTCAGGCATATAGGTACATATGATAGTTTTACTATCTAATACTTTCGCGCAACCTTACGATTTCTCACGGACCTTACTGTTAGCAACAGTGGAACGTGCCTCGCAAAGCTTTACGAATATAAATATAATAGTTCTACTATTTAATACTTTCGCGCAACTTTACGATTTCTCACGGACCTTACTGTTAGCAACAGTGGAACGTGCCTCGCAAAGCTTTACGAATATAAATATAATAGTTCTACTATTTAATACTTTCGCGCAACTTTACGATTTCTCACGGACCTTACTGTTAGCAACAGTGGAACGTGCCTCGCAAAGCTTTACGAATACAAATATAATAGTTCTACTATTTAGTACTGCCGTACGATCTCTAGTTTTTCAAACATGTACATAAATACATAGTAATTATGATCACACAAACGTACGTACCCGGTTGACTTCCGCAGTGGGCCCGTGAACTAGCAGATTTCTGCCAGTACCTACACATACATAATGACTAAAAGTAGAATTATAGTTCAGAAGTTTTTTTTTATTGATAACAACATAACACAATAATTTATACGGTTGTACCTAAGTGGTAAATTGTGTCTACAAATGAAATACCTTTGTATTTCCAATCTGCTTTTCAACGTGTCTAGGTGCCAGTATACCTATTATACCTACAATGTTTAAAACTTAAACGGTCGAAACGCAGCTCTCCTGACGGAAAAGATATCTCGTTTACTCATGTTGTATCGTTAACTATTCTAAAAATTGTACTACTAGGGGAATTACATTTAATCTCGATGACAACAGAGCACTAACAGTTTAGTGCACTACTAATGTGTTAAGGTAGGTATTCCTATCAGACTCGGAACCAACCTACCTAGCAATCATGTTTACATAGTTACAGATCGCTTAGACCAGCCACCGTTCACATCTAATTTGACACCCCATTGCAAAATTATTTAAATTATTACAAATGAAATTAATAGCAAATGCTTAAAGCATAATATGAATCAAACTCAACTAATTTTGGTAACAGTTTCCTTTTATTAATTGAGAGTGGAATATTTCAAAGCTTTATTCCTTATCTCAGCATTGCAACAAGTAATCTGGTTTTCAACCGTATGGATCAGCGCTGGCACTTGCATGCTTCTGCAGATACACTCTCTAAAAGAATTCTGATATACCTAAGCTTCGAGCGTTCATGAGTGTCCAGGGGCGCAATTCTACAAATTTAACTTTAGTGCTATGTGTACGTTACGATTATAACGTAGGCACCTATAAAGCCGTTGCTTTATAGTTACGTTCAACTTATCAGATTTTAGGATTTTAGTTAACAACTACGTCGTGCAACGAAACGCGCTTTGACAGGTGTCATCAGCTTTGTAATCTGTAGCTGTGACATTCAGTGAAACGACAAAACACAAACAAACACCTTAACATAGAATAGAATCCATCAATAGAGACTCTCAACTACTGTTCCTCCTCCTTTCATCAAAGTGAACAGCAACTCACAAACAGCGCTCCCGTCGATGCACAATTCCCCCTGTAGAAACGATCGCCGACCCCTCTACAACGTCCGTCCACCTATAGATTGGCCGCAGGATTCCCAATTCATGCGCCCACCAACGCCGAATAGAAACCTAGAACCTATGAAGTAGGTACCTACTTAGTGAACAACCAAGCGCCGCAGATAAAATGCAGGTGCCACAGGACCCAGGCAGCTCGGTGCCGCTGCTTTGAAAATTTCAAGAAACTGTTCGGTCAGCAGGCATCTCCAGGTTTCACAAGTGGGTGGCAAAGCAACAACAACAATCAGTATGCCAAGAACATTTGTAGCCAACAACTGAGAAGGCTACACATTGTACCTACTTCAAAAGATAGATGTATTAATCTCAAATCAATAAATGGATTCTATTTCATGTCTTGGTTATGTTATTCTCCCAACAACTTTCTATGTAAGTTTATTTAGTTTACACTTATAATTCTTGTTGGGCACTGCAATACTGTAAAGTATAATTTACAAATAAATAGCAATATTACAATGAGGGCTACTCTGTTAAACTGCACCAATGTCAGTCAATTGTGATACCAATTAAAATCCACTCGAGCCTGAATCTTGAAGGTTATATTTTAGAAGCACAAGCAATCACCAAATTATGAAATCTAAATCATTAGACAGTACCCAGAGTAAGTATCTATATTGAAACTCCTTCCATGTTTCATTCTTATAAGATTTTGTCACAGATGTGAAACCCCTGTTAGGTAAATAAAGCAGCATTGTCCCAACAAATCTTAATGGGAATTAATTAAAGTACAAAAATGCTCCATTGCTTAGTTCCTTAAACTTTTGGTCTAAGAGTTTCATATTCACCTAAAATACTCAAATTAGGATTATGAGTTAGGATGTTTACCAAAGATTCTATCTATTGAATACTAAAAGTTTTGATCCACATTTTCCATCTAATATTGCTGTTTGGTACTGTTTTCCTGTTCTGCATCTTCTGAGATATCTCTGTTGTAACATAACAACCTCTTTAATACTGCAAAACAAACTAAATTAAAAGGATTAGAATTATATTCAGGGTGACTGAGCAACCGTTATAATTAACATTAACTAGATAGGCAACCCACTGGAAGCGTTGACGGGTTGGAATGTTGTACATATGTGCATACATACCAGTACAACTGGGTAAGTACTTCAACATGCATAGTCCAACTTACAATGGTCCTTCAATGTGCTATTTGTTTAACTAAATACCTAGCACATGTTTGTCATTTATAGAACAGTTGACTAAAGGTACAAAACCACCAGTTTGTTCTTGTAATATCCACTATATTGTAAGCAAGTCTCTTGAAGTAAGTTGGTACCAGAACAATGTAGCAAGTAAGTAGTTAACTAGACTCTGGGAGGGAAGCTAGGTTTGGAAGCTTATATTATCCAAACCACCAGCACAGAAAATCTGAAATTAATCAAGATTTAAAGAAGGTACTCGTCCAGATTAACTTTCAAATACTTAAAATTACTCAATTCAAAACAGATTATTTAGTAGAAATAACTACTTAATTATTGTAGTAGGGAGTCGCTTACAAACTCAAGGTACTTATAATATTATGCACTCAGTTCACCAAATATTTCACTATATTACAAGTTACAAATTAATTTGAAACTTTCAGTCATAATTGCATTCCCAGTTATTATTTCTTTTGCTTTATATAACTTGGTTTGTTTAATTTATTAACTTCTTAAAATAGTTTGTATAATAATTTTCTCTTATAACTTCCTAGTTCAACTTGCATTGTATAACTTTCTCAAAGTCAACCCAAAAAATATTGTAAACATTTCTTTTTCATGTTATTATCGTATGTATCAATACATACAAATTGTAACACCTATTATGTTTTTAAAAAGAGTAACCATGGAGTTTCTTGCCCGTTCTTCTCCATAGGAAGCTACTTTTGGAATGGGCAACTAGAAGCAAACTTATTTATAATTTTGATGTTCGTAAGTGCTTGTAAAGGCCTACATGAAATAAATGATTTGATTACTTTTCACACTTTTATAGTCAATGGGAACCAAAGATTATTTACTTTATGATAGGAACTAGGAACACAATGTAATTTATCTTTCATAAAGGAAATTACTCCCACGACAGATGTTTGGCTGTATGCTGTAATCATAGCCATCATGTAGCATCACAGCATTAAAACGATTTACTGATTCGCACCAATCTTAAAACAAATGAATGTTCTATGTTCAATTGGTGAAAAATACATGAATTTCATACGCAATGTGATATTATGATACAGGCTTTCTGGAAAACCCTTATGTGATGAATATACAGTACAATTACTAACGTACAACTTACTTATATGCTTCAAAGAACACACAATTAAACTTTCCAAGTAAAACCTAGACATGAGCACTGGTGTGAGATTCTTTAAAGTCTCATACAATAATTTATAGTCGAGTCGGTGACTGGATACCATACTAGCATCCTTACTAGAAACTTTAACTTGCACGTTCTTTGGACAGACGGCCAATTTGTTCAGATTTCGGCTGTTTAGGGGGACTTCTAATCCGCAAACTGAACTTACCATACCTGCCCCTTCCTTTCTTTTCAATTCAAAAGAAATAATGTTCGCTACTTACAGACACGCCGCCAATATCATATTTTCACTCGTCGCCAAATGTAGTGTTCGCCCTACCTGTGTCTCTGTAATTACCATCCGATAATTAGGATATCGGCTCGCTTGCCCACATAACGTCTTACTCCCGTGCCACACACTCTCCCGGTTTCCCGCCAACTGGCCATAGAGTATAGTGTGCACTCTCCGCGTCTATGCGACAACGAGACGACAGATATCGGTGATAATACAGTACACTACAGGTACCTACTGCATATGATGGTATTTGAGCTTGAAAACAAAAGAGTGGAAGAACCACAGGAGATTGCATTGCAGTTCAATACGAGAGATGCCAACGCAATTTTTTGCAGTTTTAAAAATATTACCTATCTTCCAAAGGATACCTATGTATTGTACTTATATATGGAGTTCCTTTCTGACTTGCAAAGCTTGGCAGTCAGCATATTTCTGGCAATCCTCGGTGACGTGAAACAGTTCAGCCAAATTCGAAATTAATGCCCATTATCTGACGTTTCTCAGCCACGATTTTTCCTACAAGGGATAGTTCATTAGGCCAATACTTTGAAATATTCTAGCTAAAGATTTCCATCAATAGATTAACTTCAAAACACAACATTGAGTCAAAGCGTGAGCTATTATAACATTTTGTTTAACTTTCTTTATTAACGCATAGCACCTGGCAGTTATTGTTTGAATAACATTAAGTAAGTACCTCATAAATCTATGGAAATTCTATTCTTTCTGGAAAGGCAAACTTAGAGTACCTATTACTAGACTACGTTATTGTTAAAAAAGAGCCTCGTGGATTTTCATCTAGGGCGTTACCCCTTAATCTCTTATGGTCAATTAAACGTTAAATTGAAGCTTGTGCTTCTAGAAATCAAACAGACTTCAGCAAACACATAGTAGGTACCCTATTTATTTAATAGGTGCATTGGAAATTCGACTCCTTCGTAACCGTCGACGCAAAAAGTGGAATGTTTTAATAAAGTCAACTAATTAGCCCCAGCTTTTAAAAGAACAATCTAGAATTAACGATGGCCGAGGGACCACTTACCTACGAGTCTACAGTGCAAGACAAATGTTACCCCTTAACATATAAACAAAGCTTAATTTCTGTTCAGAGATTATGTACTTATTCCTTATCTCCCTATATTAATTACAAACCATAAAATAAAAGTAAGATGCGTCCATATTTTTTTAAGTACTCCCATTAATGTCAGGTCATTCAATCTTTATTACTCGAACAACGTAATTCTTAGCGCGCATCGATCGGACAGCATTCACTCTCAGTGGGTGTAAAATTTTATAGATCGTAAAATTCACCCTAATTTGTTACTTATCGTGTGAAAACGGATTCACGTTTACGAGGGCGATTGTGCCCACCTTACAGGGAAAGTCACTTTGTTTGCGCATTATGAAAATTTCCTGACGAGTCGAAATTGTAGTCGACGTAGAACAAACCACGGGCTGTGAAAAAATCTCCATGGAACCAACACACTCAATTATTATTATGTAGGTAGTTAATTAAAAAATATGCTAACTTTATTAAAAACTAAAATAACTGAATTCCTTGTAATAATAATTTTCAGGAAAAATTGTAGTAGTTTTCAGTAAACAGCAGTAAAAATAATTTATTACGATCATAATAAGACACATTGTCACGAATATAGGTAGCTACGTAATTGGTTTGTGTTTATTTAATTGTCTCATTTCACGACATTAGGTACTATGTACCTATCTACTTTATAGTGATATCGCGTAACATTTTACAGGAATATTCGTAGCTTATAAGTTTGCAAGGACTTCTGCCGTTAATTATCTAAAGAGACTACCTTTAAAACAAAAATGAACGATCTTTACAATAATTTCCAGCATTCTGGGCGTTCCTGTACTTCGTGGGTTTCTGCTACCTGTCTAACGCGTGGGGCAAGACTGACAACCCTCCCGTGGGCACAGCTAACAACATGCAGGGCGCCATCGCTTTCTGCTTCTTCTCCATCTTTGCTTGGGTGAGTACTGGTTTATTGCGTAAAGATAATAAGAGTTACCTATATAGTAATACTTTTTTGTGGAATGGGGAAGACAATCTTTGTGAAGCTTTGAGATCCAGCTTGAACTGCGATTATGTTGCTTACCTACGGCAATAGTCATGGCTATTAAAATAGTGCTATTTTCTTAATACTCTTTTGGTGGAAAAAAAAATTTAGATCTACTATCGGGGACCGTCCAACTACCAAAGTCTTCTCCGTATTGATGTGAGAGAGGCTTAGGGCGACAGCCTCAGAGGTTAAAACTTCAGACCCATTTTCTAGTTTTAAATACACTTTTAGAATAAATAAAAAACAGCAATGCTGGCGTTCCGATGGACTAATGCACAGCATGGTGGATGGACGAATGCACGCCACTTCTTCCAAACAAACATATACGATTTGTAGAGAAGTGTGAACGCATACTTACGTAGTTTTTTGGGTTTGAATTGAAGATGCTTATGATTTCGCAGATATAAAAATGATTCCTTATCATGGTTTCCAGGTGGCGTGCGCATTCTTCGCGTTCCAGCGGTTCCGTGTAGGCGCCGACGCGGCGTTCGCGCCGGCGTACGAGGTGGAGGGCGCAGTCGGCAGCCCCGGCGCCTTCCCCGCCTACCCCGCCGCGCCCGACCCCGAGCCCGCCTACAGCGAGCCGCCCTTCTCGCAGAACCATGGCACAGGTTAGTCACATAATATGTGTTAGACCCTCTACGTACCTGGCGAACTTGACCACGAGTCAGCTTGCTTACAAAACCATGGCACCGTTCAATCACAACAATATAAAGTGTAATAAACGCTGGATGACTATATTGGTGTCAAGACCAATGTCAGCCACGAAGGCTGTTCTGATCTACAGGTACCAGCATTTGCGCTAACACGTATGCCCTCCCTATTGACCAGGCGCGACACAGGTCACGTTATATGAAAGAGAATATGCCATTCGTCGTGCCATATTTAAGTGCCTACTTATGCCATATCTAACTCTAACTAGAGCCTTCCTATATAAAGCCACTACTTAGGTATTCTTGGTTCTGTGATTCAAAGTAAGAATACTAAAACAGTATATTGCCTTTTAAAATTTCAGGAAACATCGACTACACAGCCCCAACTTACTAAGCTGTTTCGCGGCATCGGAATGGTTGATTTTATCAAGTTTTATTTGCAAGCTAACGTCACGACTGGGAGTACGTAATAATGATTATTACTACTCGGATCACACCTACAATACAATTGCTACCGAAAATCGACTAAATATATCCTTCAAACGATTCAGACCAGTCGATTTAAATCGATAAAAACCATAGTGTTACCAACCAAAAAACCAAAGATCTACCAAACAAATCCGAACATACAAAAAGTATGTAAAAACTTAATTGATTATTATTAATTGTTGAGTGATAGCTAATCATGTCCATTTATTTTAGTGAAGCTTATTTTTTTATTTATTTACTAAGTGTAGCCATAATCAGTCATTACATTAAAATTATACCAAAGTTCATGTACATTGTAATCAGATGATATATACATAAATATTATATATATTCAAGTATATGAAAACGTGTATCGCTTCACAGTACCTGCTTGTAGGTATATTCGACAATATTCACGTATATAATGTAATATAACATCATATATTATATGTAAATAACAATGTATTCTAAACAGATATTAAAATACTATACATATTGTAGATGGGTCTCAGACGACTATGTAAAAACAAGGCTACATATGTTATTTCTAAATTCTGAATAGCTGAATAATGCCCCTTTAATGTTTCAAATGAATAAAAAAGTTGCTTACATACAAAGTGCTGCCATCTAGTCGTTTGAGATCGCAAACCCCCTTTATATGATATTTATTTTTAAATTACTTCTCCACTATCATCGTGCCATGTCTTTGAGCTATATTGAAAGTTTATTTTTTTAATAGAAATGTTATTTTGTCCTAATCAGAATGTTTCAAAATCATACCTCATTTTAGCTATGTCGTATAGGATAATACAATATTATGATGTATTTAAGAGCAAACCCTGAAGACAGAGTGGTTGCTTAGGAAAATAGGTAAACAAATATAATATTATGTATAACTTCTCTAGAAATCCTGCAATTTTCACAGTCAGTGCTTTTGATCATAAATCGAACCCATGAAAAATAAAACTGTATTTTGACGTGACAACGTCTTATAAATCGATGAAGCCGGCTGCACGCACGAAAAAACATGACTCATGCGGCGTTACCACGCTCTGAGGCGTTCCGTTTAAGGCTTGAAGTGCAAGCGAGAGCACGCAACGAGCGACAAAGAGGCACGATCGGCCTCCGCTTTCGGCAGCGTTCGACATCTGACGATCAATTTCTTATGACGTTGTCACGTTCGACTATCGTCAGTAAACCAACTTTACAGACAACCGTTTTTTCATTTAAATTACAATACTTCATGTTGAATTATTTATCAAAGTAACCACTCTGTTTAATGTACAATATAACCCGTAACCAAGCTTGAATATAATAATATATTGAAAAAAAAATCTTAAAACTAGGACGAAATATTAATTACATTAGTTAATATTTACTCGTAAACAGCATATCGTCATTATTTAATTTTATATGTAACGCGTTACTGCAACACTACGCGAAACATGTTGTCTGTAACATGTTGCGTCACATAATGTTGTTTCTTGTTCGGTACATGTATTGTTACTATTTAGATATTAAATGCTTCTGAAGTGCGTAGTTTTAGTCAACCTTGGGATATGTCTTGGCAGATATTGGAAAAAGAAATCACTTAATAAAACTTATTAAATGTTTTTGTCTCCAGTGCGAACTACTGTTGTATGGGCCTGTTGTGCCCAGATTGTGTGCTATTTTACCTGATTGCTATGAAAATATTTTCTTCAGAAACCTAACATCACACTTTGGGTGTGCTATGGGTACCTCGAATATCTACAATGACATAGTCTAAGAAATTGTAAACTTTAATCTCAATAACTCCTAAGAAGTGTTAGGGTCAATTCCCACTGAAAGAGCAGCGGCCGGCAGCGGCCGTAAGAGCACGGACAATGTAAGAGCGCGGCCCGCCGCGCTCGCGCTCAATCACTTGCATTTAAGGCCGCTGCTCTTTCAGTGGGGATTGACCCTTACAGTCTCGTCTAAGATAGTGTATATTTGTCTCTCAATACCCACAAAATGTACCTTATGGATCTAATACATTCAGTATTAATAAATAGTTAAATATTATATCTATGACTAAGCGCTTTACCCAAATCATAGTATTTTTTTAATATAAAAAAATATATTCTAGGTAATGCTCTTATTAGAATACTTACATTTAATTTCTGGGCACATTTTTATTATTACTCTCGCGTAGTTTTATTAGTCTTACTGTAATAAGCTGTCGATGTAATTTGAGCTCTATTGAAGTGCTGTTAAGGTCTAAAATTGAGTACAAAACAGTTGACCCCAGGGTAAATAATTGAAATGTGTCCTATTAGGACTTGGAAAAGTCGGCTTGCTGATAGTTTGATGTTTAATGGAAAAGTTATAAGTGTGTTTGTTGTACTCACTATGTATAGGAAAGTACATTCTGTGTATAAATAATATATATGTTAGTTGGACAAAATAAATGTTAACTCCTTACAAAACTGACATCTTGAAAAATATATATCAAAATATTTTTCTGTTTAACGTGTGTTTATATCGTGCGAAAACTAATTTCGCATTCTAATCATAGGATATATAACGTGTGCAATAATGGTTCTAAACTTCATTATTTCAAGTATATAAATGAATATTACCTAACTGTATAAATAGCGTGATATTTATGAGTGTTGGCTTAAATCGTCAGCAAGCCTGTAGATGTCTTTATCACTTCCATAGCTTGCACTATTGTTTATAAAATCTTAGCAATAATAAGTATTCAGATGCATTCATTACTCAAAAATGTATTTATTCACGGTTAATGTTGCCAGCACATCGATTTTTTAAGCTTGCAAGCTTTACTGAGTAAAGAGTACATCTGAATTGTGTGAAATTCATATCAGTCTTATGTGTTAGGGGCATCGTCGTAATATATATAATAAAAATCATTTCGATGAAAGTACTCATTATATATTTAGGTAAATATTTAAATGATGCAATGATAAATCGAATCGTTTTTCTGCATATAGGTACCAACAAATCCTAAAATTGCCTACATTCCATTGCAATCTCTATAACTTATCGTATATTTTTTTAAACTTATAGGTACCTACGTTTATTTGATACCCTATTGAATACCCTTCAGAGATAAATATTTTGACATGGTATCAGAATTCGTCCTTACCATCCTGATGCTGGTAGACGAGGAAACTCAAGTCCAGTAGAACTCATAACGAAGAAAATAAATATTAACGGTTTTCTCAGATTTAAAATTGATATCATTCTGTAAATTATTGTCACCTTACAACATTTTTTTTCATATGCCCTTCATGCACATGATTGATAAAAAGTAAATCTAACGAAGATTAAACTATTGTTACTTTGTTTTCGTGATCACTAAAATGTAAACATTGATCTGTACACTATATTATGTAGTTATTATTAGCCGTAGACATGTACCTTGTATGTTGGTTAGTATGTTCTGACGATAATAAAAAAAATCTAATAAACAGTAAAAAAATATTGTAATAAGTGTTGAGTATTTTAATGCTAAAGTCGTTCAGTGTTCGGTAAATACCTACCTACTTAATGTTAAGACGAGTGTATAAAAACTTAAAAGAGGTTTTATTTAATTCCTATTTATTTTGTATTTGTTTTATCTTATTGTACTTATTTAAGTAATCAAAGACACGCTTTCTGTGAAATGGGATGCAGTGCAACATTTTCTCTATATAACATTTCATAGTTGTACGTTGGCAACACACGAAAAAAGACCGCGTAATTTAAAGTAAAAATTGTAAGTGTAGGGTAAACCTTCATATAAAATGTGTCCATCGCAAAGTGTCACTAATATTCAGTTAAGTTTTACTATCTAATTTATTCAGGTCGGTACCTTTCGAGGTACCTATTTAAAAGCATCTGCATCTCATATCTCGGAATAAATTAAAGACATTTTTGTGTATTAATTTTTATCGGATTTTCAGCCGACTGTTCGTTGTTTTGCACATTTTGAATGTAATTATCGAATTGGGTATCAAGTGTAACCTTTGTCTGTTTCATAAAAAATCCGAATGGCAGTACTTAAGTTTTAAAAAGCCACATGCCTAAATCCTGTCATGCTCCAAATCGTCATTACAATAACAGGGCCCCGATTCTCCTAATTTTACTTAAGCGTCATACGATTCACGTTCGACTCGATTCGACTGAGATCCAATCCCGACTCGATTACGATTGAAGCGTATGTGGCATTCCGCTATTTTTTCTTTGAAATAAACATTTTTATCCTTTTCTGTCATTCAATAATGAATCATTTTGTCTGCAAATGATTTACGATTGCAAAATGATTGTACAGCAAACTACCGTATAGACCAAAATCACCAAAATAGCAGACCAATCGCACACCAATCAAATGTCAATCGAATACGATTGGTCTTTTATTAGTAGCAGAATGCCCGATATGGTTAAAACTGCTATTGCGATCATATTCGATTCGATTTCTATTCGATTTTGACAATATTAACTTAGGAGAATCGGGCCCCTGTAATCGGCCATGACTCGTAAGATTAGCGTGTGATTTTGATAACATAGTGCGGAATTTAGTCTTATCAAAAACAGTGACCTGATTTCTGTTGATAAGCTTATAAACGAAGCGAGACACATTTTCATTACGAGTGTGTCTGTGCCATAATGTGAGTCACCACGGCATGCGATGCCGTTGATGTTTGACCGGGTTTTCTAATCCGCCAGAAGATCACTGATTATAATCAAAAAATCAATAATTATTGATTTTTAATGTTGACCCTTGCTGTTAATTTTGCTACTTTAAGTAGACTTGAGTTAGGTTCTCATATAAGTTTCATAGTACATAAAATAAAGGTACAACCTTACCAAGAATAGTATAAATAGGTGAATGGAACCGGTGTTGTGTTTCGGAAAATCGATTAGTGTTCTACGAGTTTTCAATATAATATTACACTGTAGCGTTAAATTGTACCCTAAACGCACAAACCTGGGTGTACCCAATTCGATGATTATATTCAACGTGCACCTCATGTGTATCGTGTTTAGATGTTCGATAATAATGTGCAAATGAAATAATGGTAAATAAAAATTAATTGGAATAATAGATATTGTGGATGGAGTGTTTTATTTACTACCCAAGTTCTTTTCAGTTAGTGTATCAACCTGCGGTGGAGTCGCGGTTTTTTTTCTGTGGGATAGGGTCTGTAAAATAAATGATACAAGTTTGCTTTCTGCATTCATTTTATTGGACACTTTTACTTACAATTAAAAATTATCACAAATAAACAGTGAAAATTACTGATGATTCACAGAATCTAATAAAAACGGCAACGGGTAGACCTTTAAATTTCTAATGCAACTTGACACAACATTAGTGGCAAATTGTTATCAACTAAAGATGCTTACATTGCAAATTAACATTACGGAATTAAAATCAAGCTTAACCTAAAAGAATTTCGCATTGTTCAGTACTATTTCAGAAGTATTTCACAATAATTTCAGTGTGTTCACCTCAGTAGGGTGATGTAATAGTCACGAGCCGCACTATTTCGAGGGCAGTTCATTCAACTGACATGTCCTCAGCAGCTGTTGCGAGGGTACCTAATTAGCGTACTAGTTCATACTCTAACTATGCAGCATATTAACCATTGTTACATTTTGAAAGCAATCAAGGAGTTCTGATGCTTTGTTCCGAAATACCGAAGCAGTTATTCAAATAGTGGAATAGCAAAACCGATAAAAACACGTTTCTATCAAATGTTAAACATAAAAAAAAACATTTACTATGCTTAGATACTGAATACGGAACTAACGAATTCATAGCATTGAAACCATTTTTTTTGTAAATCAGTTTTAAACATTTCCTAATGTCATGAAAAAATTCGGAACAAGCTTGTTTAAAAATGATATTCTGACAATAATGGCCTGCCTACGCGGGCCGACTTTTAGGACTTCGCATAAATTAACATTTTAATCATAGAATCATTTTTACATGTAGGTTGAACATAATTGGATTCAAATATTTATGACATTTTGATTTCAACTATTCAAATTCTAATTTAACAAGGTCATAATATTAATTATAACAATTGTTATGAATTATAATCCTTATACAATTTCTGCATAATACTTTAAATATCAATACCATCTTTTGAATGGACTTCAGAGGCATAGAGTGATGAATTTTTTTAACAATGAATAACATTACATTTTTTAGATATTTTCAGGCAAATTTGAAATGGAAAAACTGCGCAAAATTGCCAGTTGCGCTACTTTATCACTACACCTAAACACATCTACTTATAACTAAGTTTTTGTAACATCCGTGTTACAGAAATAGTCGTAAAACATATAAACGACGATAGTTTACTTAAAGCTAAATTAAAGATGCATACTGTCAGACAGTTTCAATCATCACTGTAGAAACTTAATTAAATCTTAACCATTAGTATCACTGTTGCCAGTATAAAAAGGAACTGAACAAGTTGTAGAATACAGATCTAATTTACAGTTAAAACTTTGGGATGAGAGAGGTAACAAGAGTTTATTTCATTTGAATTCTGCTTCCAAACCACAAGTTCTGATGTCACACTGGAGAAAAATCAAAATGGAAGGTCAATGGCATTCTAATTAGAATATTATCTCATCATGTTTACACAATGTGTGGATAAAACGAGTTTAAAATACTTGAATCAGTTATTCATGTTGATATCAAATGAAACCAACTCTTATTACCTAACACTGAAGTTTTCATTTGACTTCTGGCAACTCTAAGATTCATGAATTTTGTACCTATCTTATCATAATTATCTATAATGTAAATGACCTGCTTAATAAGTAAATTTTAGCTTATTTATTTGAATATCTGCAGTATAAACAACAATAATACTTATTTTATCCCACAATTATGACAAGACATTAAGAGTTACCAGTCTACAACATTATAAAAATAATCATTAATGAATATAAAAAATACAACTGGCAAAAATGGACAGCTAATAGACTGTTTGCAGTTTTTAAATTAAGAAATAGGTACAAACTATGATTTGTTACAATCTACCACTTACAAAAGTGCAATTATGAATACAAATAGTGACATAATAAGTGGTTTGAGTCAACTACATACATAATGCATGTAATTGGTCATTAACATGATATTATATGATATACACATATTTTATAGTCACATTACAATGGTCCAATGAGCTATATTTACAATGTTATTCATGCTTTAACCAAAACATACTGGAGAACTGAGACTTAAAGCCAAATCTACTAATAAGACTTTATCATGCACTTAAATCCTTTTTTTTTGTTTACAATAATATAATTTTTTTCTTAATTTTCTATATTATGACTACTCTACTGTTACTTCCAAATGCTTTGTTATTCCTTCACTGGTATTTCTTTATAGCAATTTTAATTCTATATCTTCTTCAACAAATGCCACAGAACATTTGATTTCCTTAAAACCAAAAATGATTTGTAACTTACCAATAATACTCTAGCAATGATCTATACACTGCATACAGCTTCAGATGTATTTTTAACATCAAAAAGAAAATGACAATCACATACCTGAAAATACTTAAGTCTGAAAAAATTCACATTCCATGCATTTGGAAATATGCATACAAATTATTGATATTAAAATTACATCATAGCGCATTAAATATTATTTATTGGTTACCTATTTCCTTGTATTTTTTGAACAGGCCAGCATTTAGAGAAAAGTCCTTTGGTGGTGACTTATTTTTTAAGTATTCTCTAAGCTGTGCCTGTTAGCCTGTACTACTTTTTGGCTTTCGCTGAGTTCCCTTGCTTGTGCGGAGGAGTCCATCTCAATGCGGTAGGGTCTACAGTCAAGCGGGGCTTCTTGAAATGAGAGCTAGCTAACTGCTCAGCTACTATCTTCGGTGTAACACATATTACATGCTGCCCCTTCCAATATTTCACCATATTCATAGATTGGAGTGTAGATATAATATCTGTTTGTGATATTCCTGTCATAGAACTCAGATCTTTGATACTCAAGGTACCTCTGCTCACACTTAACACTTCTAGCAATACATATGACCAGTAGGACCTGTAACTTAGCTTGCCCAAGTCTGACAACGGCTTCTCAGGACTACCCACAACATGTTCAAGCCGGGACAACTCGTAACTGAATGCTATAAGCAGCTTACCATAGCCTTGTCTCTGGTATGGAGGTAGCGTCAATATACAAGCAACATTGTTACCCTCCGGAGAGTCCTTCTCTTTAGAAAAGTAGCCAACAAGATGTGCTCCTTGCTTATCAACTTCACACAGAATGTAAAATAGAAACTGCTCTATATCAAAATATAATGTTTTGTGATCTAAGAACAATTTAGCGATTAAACAAAGATTTTGACAGTAGATTTTGTGTTCCTTGCCATCTGCCTCAAATATAGCTATTGTTCCTTTCCTGTATATCTCACTACCTAACGGTTGTCGCGCCGTGCACTCGCTTAGATGGTACCTGTATGTTTTCTCCATTCTCATGTATTTGAGGCAGTACTCACATATCCAAAGCTTTGATTGTTTGCCATATTCGTCAGGGTAGGGGCTGAAGTACCACGTATCTATCTCGTATTTGCCAAACTGGATCCTGTCGATGTATTTAACTTTAGTGATAGCTTCGTGTTCCTTCTCGAGCGCCGCTGTTGTGGGGTCCATCTCCGCGTAAGACTTCTGAACATGATTGATTTCATCGTGTTTACGTTTCTGGTTCCTTGTTATCTTCCGGCCGGACTTATCGGTCAGCAGGTGATCACAGTTTATGTTGTTGTTCGACTGTTCGCACATGTCGAATCTATCTGACATAACCCTGTGGCGGGATACCCATTCATCGAGCCTTCTATCGTAGCCCACATAGTGCACATAATACTCGTAGCAGCCCTCCGCGGCATTGTATCGCGTCTGTATAATCTCAGCCGGGTGCCATGACTCATCCGAACGCCGCACCAAATAATGCTCTCCGATGTCGAGAGGCTGCTCCTGTGTCGACTCCGAGTCTTCATGGTCCGTGCTCCGACACTCCGGATTAGGTAGTTCATTATTCACTATTGGTTTTTCTAACTCTTTATCACCTTTTGCCATATTCTAACGGGAATCAATCGTATCACGCAATACCGCGCAACGCGATCTATCGAAGTCGCCATAATAGCATAGATAATAGAAAATCAAGCGCGCAAAAACGTGCTGGAGTAGGGTGGTTCCCAAAAACCGTAACTTTACCAAAGTATCGATATTTCTATAGACCAAGTAAAATCTAATTTAAATAAACATTCAATAATTTTATTTCGAAACATTTCGACACAATATTTTTTCATGAAAGCAAAAATTTTACTAAAATAGTTTTAATTACATAAAAAAAATTGGGAAGTGTTTATGGTCGAATGTGACCAAAGCAAAAAAAAGAAACTTTATTGGGGAGCCTAAATATATTAAAATGTAAGGCACCAACAAAAATCACATAATTTTATTGGAATACTTATGAATGATTTCAGCTCAAAATATTATATTGTATTAACATGTTTTTTTTTAATAAGTTGAGACGCTTACTAAAATTATTATATCTGAGACAGGATGCTTACTCACTCTTGAATAAGATCAATAAACACTTTGAACATAGTTAATCCAGCAGCCAATTAAACACTGGTCCCCATCGTCGTCAATTTTTGTTAAAATTAAACTTAACCAAACTTAGTGGTCAAAAGGATTCTTCAATCGTCCGGTACTCTAAAAATGTAAAAAATGGGTACTGTCATTTTCTAACATTGCAACATTGCTATTAATGCCGTAATCGGCGAGTGAAACGTCTCCAACCAAAGTGAACGAAACGGAGGATTCGTGAACAAATTACCTTATCGCCAGGGAAGAGATATGAAATTAATATTTTTATCTAAAAACTGTGCAGTTCACTCATACAAGTGTTGATTGTGATGCGGATGTGTATTGATTGCAACTAGACGTGGATACCAGTGCAGTTTTAGCAAATCCCGAGTTATTCGAGATATCTGAAGCCACCCTTGATAAATTGTGCTTTATTAGTGACAACCGTCGAGTAGAACGCAAAAATGCAGGCGATTAAATGTGTAGTCGTCGGTGACGGGTAAGTTCTATAAATTAACTCGAAATGCATGCTTTCCTAACGTAACAATTATTGGTAAACGGTCTGACGTCATATTTTAAATTGAATCCTCGTCAATCGACGTTGGTTTGTGGCTTATCCAGCGCGTTGGTGGTGGTTATACAACGATAACACACGTTGTATTTACTATTGCCATTGTCCTATTGTGTTCTCTGACTACGCGGATAGTCTAAAAAGTATGAGTAATAAGGTGATAAAAAAAATCACACGCCAAGTATCTAGCCAGCCAGAAACGTGTAGGTTATTGTTCTCAGCCTTAGCGACCTACGTTTGGAACATATTGTTCATTGCTAGGGTCAATAATAAACAGCCAGATGTTGAACTACATAAAAAAGAATCTGTCCAACATTATTTGCAAGTTTTCTGTTGTCTATGTTTAGCTAAAAGATGTAGTACCTTCATTTCAACTTAACTAATTTGTTTATGTGAAAAAACAATCATACTAGTAGTTATTGTCAATTATTATAGTAGAAACAGTCTCGTTATTAGTAGGAAGACGGTGTCCCAAAGCTTTTGGTAATTTTTAAGTAATTTTACAATTTATCCTTCAATTTACTTACATCAATTTCTAAAATTGACTGATGTGGTTTAATATAGTTAAATACTCATGATGTATTTCCTCAGGGAAATCCATTGGTCAATTTTATTACAACAATATCAAAATTTACTTAAAAGTACTAATTTTAAGAGGCAAAATAATTAATTGAAACTTCATAAAATGACGTTACTCTAACTATTAATTTAGATATGTGTAGCACACATCTGTTTTTCAGATATTTAGTGCAAATCCAAACTACAATATGATTAAGTAATGTTATCATTTACATATTTTGTTTAAACTGCTACTAACTGCTTCCTTTCTCCAAATGAGGCCATCAACTGTACTCTTTCCATAGACCACAATTTGAATATGTAACCTTTTTACATTAGTAGAAAAGGAAGTCACATTATGAAAATCTTACATGCCAGGAATACAAATTGTAGCAAAGAGTATCAAGTTCATTTTTAAATAAATCAAAATTTTTACCTTTCATTGTACCATTTACAAAAGTATTGTTGATATCTTATCAATAAAGTTATGGCGAGCAGATAAGGCAAGTGATAAATGTGATAAAAAGCTAAACCTACTGATATTTTTTTGTTTTAGTAAACATAAATCTAAACAAGTGGAATTTTAACTTGAATATTTTAACGTAAAATACAATACAATTTGTGTTCAAACGTGTAAGTAATTATTAATATTATGCAGAGACGGTAGTTAATAGATTTGCCATAAATATTTGAAATCTATTGACTCAGTATTTCATATTTTATAAATGGGATCTACCTATTTATTTATACCACTGACCAAGTATTTCACATAACTCATATTTTGAAAGTGTATAAAAGTGTCACTCATTTATTATTGAAATGAAATAATAACTCAAAGGTCAAAAGTAATTTAATACATGACATTATTAAAGTATTTAAAACTGGTCACATTTTCGATACCTATTCTATGCTCTATGTCTATGACCTAGGTCTACAATCTCAGATTGCATCGTAACTCGCACAGATGCTGAGTAATATGAGATACTAAGCTAATTGACACCGTGATATATTGCTTTGCAATTTAAACCTGCCCTTACTGAGTCATGTGTAGGGCTCTATGAGATCATAAACTGTGAACGATTCATTATAATGCTGTATTGAAGAAATTTTTATGCTGGAATTTAACTTACATCATAAGTCTGTGTAGGTAAATTTAGCTTAAGATTTGTCTGTGCCTCAAGGGAATTATGTCCCTTGACCAATAGTCGCTTATCCAGGATATATGCAATATCATCTGTCTCGCTTTTTCCCAACTATGTTGGGTCAGCTTCCAGTCTAAGCGGATACATCTTGGAATCAGTGTTTTACAAGGAGTGACTGCCTATCTCCTCCTCCTTCTCAACCCAGTAACCTGGTCAACCCAGTACTCCTAGGTAAGACTGGTTGTCAGACTTACTGGCTTCTGTCTACCTGTAATAACATACAACCTGGCTGCATAAGTACATTATTTTACAATTCAGTATAAAAGTATCATGCAGCAAATATTGCAAGTAGGACAGTCTCAATGGCCGCTAATGTTGACTTCCTCTTAGTGTCTAATCTCCTTACCTAGAAATGCATTCTGCATTGCTTATTCACTTAAACAGCTGTTTACATTTTCCTATTTGAATAACCATGTTTAATTAAGTAGCCTGGCATTTTAACTACTTTATTTTTAAAACTACAGATGTACTTGAGTATGGTGGCTAATTATATTCTTCATTACCATTAGGAATCTTAAATGTAATCAATCAGCTCTGGAATAAATAAAAACGATGCCATTAAGAGTATTCTAAAAGCCCATCAAACGCAATATGTATCATTTTTAATGCATCCGAATCTTTGCGATGCAGATAAATCTGAGGAGAGTGGGAAAACTAGGCTAGTAGTCAAGTACGCACTAATAATAACAATCTATTTTTGTTTGTCACACAAACACATGTTTTTACGAATTCGCGCGAATCTTGAAGGTCGTTACACGTAGAATTGGAAGCATGTCTCATTTTTTATACTTTTTTACCGAACAGTATGGGTTGGTGTCCATTATTTCCGGATTGAACATTTCTTGTCTCTTCTCACTGAAAACGGAATTTTTATATTGGTTTTATGCTTCTTTTATAAGGCTTTTTCATATTCAACAGCTTGGGGCAAGAACAATAAAGGGATGCGAACTGTAGCTTCAGAAATAAACTAAGCCAAGTATTTTTATTGCTGAACTTTCAAACCAGTTCTCGCGTGCTCGTACGCTTTAGATTTATTTTGCGGAGCGTCCTACCAGACCATCGAGTTTCCGAACGACTTTGTGAGCGTCTTACTCAGCACTTACAAGAAAGGGATCGTGAACTCCTTTCTAAAAGTGCACGATCACAACGTTCGTTAGGTTTACATAACGTTAACATCTAATCAATCACGTTTAATCTTAGCCTGTAGAAACTTAGAAAGTGTCGTTGACATTTTTATTATTTATGCGGCCCTTGTCTTGTTTTTCGCCGAGATTTTTCGGGAACAAAGATAAACCCTGTCACTGGTAAACCTTTAAATAAAATTCTATCTACAAAATAAAGCTGGTTTGATGCCCCATTGTTCCTTAAAACTGACTGACCACCATAATAGAATTTCTATAAACGACACCACTTATTCATAATGTCAAAGTACTTACTTAACATATGGTTAGGTAGGAGGGTAGCTATTGACAAATATTTCGCCAATAGATGGATCAGATAATACACAGCCTTGATCCCAAAGGGCAGAGGTGTATTGTTGAACCCATAGATAGCCGATGACGGGGCGAACCGTTCTATCATATGGTGACACGACAAGGTGGGGCTAGTTCGATGCTAAGTGTATGAAAAAGGTGTGTATCGACAGCTGTTTATCTCACTGCAAATTGCTATTACGATCGGCCATAGGTAGGCCATTCTCTCGTGCCTGATCTGATGTATCCCAGAATTTGTTTGGTTTTCTTCAGATAAATAAGACATTTACTGAGCATTTTATGTGGTAGGGCATTTTTTTTTTGTTAGATTTTTTCCTTTTTATACAACAAACAATAGATAGACAACCTATACCAAAGGTAAAGTTTTCGAAAATTGCAGTTTCTGCTTATCCAATTTTAAGCTCAACCTACTTGCTTTGAATGTTCACCAACATTCCGAAAAGGCTTTCTATTTTTTGGCAACCTTTCCTGTCATTGTAAATAGAAGGCGAAACAATGGCTTTTGGTTTGTACTACAAATAGGGCACGGATAATACAGGGCTTTCTAAAAACAGTGTTTATAGCAGCTAAGTATGTTGTAGAATTCGCTTTTCCAAAAGTTTTTTAGCTTTTGAACGGTGTGCTTAGAACTAAGGGAAATAGCTACCTAAAAATCGTAACAAATATTTATTTATGAATGGAGAAAGCAAGTAATTACCGAAAAGAATCAACAATTATCCAAAGTAATATTGCTCATTGTAAAATCCAACTCATAACGTAGTACCCAGTACCTATCAGAATTTCATATTAACCTATCGAATTTTCACCTTATCATGAACAATCTACTATTGATCGAGTCATTTATTAGTATCGATAACGATAACATTCATAAATTCATTTGTGTTCTTAGAAATTATCTGCGTTTTTACTATCGTTTATAGCCCAAGTCTAGATAACCTTTGCCGACACAAACTTGTACTAATTAAAACTTATTGATCGTTTGAATTTAACTCGTTTTATGTTTATCTTTACGCCGCAATTATTAGTCATTATAAACTTTACAGTACCTATTATTAGAGATCTCAGTTTCTTCCATAGAAAGTAAATAGTAATAGCGGTTTTAAAAAATTATCTCTCGTAATATTGCCAATTAACAACAATGAGTGCCATTAGGCTGACAGTTGAAACTGACGCAGCAGTCTACTTTCGTTTGTATTGTGTAATCAATGGAATTAGACAGCCCGCGGCCACGGTTGCAAACGTTAGACCGTATGTCCCCACGACAATAGTCGCCCGCATACAAAACCGCTTTTTACGTAATCAAATTAGTGTACCAGCCGTACAAATCCCTTTTTGCCACGGCCTCCACTTGGACAATCTGATTGCTTTTATTAAGTGATTGATGCTAGCGGCAACGAGACAGATGTTTGTTTGATGAACTATTGGAACCCTCTTCTAGGATTATGAAAGTCGTCATGGTTGCACTCTTTTATGTTTTGTGTCGTCTAAGCATTAGTGTGAACTGTGAAGGCGAGATTACGACGGGATCAGAGTATCAGACGTTGACCTTGCGTTCTAAAAATAGTTGTTAAAACAAGATATGATGTTTCATATAAATGTTGGATTTTAAAGCGAATCTCCGTTCGCATAAACGCAGCCTGTACTAGCTTCTAATTAAGTCTGTCCTTGCTAAAACGTTCACAACCAGTTTCTATAAGTAAAGCGAACCTTGGCAATAGACTGAAACGCTTGAACGGTGAAGAGGAACGCAAGTATCGGGTTCTTTTGAATTGGATATGATTCATTCGTCAAGTGCCTCAAAATATAGCATATATCTACGTTCCTGAGTGCGTATGCATTGCTAAATCTTCAATCTAATTAAGGAGAAACACTCGTGTCTGGTTCGTATTTTTAATCGCGGGCCTAATTGGGTTCACAGTATTTTGTTATTAAGATTTTTGGAGAGCCCCAGTTCTCTTGAGCTGAGCCTGGAGATCTTTCCCGTTGCTCCTTAATTGCCTTTTAATGATTGAGGTTTTACTTAAGAGTTTTTATTCCTGTTATGGTCGGCTTATTTTGAATAATATAATTCTGAACCAGTAATCTAGGAGACTTTAAAAGATTTTCAATATAAATGCTTAATGTTGGAGAGTAGGACAAACTAAGGTTGTCGACGCGATTATTCCAAAAATACATGATATCGAGATAAATACTTACCTATTTATTATACTAAAATAACCACCATTTGCTCTTAATTTATAATTATGTTAGATTTCTCATTGATTTTCCTTCCGTTCTGATTCTGTTCGTAGCTAGCGTATCCAAACAGAAAATATTTAAATGTAGTAATATTATCAGTGTTCTATTTATGAGTATAGGAAAATTATAACACATGATATAAATCGATGAAATGTAGTTTGATTACCGCTCACATTCATCACATGGGATTTTAAATTAACGTTTGCATACGTTCAGAACCACTGGAAGTTCGAAGCGTTTGGATAATTAATGTTCCCAAACATTTTTTGTTTTATCGCTGTCAGTCTACCAGCTCCGTTACTCATAAAAAGTCGTAAATTCCGTTTGAAATTTAATTTTTCTCTTCTGTTTTCTGTCTCGGTTGGACATGGGTTCCTGTCTCGTGTATCGTTTCATTTTTCAAATGCCTCTTTTTATCCCAGCCACTTCAGTCTCTAATTGAGTCTCCATATTGCGAGCCCTCGCACGCTTCCTGGGTTATCGAATTTAAGAGAAGCGGGAATGTAATTTAAACCTCTTCCCACTTTGACCTGTATAATGTAATCCAAAACTCCGTGTCAATACACACGAAGTACCATGTTCCTTATCTGAAATGAGGGTAATTTTAAACTCTGTAAAACTTTATGATGCGTCAGACAATTCGAATTTGTGGGAACAGAACCGTTGTTATGTAATCTATGTACAGTTATTGTATAGATAGTATTTCTTTACGGTTATTGTGCTATCTGTGGTAATGCTTTCTGTACTGTTGATAGAGAGTCCATGTATTATCATGAAACGAAAACAAGAACAGACAAGTGATCAGCGCCGTGTCTAGTAATGTGCCTGCAGTTTAACATTAACCTTTGGAGGCCATTACTGCCAGTCAAGACGGTCGTGGGAAACCCGCGCCAGCTACCCATAAATTATGTTTGATGACATAAGCTCTCACTACTCGATTGGTGTTAGCTGTATGAGAAGATTCAAAAATTTCCAATCTTTGTTTTAAGAGACAAGTGCTGCGAGCGAAAATATGAAATTGGGACGCGGTTTCGATCCCAGAGTAAGTATTGCGTCGCACGTGCGTGCTAAATAACGCGTAACCTTGCTCTCCCCTCGTCCTGCAGGAACCGGTCGATCCGGCGTGTACCGGAATTTCACTCGGAGACAATAGTGGATCCAGTCGACCGAACTCTCCCGACCCCCTGCAGATACAATTCGCGACTGTTTGCAGACGGGAAAATAAATAATGGTCAGGGATCAAGAGATCTGGGCCCCGATTCTCCTAATTTTACTTAAGCGTCATACGATTCACGTTCGACTCGATTCGACTGATATCCGATCCCGACTCGATTACGATTGAAGCGTATGTGGCATTCCGCTATTTTTTCTTTGAAATAAACGTTTTTATCCTTTTCTGTCATTCAATAATGAATCATTTTGTCTGCAAATGATTTACGATTGCAAAATGATTGTACAGCAAACTTCCGTATAGACCAAAGTTAAAAAAAAAGCAGACCAATCGCACACCAATCAAATGTCAATCGAATACGATTGGTCTTTTATTAGTAGCAGAATGCCCGATATGGTTAAAACTGCTATTGCGATCATATTGCGATTCAATTTCTACTCGATTTTGACATTATTAACTTAGGAGAATCGGGCCCCTGGTCAGCTCTGTGCAGCCAGTTCGCTTTACGAACTACAGTAGATATGTTCGATTTATCGACATGTTAGCCACGGGCGAAGTCGCCTACGCTTCTTACTACAAACTATAATCTGAACAGTCTTTGTCTCCTAGGTTGCTATTAATCAAAATGAAATACTATAAATGTTCCTAAATGCCCAAGTTGCCATGGCAATGAGATTGGAAATAATATAAACCTTGAAAGTTGGCCAGAGGATGCCATGATTCCATCTGAATTTTGGTTATTGAGAACACTCAAATGTTTATGAAATGACTGCAAAACCGTAAAATTGTAGCTTAAGAAAATCCTGCAATTGTTACACAATATGTACAAATTGGAATCGGAACACTAACAATATGATAATTTTGAGTTACAAAACATATATAGTTTCTTTTTTAGAAACCTATAGTAAGTATATAAATACGCGTGGGTTCGATCAAGGCTAGACCGACGAGTCGCAATATAATGATGTAGTACTACAATGCGCTAAAATTAAATATCCATATTGTTTCTCTTCTCTGACTAAGTGATCTTGCTGTGCTGTACTCGGTCGCATATTGTAAACAAACAAAAGAAAACTGCACAAAGCATATAATTCTACTTTCCGTGAAAGTGATTGCGAAGCACTTGTTTTGATTGGGACTACTTAGCCATTCGACGATAATGGCTTTATTGATGGCCGTTTGAATCCTATAGTGAATCACAAAGTAGAAAACTACTTTCTAAATTCTATAGGATGCTGTCAAGTCGATAATAAAAGAATGCAAAATAAAACAGTCGTGGCCACAGAGAAGCGAGCGATAAACAAACAAAGGATTTTCAAGTTAACCCACTTCCGTTTTACCGAGTGGCCGAGATGGTTCGAAATGCTCAACAAGCCGTAACAAGAGACTATTTCCCTCACAAAGCCCTTTCAGGTCTGCCGGTTCGACCCTAGGCCGCTGAGCGTGTAAGTAATTACTGCTTTGCCCTAATTCCTGGTGCCTCTGATCCCGGCTAGTCAGTCGACTGACCTGTTTGCTTCCAATGCAAGTTGCATCGGTTTGTTGAATCGATGAGTTTCATTCGCAACCGATTTATTCATAACTTTAGTAACTACGTGTAACTGGGTTCCTATAGATTGGAAGTCTGAGGATATTTAGAAATTGAAAACATAGGATATCGTAAGAATGAACTTCAATACAAATACTCAATATATGGTATAACTTCTTCGGTAGTGCGCAGTTACGTGACGGATGCGAGTAACACAATTATTGTACGTTATCCCTCTTATTATAAAACGCGGTATCAAATAAGTATCGGCTTTTGTACTACCTTTAATCCAGCTTTAAGTACGACCTTGAAAAAACGTTATTACAAAACGCAGTTTATCGCAAGTCCTATTACTATCTGTAGTACAAAAGATAAACCATCGAGCCCCCTAGTTTAACTGCAGTACTTAGTCGACAAACGTCAAATTCCGACATTATTTACTTTTGAGGTTATTTGTTTTGTGATGAAAAAAACGAAAGTGGATATAAATATGTGTGATTTGGAATACTTGGATGTGTTAGAATACTATTGAGAGTGTCCGGGGACCCAACAGAGTGCGTCATCGAGAAAATCTCTTCAAATTACCTGACGACAATTTTCGATGTAAATATCGATTTATGTTTTTCGAAATAATAGTCAATTGAATGCATGATGATAATCCATGATGATCCAGGATGATGATATGATGCTCAACTGGGCTCGCCATAAAGTAAGTAGCCTTTACAGTGCAAGTAGGTTGCCAAAACATCCTAATTAATTGTATAAGAGTGGAAGTTTTTATTATGGATGTTTGTTTATGTTCCACGCATAAACTACCACATGGATTTTGATGAAACTCCGAAAATATATCAGATTATCATACAGTCTACTGTTTATTTACAGATTCAAGACTATTTTGGCGTTTTACACGCCGTATCTCTGCCAGTAATATGCAATGTTTGTAAAAGACTGGAAGCTTGCTAAAATTTACAAAAATGCCAAGATGAGAAAGGGAACAAGATTGTGTGATGAAGAACAGTGTCCAACATGTATCAGTGCGTTTAACTGTATAAATAGACATCGGAATAAAATATAATTTTCTACTTTTATGTTGTTTCATTTTCTTTTGGTAATTTAATGCACACGATATTCTGTGTGTAAGTTATTGTGCACTTAATTTTGAAGAGGTTCTAATGAGATGCACAACGTCTTATTTAATCATTTAAATCGGGATGAAAATAATCCAAGTTATTTCTAACCTAAAAACAAAACATAACTCGGATACGCGCGCTGACGTTCCGTTATAGGCGCAAACTCGATAGTTGTTTAAAAGAGAATAATTGGATCATGTATATCGTTAAAAGATACTAGAAATATAAAATTGCCTTTAAATAATAAAAAGTAATCTTTTCAACTGCAGAGATATTTTTTTTATTATCATAGTTAATTATTTTTCATCAAAATAGACTTAACAAAATAATGTAAAAAGGAACGGCGCATAGAATCCGGAACGATTGAACGAATGATTTAAATATTTGTTGCTTATAATCTGTGGATTTTATTTCAACCACAGACAAATCGAAGTACCAAACAGTCTTCTCTTAGTCTACGTTTTGTAATAAGGATGTAAAGACTATCGTAAGTACCGTAACAAACCAAGACGTCTTCAGTCTGGTTTAAACCACTACTTGCGGCAGTTTTTATAATAAGAGGGTTTATGTCCAAACAATGGGGTCAAATTAATTACGCTATCAATGCCGGCAACAATTACGAATAAGAAATAGCACCGTGAGTCCAAACAATAAAGTTATTGTTGCCTACCGCTGACAAACACGTATTAGTTGCGTCATCGAGTTTGCCGCGTGTTGGGATCATAATCGTAACATTGCTTGGGTTATTTATACATGGATGATCCCATGTTGGTTACATCAAAAGGATCGATCGGCCCAGTATCGCAAAATATTATTTAATTTGGAACTAAATCACGTCCCCGAAAATCTGAATCGACAATTTCTTGCAGAGAAAATTGAGTTAGCACCAGGCTCGCAAATTAGGTTTCTTGAAATTTTCTCAGTATCGTCAAAATTCGTTCCAACATGAAACGTTCTGCTTATGAAAATTCATAGCTTGGAACTAACTAATACCCTGTCAAGACCGTTTTTAGCGAGAAGTGCTTTTGTAAATCAATGAGCTGCTGCGTTTCAGAACGTGCTTTGATTTATAAAACAGTCTTACTATGCAGTTTGGAGTATTGTTTGGCAAAACGGTTTGTTACTGTTACGCTTAAAAATTTCACACACGTGTGTCGAAGCAAACCCTTGGCTTCAAAACTGCAGCACATTAGCGTCTCTGGCCCTAAATAGTAAATGAGTTTACTGTGCATCGCGGTCTGTTTGTTCATCAAACAGATTCCCTTTGTTTGGTGGCCACACTCAAAATAGATGAGCCTTTTGTGTAACCTGCCGTGGAGACCTAGTTTCTATGCATTTTACTACCGATAAATTCAACGAAATTGCTCCAACCTGAGGTGGAAGATTATTTTTCTATCCCAAACGGTGTAGATCTATGAAGCTATTTGCATATCTGATATACATTAGAAAGGATTGAAATGAACTGTTGAACTCTCGATTGGAAATCAAAAACATAGTCGTTATAAGGTCACTATGCATATCAAATGTGATAGTTATTTTTTGAATATTAATTTGAATATTTTGTATCCCAATCTACTTCAAGTTTGAGATAACATTCACTAATGAAGTACGATGAACTGCGGGTTTTAAACTGCCTCAAAATATGAACCTGGCATTTCCTTAGATCTATATGAATGTTAACGTTAGTACTATAGCATAAATGCATTACGCATTAATTCATCTCCTAATGTGCTTTAAACATTTCCACAATGGAGGACCTAGTAAATGGTGCTTTGAAAACTGTAACGCTGCAGGAGTAAAATGAATTGCTTTCAGAATAGAGTACAAAGTACATAGATGTGACTGCTTTTAGGCCCCGAGTGCTGTACCAGAGTAATAGGGCTGCGATTTACTGAGCTTTAGTTGTTAGTACTTGTTAGTTCCGGGATTTAGTGGGTGTAACTCGGTTGTGGCTTAACTGCGAGTTTACAGACTTAGCGGAATCCAGCTGTCGTGTAAGCTGGTTTAGTTGGAGTAATTTGAACTTACGCTTTAAACAACTTTAGAATAAATTACGTTTTTAGTTTTTTTATGATCATTTTGAATACGTATTGTGTTTGATGTTACCTCATTTATTGATCCAATTGGACTCTTTTTTATGTTCGGCAACCCTGGTCAGGATATTCGTTTACCCCTTTTGCATATCACTTTCTGCATCCGTGCTTTGCACTCTGTTCGAACCTGCACTATGGTAAAAGCTTACCCATAAACATGCATTTGTTTCTAAAGTTATGCGAAGGTGGATTTTACGGCATATCTTCAGTTGTAATATTGCAAGCGTATGATTTGTATGTTCCTCTCCGTGTTTATCTTTCATAAGATTTACCTATGTAATAATACATATTGTGTGTAAGTGTTGTTTTTACAATCTATTCATAGTCAATCTATACGAAATTTTCAGCCATATTTCAGTGCAATTGTTTAGGAAATGTTTGAAAACGAAATGTATATTGTTATTGCAATATAGCACGCGTGGGTTTCTGTTCTGTGTCACGAATGTGTGAAATACTATGCTGTTGTGTTTTGAATTATATTAATTTCCTATTGTTACCAAATTATTACTGGAGGCTTTGTGTAATTCAGTTAGAGACATTATGTAACCAATGTCCAGCTTTTTATCTCGAATTATATAAAACAGCTATTGTGTTCTTATGAATCGTAGCCAATCCGATCCTATTTTAGTTGTAGGTGAAACCCTGATCTATTAATGTTATTGGTAACAAAAATGCCTTGCCACCAAATATAGGTTTTTTTGGTCGATATCGATGACCTCTAGAAATTGAATCATAGACAACACTTCTGTGATGCTTTAAAAGTAAATTTATTTTTCAGTGGTCTGGAAGTTTCCTTTTTTTTAATTAGTTAATTATGGCTAAAAGCTTTTTTCTATGGCTATGTTACCTTGTGCGGGTAGACACTTACAAATAAATGATTAAATCGACGAAAAGTATAAACTTTTAGTGGCTTAAAGCATAAGGTAAATTTTTCCTGTACCACAACTACCAACATAGTGTGAACGTCATTACAGAATATCATGAAATTCAAATATGTATACTAAATGTTACTAATAGTAATGACTGAATCACGCTTCAAGGATTATAATACAGTTTTCCGTCATTGAAGTATGATTTTTGCAATCAAACGTATTTAGTTTACTCACCAACACACGTCCTAGGACGTCACAATTCTACAAATCATGTTTGTCCTCTTTTACTACACACAATTTGCAAAGCATACAAACTTATCTATGCTGTTGGTATACAGCTTATCACGTTAACATAAAGCATAATTTTCTTTGTTTCTCGATCTTTCTCTATGTAAAGCAGGGTTTCCCTTTCAGGGAGTTAGTGGTCCCTAGTGCCCGCTTTGCTTTGTCCTATTTACGCGCCTGAAAATGGGATGCGGTTTGTGTGATGCCTTCAAACAAAACTGGGGTATTTATGGGAAACTTAATTTGCCACAATTTTGCTTTTTGCTTAATCAATGTGGTAGGTTGAATTAATTGGCCACCTAGCTTTTATCTGGTCGAATCAGGTGGCTATATTTTATTTATCATGGCAGATAACCTGTAATTATCCATTCTTGCTGTCAAGGCGTGCGAAATACTCACCTTCGAAATATCCTCATCGAAAAAAAAATACAATTTTAACCCTTAAAACTTTACCTTCAGGACAACCCCAAAAAAATGTAGGTCAAATCGGTGATTCCAAATTCACGAAATAAAAACAGTAAACTTTGGACACTGAGAGCGTCGCTTCCGCTGCGATACGCCAAAATACGACGTAATGTTATTGAAAAACAAATGGCAAATATAAGAGGAATGTTATGGGTTATTGCGTTATTTTTTGTGCATATTTACTCTTCGTACCTCTTCTTTTGCTTTCCATTGGGAATCGAAAGTACGTTTTTGTAATGCCTGTTACGCGCCATTTTCCGTTTTATTGGTAAAAGTTCCCGGGTTAATGGTAAAACCATTGAGTATGTGGTTGAATGTTTATTGTAATATGTAATAAGTTACAATAATAACATATTTTGTATACTCTTAGGCGGTACCTATTGCTGATTCATTTAAAGGTCTATTTATAACTTAAATCCAGAAAAACATTTCTTTGACGCACAGAAGGATAGCTCTGTTGTTATTAACGGAATAATTCTAATTTATCTATACTAATATTATAAAGCTGAAGAGTTTGTTTGTTTGAATGCGCTAATCTCAGGAACTACTGGTCCGATTTGAACAATTCTTTCGGTGTTAGATAGCCCATTTATCGAGGAAGGCTATAGGCTACTTTTTATCCGGGTTCGTGTAGAGGTTCCCACGGGATGCGGGTGAAACCGCTGGCAGAAGCTAGTTATTTATATATTTTGTTCTATATTTGTGGAATAATGCCTACTTTTGACATTATTCTTTAGAATTGTATGTTTATTTCTGGCAAAAGGACGACACGTTGCAAATACATGAATCAAATTACACAAATTCAGCGAAAAGCGTAGACTTGCAACGATAGCATCAATTACGTATTTCACTCTCCCTGTATCATAGAAGAAGTTTCGGGGAACAGGTACGATTCATCTTGATAAACCAATATTGACACAACTGTCACAGAGATACCACATTTTGGTTCTGTTCAATTTATCTTGTCGTTGAGCTGTGTAGCCTTTTATCAATAATTTCGTATTCAGATTGTTTGACAACTCCAGAACTTCTTCTTATAGGTAGAGAGAGAAGATAGCACTTGTTTCATTGAATATGTATCTGTGCACATTCTAATAGTTTATAACTCTGTGGGATAGAAACCTTACTACGAACCAGGAACTGGTTTATGTACTTACTAAACTCCTATTTACTTGGTACATTTCAGGTATTCCAATGTATATTTTCCGGGAAATACTTATAATTTTTATTGCCACTTTCTGGAAGCCTTTGTAGAGTCGTATTTAAGAATTGAAGGTTTTACAATGCAAAGTTGGACTGTGTCCATAGTAACTGAAAGTTTTTCGAACTTATAATAAAATGGTAACGTTTTAGTAGTCCAATGCGAGTTTGTATACTCGTTCCTAATTTAGTTTGATGGCAGTCAAAGTAAACAACGAACATCTAAAAAGATATCATAAGATTAATTTTGATGACTGCCATAAAAATATTCCTGTCGTGATATGGGATAACATCGACGTATAATCGTAAAAGTTATTAAGCATTTAGCATCGTGAATGCATCATTAGGATGAGCTGAGCTTGAATGCAGTAATTATCTTGCCTTTAGTGATCATGATTATCTCGTAAAGGTAAACAATGCCCGATTATTTCTACCTTCTGAACACTTGGATATGAATCGCTATTGCAGATATTCTGTTCTGCTCATATTATAAAAGCGAAAGTTGGATGGATGTTTGTTCCTCTTTCACGAAAATACTACCGTTAGAGGTTGATGAAACTAAGCAGTAATATGCATAGCTTATATATCAGAGTAGAGTAACATATAGGATATTTACCCCGGTGCGGGAAGTAGTTCTCTCGGGAAACCAGCGAAACAGAGCCCAGAGACTAGTTTAGCATATTTAAGTACGTAAGTCAACAATGCAGATACGACGATATAACATTGAGATTAATATGACAACAAAACAAACGTTTGCAGATTAAATTGCTTCCACGAATGAAACCGCTTCCCCGTACAAGGGACTGAGTAATAACATTAATGTTTGAGATTCATCTCGAGAATACCTGACGTATCAGGGTGCACCATGGAGAACAAAATGACTAGCAGAGGTGCCACAACGGAAAATCTCCCAAGAATGCTCGGGTGACGAGGAACGTTACTATCTTATTCTGCGCCCTTATTCGCCTTCTTTGGACCGAAGGTATCGTTAGTTCTAACAACTGGTAGTTTTGATCATGCTTATCTTACCTTTTCCTACATGAAAGCGCCTGACTTATCTTCCTTACGGCATCTCCGCTATCCTTTCCTTACTCGGTGGGGTGCACAAACACGTGGACGGACGTTTGTGATGCCGGAGATATTTGCGGGACCAAAGCATTTCTAGCTTTTAACTATATCATCTTTCTCCACTATGAAATTTTGCTGTGAATTGTCGGAATTGTATTTTGCTGGCTTTCGCTGATGGACGGAAAATATTGGTTTAAGAATCTTGTGCGATTTGCTTTGGTATCTTGCGCAGCTGATTTATTGGGTGACCACGGCTTTCTGCCGTGTCCATTAGAATAGAACCTTCGGTCTTCCCCCTTATTACCCCTCGAAATACCTAGAAAGTCGCATCTTATTGCTACCGTCGTGGTTCTGAAAATAATCATCTTTTAAAGGTTCATACTGTATTTATCCCGCTATTTCATGCTGCATGCTATTGCATGCATTAATCTAAAGAACTGCAGCATTCACTCTTTTACACCGCCCAATTAAAACGATATCTCCACTAACTAATTTATCACCATACTAACAGCCTGCACTCAAATTTCACTTCAGTGGAAATCAATTTGGACCAATAGCCGGGCTATTAAGCGATACCAGTCGTAGTGAGTGGCTGGCTAATGAAATTAGCATAGTGCCCGTACATCATACGAGGCGAGGGGAGTAAGGGCGCGGTGCACTGGCTGGTACTAACTATACTGAAACTACTAGCTTGAAATATTATGACATGTTGTAACTAGGGGTGTTTAAGTTTTATGAGTGAGGAGAAGTGCTTAGGAGTCTTATGTTGAAGACGTCTTAACAAATGACATTCTAAAAGTATGTTCTTGTAGGTCTGGAATGTAAACAGACTTTGCAAGAGTTGCAGCTTTAGCAGCTTGGTCATCTTGATCACAGGAGAGGAACTAGTTTTGAGGAATATTGTAGTTTTTAATAAACTAAATTATTTTAATAACAACGGAACAGGATCCGTGCTACGAATACAAAGCGCTTTCCTTGAACAGACATCCAGTTGAGATGCTGTACAGAATTCGAAATAAGTCCGTTAGATATGACGTAGTCGAATGCATCACAATTCAAATTAAACGAATAGACGCGTACGCATGATTACGCATCGTTTCTCACTTGTACGTAACGGTAAAGTGCACGTTATTGCACTTAATGGTATTTTAACGTTCTTGACTCATATAGGTGTCCCGTTTATTTAATTTCGTTGGTCGACGCACAAGTTAATGAGAACCACAAGTGAGTCACGCATTATTCACGCTAGCTGTACGAAGGTACTTAAAGTGCTAAATAGATTTAGTGGGTACTTATAGATTATGTCCGCAACCGAAGCATTCTTTGGCTAGACAAGGTTTATAGATGAATTCTCGGATGCAATCATAGTGTTTGCCAAGTTTTCTCATATTCTGGGACTATCTCTGAGAAACAGGTCTGCTTATAATCGGCCTCGACATTTTTGTTTATAATTTTGCTTGCAGTCTTAACAAATGAATGTAGTATTACGTTAGAAGCTGTGGGTGATGCAAACATATAGCTTTACTTCCATTTAAAAGTCAATGTTAAATCTAAGTTATTCATCCGTTTCCCATCCCAGGGCCAAGGCTTTATTCAAATCATCTTTTATTAAAATTGGTTAGAAAACATTACATTATCATATCAACATTGTACTTATGGCAAGTACATAATAGCAACATATTAGTATTAGATTCATACACGTCTAGTCCTTATAAGCAGATCAAATGCAACATGTTAATTGCTTTAATTATGATTGATTAATTGCACGTGCACACATTAAATAAACAAAACATTACTGTACACTTTGTTCATACACTTCCCATGCTTATAATTTACCAGGTGTTACGACTATGTCGCAATAAGTATACAGAATACAGACTGCAAAATATATGACTAAAAGCTTGCCTGTAAAGTCGTTAACATAGATTTTGTAAGAAAACAATAACTTATTTTATATGCCGTGTCGAACTGTTGTAGTCTTGCAATATTCATATGTTCTTAAATACAAACATGGTAATGCTCTGATACATTTCAAAAGAAATAATAATCTTTGGCAGCAGACTGCGATATGTAAAGGTATCGTACCTCTTCTATTTCGAAGACGAAACTGAAATTCTTCTCGTGCTTTTAATCATTGCAACGCCTTTCTTTGCTGCGAAGAAAGGTATCGTTATATGCCGTAGTATCCCAGTTTATTGTCAGAATGTTCTTCTGAAATGGGAATGCCCCAAATAATGTTATATGTACAAAATTGTTAATTATGTCATTGGTTAATGATGTAAACAATTTATTTATATGATGCATGTAAGCGGGAAGGCCCCTTTATACATGAATGGAAATGTATGATATATTGTAATGTAATTGAAAATACTAATCGCCTTATTCACTATGACGTATGTATGATTCCTGTTACCTTTATACGGTTATAAGTACGTGACTTCAATCACACTATAAAAGAAATGACATAATAATGTTCCATTGCAAATGAATTCGCCTAACCCCAAAATCTCGAAAACGCTGAAGAAGCATATTCCCAACAGGAAAATCTGATTCGAAGTTTAAAAATATTGGGTTAAGGTACGATTTCAAAACTAACTGCCGACTGCAACTGCGGACTGCATGAAATCTTCCGCTGGAGCAGTGTGCACTACTGGTTTGTATCGAAACGGCAGCAGCATGTGGAGTCGCTCTCAAATATCGACCAATCATGCAGTGCAAGTGCGATCGGCAGCTAGCATTCAAAACGCACTTTTACATAATATATCTGGTGAGACTTGTCAACACTAGCCTTTTAGAAAACATATCTTTCTTCACCAACAACATAAGAAACTGTACAGCTATGTTCTAATCAGACATAAAGGCACAGTTAACTCTTATCACAAGTAATAATTACCGCACTGCAACGTAACGTTATCAACTAAGTACAGTTAGTTTGTGCATCGAATAACGATAACGGCCATTAGATAATGAAATAAGTTTAACAACTTTTACGTAGATTTGCTTTGTTTGCTCTAGTTTTCAAGTCGTAAAGATAACGAGGTAGAACCAAAGAGTAATAATTATAATAAAGACTATAATTATGATATTAGTGGGGAATTAAAAAATATATGTATTAGAATATTATATGTACATCCATAACACCGATGATTGACGTTCACGCAATATAAAAGGAATAAAATAAATCACTATTTCAACCACATTCCGGTATGCCTAATATCAATTTACAAATCGTAAACCAATTACTCATTTTATGTTAGACACATGTTGATTTTCCGGCAATTTAACCTACATTCTAAACTATGTTCGTAGCGTTATCATAATGTTAGTAGCTTTATCCGAATAAACAAAACGCGCCCGGGTCGTTGACCTCCAGCCTTGCACAGTGCATGTGGTCTCAAACGCATACAAGTCACTTGTAAAAATACAATTTAATAATAAAATGCTTGAATATATATGCAGCGTCAGTTCATTGACTTACAAAGAAAATGAATGGGGTCATACAAGAATTATTGACTCTATTATGTTCGATAAGTCTCGGTAGCTATAGTATGTGTCATTTCAAAGGAAACTGTAATAATTTACTACCATCGACAGCGAACTTTTCCTTTAAAACCAAGCGTAAATTATTTAAACTAAACCACTGATTCACAGAAAACCGACAAACAGCAAGTTCTAGATTTAATGACGTTAATAAATAGAAAGAGTTTCATCGTCAAAATAAACGCCAAACTAAATCAACGATAGTGAAAAATAGATTCTCTTTCTAATGAATAGTTTCTTGTAAATAAAAGAGCAAAGATCGTCTGAGTCAGCTGTGCCAACGAAACATGCAACTGCCTATGCGTCATACTATACTACTTTGTTTTATAAGGAAGTATATCTGTTATTTGTATCGTGGCATAGTTAATGAGTTCATACGACAAAACGTAGGTCAATCACTACCTTACTTAGATGTGTGGTTGGTAATAACCCGTACTAACATTCATAAAAAGATTTATACAAAAGAAAATTTCCCGTTATGTATTTCTGTTTCAATTCATATTTTTATATCATCACCAGGAATTTAAAATACCTAGACTTTCAGTCAAACAAGGATATTTGCAGACGTGATGATAATGCATGTACGGGGAGGGGACATACATTGTCGTCATATAGTCTCCATATTGGATTCCCCTCACGCATTCCTGTACTAATACCATGAAATGTTCGTTGCAATCAACCTCTAGTATTATCGGCACAGGTATTTTACTCGCACCCTGGAAAAGTATTACCAGAGAGAGTCCTTTCTTTTACCAAATGGATGGAATATCTTTTAGCTTGGGAAAAATGCAGTATGGTTTTCCATCATCTTATCATGCTTTCAAATACTTGAAAACTTAAAACAGTACCAGATATGGTTTTATGCTGAATATTATTATGTAGTGAAAACATTTTAGTCGACGCTTCTAAGCGTTGAGGTAAAACCGCAATTTTGAATGAAGCAACGCGAAATGCTAAGACTTCTACGTAGCAAAAACTTAAACAGTTTTGAAGAATCTCAAAACCACAAGACGTGAGATCTAAAACAACTGCGTTGATGCTATCACAACTGTGCTTGGAAGCTACAAAACACTTGTCTCAACTAACCGTTTTACTAGGAAAACATTGAGAAACGAAACGAAGGCTATCTTAACGTCATCGTTACAAAAAATACTATTTGCTACACTTCCGATTCAGAATTAAGTGGAAGAATGTTTCTATACGCGTCATTCCAGTGAAACACGATTTAATCTTTCTCAATAATAATAAATCTGAATACGTTTCATGTGTGTGTAAACTAACTGTCGCCATAAAATCTTGAAGCTATCCAATACTTCAAACTCATTTACAGTCCCTTCACTGTGAGTGAAAACATGACAACGTTATAATATTCCCGTCTAGACAGATAAAATACAATATTTCTCGGTCGGCCATTACGATGAATGACTTCACGTATTTATACAGTCATAAGTCGTTAGATACCCAGTTTATTTATAAAGTTCGAGTAAGTCTCCCGCGGTGTTTTGATTTCGCGACAGCCCTACACTTCACCTCAAGTAACTCGACTTCGTTTCGATATGAAACTCATATTTTCGTGCGGGATTATCCTTGCAAATTTTCTGTAATACAGGAAATTGTGTCAGATTCTGAAGGCTTCGTGCTTCCTCGCTTTCGTGCCTACCGTAGTATTATTTGTTGGAATGAACGCCGTTTTTTCGGTCTGTTGCACGTAACTAGTTTCTATGATATTGGCAACGGAGAATTCGCAATGACCTTACCTCGAGTTATCTAATTTTGAATTCAGCAATTCAAACATACGTAAAGCGCTATTATTTCACAACGGAAACAATGACTCCCGGGTGAGTTAAAGCGATAATTAAGCGAGTTCCACACATGGTTAACGTGTCACCAGCTACGTATAATGGAACACGTGTTTTAAACGATTCATGACGTTATCTGTCGACCAGTGGCTGCTTTGAGAGAAACAGAAGCAAGTCAGTAGTGTGGGAGAGACTAATCTACTCGGTCATAGCTACTACCATATTTAATTCGACATTCTTACTCAATATGCTCTCTCTCGATGTCTTTAGAATAAAACAGTCTAAACTATTTAAACTGAAGCTGTAGAATTGTCTACTTCTGCTGCAATAGAGCACAGAGATATCAACAAAACCGGGCAAAATAGAAAGATGAATTCCCAGAGGGTGAATTCCAAACCGATGAATCTAGAGATCCGTAGGAATCAAAAAACATCCACATCCATACCCAAGGACCCATTGTGGAAGGTAACAAAAGAACTATCACTGATACAACCACATAATGTTACGTCTATTTTACAAATACATGAGCCCGAGACCGGAAAGATTAATTCGATTGTCACTTCGCCCCAGTTTTGACAAACTACTCGTTGAGTCGAGAGAGGCGAGAAAACAAACACCGATATTTCAGCCGAGGCGACGACGTCCCGCGGTCATTATTTGGGGGAAAAAATTGTACGAAATAAATCTTGACACAGCAAACACTTCTATTTACCGTATAATGTTTGCTTTCTTAACCTTCGTTGAGTCATGGATGATGAGTCAGTCCCGAAGCGATATTATCGAATCGTTATGCGAGTATTGACGCATCGCGTTCATTTGTTTGATATCGTGTCATGTTCTTTGTGATGTTTTGGGACTAAAGTTTTGTTGTTTTAATTATACCATCTACAATTGTTTCCTGTGCGTAAACGTGAGTTGGCGTTGATGAGTCTTGTTATAAGTCAAAACAGAACTTTAATCGTAAGCAATCAAGTTTGATTGTAAATTGCTTTCAATCGTCAGCGAGCAGCCGTAGTACGTAGTGGTATATGTTAATCAAGCGAAGCTAATGCTAATATTAAAGATTTTGTTTTAAAGTTGTTGAAACACCGCATCGTCTGGCCCTGAAAATGCGTCACCTTTCGCCATAAATCTTAACTCAGCCATTGATTCAGATAACGTCTATCAAATGCTGATAGGAATCTTCTAGAATAATGTAAATACAGCAAAATGTTCTTTATTTCTGTCATGACATTTAATGAATCATACGGATATGGCAATAGTGATTTATTTTTCTTTTTCTATTCGTCGGTGACTATACTTCGGCCGTTCAGAGAATGCGTTCCTGACACCTATCAGTTAGTCACGACTAGTGATGGGCACAACATAACACTGAGTTCGTTACCGTTCCTTCAAAATGAACCGCCGCATTATTTTAAGATTATTTTCGTTTTAAATTGGCGGAATCATTTGTTTTATATTTTAGTTATTTAAGTGGAAACCAAAAAAAGGTAATATTCATATAATAAAATTGTTTTATTTATTCTTTGTTACAAGTACATTGAATTGAATGTGCGAACAGAATATTAATCAGACTCCGATTTGCTTGAGGAGGTGGTGTCTTCATCATCATCTTCGCCTACATGTATAATTATATTATTATCAATAACAGAATCAATCCTGATATCTCGGTCTAACAAAAGCCGGGTAATCAAATAAAAACAGATCGAAAACACTTGAAAAACGTGGTCTATGCGCACGAAACGACAACGGACGACTGTTTTAGCGTCACAAAATGGCGGCCCATAACGCCATTTGGGGTTACCATTTTTAATCTAAGTATAAAAATGCGGTTTGGTCATAGTTTTATTTTTATATTTCATAAACGTTATAATTAAGTCTTATAGTCCATTATTTTCCAATTCTTAAAAAGAAAATCAAAACGTATTATTTTATATTATAACAGATTACGATACTTGCCTGTTATTTTTAGCACAGCACTACAAAATATAAACCGCTGACATAACCTTGTAATAGCGCAGTATAGATTTAGAAAAATATTGTTTACCAAGTTATTTGACACTCAGTTTGGCACAAAATTATAACATTCATTGATTATTGATATAATAATGTTGTTTTAATGCTCCTCAATTGTTAAAACGGTAAACAACCAGCAAAAATATTTTTATCGTAACTGCAACGCCATTGCAAAGTTACGTCGTCAGTTCAATCGCGACGTGTCAGGAACGCATTCTCTGAATGGCCGAACTATAACAGTCTCAAGTCAGATGTTCCCATGTTGAGTATTTCCTTCATGCAGGTTGTTATGCAACGTGATTCATTTGTGGAATGAAGAGCGATCGCTGTAGAGATGCGTACGCTCGGGTCGAGGGTTATGGGCGGTCAGTCGATGATTGTTCCTTCTTTATATTTGTTAGGGTTTACACTGGTGCATTCTTCTTTGTTATTTTTTGTGGCCATGGGTAAATTCAATAGAGTTTCGATTATAATTAATGACGATAACACGACTCTTAACTAGGCTAGTTATGACGTTTACATAAGTCGAGATCGTTATCATTTGCAGCTATGTAATTGGAGCAAATAAAGAAATTGAAACTACTCGGTTAGATAGCCTACGATGCAAAAAAATCACAACATTAACCAATGATCTGCATATTAAAAACAAAAACGAGTTTATCGACATCGACATTCCCTAGCCAGGAGTATCTGACAGGATGTCGTGCTCGACGATACGAGGGCGGAATATTAGCCATCGTTATTACACGACCAATTTATGTTGTGCACTTGTGACCTCTAGACGTGGCCGAGAATAGAGGACAACGCAGTGTTGTTTAAAACAGAGGGTTTATATTTATACAAGGTGTTGATTTGCATTTGTGCCATAGTTTAGGAGGAGGACATACAATACGTAAATAATCGATTGGAATTACAGTAGATGGGAAATAACTAATATGCACTGCTTTTTTGTCATTGTAATGTCGTGGTATTTCCGAAGTAATCCAATTTTATGAATGAAATTTATGAGTGATCGTTGTGTATGCTTTGTGTTTGCGTTTGTGTGAGGGTACAGCACGGTTTTAACACCAGTAACATACGCGCCATGTTTAAATAAGGCTAGATGACATTTACGGAATTCCGAAAAAAAATTAAAGAAAAAATATTACGTACCAATTTTTTTATTGATTTGGGTCGAGAATCATTAGCATAATTACCTCCTTGAATATGGCACGGATGCAAATCACCAGCTTGTATATGTATGTATGCACGCGGGGTATACTGTAGGTGGCGAAAATAGTGTGAGCTATTTATACCGGTGTTACACCAGATACTATTATTGTTCTGCGGTATTTATAATCTGAATTATGATACTGACTAACTGGATTGTAATTTTAATGCTGTTATATTGTACTTTTATTACTGTTTGCCTAATAAATGTTGCGCTGTATGTACATTTACAGTTTACACTAAATCCTTTAATAGCTTCGACGCGCTCAAACAAACATTTTAAACTAACAATGTTCTATGTTCCACCTCGATTTTATAAAATATGCATCATAAAACTAGATTTTTTGTGTTTTTTGCTGTGGCAAGCGCATGGTGTCCACTTATCACATCCTTCATCCTTAGCACGCAAGAACGTGCTCAAGTGTTGTTTTTTCTTTGGGTCAGTGTAATGCTACACTGCCTTATAATTTTTAAATTACAAAGAAAATCACGAACGGCCCATGAATTTAAACCGAGCGTATTAATTTAAATTCTATGCTCCTTATGTAAAAATAAATTAAAATTCAAAATGAGGTTGCAGTTTCCGCATAAACTTTTTGTTGGCCTTTGTTCCTCTTTATAATCTGTCCTATTAGCGAGATTTATTATGACAGCTGTATCAACGGAATTGGAACTCGAAACTTTATATCTGACTTTCTTTCTGTCAGTGGGAGCTATGTTTAATGTTTTTCTTTTCTTTGTCTACAGTGCCGTCGGTAAAACATGCCTGCTCATCAGTTACACCACAAATGCCTTCCCAGGAGAGTACATACCCACAGTGTAAGTACCTACAAATTATTGGACTTCAAAACAAACATAATTATTCGCTCGTTAACTATGTTTACCTTAGGGCTGATTGTTCAATCATCAGTTAACCTCTATCTGAGGAATAAATATGGCGGTTTGACATATCTTCTATACAAAAGCTGTCAAAACTTCAAACTTATTCGTCAGATAAAAGTTATCTGGTGATTGAAAAATCAGCCCTTAATCAAACAAAATGTAACGAGATGAGTATACTTTATAGTTGTTTGACCCATTTCGAGCTCAATCCAGAGCTTTATGAATTAATCCGTCAGACAACGGTCCAATTTCACTCGGTTGTTGTGATATTTGCATTACTAAAAGCTTTTCAAGTTTCTGCTGCAACAGAAAATATATCTTGCATTAATTATCTGTGATACAATTGGCATTGAAACTGTTGTAATTTGAATTAAGAATAGTTCATCTCTTGTTGTGTTTTTTTTTTTTTGCATCAATGCCATTGCCAATCAATGCAAAGTCTTATTTTATGTCAAGAACATTCAAACAGATTTTAATTAGTTTTTCTGATGAAGCATCCTTATGAAAACCGTGACCCAAATTGAGACAGTTTAATAAATCTAACATCAAAGCAAGTTTACCTTCAATATTAAAATTAAAACCTATTTATTTGTGACCTTTTTCATAGATTTGACAACTATTCGGCGAACGTGATGGTAGATGGCAAGCCAATCAACCTGGGTCTATGGGATACGGCTGGTCAGGAAGATTACGATAGGCTGCGACCACTGTCCTACCCACAGACCGATGTGTTCCTTATATGCTTCTCGCTTGTCAACCCAGCGTCGTTCGAAAACGTTCGGGCTAAGGTATGTAGCTGCTGGAGTGATATTTTGTTATAACATCTTATTCTTTGGTTTGGAGAAGTGCATATTATGTGTAAGCCTGTGTGCATGGTTTTTATGGGCAAGAGTTTCCACTGAATACAGATTTTTTGTTTTGAATCTTCTCTATGGAATAATACAAGCCTCGTAATTTTATACTCGTTATCTATATGTCAAAGCTTCACTATGTAGGAAGTCGTAAAATCTCGACTTGATAACAGAGAAAATATGATTATGTTACTGTGAGTTTACAAAGAACACTCCTTCTTTATACTCGACTTGATTGATGTCGCCAATTCAATATGTGTTTCTAAGAAATTACTCGTATCTGCGCGATAAATTCTCTCAGTTGGATTTCCTGATTGCGAAATTGACTTGGGGTTCAAAACGTAGGAGCATTTATGACAAACTCTTTTGGACTCGCTTCAATTAGTACCAAATACCTTCACAAGCCGGCTATGTGAAAAAGAGATACTGACTATAGCATACTTGGTTCATTTAAATATCCATGAATAGCTTCTAACCAGAGCATCATGTATCACCATAAGTTTCTAGTCCAGAATCCAGAACATCTTCTTTATTTAAAGTCGTTTAAAATAACACTGTGTTAAAAACAGACTCATATAACTCTTTTTTCCAAACATTCCAGTGGTTCCCCGAAGTGAGGCATCACTGCCCGTCAACACCCATCATCCTGGTCGGCACCAAGCTCGATCTCCGCGAAGACAAGGACACCATTGAGAAGCTGAAGGACAAGAAACTCGCGCCTATCACCTACACACAGGTAGGTTTTATGAGACTACAGATATATTTTAGTCAGCGGGGCCCAGCAGGGCTAAGGCCTGCCGGGGCTGCGGATTGTTCGAAAGAGTTACCACGGCCCCGGCACATAAAAGGCCTACGACGGAACACGAGGGTTTTTAGTCAGTAAAAGTCTGACACTCCCTCACCGCTGCTAACCCACAGCGAAAGGGTCATTTGATGATTTTTGTCGTCGTTAAAAAAAATATATATATTTTAGTACTAAATTGTTGAGGAAACCAGGAATTGATGACCACTGGTTTCTACAGTCTTCTTCGAAAATATAACTAAACAACCCTTATGGTGGCCAGCCGAGTCCGTAGTTCTGTGTTCGGGTATTATTGGAGAGGCAGTGGACAAGTTTTCAGAAGCTTGAATGCCTCAAATACTCAAAAGTGTCTACTAGCTCTCCAGCAAAAGATATTTTAGAGGTAGAACAGGTATTCAGGAAGCACCTATGGCTCAGAATTTCGTATTGGATAGCTATGAAAATAATTCGAACTTTAGCAGAATATCATACAATTTACCTTTGATTGATACCTCACTACGTAAACTAAACCTCACAGAACGTGCGTCTGACAGTTGACGTATTCTCGTAACCGCTAGAGCCGGCACATACGAGGGAGAACCAAGAGCAATTTTCACTGTGAAACTGTTCTCGACTTTGTTCTCATGGAAGTTAAATGTAACATAGTCTAACTCAACTGTGACATAAAGAGTAAACTTTAATATTATTTCAATGAGAATAGTAACCTCCTCCTCTTTTCTAGAAGCCAGACAATCTGACAACCAGTCTTCAAAGTCATAAATCTTATAAAATTCAAACATTAACATAGGGTTTACCAGGGTAACTGGTCTGATAAAGTCAGACAGGCTGTCATCATATTATGTAAAAAGGTGGTATTTTGCGGCCATTTATTTATATTTTAAGCCGACCCCAATATAGTTGGGATCTGGGCAGTTCATGATGAAGTACCTCCATAGTTTCACTGTGAAGTATTATACTTTACACTGAGCTCAGTAAATGTGCACCGTTCGCTAGTTATATTCGAGGTGGGAAGCAAGCTGCCCGCAGCCAGGATATTGCAAATTTACGCGTCTGTATTACAACTACTATTGTCGAGAGTTCCTGCATTGTGCACTGGAATGTACCAATTTATTTCTTGATTGATAGTACTGAGTATGTACTCTTAAAGTTTATTTATACCTGTGGTTTATTCTTGCTTAAGGAAGTATAAACCACAAGCTTTACCACCACCTTTAATATAAGCTAGTATTAAAACTCTCCACCTTCTTTAAGCTGTGCCCTATAGGGTCCATATTGTCACTAATCTAAATGTACCACCTGTTATAACATATGGAATGCTAATAAAGAATTGAGTATTGAGTATAGTCGGGAGTTGTTATAACCACTTCTTGTGTATGATAGTTGGTTTTTGCGAAATAGTTTATGACCGTACCAGTTTGGACTAATTTGGGTAAAATTCTAAAATGGCTACTTCAGCCGCGCCAATAATGGAATGCCGATTGTATGATATCTACTCGGCGTTTGTTTTTAGGTTTACAAAACGGTGGCACATGTCTATATTATTTATATTAATTTCTTGTAGTAAGATCTATTGGGCCAATCCATATAAGACCACCTGTACCAATATTATTAAGCTGAAGAGTTTTGGTTATTGTTTTAACGCGCTTAATCTCAGGAGAAAACCAATGGACCGATTTAGAAAATTCTTTCAATCTTACACAGCCCATTTATTCAGAAAGTTCCCACGAGAATGAGAGAAACTAATTTGTCTGTTACTGCCTTTTTACTGTCCCACTGCTGGGCACAGGCCTCCTCTCACACGGAGAAGGATTGAGCGTTAATAGTAATGTTTTTTTTGCGTGTCCAGGGTCTCGGCATGTCGAAAGAGATCAGCGCGGTGAAGTACCTGGAGTGCTCGGCGCTGACGCAGAAGGGCCTGAAGACGGTGTTCGACGAGGCGATCCGAGCCGTCCTCTGTCCCGTGCAGCCGATCAAGCCGCGGCGGAAGTGTACGCTGCTTTAAGGATTTGTGTACCACTGTCAGATAAGGTATGGAAACTTTTTGGTGGTCATTTTTCGTGTGCCGATATCGGTGTTATTAATTTGACTTTAGAATGGCATTCAAATATGCTAGCCTCTAAAGCGAATGTGAATCAAAGTAAATTAGTTTCATGAGTCAAATGATTGTGAACGAGGATACTGTTTGAATTTGCAGAAGCCATTTGTGAAGCTTTAATTGAATCATTTTTGTATTTTCGAAAAGTTCTTATTGTGCAATTGGTGATAAAATACATTTCAAGAAAAATCTAGAACGCTATAATTATTTATCTTACTTTTAGGGCCGATTATACAATCGCCGCATAACTTTTATCTGAAGAATATGTTTGACGTTTTGGCAGCTTTTGTATGGAAAATATGTCAAACCGTTGTATTTATTTCTCAGATAGAAGTTTCTGATGTTTAAAAAATTGACCCTTAATTAAATAAAATATTTATTTATCCAGTTTTTATTTTCTCCACAGATAGCGTAGTACAGACGTCGATGCCAGTGTATACAGCATAGCTTACAATAGAGCGCACCAACATCAGTATAAATGTGCATAAACACACGCTCTATAACTGAATGGACTGCAATAAATGCATACATAGATGTTAATTTTTACTGTTAAAGTACGCATTATTAATTAATTAATATGTAACGTGGGTTGGTGTGAGTGAGGTCCGTTTAATGTATAACGCTTTTTTATATCGACCGGGTATTCTTGTCACTGGCAGTTTGTATGCTGCAAAGAGGTTTACCTATGCCTAGCTTTGAATATTGTCTATGGACGTCACTGGAATCTTTTTTCAAATGTTCTTTTTGTGAATCATGTGCCACTATGTTCTTTATTGGTTATTATTTGTACACTATTTCACATTATACCACCGCCTGTCAGTGACTGTTAGGTAATCCGAGTTCTAACTCATATTTGGGTGCTTTACTAAAATCTAGAACATCGCTATTACGAAAGTGTAATTACATTCCTACATCTATGATAATTTCGGGTACAAATTGTTTAAACATACTTCACCGTCGCTACTGAGCGGTTGTTTTAAAAATGGAATTGTTGAAATTTGTGTTTGCCAGAGATTATATTTTTCGATTTATTATTGCTTTTTATTTGTTTCCACATTGTTGTATATCAGTGTTGGTCGACTCTTGCTCGTATACATTTTCGTCCTTATTTCTATTGCGTTAAAGTTCAATTTGTATACGAGTTACAACGTCGGCTAGGATAGTGGCGTAATAAGTACAGCATTCGTTCGTAAGGAAATGGTTAATCATAAAAGTTTCGTATTCATTGTATATTTAATTAATAAAAAAGGTTATATGTACCCATGTATGATGTAAACTGTATTTCGTTTTAATACGCTACGCAGATTCCAGTATAAATTGACTTCGATGTGATTTGTAGGTTAATAATGTCTTAAATAAGAACCCACTGTACTGTACAAAACTTTGAACCCGAGCACACAATCCTGCATTTAATAATTGGTAACTTTAACGTCAAGTAACTCATGCTGAAGTCGACTTTCATTGGAGTCGGAAACTAAATGAACGGTCATTTAGTCAATAATATGCCATTTCATGAAAATATAGCTACTACATTTTAGCAAACCGTGGACGATGCAATTTTAATCTTAATGTTACGACCATAAGTGCTAAATTGCAGTAACTATATTAAGACATTTCTTGCGTATTATTTCTCTAAATCGGCTAAAAGCTTAAGAGTATAAACGCGTGAATGGTCAATACTTAGATACATATCGTTGGTAAAGTGTAGCTATGCTATCGTGACGTCTTTGTAATACTAGCGGCGATAGTTCTGCGATTTTCAACCTTATTCTTATGTGTTAAGTATCAATTTGCACTGAGTAAAGAAAAAATCTTTGCTAGATTGGAATTTTGAGTGTTGTGGTTAAAATTGCAGAACTAGGGCCGCTAGCGCAGTTTTCAATAAGCAACAAGATTGTATCGCAATTGTTTAGTCTTCTAGGGCTAATGTAAAATACCGCACAACTACTTTTAGCATTACCCGACCGAGTTGAGATGGACATAACTCTTTCTACGACCTCTAGCTCGCTCACCATCTCAATTCGGCCGCATTACTGTCACGGGAGGCATTTTTCGCTAAAATGTGATAAACGGGTTTAGGCTCTAATTGACTATCTAGACATTTTTCACGGCCTCTAGATATGGGACGCTTTTTTTACCTTATACGCCTAACTTCACGATTGTCGTAGTCTCTACAGATCGTTTCTTTAGTAAATAAAAATGGCACTAAGTTAATTACTGTCTAAATCCACTCCTAAAATATAAATGTTATAATAAGAAAGCAGTACATGTAAGTTTGTGTTAAGTGTGCAATTGTTGTTGCTTGTCACCGAACGCGGCACGCTGTTTATAAACTAGTGGCCATAGAGTTTTATTCATTTAAAAAAGTTATTTTACTTACGAGTTTTCTCTACCGTTTCTAAATTTAAAAAAGCTCGAACAATTGCACAGAACATCCCTAGCAGTAAGATTTTAATGTATGTATTGTTCAGATGCAAATATTTAGAAGAATCAGCATGTAAATACCGGTAATTTAGTATTAAAGTATACAAAAACTAAAATACACACGCCATTTTCTTTGGTGTAACATTTTTTATACTAGATCCATTTTTCCACATCTGATGCTAATTGAAAAATAAATAGTTTCCACTGTGTAGTTTTATGTATTCATGTATTGTAATGCGTTTATGGTTGAATGGACTAACTATATTATGTCTAGTTATAAAATATATAATTTAAATAATAGGTCAACAATATAATATACCTGTTGAGGCAGCGATAGGACGAGATCGAATCAAATGATATTTTTTAAACTTGAAACAGATAAGATACTATTATTTTGTCAAGAAATATAACGATAAATATTTGTCGATATTTTTCATAATGGAGACGAGTCAATATATCTGCTATGACTATATCAAATGCACGAAAATCTTAAAACAATTGACTGGGTTCTTATAAAAACTTGAATTGAATTTATTTAGTAAATCTAGTAGATCCGTTAGTCCAAATTTTCCATTTATTATAATTATATAATTTGTATTTGTAGTGTATGTTAGACGCGTTTATTTGTATTGATGTTATGTTGTCATCTTGTTGTATTGTTGGTAGTCACGTATGCCATGTACTGCATTTGCTTTCATTTAAATAACAGCTTGTATAATATTATTTTTATACAAAATTGTATATGTATAGATATGCGCTGTGTCTATAATTCGATTGATATGATAGTTAGATAACGCTCTCGAGTAATTCTTCCAAATATTGTAAAGCCTCTGAATAATTCAAAATATATTTATATTAACTGTTCAAAATAATGTGTTTTATTTATGTATCCTATTGTATATGTAGACTTCTTACTATAAGACAGTATTTCTTTCTGTACAAAAATATTAATGAATATAATTTAACCTTGTACAAAGAATTGCAGTAGATAAAACAATCATAGATCTCTGTACTCACTTACTCAGTGGTACCTACTATAAACAGCTCAAATGATAAAAATTACGCCTTAATTATTACCTTAGCAACAGATATCAAACTTGGGCAAAGATAAAAAATAGTGAAAGAAAACAACTATTGTATCTAAGCGCAAGGCAAGGATGACTCGACATGTCGACATATTCGCGTTTATTGATAGCAGTGAACTAGGAAAATTAAAGATAGTTTTAAAATAAAAAAATTTGGTACACATCAGCCAACTGCATATTGCACTAAACGAAACAGCTGAATTGAAGGTCTTATGAACCTCTCAGCTGAACCAATAACGAACCTAAAAATGGACACATTATGTGACCAATATCTAAACAAATGCATCACCGAACTACAAAATAATTGATCATTAAACTATTGCGTATTGTTTTAGTTTCAACTCTATAACCATTTTAAGTTGACCTTCCCCTCTCCCTGTGCTAACAGAGAAACAAAACCAAAATGTGGTTTGTAGCGAAAAACAGAGTTCATGTTATATTGGTTACGAGTGATAGTACCGATTCACGAGACGTTCTCTAATCAGTCGCTTGAGTAGCGCTGCCAGTGAGCAGTCCCCTGCGTCTGTCCAATTTAAAAAGAAAAATACAACAAAAACGTGAAAATAAAATCTTCACTTTGTTACCAAAGAAATAAAGATCATTTTTGAAAATGTCGAAAGTGCTTCTGAGCAAGGAGTTGCCGGATATTGAGGTTAGTTTCAGCTATTTTTATGTTTACGTAGAATGTTTTGGTTTTAGATAATATAACACGTTTATGTTAAGACACAGTTTGGCGTACCGTGAACTGGTTTTCTCAGATTATTTAATATCGTAGTGCCTATCTTATTGTTATCAAAATATTGCTGGGGGGGAATTACCTACTTTAATAGTCAAGGTAACATTTTAAGCACGTACACTGATAAATCTACTATCCTACAAATAAATTAACATAAAATTAACAAACGAGACAAAGACTTGAGTTCTTAATTCCGTATTATCACATCATTTAGTACATAGTAATTAACACTTGGACTTGTATGACTGGTTTTAATTTTGAATATAAACAACACATTTTCCTCCGCCGAGCTCCGCTCTATTCGCTAATTTGACCGAGGCCGATAGCTTATTACTTAGGAGGAACAACAAACAAAGGATCTCTATTTACTTTGACTTATTATAGGCAGGTATTTAATTAATTGCTTATAGAAAGGCTCTTTAATGAATGGCCTCCTCTTATGGGACGGACCACCTATCTATCTACACTTCTACAGCGTTATTAGACCATAACGTTCCTATATGGCTCTGGTACCGTATTAGCTACATTGGTACATCGAGCTAGTTAAGTACATAATTACTTGATGAGTAACGAGTTAACAGGGTATTTAATTACTAGCGTTTCCTATGTTTTCATCTATTTAAACGGAACGTTCATTTATGTATTCGAGACTTAATCCCGTACTGAAGTGGTTTATTACTTATATTCTAAATTTGTTAGATTAAAAAAAATAGAATTGAGAATCTCCTCCATTTTGGGAAAATTAAAAGAGGTACAGAAAACAAACTTTAATTAAAGCATAATTTTTTTAATACTGTGTGCAGTAATAGTTTTTTTATTAAAAAAATGCTGAAGTTATACAAATGTTAAAATGAGGCACTGAAATTAGGTAACTATATGATTAACTCCCTCGTACGTTACACATGTGGACCTACAGTTCTCTCAATTTAAAAACAATTGATAAGGGGTGTGTCAGATAAATTGTTAAAATCATAACGAAAAACAGATAAAACGATGATTTTACATCACAGTGGGACTAACTGTCAGGGGTTATCTTCTATTACATACGTGTGAAATATTCTTTATGTAATCTACGCGTTTATGAATCAAGGTTAACGTTCACAGTAGATATTTACAATGATTACACACTGTCAACATGATATGTTAAAACTTAAAACAATTGCTTTTGTTTGACCACGTACGAGTCCCGATAAACTTAAGTTTTTTTTTTTTTTCTATAGCCGACGTAATAGGTCTGCGATAAATAGCTCGCATGTTATCGGCACCAATTTTTTCGTCGCTACGTTCTCAGGATAGAAGACTGGAGGCCTTAGGTACTTCAGTTATTACATGTATACTTTGTCAAATTTTACCAAGCGATCATTAACCTTCCACTATTGTGATAAGGTTGAAAATGTATTGAAGAAATTTGACACATTTAGGTAGCTTGGTGTGCCGTCGTTTAACACTGATATTGTTAAATCACCTAAATAAACAAGATTTATGTAAAAATAAATGTCGTAGATATGGTTAGAATATTAAATAAATAATGATACCTATTTATAAATAATTGAAATAATCCTTTGTTTTTTTGACAGAACCTGTTAAGGCTCAATCCGACGGTAAAGCCCTTCACTAACTTGGTCCCTTCAGCTCAAACCAAGAGGAATAAGCAGCATTGGAAGAGGAATGAAGATAGGAAATGTACTGTAAGTATTGACAACATATTTCTAGCACCTACCTATTTCTATTTAGGTAGTTCTACTTATTTCTATCTAACAAAATAAAATAATGTAACTAGAAATGACGAAGAAACCTGAAATCTAAAATAGTAGGTATATTTACCTTGTACACATACTTCTCTTTTTAACAGGCTTAAATTAGCTTCACTTGTAACTATGTATGTAAGAAAATCTTGGAATCTTAGTTTGACCCACTTCCCGGCCTTCAATTAGGATGAAATTTTGCACACGTTCTGAGTTCTGATGACAATACATGACTAACTAAGAAACGTTGAAATAAGAGTGTTTTTTAGTTTTTTAAACTATTTCTTGGAGTCTTTCTCATGTAGTCTTTTTAAGTACTATCCTTCAATGGCACAAAGCTGCTGACTTATGTATGATGATAGTCTGATGGATTTGAGATTTATGCAGTTAGAATCGGGTCGGGCACTTTAGATTGATTCACCGACACTTCACCTATAGGTAGATATATTTACTATCTGTTATCTCGGACCTAATCAAAGTGTAACACGTGAATGTAAACGTTTAAGTATTCTATTACCTATCATCGATATTTGATGGATGCATTTTTAAGAGGACGAATTGGAATTTTTGGCGCCAAGGATCTCAATTTTTCTCAGTAAATACAAAACGGATCAAAATACAACTTGGTTACCTGAAAGTTCATGATATAAACCTTATTTTGTTAGACGTAGAAACATGATTAGGTAACTTTTATAACAGAGAAAAATATATCAAACATACCTCTTTTTAAAAAGAGATTCACATATTATGGGCAAACGGGACCGATTTAAGCCTCTTAACTTTTTTAGTAGTTGAGTATATACATACTCTTTAAAATTGTAGAAGGATTTTTTATCAAATTATCATTTCTAAATAATAAAATTGTGTGCTAAGTATGAATGTAGATGGATGGAGAGGAAGAGGAAGACCTAAGAAAAGATGGATGGATTGCCTGAAAGATGATATGAATAGGAAGGGAGTGAGCGTCAGTATGACGAGTGACAGGGGAAAATGGAAGAAAATGACATATTGCGCCGACCCCAAGTAATATTTGGGAACAGGGCAGGAGAAAGAAGAAATAATAAAATTACAAAACCATTTTGTCGCTTACGACTTTTAGTTATAAGCTAGCGCGCGTATTGTTATCCTCGCCCCGCTCAGACGCTCCGACCCCTTTTGGCGCCTTAGATGCGCGTGCCGGTTATGGAATTATTGTTGACCAATTCGTCGCCTTAATACCACCTATATTTTGAGACGATATAAAAACATCATTCATATACAAGTACCTAATGATATAAACGCTAATAAAGTGAGTTTGTTGGTTTTGGTTTCATTTACGGTAGACCGCTGATCAAAGGCATACATTCATCCGGGTTTTAGGAGAATTCATGCGGGAATTAGGCCCCAGTTCTCTGACAACATAAACGCCCGTTTTTCTTAAAACAACTAATTTATTTAATTTTAAAATTCATAGTAAGCCTTTGTTCTAAGAAAACTGACCCTTATGTTGTGGGTAAAAATTAGTCTAAGATTGCTTTATACCTAAGGCCAATTATTTTTAAGGCACGAAAAGTTTACTATAACAAAACCTCTTTCAGGCCTGTCCAACTCTAACAAAGAACTTCGATGACATCAAGCACACGACACTATCGGAACGTGGAGCGCTAAAAGAGGCGGCTCGCTGCCTCAAGTGCGCAGACGCACCTTGTCAGAAGTCCTGCCCCACTCAGATCGATGTCAAGAGCTTTATCAGCAGTATTGCTACTAAGGTTTGTGGTTATTATCGATTATCGTCAAGAATGTTTATCGTGTCATTGATCTTGTAATCTGTACAAGAATTTCATGGTCTGCTATATTGTAATCGGGTGGGATGGTTAGTACGGAATCGATTATCTATATGGCAACTATCGAAACCAAAAATTAATTATGATATATAGTCCTATCTTGAAGATAGAACTGTAGTATAATTAAATATGATGCATAGTCATTAATGTCACAACAATGAAAATTGATAATTTAGTCAGGGTCTCCAAACTTATTTATACAACATGTAACGTAATTAACGCACACCCTCAAACACGCTAATTAGAATATTATGTTAAAATCATAATACATACACTGAATTTTTAATTTAACATGTATATGCATTGTTATTTACTAAATTAATATCAATTCTTGGAGAACATAACGAAACTACGGAAAAAGCCGACAATACACGAAGTCTTATTACTTTGAGTTACGGTCTATTTGAATTTGTTTTGACTGTACAGGGTTAATATGACAATAATTTCCGTAGTTTTAATTATTTTTGGGATAAAAAATTATCTATATTTAAAATGATATAAATCGATTCAGTAAACGATTCTGAACAAACTAATTTCAGGATGTGCGTTAATTAAGTTACATGTTGTATATACTTAATGTAGGTACTACCTATACACGATGGCCACAGCGTATTTACCTCTATTCTTTTTTAGCGCGTCATTTTATTTCGTTTGGAACTGAATTTCTACCATTTGGGACTGATTTAGGATTCACTAATTTCTAGAACTACTATGGAGCGGCTAAAGCGATTCTGTCGGACAATCCCCTCGGCCTTACTTGCGGTATGGTGTGTCCCACTAGCGACCTCTGTGTGGGAGGCTGTAACTTGCACGCTAGCGAGGAGGGCGCTATCAATATCGGTGGATTACAACATTTCGCTGTGGATGTGAGTATCAAGGGTTTTTTATCTGATATTTGAAATGAATGTACCATATTTTGCGACTGTTTGCAAATAGTCTACCAGTATCCAATAATGATGATGATGGTGACATTCTATTGTCCCTTATGACGAACAAAGTAGCTTGCAAAAGGCTTTTCCTCTGCAGTGCGAAACCCACTAGGATATATGGGGAAATATTTTTTGGTTTATTGCTATGTTGGCAGTATTTGTTCCCAATTATTTGGAGTGTAAACATATATCCTGACCCTATCTGCCAAACAGATTTTCAGCAGCATTTAATTAGACTCGATACCTACCTATTAACAAAATACTAAAATAAAGACTATAATAATCATTGCTTCTTGCCACTACAAAATTCACCAAATATTCCAGGTATTCATGAAGATGGGTATCCCCCAAACCCTGGACCCTAACACGAAGCCACTACCAAAGGGTGGTGACCAGAAGATCGCTTTAATCGGAGGCGGACCGGCCAGCATCAGTTGTGCTTGCTTCCTAGCTAGGCTGGGGTATAAGGACATCACTGTGTATGAGAAGGAGAAGTACTTGGGTGGATTGAGGTGGGTACCAAGAATTGAATTGCTTTACAAATATCTATGTTTACATTTTAATACATGTGTTTAAAAGTCCAAGGATTGTCATAAAAAGTCACAGTAGAAGGTCTCAAAAATCTTCAGAAGGCCCATGGCGGGGTTTGAAACTCAAAAGTTATTTTAACGTTTGGCCACCAAATACTTTTCCCTCAAAAATCGTAATCTTTAATTTCCGTTAGCACTTAACAAAAATATGGCTCAAGCGCTGTACCGTACTGCCATTTAATGCATAATTCAACATCCACTTCTAAACTAGCCTAGACACAACAAACCATAACTAAATGCATTTATTTTATTGGTCCTCTTATTATGTAATTAATTAATCTTCCTTAAAATTTCCAGTTCAGCAGAAATCCCTCAATACCGTCTGCCATACGATGTTGTACAGTTCGAGGTGGACCTCGTGAAGAACCTCGGAGTCAAGTTCGTCACCGGCAGGAAGCTGTCCACTAAGGATATTACTGTAAATGTAAGTACCTATATCAAAATTATGAAGGTTTTAGTGTAGAATGGGAAGATATAGACCTAGGATAGCAAGGTTGCGTTGCGGTCTATTTATAGAATGCTACCTATTTATCATTTCAATGGTTCCAGTTAGACAGTAAAGTAAGGACTAGGAAGGGACCGGGTTAGAGAGGAATATATAAAAAAATATTAAGGAATAAGAGTAAAAGTATCGCCTCTCCTAATCTAATACTAATTACACAATACTTTCCTACCATTCTCATCTTTGAAGTATATAATTTCATCCTCCGAGCCATTTCCCAAACTATGTTGGGGTCGGCTTCCAGTCTAACCGGATTCAGCTGAGTACCAGTGCTTTACAAGAAGCGACTGCCTATCTGACCTCCTCAACCCAGTTACCCGGGCAACCCGATACCCCTTGGTTAGACTGGTGTCAGACTTTCTGGCTTCTGACTACCCGTAACGACTGCCAAGGATGTTTAATGACAGCCGGAACCTACAGTTTAACGTGCCATCCGAAACACAGTCATTGGTGTTTGAAGTATATAATTTACAAGAGCTTAAACCATTAATACAACATGTTGTTTTGTTATATTTCTAGGGCCTGCTGGAAGACGGTCACGCAGCCGTGTTCCTTGGTATCGGTCTCCCAGAACCGAAGAGCATTCCTATCTTCAAAGGGTTGAACCAAGAAATGGGTTTCTACACCAGCAAGGACTTCTTGCCTCTTGTGGCTAAGGGTAGTAAGAAAGGTATGTTTACGAACCATTTTAGTAAATATTTGTGTGTAAACATAAACCTTTGGCAGTCGTTACGGGTAGTGAGAAGCCAGTAAGTCTGACACCAGTCTAACCAAGGGGTGGTCGCTCCTTGTGTGTTCACTGATACTCAGCTGAATCCGGTTAGACTGGAAGCCGACCCCAACATAGTTGGAAAAAGGCTCGGAGGATGATGATACATAAACTTTTGCTATATTAAAATAAGCATGGTAGTGTACTCTGAAGTATCAAATTGTCTTTATTGGTTTTTAAGAAAACACATTTTTCTATTACAAACTCGAAATTCCGTACATAACTTTAGCTACTATTTTTCTAAAATATATCAGTTACCCAAATAATTTTTGCGCTAATTTCCAGGTCTGTGCGCTTGCAAATCTGCGCTACCCGCCCTCCACGGCCACGTGATAGTGCTGGGCGCGGGCGACACGGCGTTCGACTGCGCCACCTCTGCGCTGCGCTGTGGCGCTAGACGAGTCTACGTCGTGTTTAGGAAGGGAGTCACTAATATTAGGGCTGTGCCTGAAGAGGTAAGGAATTAAGAAGTTTAACTTTTTGAGCTTACAAACAACGTTAACTGGTAAACGTACACAATTAGGTTTTCTGATAGTGAACTCAAGAATAGAATATGCCTGGGGCAAAATTTACAAATTAATTACATTTCTGTAACGTTCTAATATCAACCTTATTCATAAATCCATAAGAGATTTTTTGTCTTGTCCTTAATCTGCAATTATATTATAAGCTTTTTTTCCTATGGCTTGACTTGACTTAGGTATAATTTTTGTTTTCAGGTCGACTTAGCAAAGGAAGAGAAATGCGAGTTTGTGCCGTTCATGTCTCCTAGAGAAGTCATAGTGAAGAATGGCAAGGTATGTTTCAATTCAGAAAATATAATATTTAATGTCATACTTCGTACAAAAGTGAATCATTTTTCTTCAGGATAGATCCTGAAGAAAAATGATTCACTTTGTGGTGACACGATGTTCTAACATAACCAACCACCGGCCATTTGCTCACGAAAGAACTGGCTAAGTTTGCATCTGATTAACACACAAAAAGTCCCGTTTTTCCACTTTGGGAACCCTACAAAATTATTTTCAATCTTAAACCATATCATTTTGAGACTCCTCATTTAATATTTTTTGTAATTTTATTTAACAGATAGCAGCATTAAAGATGTGTCGCACTGAACAACTGGACGACGGAGAGTGGATAGAGGATGAAGATCAAGTGATGCAGCTCAAAGCTAACTTTATTATCTCCGCCTTTGGCTCCGGACTTTATGAAACTGACGGTAAGGTTCATTTTCAATTAGGTTTTACCCACTACCTGATGGTACTACTTCCTGCATCTGGTTAATGAGTGGTCTCTATGTAAAATCCATAAGGTAGTTCTAGTGTAAAAATGGAACAAACTTCTATGTATAGGTACATACAAACTTTCGCTTTTAATATATTAGTAGGATTTTCCCTGAGTGCGGAAAGAGGGTTTCCTGCCTATATTTCTAGAATTAGCAACTGACCTTTTGAAGAGACTTATCTATAATTTTTAAACAGTCGTATGTCTTTATTCGTTAAAACAGTAACTAATGAGCTCAAATTAAAAGTGCCTAAAAAGACCCTAACAATTAGAGAGGTAGATATTTCTAAATATTATCTTTTTATATGCAATTGATTCTTATTATGTAATATTGTATATTAATATTTTCTAGTAAAAGACGCGATGGCCGGCGTTAAACTCAACCGCTGGGGTTTGCCAGAGGTTGATGAAGCAACCATGCAGAGTGCCAGCAACCCCAAAGTGTTTGTGGGCGGAGACTTGGCCGGGGTTGCGGAAACCACGGTCGAGTCGGTCAACGATGGCAAAACTGCTGCTTGGTATATGCATTGTTATTTACAGGTAAGTTTCTTATTATTTTTTGGGATTCTATAGGATTTCAGAAGGATAAGTTTGGGTAAATGCCAAAACCCAGCTTTTCAAAGCCAAGTCACTTATTTCCGAGCTCTCAAGGTAGTTGAAAAAATATTTCCCAGAGCTTTCCAAAGTAAAAAAGTGTCCTTGATTTCTTTCAATGCTAGTTTTTTCTCATACGGCATATATCTTTTCTTCTCTTAAGGCTCAAGTTCGCCAACAACGTTAACATCCTCTTTTCCTAAGACAATTGTTCACTTTGTTAATTGAAGTTGAAAAGTCATAATATACAGTTGTTTTAAGAGAACTTGTGTATGTCATTGATAAACTTGGGCCGAAAAAAGTTGTTGATTTGAGTACTATCGCAAACATTAAATTATTTAACCAGAAAAATCATTATTTTTGCCTCATAACGCCTTAAAATATTTATCATTCAAACTGCTTTCCAGGGCATACCATTCTCAGCACCAATCGAACTACCGAAGTTCCACACTCCCATCGATGACGTGGACCTCTCCGTGGAAGTATGCGGCATCAAGTTCGAGAACCCGTTCGGTCTGGCCAGCGCCCCCCCCACTACCAGCACTGCCATGATCCGCCGAGCCTTCCAGCAGGGCTGGGGGTTCGCTGTTACTAAGACTTTTGGACTTGATAAGGTGAATATGAAGGGATAGTGGAACATATTTGTATATTTTTGGATGTTGCTATATAATTTCTATATATTTTTTATATTCTGGGTCTAACATCTGAGTAGAAGTTATTACGTTTTATTGTGAACCTGTGTTGAATAACAAGGCTCATTGTTGTAGGTATCATAATTCGTTGCGTCTGCTTTCGATTTTACTGCAGTGTATAGAAGTATAGGTCACATGATTGGGACCAACAATTGTACCTAACCTTCTGACTATCATTATTAGAGACTAACTGATACCCGCATCTCAAGGGAACTTCTTCCCGTACTCAGACAAAATTTAACCTATGTCATCGGGAATAGTGTAGCTTTCTTCAAGTCGTTTCGGACACCTTAGGGTACAAAAACATCTTTAAATCTTAGGTACTGATATTTAAAGATATGTTTTACCTATATAATTCTCGAATCTATTTCCCCTACTAAATTTTCCACCTTATCCCAGGACCTGGTAACCAACGTGTCCCCCCGCATAGTCCGCGGCGTAACGTCAGGCGAGAACTACGGCCCCGGGCAGGGCTGCTTCCTCAACATCGAGCTGATCTCCGAGAAGTGTGCCGACTACTGGTGCCAGAGCATCACTGAGCTGAAGAAGGATTTCCCACATAAAGTACGTAGATATAGGAGTAAATCCTTACCAAAATGTTTACCTAAAATATAAACTTTAATGTAGAGGTGCATAATGTGACTTGGCTACTAAATGTGAGCTTTAATAATGTATTTAGGGATTAATAGTATTTTTAGTGAGACCCTAACTCATTTCGTAATATCTTTTTTTTTTAATTTGTTGTAAATAACTTTGATTTGATTAGTCATATTTCTTTACTACGTAATGGTTTCTATAAATTGTCACATAATTTTTATTTAGTTTCAAAAGAATTTTACAATCCATATTCACACAGAAGTTTGATAGACCGCCTGCCAATCGCAACTGCCTATCAAGGATCTAATCGAAGTTTTCACAGCATTTTTAGAATACCCCGTTAATGGATGATCATTTGTCCAAGTTTTTTTACGTCCATTTCAATATTTTTTCTGCAAATTCCAGGTAATAATAGCATCAATAATGTGCTCATACAACGAGTCTGACTGGACGGAGCTAGCTCAGAAGGCGGAAGCTTCGGGCGCCGACGCTCTGGAGCTGAACTTGTCGTGTCCGCACGGCATGGGCGAGTCCGGCATGGGGCTAGCTTGTGGACAGGTAGGATTTCATCTTATGGCTATGTGATAGAGTTGAAAATTGTATGGCAGTAGGATTTTTTTTAATGTTGCTATGAGAGATGAGATTAAACTTTATATCAAGGTGTTAGAGTTAAAAATTGGATGTTATGTGATTTTTTAGTTTTGTCGTGTGGTCGCTTATAGAAGATGAGATTCATTCCTTTAAACTTTATGTGTGTGTGGTAAAGGACAATGCTCAAAAAAAACCCAAGCCCGGCGCAAACGAAAAGTAACTCAAATTATAGGTAATAATAAGTAATGAAATACTGCATAGGAGGTAGGGAATGCAATCCCGACTCGAGATTGCAAATTCGGGATCCCGCGGGATTAGAAATATCAATCCCGCGGGATCCCGGAATTTTCGGGATCCCGTCTAATTAAAAAAAAAATGAATTCAGATGACTGAAAAAGCTAATAACTGCTTGTTTGTGATAGTGAGGTTAATTAAAATAACATTTTACTCGAAAGAAAATAAAAACCTTTATTCTTTAATCTTTCCGACTAAATAATCAGGTTGTAAGGAAATTAACGTAGGTAAATTAGGTAATCAAAACAATAAGCTTATTTCAATTGAATTAGGAAAAAGAGTGATTTTGAAAAAGACTCCTTAAAAAACAAAGGGTAGGTATTAATAGTTTCATCTGCTAAACGGTATCTAATGTTTGTTGCAATGTACACCGCTGCTGAGAATGCCCTCCTCTCCGACTCAACGCTCGCGCTGGTTGGCAACAGCGTGGCGAAGCAATTATATGCAAACTGCAAAAATCGCCCCCTTGTTCCTCCACACTCGAACAAATCCATTTCTTTTTTAATGGTAGATTCTAATTTGTCTAGGTTCGTGGCCGTGGATATACGTGCAAAAGGACTTTTAGAAGCTCGCAGAGTTTCTTCTAATTCCTCTTGAAGTGTTGTGTGTGTGTGGTTGTGTGTGTGTTGCGTAGCTGACCACTGCCGCCCAATCCCGTCAATCTCAACGGGATCTCGTCATATGATGCGTCGGGATTGATCCCGAAAAATTACACGAGATCTCGCGAGATCGGGATCCCGCGGGATCGGGATTGCATTCCCTAATAGGAGGCATCATCGAAATCAATGGCTAAATGTATGAAATTGCTATTTGATTTTTTAAAGGGGAACATGAGCAGCTGGGGCTTATAGTTTAATTAAAGTGCTATCTGAGACAACAAACAAGTAATATGGCAAGTAGTTAATAAGCTTCTCCAAAAAGATAAATCAATACCGAAATACAGGCTGCAGCGCCCACGTCATCGCGTCATGAGCGTTTTACATTACTTAGGGTGGGCTAGACATGAGGAACAGTTCGCGCATCCCGCAACATTTTTGGATCTCGTCGTGTTAGAAATAAAGAATCGATGACTTTTAAGCGTTATTAGATATTAAAATGAAAAGTGCAGTCATATCCTGTTTTAGTTCTATCATCCTATTATTTTGTAAAAGTAGGTAGAATAGTGGAGAAGTTGCTATAAACATGTCATTATGTTGCTCTTAAACCACAACTGTATCTGTTTGCTGTTCCTTTTACTAATACCTACATTATGTTACCTCTAAAATCTTGAGTAGCAATGTACCGCAGATGTTAAAATTCGAATAGCAATTTCACGCATATAGCCACTGATTTCGATAATGCCCCCTATGTAATATTTAATTACTTATTTTTACCTATATTTTGAGTTACATTTCTTTTGCGCCGGGCCTGGGTTTTTTTCTCATACTTCATGAGCATTGTCCTTTGAAACTTGTTAGTCATTTAGTTATGATAATATAGTTTTGTCGTATGGTCGCTTGGAGATACGATGAAATTGAACTTTATATCTGACTCTTAGAGTTGAAAATTGTATGACATTTCGTCTTGCTGCTTAGAAGCGTCAGAGGTTTAATTCATTAACAAGATTGCCAGATTTTAAACAAATCCGTTTAGCCTTTCAGGTCAAATTATAAAAACTATTAAGTATTATTAAGTCCTAGGTAAAAGTATGGCTAAAACAATAGATATGTACGTATATCACAGCTATTTTTATTTATATTGACAGGATCCAGTCCTAGTGAAGGGTATCTCCCAGTGGGTACACAAAGCTGTCAAGATCCCGTTCTTCGTGAAGCTGACGCCCAACATCACTGACATTGTCAGCATCGCTGTCGCTGCTCATGAAGGTAACTAACCTTTATTACCTTTTTTTGTGGGAAATCATCAAATGACCTCCTCCCTTGTGGGTCAAGCTTGGCAGTGTCAGACAGTTACTGACTAATACCCATACTTGTTGCTTCTTGTGCCCTTTGTGACCAAAGTCGCGGTAACTCTTTCAAACAACTCGCAACCTCAATTTTTTTTATCTAACGTAGCATAATAAAATGGAATTTGCAAGCGAGTTACAATTGTCATCAAATTATCTTGCTCGACCGAACTGTCGGAAAATCAAAGTTATTTGACCCTTGCCTCAGTTATTTAACATTTTGCATGATTGATCAAAGAAACCTTTTTACAATTACTTTTTACAATTACTTCCATTTATACTCCATTTCTGTTCAGGTGGTGCGGATGGTGTGTCAGCTATCAACACAGTGTCAGGTCTGATGTCAGTCAGAGCTGACGCTACGCCTTGGCCAGCTGTGGGTAAGTGGCAGTGGCATGCCCACACTGAAATAATTTATGAGTGACGTTATAGTTATCGGCACGAATCTTGAGCTCTGACCTTCACCTGCGCAGAAGTAATTTATTGAGTCCCTTTTGTGGTATGAAGTGAGGCGCTGGGGCGGGCTAAAGCGGCGATTGGCCCGCAGTGCATCGCGTCATAGCCGTCACTAGGGATTGGTTCTTTGCTAATAAATCACTTCTGCGCAGATGTAGGTCACAGCTCAAGATTCGTGCCGATAATTATACACTTATTTTGTTCTTTTTATATACCTGTATACCCTATATGTATTATGTACCATTTCTAGTACCTAACTCCTTTATGTAATCTTTCTATATATTTCCTTATGTAAACTACGTTCTACCCGTGCCCTGTAAACTCCATTGTATACTCTTTCCATATACTCCCTTATGAACGAGTCCTACTCCTCTACTTATGCATACTTGCTTATTTTATTGATATGTCGTTTTCCTATGTGCTACGGACTACCATATACTCTTTTGTGTATTCCCTCCATGTACTACCGAAGACGTTATCGTTAAAAAAACTGTTCACATTTCATTTTCATTCCCCAGGTGTAGAGAAGCACACGACATACGGCGGCGTGTCGGGCAACGCGACGCGGCCCATGGGGCTCCGCGCCGTGTCCGCCATCGCCAACAAGCTGCCCGCCTTCCCCATACTCGGCATCGGCGGCATCGACTCCGCCGACTCCGCGCTGCAGTTCATCATGTGCGGGGCTCCGGTTGTGCAGGTAAAGGAAATATATACTAGCTGTCCTGTGGGAACACACACACACAGTCTTGGACACCAATGACTGGGATGGGACGTTAAACTGCAGGTCCCGGCTGTCATAAAACATCCTTGGCAGTCGTTACGGGTAGAAAGAAGTCAGTATGTCTGACGCCAGTCTAACCAAGAGGTATTGGGTTGCCCGGGTAACTGGGTTGAGGAGGTCAGATAGGCAGTCGCTTCTTGTAAAACACTGGTACTCAGCTACATCCGGTTAGACTGGAAGCCAACCCCAACATAGTTGAAAAAAAAGGCTCGGAGGATGGATAGGATGGCATGTAATTGCTCCCATATGCTTAACATGCTCATATTCCTTACATTATTTCATTCCAGATTTGCAGCGCAGTCCAAAACCAAGACTTCACCGTAGTAGAAGACTATATAACAGGCCTTAAAGCCCTACTGTACTTACGTACTAAAGGCCTACACGGCTGGATGGGACAGTCGCCGCCCACCTTCAAACATCAGAAGGGAAAACCCGTGAAAACTTTGTATGATGAAAATGGCAAGGTAAAGTCGATCTTATATGTGATTTGTTATAGAGCTTATTTTTTATTTTATTCTTCAAAAGAGTTTGTTGTTCGGAGTTGATAATATCTAATGTTTCTGTCGACAACTTATTGTGAAAATTATATAAGAAACGTATAAATGGTTCCTTCCCATTTTTAACTGAATACAAAAAAAAAGGAAGACCTCAGTTATCTCATATTTGGATGAACCGATTTTGATGCGGTTTTCAGCTTAGTATTTGCCAGATTTAGGAGAAGATTTTAGTTTACAAAGTCGGTTTTTCTTTTAGAAAAAACGATTGTAATAATTTGTATGTTCATTCCAGGTACTAGCCCACTTTGGGCCATACAACAAAAAGCGAGAAGAGTTACTGCACGAGGCCAGACTAAAATCAGACTTACTAGCCGACAATAAGGTTCAAACTTACCTGTCTAACGGCATCAATGGTGACCATGAAGAAAGTGTGGATATTCCTAAGATTAAAGATGTGTTGGGCGAAGCATTGCCAAGAGTCGGGACTTATAAACATCTGGATAATACGAAGCAAGTTGTAGCTCTTATTGATGATGTAAGTACACTTGCTTTGTACTATTTTCGGCTGGTTTAGTAAATTTTTAGGGCAATAATAGATCCACTGGTACTCAGCTGCACCCGGTTAGACTGGAAGCCGACCTCAATATACTTGGGAAAAGGCTAAACAGATGATGAATAGCTCCACTCAAATGTATAAAAGATTTCCAGCTTTGCTACATGGCAAATTGTTTTATGTAGGCACTGAATAGATGATGTTTATATGGAACGTCGAATTATCGGTTTGTACTAAGACTAAAACGTTTATGTTTTGTTCCAGGACATGTGCATAAACTGCGGAAAATGCTACATGGCGTGCGCAGATTCCGGCTACCAGGCTATCGAGTAAGCTAAATTAACAGTTTGCTTGAAAATATGGCAATTGAATAAAAATAACCCATTGGAAATTTCTTACTGCACAGTAAAAAACAGCCTATGGCTTTCGAATTAGTTTCAAATTAGTTTTCAAATATTGACGAATTTTGTTTCTGTGTTGGGAGTAAAATTGCGCACATTTCATTATTCTATACTTTCTTATTGTTGCATTCTTTTTCTTATTGATTTCAAGCAAATTGCTTTTTGTTTCAGATTTGACCCCAAGACTCATATACCACACGTAACCGAGGACTGCACTGGATGCACCTTATGTCTGTCTGTTTGTCCCATTATCGACTGCATATCGTAAGTATATTTGTTTTTACGCAGATTTTAACACTTCTTATAATAAGAAATCAGTGCCTGTTATAAGTATGTAGGTACGTGCCTAATCTTGTAGGAAGTAATAGGAAACAAACCTATTAATATTATCTAAGTTATTTTAAATGCATCCAAGAAAATATCAGTCATGGGTGTGTTAAAAATATTATACCTACAAAATACAGGTGTAAAGTTTTGTTCAAGAGTGTGAAAATGGCTTATTTTACTTATGTATCCAAATCAGTATGTTAACTTATAATATTTTTTATGTAATAATTAAAACACATTTTTTTACTTTGCAGCATGGTGCCTAAAACTATTCCTCACGTTATCAAGAGGGGGATTCGCTACGATATACATCCGATTTCACCTCTAGACGGAGTGTGCCAATAAATAAAACAAGAACCTGTATCAAAAATGTATATAATATTATGCGTAAAAAACAGTAATAAAATAAAAATAATACAAAATAATATCAATCTCCGTTAAAAACATTGTTGTATATTTTCTTAGCATTATCTCCTGCATTTTCCCAAGAAAACACCCAACTATTTTCAGGATTTACGCCTAAAGTTAAAGCTGAAATTGGTTTGGGACAATCATAGTGACTTTTGTTTACAACATTCACTTCTATTTTCCCATTCATTTTATCATGTAACTTCTGACAAATGAAGCATTCAAATTCATCAATAATTTTGATCCCATCTGATTGGTATGGCCTAGTATTGTACTCCAGTAATACCTTCTCATTGCTAATGAATTGTCTAGTCTTATGCTCTAAATGGGCTTCATATAAACTGTCGTTACTCAACAATAGCTTGATATGCTCAGACATGATCTTTGGAGTCGGATAATCTTGTAGAAGTACCGCCGACTTTTCGTTTGGTAACCAATCTTTGATCGTGGGTGAACCAAAATATATGGGGACTGTGCCCACTTTGATCGCTCGCCAAAACTTCTCGGTTATGTAATCATTACATACACCATTCTCTATAGCTATAACAAATTTGTACCTCGCAACGAATTTCAAAAATTCGTCTTCATCTAAATTGTTTAGGTAGTCATTCTGGAATTTTGCTGGCATATCTTTATTCTTAAGGCAAGTTCCGTAAGAGTCTATTTTGATATATTTCATCAGATCCTTAACATATGCATCTCTTTCGCTTGAAGTTTCACAATCACTCTGTAAGTACATTATAGGAGCAATCTCCTTTAGCAACTCATTTTTCTTAGATGTCTCAACAAAGTACTTTAGGGTCTTAATATCTTCTAATGAATGCAAATATTGCAAGGGAAAAGGAATGTTACTATATCTACTAAAAGTAGTTGAAAAATTAAACAAGTTTAGTGCTGATTCATGTAAGAATTCTTCCACATTTCTTGGTGATTCTTCATGATATAAGCCCCAGATGATGTCTTTCGGCTGTCTTGGTAAGGGCAGTGCTTTAAAATCTATAGTTGTTCCATAAAACAAGTATGCTCCCACCTCATAAAGTTGGTCCTTCTTTTTATCGCTGTAGACATGACACTGCACATTATTAGGGCAATGTTTAAGGCTCGAAGTGCCTGGAAACTCCATAGTCCACCAGAGTATCACAGGATACTGAGAAGCTGCTTTTGCGACACTTGTTTCATCCACAGAATGAATCATCTGATGTAAGAAGAATAACACTAAAAATACTAGCAAGAACCACATTAACACACGCAACCGCACCAGCATTATTCTTTTAAATATATAATTTAACATAGTGAATATACAATATACCAGAGTCCATGTATATTTGGTTAATCTTTTGCACATTATAGTGGTACACTGAAGGCTCGTTTTAACTATCAATAACTCACAGATAGCTGTTGCAACAGGAAGCCGTTATCAGCCATCCTAAACTTGAACTGTTATTAAAAATAATACAATAGTAAAGATAACAACAAATTTAATATTCATATTAAAAGGTCAAGCCTCTCTCTTTACGCATGTAATATAAGTCCATTGAGAATGCAATTATTAAATCAGCATAAAACAATCCATAAATGGCTCCTACTAGTCTACCAACAATAAAAAGGTTGATGAATGCTAGTACTGTTATTGTTAGCTCAATGATGACGTAATACAATTCTGCCTCAAACTGTACTTGGTCCACAACATACAGCACCATTAAAAGCGTGGAGCACATGACAGTGGGTGCGGCCACCAGGCAATGCAATGATTCCACAGGTTCCACTACGTGAGGCAGTATATTGAGGAGCAGTGCCACTACCTAAAAGTAAGAGATGGACCCACTTGTACACTTTCATTTATACAACAACTAATCTAAAACTAGATGAGAAATTATTCCCTCCCTCTTGGTCTAAATTTCAAAGGTATGATATATGTAGTCATCATATGTAGTCATGAAATCTTTTAGTCTTAAAACTATACAATAATACGAATTCATATGCCTTCTGAAGCATTTTATTTATTTTAACATTCAAGTTTTTCTTGTCATTGCAAAACCTCTTTCTTTGATCACATAGAACAGATCTATGCACAATGCAATGAGCAGATGACAATAAAATAGTCCGTACAGAGCCCCAGTGGCGCTCCCAGTTACTATTACGAAAATAAATGCAAGGACATTAAAAAATATTTGAAATATTAAGTATAGTTGTTCGGCCAGGTCATGCACTTGGTCCACTACATATAGCACGATGAACATTACCGACAGGACGAGGGTCGGAGCGACGGCCAGGCAGTGCATTGTGTTGGGCTCCGTCAAAACGAACGGGATTATCATGAGGAGCATTGATAAAACCTAAAAGTAACAACTTCATGACATTCGTCTCGTATGTGTTTTGGAACTTACCTAATACATCTAAGCGCAGGTAAATTGTTATTTGTTTCGAATCGAAATAAAGGAAGCCCTTTTAATTTTCTCATTTTGTGTTTCTTTTGGAGTATACGAATTATTTGCGAGTTGAAATAAAAACGTTTCATTTACAAAGCAACAATTCCAAGAATACTGTACAGCCCATTGAATCAGCCTTGTTTTGTCTTAAGTAATATTTTATCCGAAGGCCTGGTGTTTCGTTAAACTTTATTAACATATTTTCTGCTATCTTTTCAGGATTTAAGAATTTTGTTGTGTAGGTTATGTTTATCAATAAACCAATGTCATTTCATTTGAAAGGTCAAGGTCGAAACTGTAAGGCTGTACTAAGTTATATATTTGGTAAGTATCGACTAAATTTCAACAAGTTTTGATTTTTTAATTGTAGTGTAGGTTGAATCAAAACACATTTTATTAAATGAATATTGTATTAAAATACTAATTATGCCTGGTACACGTAAACTGATAAGTTTATAATTATTATTATGCACAACTAAAAGTACACCCTCTTTCATTAGCGATCAGAAATAGATCAAGTGATAATGCTGTTAACAATGCAAAATAAAATACGCCGTAAATTAACCATAGCCAAACTCTTACAAGATTCAGTAGAAAACATTGAATAAAAGCACCAAATGTAAACAGAATTTGAAAAAATAAGTACATTTTTTCCATGAATAATGGAACTTTTCTTCGTAAATACAAGATAATGAATAACAACGATATAACTAGAGTAGGACCAGTAGATATGCAGTACATATGCCCTTGTGGCCTTGGAATTATCATCGGCAATACGGTAATTACTAGTGAAATCACCTACAAGGAATGAAATAGTAATAAAAATATGTTCAAATTGCAGTACAATAATTGTAGTACCTACGCGAAAAGGTAAATACTTACAAATTCGACCAGTTTCATAATAAAAATATTGTATCTGATTAGTTCGCTCCATTTTTTATCAACTGGTACTGAATCTAAAACAAATAGAACGTTGCAAACTGTTAGATGACTTTTCCATATCTGGTTTGAACAGTTTCAAGTTAAAAAATGCTACAGAGACATCAAATCAATTGCTGAAAAAGAGATAAGGCACAGGGCCTAATGTTGTATTGCTAAGAAGATTCAATCAATGAAAAACATTTAAACACTGTATGTGTGCAATGTGTCTTTACCATTTATTATCATGTCCGACATTTTTGAGGTTTGTAAATTATTTCTTTTCTTTCAATAATTATATAACATTTGTTGTATGGCCCTAACAACTGGTTTAAAAATCATACATATTTACAAAATATAATTATAGTAAAATATATCTTCAAAAAATATATTTGAGACTATCTGATAGACGTCCGTCAGTCATAAGGTTTTTTTATAATTTCTAGATGCCATTTGTTTGCCAGAATGGCATTGGCAATATAAAATGTTTTAGAACACAAACTTGATCTCGTTTTATTATCGTGTACTCAGAATATTTATTTAGCTAAAATCGTTACAAAAAGAAGATGCATCAATGCTTGAAGAACAAGTTCTATAGTAATTTTTATCAGTGTTGTGAAAGCGCAACACTAAAATAAATTATTACCACTTACTAAACCCACTGTCGACTACAAGATGGCGACGTCGATTAGTTCCGCCCTGTACCACGCAGTGTTTGCATAGGGGCGCTGTTGATTACCATTGAAAACTGTCAAAAAATGGTGGATTTGTGCTGTCACATTGGCGTTGCGGTGTGATTTTTATAAATTTCGTTTATAAATTCCAGTCATGTTATAGCTTTGTTTGCAAGATATACATAGCAATAATGGAGGAAGAAGATCCAGTAGTACAGGAGGTAAAACTATCAGTTAAAACTAACTAACAACGTGGTAATTCATTAGGTTATGTTGTTGTGCGAAAACGTAGCTTTTGTGGTTTAATTGGCTATTTATTCGTTCTAGATACCTGTGTTCCTGTCGCAGGCATTATCTCAGAACCTGTATATATACCAATATCCAGTGAGACCTGCAAATAGGGACTGGAAAGACGTTAAAGTTGTGAATGCGTCTGTGAAACCTAGGAACAAGATGGTGAAGCTAGAAGTTGGCTTGGACACGTACAGTGACAAGTATTGTTCGTCTAAAGGCGAACAGATCGCTCTCAATACAGATGGCCAACAGGTAAAAATTATAACTTTGCAATATGTTCAACTGATTTGGCAGGGATTTGATTGACAGCTGTAGCTTGATGCAAAAGTGTAAGCAAATTGTGCAAAGAACTGGAGATGTTCTTAACATGTACTTATTTATTTGTAACAGGAATCATCATGGCACATTAAAGAGAAGGACAAATCACAGTACTTTAGACATGGCATTATGGATAAGATTGTCTATGAGAGCAGTGTGCCGTGCACAGAGACGCAGCACTATGCTGTTGCTATACTGCAGGATAAGGAGTTACACTGTACACCTATACAAGGTATGGAGTTTTTAAATAAAGAGGATAGATAAAAACAACAAAGAAAGAAAGAAAATAATTTTTACAACAGTTATTTACTGAGTTTTTCTAGTTAGAAAAATATTAATTTGATTGTAAATAAAATATAAACCTGCCTTCTTTATAAAATTCTTATTATAAAAAGCTTCTGTCTGTATGTGGTTTGCCCACATCATGTAGGAAATATTGTAAGCATAATAAGCATAAGCAGATATTATAATAGTAGCCTGTTTCAATAAATAGTCTCGTCTATCTGTAAACATATTATTATGTTAGGGTTGGATCAGCAGTTTCTGTACGTAAAACTCTGGTACTGCTTCTGGTCTAACTGGAACCAACTCCAACATAGTTGGAAAATGGCTTGACACATTTTAAAATGGACGTAGTTATGCAGAAACGTTCCAACCCACAAGTCACCCGAAATCGAGTTATTGTGATTGAACAGCCTAAAATTTAGCATATGGTTATCTAAACTCAATATAATTCAACAATAAAACCTCTAGTACCTTTACTAGTTAGAATAAAAAAGAATACAACTGAAACGCATTTACGCATACAGTGGGTTGGAACGTTTCTGCATAACTACGTCCAAATATTAGTTATAAAGTACATAAAATCATTTAAAAAAATTTTTTTTTAGGTATCATCCAAATGAGGCCTGCCTACTCCTATTTTGATAAGCAAGACAAGCGCAAGAATGACAAGAGTAAAGCAGAGTCTGATGATGAAGACAAAGAGCCTGAAGCACAGCAGGTAATTTAATTAAAAAATAAAACCATAAACAAACCATCTCCACACTAAGGTTTGTTAACCTTTTACATGCCATAGAGTATGGTATGATACTATAGAAAATAAACTGTTTCTTCCGAATCCACATTTTCAGTATACCTACAACAGTTTGAAGTAGATACTTATTTGTAGATTTTAAGGCTCCCTAGGATGCATCTCAGAGTTTCTTGCAGAAATATACAATAAGTTTATCAAGTCAAGAATTACTGCTAGGTCTCGAAAATATCCCATTTTCAAATCTTTAATGTAAATATGATTCAACATTTTGTTCTTGCATGATATTCCCTACAGCAGATTTATTTAATAAGTCTATTTTGTTGACATGACAAGTTAAGCTTCATGAATAAATATTTTTCATTAAATAATCTCATAAAAATATTTTTTACAGGTTACAGTAAAATTCGCGCGTCAAGAAACCGAGGTATCTAAGAAAGCGCGAGAGAAATCTTTTGAAACAATATCGCAGCGAATTAACGATGAGCCATGGTATGACGCGCTATGGAAATCCTCGGAAACCGATCATGCTGAGGTCAGTTGCTATATTTTTTATCATAATCATGTCTATCTATAGTGTACATAACATATTTTACTGCCTTATGCATTCTCTCTTTATGGACCACCCCTAAGTACTATGCCTCTGTACTGTTTTATGTACATATTTGCTCTATAAATTACCTCATTTACTACCCATATAAACTTGCTGTGATATTATTAACTCCTTTATGTACTCATGTTATTAAAATACAGAGGGGTACATCTCGTCATGTATCTGAATTTTTGAATTAATAGTTAATCAAATTAACTATCTACCATGGAGAGAATTTTTCAAATCCTTTAACAAACCATGTCATTCATGACTACCTTTAACCAAAGTAACCTATCAGCTTTATACTATCAGTATCGTTTGTAACCCACTGAACATCGACAGCTGGAGCGCTTGAAGCTATTTAGCGCCACATCATCGGATGGGTCGGCGCTGACGGTGAGCGCGCGGGAGTACGTGCGAGCGTTAGTGCCCGCGCCGCCGGAGGACGAGGCCGATATAGCGCCCACCAAGCTGCCCTCACCTCAGGAACAGTTGAAGGAAATACTTATAAGAGGTAAGTTGTATCTTGGGTCTTGCCAAAGTTTTTGTCGTCATGGAAAACTGTTCAGAATCCATTTTAGGTTTTACGTTACATGCTTGTTCTCCAAATTAAATTGCTGGTACCCACTACCTCCCCACCACATTAGTGAAAACTGAACATTGCCATGTTTTTTTCATTATATGAATATAGTATTCATATAAATATAGTATGATGTTTGATGAATGCCATACTTCGTGTATTTTGCGAGCCAGTGGGACCAAAACCGTTTGTTTTTATGATACATCTATCTATCTGTTTAGAGATATGTAATTGATACTTACTGGTCATTTCACAATGCTATGGCATATAGTTGATTCTGAAAATTAGTTTTTTTCATAACACAAAATTTTTTCGTTTCCCCAGCAAAACTGATGACATTCAAGGATCTATCGGAGCGTATCCGCACGGAGTCGGGCCCGCTGAGCGAGGCGGCGCTGCTGTCGGCGCTGAGCGGCGCCGCGTGCTGCGTGCGCGGGCTGTGGGCGCCGCGCTCGCCCGACCTCTACACCCGCGCCGCGCCCGTGCCCGCCCGCCTCATGTGTGCCGCCAGGGACCATGTGGTGAGTAGTCAGCACATCTCCGCCGACCTCTACACCCGCGCCGCGCCCGTGCCCGCCCGCCTCATGTGTGCCGCCAGGGACCATGTGGTGAGTAGTCAGCACATCTCCGCCGACCTCTACACCCGCGCCGCGCCCGTGCCCGCCCGCCTCATGTGTGCCGCCAGGGACCATGTGGTGAGTAGTCAGCACATCTCCGCCGACCTCTACACCCGCGCCGCGCCCGTGCCCGCCCGCCTCATGTGTGCCGCCAGGGACCATGTGGTGAGTAGTCAGCACATCTCCGCCGACCTCTACACCCGCGCCGCGCCCGTGCCCGCCCGCCTCATGTGTGCCGCCAGGGACCATGTGGTGAGTAGTCAGCACATCTCCGCCGACCTCTACACCCGCGCCGCGCCCGTGCCCGCCCGCCTCATGTGTGCCGCCAGGGACCATGTGGTGAGTAGTCAGCACATCTCCGCCGACCTCTACACCCGCGCCGCGCCCGTGCCCGCCCGCCTCATGTGTGCCGCCAGGGACCATGTGGTGAGTAGTCAGCACATCTCCGCCGACCTCTACACCCGCGCCGCGCCCGTGCCCGCCCGCCTCATGTGTGCCGCCAGGGACCATGTGGTGAGTAGTCAGCACATCTCCGCCGACCTCTACACCCGCGCCGCGCCCGTGCCCGCCCGCCTCATGTGTGCCGCCAGGGACCATGTGGTGAGTAGTCAGCACATCTCCGCCGACCTCTACACCCGCGCCGCGCCCGTGCCCGCCCGCCTCATGTGTGCCGCCAGGGACCATGTGGTGAGTAGTCAGCACATCTCCGCCGACCTCTACACCCGCGCCGCGCCCGTGCCCGCCCGCCTCATGTGTGCCGCCAGGGACCATGTGGTGAGTAGTCAGCACATCTCCGCCGACCTCTACACCCGCGCCGCGCCCGTGCCCGCCCGCCTCATGTGTGCCGCCAGGGACCATGTGGTGAGTAGTCAGCACATCTCCGCCGACCTCTACACCCGCGCCGCGCCCGTGCCCGCCCGCCTCATGTGTGCCGCCAGGGACCATGTGGTGAGTAGTCAGCACATCTCCGCCGACCTCTACACCCGCGCCGCGCCCGTGCCCGCCCGCCTCATGTGTGCCGCCAGGGACCATGTGGTGAGTAGTCAGCACATCTCCGCCGACCTCTACACCCGCGCCGCGCCCGTGCCCGCCCGCCTCATGTGTGCCGCCAGGGACCATGTGGTGAGTAGTCAGCACATCTCCGCCGACCTCTACACCCGCGCCGCGCCCGTGCCCGCCCGCCTCATGTGTGCCGCCAGGGACCATGTGGTGAGTAGTCAGCACATCTCCGCCGACCTCTACACCCGCGCCGCGCCCGTGCCCGCCCGCCTCATGTGTGCCGCCAGGGACCATGTGGTGAGTAGTCAGCACATCTCCGCCGACCTCTACACCCGCGCCGCGCCCGTGCCCGCCCGCCTCATGTGTGCCGCCAGGGACCATGTGGTGAGTAGTCAGCACATCTCCGCCGACCTCTACACCCGCGCCGCGCCCGTGCCTGCTAGGCTTATGTGTGCTGCTAGAGATCATGTGGTCAGTTTACTATAATAATAATAATGTCCTCCTAGCCGATTATCGGCTACGGCGGCTGTTCTCATCTAAGGGGATTTGCCAACTGCGCAGGACATATAGATAGAGCACAAGCAAGCACAGACACATGTGTTCTCTCTATTCCTTCACTCTCATAGCCCCATGGGACGGCAACCCCACACGACCGGAGAGAGATCGGGCGCAGGACCGACATTTAAGTGCTCTACGATGCACGGGTGAATCAATCGCTAACTTCCAATCTCTATGCTGCACTGTTATTTAATTTCATTCTTATTCATAATTTTCCAGCAACTAAATATTTTTTTTTTCTCGTCACAGCTGTATCTCTTCACACAACACTCGTACATTGATCGGCGGAAGGTAGCCGCAGCAGTTCGCCTCCCCCCCACAGAGGTGTTAGAGATCATCCGATCCGTCGCCAAGTTCAACCCCAAGACTGGCTGGGAACTCATCATACCACCCGACGTCGGCTTCGAAATGAAATACCCCGAAGTTGTTCAGCGACAAAACTTATACTGGGAGGCTAGGCAAAGATTATTCAATGAAATGTTGATCGGAGAAAATCTGCCCAAGAGGCAGAGGAAGAAATCTCAACGAGATTCAGTGTCGTCCGACACCATGATGAGCCCAAAACCTCGATGCAACAGTGTTACCGAAGACGACAGTGATCGAAAGAGACACAAAAATAAATCCGCTACCGGTAGTGGGAAAAGGACTAGGAATATAAGTTCAAGCAGTGGTCAGGACGCCACGTGATTCTCGCCCTAGCTAGGTTATCAAATTGTAGAGTATACCCACCAGTGCTTAGTGAACATAAGTGAACTGTGACATGTCAATCATCATTATTAACGTTTTGGTGCTGCTAATCAATGTGCGTAAATGGATTTTTAACATATTATCATCAATGGACTTCCAAACATTTTGAGTTATCATGGAAAATATTAATTCACGACCCAAAACTGTTGTTTTATATTTAAAGTCAAGTTATTTCACTGTTCTTACGCATTATGTTGCTTGCACTCGTTGAAATAATGTTTGTTTGTATAGTAGTTGTTGACTAGCAAATCTTATGAAATATCGTTTTTAGCATTAATTGTGTAAATCTTGAGTTCCCAGTGTTTTGTGTTATTGGTTCATAGTTCACGCGGTATTTTATGACAATTATCAGTGATTAAACTGTAGACTGTATAAATTATTATTGTTTTGTTGTTAATGGTATATCTAGGAGAAAACTTCTTATAAAATATTGTATGGACTTTTTCTCTCCTAGATATTAAATTGACAGATATTTAGATGGCTTGTAATATTGTAATCAAGTAACAAAGTTACGAATACGTTATGAAGTTTCAGCTAGACCTAAATTCATAGATTTTTACATTTTGCATGACTACAATTGTTAAATTTTATATCGAAATATCTGTATTATATTAAATAATTATGTTATAAACGCTTACATTTGTTGTAAGTTTTGCTGCATGGCAGTAACAAGGTTATTTATTGATATGTCATAAACAACTAGCTTGTTTAATATAACGGTAGTTGTTCTGTTCATATTAGGAAATCCACATCATAGTCCTAAATAGATATCAAGTGTATGCAAAAATGTGCCTAATTAGCTTTTATCGGATCTAAGATAATAATATAATGTTATATTATAATTTATATATAAAATATGGCATTGATAAACCGCTAGTAACTAACCCATTACAAACACTGCCGAAATATTAGAAATCAAATAGCCTGTAAAAATAAGAAAATCATGCAAGCAAATAATAGTCTGAAAATAAGTACATTGCCTTTAACTAAAGCAAGCAATCACAATGATCATTTAGGTATATCGTTTTATACATTTATATTTGAGAAGAAGCAATTAATATAAACAAGTAATAATATAGCATACGTAGTTGATCTGAAACTAAGAAAAGTAATAAAAAACTATCGTAAATTTTCCATATTTCTACATCATGTCATCGAAATGTATCATTTATGTATTCATATATTGTGTTAGCCAAACAATATGTCGAGACCACGCTAGGCAAGCTTATACTTAAGATGAAATACGAAATAATATACACCATGTAGCCCTAGATAACAATATCTTCCATAGATAATCCTGAAAAAGTGCGTTTATATACTCCAAAGTGAATGAAAACCGTTTATAAGTCCTTTCATAAAATAAGCTGCTAACTATACTGACTCCATTTGAGTAGGTACAGGTAAAGGAAAACAATCTTGATATAATAAAAAAAAACATCTATACTAATATTATAAAGAGGGAAACTTTGTTTGTTTGGTTGTAATGGATAAACTCAAAAACTACTGGACCGATTTTAAATATTCTTTCACCATTAGAAAGCTATGTTGTCTGAGAGTAACATAGGCTATATTTTATCCCGGTGCAGACAGTAGCTCCCACGGGATGCGGGTGAAACTGCGGGAAAACGGCTAGTATTAAATAAACTATTGCTTCTGCTTGAAATATTGTTTTAATTGTTATTAAAGTTATTGTTATTTACTGTAGTTATATAGAATTGTAGCCACATTTTATTTTAAAACTGTTTTAATTCAAATATCAAGTTTGTTTATCTATGGATGGTGCGTACTCAAATGGAGTATAGGTGAAATTAATATATAGTATAGTTCGGCCATTCAGAGAATGCGTTCCTGACACGTCGCGATTGAACTGACGACGTAACTTTGCAATGGCGTTGCAGTTACGATAAAAATATTTTTGCTGGTTGTTTACCGTTTTAACAATTGAGGAGCATTAAAACAACATTATTATATCAATAATCAATGAATGTTATAATTTTGTGCCAAACTGAGTGTCAAATAACTTGGTAAGCAATATTTTTCTAAATCTATACTGCGCTATTACAAGGTTATGTCAGCGGTTTATATTTTGTAGTGCTGTGCTAAAAATAACAGGCAAGTATCGTAATCTGTTCTTATACAGTTATAATATAAAATAATACGTTTTGATTTTCTTTTTAAGAATTGGAAAATAATGGACTATAAGACTTAATTATAACGTTTATGAAATATAAAAATAAAACTATGACCAAACCGCATTTTTATACTTAGATTAAAAATGGTAACCCCAAATGGCGTTATGGGCCGCCATTTTGTGACGCTAAAACAGTCGTCCGTTGTCGTTTCGTGCGCATAGACCACGTTTTTCAAGTGTTTTCGATCTGTTTTTATTTGATTACCCGGCTTTTGTTAGACCGAGATATCAGGATTGATTCTGTTATTGATAATAATATAATTATACATGTAGGCGAAGATGATGATGAAGACACCACCTCCTCAAGCAAATCGGAGTCTGATTAATATTCTGTTCGCACATTCAATTCAATGTACTTGTAACAAAGAATAAATAAAACAATTTTATTATATGAATATTACCTTTTTTTGGTTTCCACTTAAATAATTAAAATATAAAACAAATGATTCCGCCAATTTAAAACGAAAATAATCTTAAAATAATGCGGCGGTTCATTTTGAAGGAACGGTAACGAACTCAGTGTTATGTTGTGCCCATCACTAGTCGTGACTAACTGATAGGTGTCAGGAACGCATTCTCTGAACGGCCGAAGTATAATTGTATATAAATATTATTTGTACATAAAGCGATTGTATGCTACCATAATGTAAAATTGTGTATGAGCAATTTGTGATTTTATCGATAAGTTGTTAATTTTTGTAAACGAAATAAAGAACGTTTATTATTTAAATGGTTTATTATGGTTACAGACCTTTTCATTATTTATAAGGTAGGTTCACTAAGAGTTCACTATTGTTTTTTACAGATTTTTCTTCATGGATCACATAAATGGATAAAATAAAATCAGAATAGATTTGAAAACATTTTATTTCAACTATTACATAGTTCTATTTGGTGCGAGTTACAACAACAATAATAATATCAAACATCAACATTTAAGCGTTCTATTAACAACTTGTGTAAAAATATTGTGCTTAAAACATTTGTTAAAAACAGTTACTATTTAGTATATAGAAAAATAAGTACATCATTTAGTCTAGGTACATGTTATTAAAATTTATAAGATAAAGGTACTCAAGGTAATTTTGGTAAATAATATTAAGAAATCATGATTGAAGCTATTTAAGGGTGGGCTACACAAGAGGCATAATTTGACGTCATAGTGTAGCGCAGCCTATATTGAAAAAATATTTTAAGTATCCAAGAGAGAATACTTTTTATTTAGTAATCAATTAGTTCTGAAAGCACAATTGAAGACGACTCTATTTACAAAACAGAAATTATTATTTTCTTTAAATTAAAGTAGTTAAACATTATTAATTAGTTCAAAAGCAAAATACATTTGTATAAGAATGATAGCGACTATTATTTTGTACACTTATGGTGCAATAATGTTTAAGAATTTGTACCAAAAGTTAATTCTGAATCTCCGAATTACAGCAACATTTATTTCTTATTTCTAAGCTCTAATAGGTAATAGCAGGTAAACCATATAAATACTATTAAAAATATCTAAACTATGACTGAACGTGAAAATCTATTTAAAACATTGTGTAAACTATTGCATTAATTAATCAACCATTACTTCTAAGTTGTAAATGCATCTGTTATCAATGCACCTGTAATACTCTAATGCTGGGTTCAGACTAGGCGATCCCAAGACACGTAGTTACGCGTGCATAGAGAATGACCTACAATTTGATGACTTGTGTCGAAAACGCATGCATGAGAACGCCTAGTAAGACCTGCGTAGCATAAAACTATTGCTCTGCCTTGTTTCAAATTAATCATGACTTCTTTAGCTTATAAGTCATAATAACATAAGTGTTCTTTTCTACCATGAATTCATGATAAGCAGGACTTAACATAGTAACTATATTGAAGACCGAAAGACGCATTAAACATTAAGGCCCAGTCTACGTAAGTAAAACTTTTTACTTTGAAAATTCAGAGTAAATAGTGGTTTTAAGGAAACTGACTTTTATGTCGCCAATGATAACTTGGGCATTGAATGGGAGCAAAGTTACAATGCTAACGGTCTAAAATTAAATGAATCGAACTTCATCAGTCCCGCTTACTAAGACCTCATGGCATTAAACTGACTATCTTAACAAGTCGCCTATATCCTGATCACAGCATACCTAACAAAAAACGCTACAAACGTAAATAAAATAACATTAACACTACTTATCTTGGTAGCTGAGTTACAGAAGTCCAGATTACAATTCTTCACGAGTTCTCCGAAGCGGTTTTTGACGAGAGACCAATCGCAGAGTCCGACTCTACACCCTGGCAGAGATAGGGGATGTTCGTTCTCTAGGAACAGAACTTGGTATTCTTCGTTTACTTGGAAATTACCGTTTTGAGTGCACCTGAAAAAAATGTGAAGATTGAAGATAGTTTTCCAGGAGTAGGTACTTAAGTAATATGGTTAAGAATAATTTAAGTTAAATAACAAATTAAATTTTTAAAGCAGGGGTAGATCCTACTGCTTCTCTGATTCTGTTGCTAATTCAATTCACATTTATTAAATTAAGGTACCTATGAGAAGGAGTAGGTACTTGCCTATAATTCTGCATAGTACATAAGGCAGTGTACTGCATAGGGAGTACAAGGGAGAATATAGGGGTAGTACACAAAGGAGTATACGAGGAATTAGAAGTAAGGCAGTTTATAGGGAGAGTACACAAGCGATTTTGCAAAGTAAGGAGGCGTTATTAGATGAATTCATAGACTTCAGGACGTAGTCAATACCTTGAAAAACAGTTAACTTTACCAAACTTACTTGTACAAAACAGCAGCAAGATTTCCATTGAAAGGAGCCATTTTGGAGGCAGTCCACTTCCTAGACTGTACATTAGCCGAGTGGTAGTTATCTCCAGTGAGAGGGGCGGTGTCCTGGTGAGCTCCCATAGCCGTGAGGGTCATGAGAAGCATGGCGGCTTCAGTGAACTGGATCATGGCACGGGGCTGCTGTTGGGGAATTTCGTCTGGAAAGTTGGAGAAGGTATGTTAATTTTAAATCTTGCATTTGCAAAAACAGCAGGGCTTATGTTAATATGAATTTTTAAATGAGATTTTTCTAGTCAGATTGGGATGGGTCTGTCAAATGATTAGGGCTACTCGTCATATTTCAAATGTTGCAAACCTTTTCCCAAATATTGGGGTCGGCTTCCAGTGTAACCAGATGCACCTGAGTGCCAGTTTTTAAATGGAGTGATCGCCTATCTGATCTCCTCAAGCAACCTACCCGGGAATCCCCTTGATAAGACTGGTTGTTAGACTAAATGACTCCCTCCCTACTCATAAGAACTGCTAAAGATGTAAGGACTATTTTGTCCTTTAACGTTAAATAAAACTTAAGTGTTGTCCATGCTTTCGTAGATCAGCAATACTAGGAGATTTGCTACGAAATTCTTGCACACTATTTAAAATTCTAATATCTCAATTTTATCGGGCCTACCTCAAAGGAAGCCAATAGGTATCACGTACAATCATGTGAAACGTTGTTTATGTTTTGCCACATAACACCACGTATTAATTAAATGTAAGCATATCAAATGCCCAGTGCAATATTTCAATAACAACCTGACTCACTGATTTTTCAATATTATTGTAAGAAAAATGTTATAAACTGAATGAATCACTGTTCCTGCTGAACTCAGAACATATCTGCAGGTTCTGCTGTATTCAAAGTTCTCGCCAAACTTTATAGCGGCTCGCAATAAATCGAGGAAGTACCTAGAATAAGTAGGTACATAACGTAGCCCATACATTTCCTGCACCTTCTCTGATTGATGCCTAAAATCGCTTTCTGACCAGTCTTGAGATTTTCCGAAAAACTTCAACTTAACTAAACCTAGATCATATAGTGTCAAATCGTCCTATCCTATTTCTATCGTAGTCAAAATGTAAAGGCACGCAGGATTGTTCGTGCGAGTTACCGCGGCCCTAGTACATGAAGGGCTTAAGAAGGAACATGATGGGTTTTAGTCAGTAAGAGTCTGACACTCCCTCACGCTGTTAACCCACAGCGGGAAGAGTCATTTGATCAAGGATTGAGATCCAAATCGTGGATCTAGAAACAGTAGAAACCCTTGAACCTTGAGCGAAAATTATAAAGACCTACATTATAATTAGTGCCCTTATGTAAACAAAGTGCTCTGTGGTCATATCCGTAATTAGAATACAGGATGTTATTAAGGTTTAGCCACGTAATGTTAATAAACTTGACCTTCTAAAGGAAAACAAACAATTAATATTTTCATTAATGAGTCAACACAGTAATGTAGGGCAAATAGGGCTATGAAGTAAATAGAATTACTCATAGCATCCTTAGTTAGTACTTAAAAAATAACGATCTTAGGCGATTATCACACTGCCCCGCATGATGCAGCGTAGTGCGTGGATGCGTTTTTTTCCGTTGTATGGAAATATCTCCGTTTGTATGGAAAACACGCATAGTCCAACACACTGAAAATGCATCTACGCGCGTTCATGCGGATCACGCACATACATGCGGAGAAACACGCACCCCCGCGCGTAGGTGCGGGGCGAGACGCAAGGTATGGCACACTGAATCCCGCAATGCCGCGCGTGATTTTGAATGGGCGTGACGTGTATATTTGAAAATGGAACTCGCTGTGCGTGAATTTACAAAACGCACCTACGCGCGTGAGTGCGTGAAAAACCCGCACGATGATGCAGATCTGCACTCCCGCAGGAACGCGCGTAGGTGCGTCGACACGCAAGATGCAGCGTGATGCGGGGCAGTGTGAAGATCACCTTAACCACAATTGCTCACAGAAGTTTTCTACAGTTTATTTATTTATTTATTTGTTTATTTGGTTTATCAACAGATGTTACAGCAATACAAACATAAAATAATACACAATGGATCTTAGTTCTACTGCACATCCAATTACAGATAAACACAACATGCACATTTTATTTTGCAAAGCACACTAATTTTACAATAGGCATGATGACAGTAATCAAAAATCATTAAAATAATATATTTATTAAATTAAACTTGAAGCTTGGAATATAAAACGCGCATTGTTTTCTTTATTAATAATGTGATTAATATGTATTTTTATAAAATAAAATTACCGAAATAAGGCAATCCGCCATGATATCTTGAACACCAATCAGAGCTCGTGACGTCATCTCTCAAAACAACTCGCGCGAAAGCGCGCGAACGCCACATTTCGTTATTGTGAACTTCCACTGCGATCTTTGTTTTTAATTAATTAATTGTTTATAACACGAGTTATGGAGCCCGGATTTATCAAGGCAAACAGCGCTAAATTACCTAGAATTGATATCATAATGCTGGGAAAGTTTTTGGCATCAAATAAAGATTTTTGTTCAGCTGAATTTAGAAATGTTAAAACTTCCATGTAAGTATACTAGTTTAATTAAAAAACAATGAGAGATTAAACCTAACCTCGAAATAGTTATTTACATTATAAACTATGATAGAATCTAGAGAACTACGTAATAACTTACATCAAAGTGATCTTCACAAAAATAAAGTTGTACCCTGGGTAATATTGCTTTTGAATCTCGCCTTGCAAGTTTAAGCCACTTGTTTCGTATTTTTTTATTGTGAGGAACGTACACAAATAACTTATCAGGAGTTGTTTTGGATGAGTTCTTACTTGGTCCCCCAGTGACCCCACAACACCTATGCCCTTTCGAATTCATATTTAATAACACAAAAAACTTAATTATTGCACGAGCGTTGTTTACTTGCGTCTTGTAATTTCAGTCGTGACGTCACAAGTGACGACATGACACTGACAAGCGTTTTCGCACCGGATTCAAAGTGGACAGAGAAAAATGCAATTATTTGATAAAAAATCTTCGCATTTTCTTAAAATTAATAATTTTTCATATAAAATAGACGTATACCTACATCATACAAAGGAATTTAAAAATTTGTCATCATGCCTATTCAAAAAGACCACCAGTTAGGTCATCAATGTTGCAATATTATACCAATGGCATCCATAGCATAAAGATCTCGTCAAATACCGTTTTGCCTCTCTAAAGTTTACCACTATACATTCACTAGAGTCAAAATGTGTAAAAAAAAATATTTGCAATCAAGAGATTTGCAAGCATGAAGAGCCAATGGTTCACTTCTGAAGAGGAATTTAAGTTATTTGACAAGATCTGTAGATCCATAAATAGAGAAAAAACAGCTGTTGACCAGTTAATAAATCTTAGCGAGAAACTTCCATAGGCTATCAATCTGCCATAATAAGTTAACGACATACCTTTCCCAACATAGTTTTCGAAGAAGTTCATCATATCTTTAACGTGTGTGCAGCCGACATCCTTGTTGAGAGCTGATCCGTAGCCGTACTTGTAGTATGTCTCCAAGTCTTCAGCGTACTCTAGGCGTTTTAGATCCTCGCGGGTGAAAGCCTGGAAAAAGTATATTTTACATGTGGTACTTGAGAAACTTCTGTCTAGTGTCTTCCCAACTATGTTGGATGCCGGAGAAGGCTTCCTGTCTACCTGGATGGAGTAGAGTATCATTTTGATCTCCCCAATTCTGTTACCTGGGTAAGTCCTTTCGTAAGTCTGGTTATCAGACTTTCTATCTACTGAATACCCGCAATGATTGCTAAAGTTCTTTAAATGACCCCCGAAGGTGCACAAATGTCAGTCGCTTATCTATTATGCAAACGAGTCTTTAAAATTTTGAAGTAGACCAACAGGGTGCTTTTGCCAAATCTATAGGATTACCAGGTACTTACAGAACACCAGGGCGATATCTTGACGACGTCCCAGGCCTTGTTGTAGCGACACAGTTGGTACATGCGCAGGATTATCTCCTTCTGCACGTCGTAGTTGAAGCCCAGCCGCAGGGAGATGTTGCTGATCATCTGTCCAAGGAAATAAAGTTTTGATTAAAACTACGTCCGTCCCAAAGATGGGCAAACCCTTCTATTAAAATGTTGTAACTATTATCGTCGGAAACACTGTCAAAAGAACTAACATGACGTTATTTGGAAACCAAATGGGTTGAAACCAAAATAGAAGTCTATGTGTGAATCTGGAAAAAAATAATACTGGAAAAGCTGTGAAATAAACAGGTTAGCCTGTAACGTGTTAAGTTGAACTTTAGTACAGGTGAACAAGGAGACTAAATTAGAGCAAAAACGATTGTTCATTCTTAGTCAGCTAATTATATTATTAACAAAAAATCCTCGAAGCTTCCGCGAAATCTGATCTACTTACTTACCTTCGCAATTAAAACAACGAACAAGATCATTGTGATGATGTTAAATCTGTTCTCATTAGATCAATTTGCGCCTACTGTACCTACTAAGGTCTTTATAATTAGCAAATTGTAAGTAGGTCCCTTTATTTTGGGCAAAGGGAATCATTAACAAAACCTTTTAAACTTGAATATTATGTCGCTTCTATTCGGTTTTCTTCGCAAAAGAACCGCGATAATCGAAAGTTGAAATTATTTGAAACAAAAAAAAAATTACGCTCACCTCTTGATATTCTCTCTTGGACTCGAAGATGTGCAGTTGAGATAAAGTGTCGTTATTGTCCCCAACATCTTTCGTCCATGCTGGACAGAATTTGAAAGGCTGAAAAAAGTTTCATATGCAATCAATGTTTTATCATATGACCTTAAATACTTTCCGCTAGGTAGAGATTTGCAAGTATTCGTAATCTGGATACTTGTAAGTTGAGTACAATAAAATATCCTTTTTACTTCAGTTGGCTCTCAGAACAGAAAGATCTTATCAGTAGCAAAATTTTGATAAAGAGAACATGAAAAATGTCTTACCCGAACAATTTTTTCATCGTTCTCCTTAGGTATATCGAAGCTCTCTGCCTGGTCTCCGAACAGTCCCTCAGTGAACGCCTTGAAAGTGTTGCTCGACAGCTGGTCATTCACGTACTTGAACTGTGATGAAAAATCAGACAAACAAGTCTTTACTAGTTATTGCGCATTTTATTGCAGACATGGAAATGAATGAACATTTTTTAATGCATTAGGAATATTTTTCAGACTGTTCATGAAGTCGGTAACTATATCTATGATGACTTTAGGATACAAAACTATGAAATGAAAAATCTCAACAAACGAACTGAAAAGGCAGAAACTTACAAGTTTAACAATCGCTGTTTGGGGACCTCCTAGATAGAAAAGCAAGTCTCATAGAACCGTCCCCCAATATCTGTAAAGTGTTGTCCACCAAATTTTGATTGTTTACTTGTTTCTGCCTCTTCAGTACTTATGTTAATTAAGATTTTTCATGCAGGCGGCTTTTTATTAATCGAGGTTTTTTCATAGGAAGAGTCATTATACCTGCTAGGTTACGATAGCCTTAACCCATTACATGCCACTTTAGACACAGGTGTTCGATCGTAAAATTTTCATTTTCACCTTCGTCTTCAACCTCGAAGAAAATTATATATTTTTTTTATTATTGTTACTTATTAATTGAATTCTAGTTCTCAGTACAAGTCATGTAGAGGTAGGTACCTAGAGGTTCGTATATAATATGAATGAGTGTTCTGACGTCAGAATGCACCATCGGAGCGTGACTCACTGCAGAATACGTAATGTCACTGAAAATGTTATGTTCCTTGAAACTAATGGCTTATGGAGCGAGGACGGTCGACATCTAGGACAAATGCATAGGAATTATGCCTAGGATGATAATGTAGGTATTTATTTATGTATGATATTTATTCAAAAGTTGTATTAAGTACATAGGTCTGTATACCTCAATGGCGCAATGGTCATCATGCCGGACCGCCGAACCTGAGGTCCCGGGTTCGATTCCCGGTTCGGTCGACATTTGTGTGATGAGAATGCTTGTTGGCTGTGGTCTGGGTGTTATGATATCTATTTATAAATATGTATATATGTAGCTATATGTAGTTTATCAGTTGTGTTAGCACCCATAACACAAGTTAATAAATAACTTACCATGGGGCTAACCGACCGTGTGTGAAAAAGGTGTCCCGACATTATTTATTATTGTCCCGACATTATTTTGATGACTGCACTAACATAATTAAATCTTGGTGTTTCGCTTCCAAAAGTCACAATATTTACGAAAAAAACTTCTTGTTTTGAAGTAATTAGAAGCTTGATTGGGTACCTACACGATTTCAGTGGATTGTGAATTAGGTACCTTATTAGCCCGCATGCCATTCCTATCAATTTCCTCAAAATTTATGTTTTATTTAACAACAGTTTCAAAGTAGGGCTAACTTAAGTAATCTGCATGAGATGTTTAGAAGTCAGGAAATATATCTACTGACGTTACATACGTTAGCTCCGAAGTAGATAGTTCTTAAACTATCTAGTACTCTTAAGCATAGGTAGCTACCATTTACGTTATAGAGCGAAGGTATCAATTGGTTTTCTTCCATCCGGATACGAAAGGCACCGCATTGTCTTACTATACCTACTTGTAGGTGGAATGAGCCAGCTGTCGTAGGTAGGTACTCGAGGTATTGAGCAATCAACACCCGTAGGTTTGATGAGCATTGAGACACCGATCACGTACACAATAGCGTTATCTTTTGGATATTTATGAATGGAGTTTTAGATAGGTAGGTGTCTATTGGCAAGAACGTGAAGCATTGTGCCTTCAAAATACTTAGAGGCAATGCGGGCACGTAATATCCGAATTCGTTTCATTATGTAACCCAAATTCTTGGATGAATTAAAATTAGGCTTTTAGAGAAGTTATTAAAAGGAGACGTTCTTTGTAGAAAATGGGTTTATAGCTATTGGTCACAAGTAAATCGTCCGAGCATGACTTCCTGTACAACCGGTTCAATATTTATCAACATGAGAAAAAGTAGTCCCTCCAATTTTTTTATGAATGGGGGCTTCTTAGACACATGTGTCACAGACACACGATACAACTTTTTGGATCGTGTGACTACTGTGACCTTTAATAAGAGCCTTCAAAGGTCTTTTTGAAACCTAAACATTTGCTTTTGACATGAAATCATATTGGCGTAACTTACCTAATATTTCAGTATTCTTAATTCTAGTTCGTGTCCAAAAAATTTCGCGACTGTAAAATAGGGAGGAACCCTTAAAACCTCCAACTTACCAAATAATGATGTCGACTGGAAGTGAGGAGTCCAGGGAACCTCTGCCTCCAAGCTTGAGCCAGCTGCTGGGTTGTCATGTACCCGTCCGCTGTCAAGTCTCCGGCAAATGTCACGTTGAGCCGCGGGTTCCATTGCCATTGTTCCAGAAGATTTAGGTCTGAAGTGCAGATGCGTTGCTGGGAATGGAAACGAAGAAGATTGATATATATGAGTTGGTCAAAATAGTAAGGTTTCGAATCAAAGATCCAAACTTCTGTAATCTGCTGCTAAATTAGGGATAATGACAGCCTCGGGCCAATTAAGTGGCCCGAGGCTCGATTCATTATCATCTACCCAAGCTTTTCCCCTTTTGGTTGGCTTCGAGTCTAAACGGACCCAGGGCCCAGCTGAAAAAGTTTTCACTTATAATACCACAAGAGCTTCAAAATTATCCTTTTTCCTGAAAAACTTGACGACTTTATTTGTTTGCAGGGAACCTTGAGGGAAATGCCAGATAATTATGAAGCTCGTGTGGTATTCGGGAGATTATTTTTCCGTCCCAAATGTCGGCCACAACCTGTCAGTTTGACGTAGCAACGACCAGAGAAAATATTCAAAAAATTTTCAGTATAATACCATGTAGGTTGTACCACGTGACGTCGAATGGTGCAATTCTATTGGTCGATATTTGGGTCGGAAAAATAATCTAAGTAATTCTTCTTAATTGATGTCTCGAAATAAGTGTGTTGAAAACGATTATAATCAAGTCATCTTACGAGTGTGTTTTTAACATTGTTCAATCCACTTATTTTTATATCCGTTTACTTACATTGGTGTTCCTAAAGTTGCCATTCTTGTAGTTGGTAACAATGTTGTTTCTGAAGTCTCCGAGTTTCTGCAGTTCCACAATGTCATTGGCTTCAGGATTGTTAGAACCATGTCGACTTAACAGCCAGAAGGCTATGGGCTGACAACCTGACAAAAAAATAACCTAATTTAAGTATAGATATAAATTATACCTAATTAAAGGGAAATGGAAAGCAACTCTGTCTGTTTGTCCATGATATGTGTACAAATAGGTGTCTATTTTTAAATACGTCTTTACATCAATACGTCCGGTACTGTGTACCAACATTGCATCCATAAAACTAAATCAAGGTGCAGTTGCATCTTCCCTGCCATACAACGTTCCCGGAACAAAACGGTAACGTGCCGTGGTGCCCAGGCACAATATTAAAAATAGATTAGGTACCATGTAGGTAACATTCCCATACATCGTGTATTATTTATATTGCTTGTCATTATGTTTGTTGTGGTATTGAATAACATAGAGGTCTTTAGTGTTTTAGTTGCTGTTTTTCACACGTGCATTATTGGTCTTTCGTGACAGCAGACAATAGGATGTATAATAGTATAGCCCTTTCAAACAATTATGTATGTTCTATAAACTGATTTTGCACGTACAGGAATTTTACACTTTGCAAATTGTGGACTTGACAAAATAAATATTGATAGCTTATGTCTGCCTATTTATATGTTTAACTTTCTCATGAGCAGATAGTACTTTTCATCTCAGTCTAGATTGTTCAGGTCTTGACCCGATGGCCTATAGTAATTGCTTTGATTAAGCAACGAGGTGCAAGGAGTTCGTCCGGCCTACAATGCAGTTCGCGATAAGGGTCTTCAAATAATGTCAATCAATGAATCATGAGGTCAGAGATATGTCCCAAGATTGTATAACAGTTTGTGTTACGATTTTACGAATGTATTCTTTAAATTCTTCTTCTACTCAAGTCCTCTTTCTGGCAGTCAATCCATATTTTCCTCGATCTACCTCTTCCTCTACACCCTTCCACGTTCTTTAATGTATTCTAAATAACCCAAACATACTCTACAGGCGATTTAAATCAACTGGGCAATCTTTCGTAAATCAAAGTAGTTTCGTCTGCATTTTGATGTAATTTTCTGTAACTAGCTACTGACCAATTAATAATGCCAATAACTCACAATGATCATGACTCAAATGGCAGGTCGCCTTCATTCATAAATACGGTTCGATCAATCATATTTACGAGGCATATTAGTGGTAATTTGTCAGTTGAGCGTGCCCGCCTTAAATATCGACATTTACCACTATGCTATTGTCCGACTTCATTAAGATTAAAGGCATTCGTTAGCGGGTCAAATTACGTTATATAGGTCAAATCGGTGGCGAAAAATTGCACTTGGAGACATGCTTTTGTTTCTTATTAGTGGAAATGAATGACTTTCGAAGTATTTTTCTGATTTACGTTTAGTTTACCAAATTCCACTACATTCCTTTAGCTCTCTTAAGTTCTTTTCCGTTAATTGAAAATTGTATCTTCCATTCTTATTATAAGCATCTTAATTTGCAAACCTCAGTAAGGGTCTTACTTAAGTAAGATTATTCTCATATAGAACCTGTGTAAAGCTTAAGATTCCAGTCACACGTTTACCTACTTTCATCCTACAATAGCACCCTTCATCTAGATCCCTATATCTAACAATAGCCTAGAAAACTGTGTCAGGTAACATACCTACACCCCTTTGTGATCCCACTGAGCATCGGGTGTCGGGGAAACTTAGATGCAGCCTTGTTCCAGCTTTCTAACCCTGAATAGCTTTATAGAAACGTTTCATGATAACTTTGCCGAAGCTATTTTATTTAACAGTCTATTGCATTTCTCGGATCTTTGATCCTACTCAGAGGTGATTGGCGACCTATTACATTATTGCAATGAAGAAGTACCAAAAGTGGACTGTTTCCGATACTCATAATCATTATTTTGACGCTATGAAAGAGTTTTAAGCAGTATTCAAACAGAGCTCATGATAACAAAAAACAGCAATGTCTAGGCCTCATGGTTCATCTTTTATTCCTTCCTGATTAAGGCACTGGAATTTTTGAAAATAGTTAATCAGTACATCCGCACAACTGACAAAATTACTGTATTTGCCAGCGGATATCCAGGCCGATAATTGTTGACATGACGCTACAAATCCGATAATAAAGCTGAACCAGTTACATCATACCACATAAATATTCTAGGTAAACGGTCCACGCGGTATTAACTTTCAAAGGCCCATCGTTCCTCCACAGCGAGGCGAAGGTACTGTGACGTAGTTGGACCGCATCCAAATATTACAAATTAAAATTAAAATAGGACATGATGTTATAGATAGACAATACATAGAGTAATGTATCAATAAAAATGGATGCAAGATTAAAGAGATCGGAAGCAGAGAGAATGCAGTTGGGGAACTAAATGTTCTGGCACGAAAGTGATGGTAATGAAATGAAGTGATAATGCTATGTATTGGATATCTGGCGATGAAAATTATAGAGGCCAATGTCATTTTTGCGGTCACACGTCGATTCGAATTCTTAATGACCATGCAGGTAAACCAACAATGTTAAGCTAACCTAAATTCAAGGCCTGTGCTATAGAATGCAGAAGTATCATAAAAACATAACTTAGTACTTTTAGGTATTGGTGTACCCATAGGTACGATAGCTAGCGTTACTAGGCGAAGATTTCAAAAACAATAGGCAAATCAAACAGGAGTCGGAGAACTTATTGCAATTAGTAGCAATTTGGGGTTAGGGGGAAACTCGCCTCTGGGCCGCGGCCCAGATTACACGGTATAATAACAGTCGGGAAAACTGGTCCGAATGTGCGGGCCAGATTACTATGTGAAAAAAGTGACGGAGGTAAGTCGACCCATTGGGACTTAATTTCATAAAATCCGATAGTTGTGAAATTTTTCACAGCTCAAAATCGTCAGGAGGCAAAAAGACTTAGATCTTTTTCATAATTTTCATCATAAATATAATACTTTGTCTAGATACTGGACTCCTAGTACGTAATATAAACTTCGTTAAAGAATGAAGCTCCTATAGATATTTGATACATAGTTTTTATTTTTCCTTTTTTTTTAATATCTAGATTAGGTGGGATATTTACATATGTAGAATATGTGTGTATAAGTAGGATATAATATTTATTTTTATTTACTTACAGCATGTTAAAAAACCCCATTAAAGTTTTTGTTGCATATTTAGTTCCTATACCTATATATTTAATAATAGCAAAATCGTCAGGAGCTAAAAAAATACAGATCTTTTTCATAATTTTATCGAAAATATTGATGTCAGTATATCCAATATCAACATAAATGAGTGTTACAAAAATACTCTTGTTGCCAAAAGGGGATTTGTTTTTTCTTGTAACACTCGAACAAAATTTTGATAAAAAGAAACAATGTTTCTATATTTACGTTTTACTTATAAATTGAGATTATTAATTAAGTATCTATAGAAGCTCCATTATTTAACGAAGTTTATATTACGTACTAGGAGTCCAGTATCTAGACAAAGTATTATATTTATGATGAAAATTATGAAAAAGATCTAAGTCTTTTTGCCTCCTGACGATTTTGAGCTGTGAAAAATTTCACAACTATCGGATTTTTTGAAATTAAGTCCCAATGGGTCGACTTACCTCCGTCACTTTTTTCACATAGTAATCTGGCCCGCACATTGGGACCAGTTTTCCCGACTGTTATTATACCGTGTAATCTGGGCCGCGGCCCAGAGGCGAGTTTCCCCCTAACCCGCAATTTGGCAATGATTTTCGCATTTTAATCGCAATGTTACAAATCCGTGATGATATCTGTTATAGGCACTTTATGTAAGGTTATCGCACTCTGTTTTTGTATGAAGTGTTACACAATGCACGCTGCTATGAGAACAAATCACATATTGTGTTACGGGGGTGAATGCACTAACTGCGCATATGGTTTGTGCGAGAAAAAATATTAAATAGAAAAGTAGTCATTTGCATAACTAGTTTGGTACTACACATTGTAAAAGCGAAGTTCAAAATTTCCGGACTCCCTACAGGGCTATATGAAGACTAAAATCCAAATGAAAAAGAAACGATGTCATTAAAAATCGGAGACATAACGAAGATCTTGCAGATGGTTTATTTCAAAAGAAATTATGGCAAGGGTAGGGAAAGACGAAAAACGATAGTCAAGACAAAAGCAAACTAGTACAAACGATTGAAATCTAAATAATTCAAACTAAATCCTTCAACAAACTGATTCTAACAGACACTAGATCTTAGATAAAGTAAATAATTGACCATCCCACGAAGTCACGTAAGACTTAAGACCATCGATACACGTAACACTTTTATTTAACAAATCTAGTCACACCGCAGTCGTGAGGCTTAGGACTGGAAACAAAGATACCGACAAAGATGATGAGTATGATGAGCTATTGAGTGAGAATTATCAAGTAATCGTGGGAGTTGAAAGTATTTGCTAGTCATTCATTAGGAAGGTGTTAGGTGTAAAATTGTAAACAAGTTACTCCAAAGGCGTTATTCTCATGTTTTTTGAGTGGGTTAGTAACTTTTCCTCTTTATAATTTAACATTTTGCTCTGTGTAATTCTTAGGTTAATATTTTCCTTTCAATTAATTTTGCGCCTCTGCTGTGTAGGTAACTGATGTATTTTAACTCCACAGTTATCCCGGCCAGCTTAATCCACAGATACGAGAGAGACTACAATGTAGATAGATTAGATTAAATTCTTCATTTGGGAATTTTATTCTGGTCTGGTGCATTCGGCTTCAGATCCTTCACCTATTTTATCAGTATCTGAATCATGTTCGGGCAATTATTTCGTTGTTCTTTTACTATATGTATATAAGGTTTCCATTAAATAAGGCGGCCAACCGTCCCGCATTCTGCGGGACCGTCCCGCAATGCTTGACGAAATCCCGTTTTGAAATTATTAGTAAAATAGTCCCGCAAAACGTTGTATGCGTCCCGCATGTCCCGCATCCCTATTTTTCTACCACGCTTCTACACAACACCCACCTGCGCGCACGCTCAACAGTGCAGGAACACAGATTACCTATAATATAATCTCGTTCTCTTTATTTCTACTGAACTCGTGAGGCCTAATGATTTTGAAAATAAGACATTAGTGCATGCTGTGACACGATATTGATAGATTAAATTATAGCTTTTTGCTTAAGCCGCGTACGCACGTACGAACAAATTTGTTGCGTTACATGATATGCAACAACTTGGTTCGCACGTGCGTACCACTATCGAACATCGAACACTCTGTTCGTCAAACATGTTCGCGGCGATCCTTGTAGTGTGTTCTATATGGACGGTGTTCGAAGAGATTTAATAAATGTTACGCTACAAAACTGTTCGTATACCTAGATCTGGGCGGGGTGCGGGCGCGGCAGAGGGCCTACCCGTACCTCAGTTCTCGACGAGTAGCCGTCAAGGTTATTCGCGTGCTATGTTTATTATTAAAAACATCCCTAAGTTTTCCAGTCATGGCCGACGAAGAAAATTTTCAACGGCGCCGTCATGGCTACTAAGATAGAGTTCACGACTGTTGTTCACGAACTCGACTCGAACTATGTTTGCGTTCGTGTTCGAATATGCCGTCCATACGTACGAACCAAATGTTCGGGTCTGGTGTTTGTGTTCGCTATGTTCGTGTTCGTACGTGCGTACGCGCCTTTACGGTTTTTATTTTATCAGTTCCGTCCGATCATTTTTCAATGATCTGATGAATTTCTTTTCACGAAAGGTTAAGTCCCGCATTCAGTTTTCGGAAAGTTGGCCGCCTTACAATTAAATAATTGTCGGGCTAAATGAATAGGAATTAGTAGTATTTTTTTACAAATGGGATTTTAAAAAAAATCTGTTTCCGGTTGGCCTGTGTTTGATAAAAAATAGATAGGAACTACAAATTGACCGCAAGCCGCAGTTTTCATTTTGATACCGTTAGGAATTACGCCTACTTACGTCGTGTGAATCTTTTGTATTACCAACACATCATAAAACAATTCATTCCTATTTTTTAATTCGGATGTAACATTGGAGGTACCAAATGAACTTCAGATGCACAGTACATTATGCCGATGCGCACATTTTTCTATGAAGCCCATAACATACATTGTTTGAATGTAATTATAAAAACCTGTGCGCACACGTTGAAAAGCAGTCTTAAGCGTATCTAGATTTCCATATTTTATGATGAATATTATTAGATAGGTATATTGTCGACTATTTATCATTTATGTAGATTATAATCGTTTGATTAATGCATGGTGTATGAAGTTAATGGAAGAATAATCATTATGCACGTAGATACGCTTTAAAGTTTACTTAATACTGCGGTATGGTATTTGCTAGTTACCCATTATATTAATAAGCCATACACGATTATGGAAGATGTTTCATGAACTTAACTTGGTGATAAGATCAGCATAGCAATGGGGATTTATTTGACTTACTAATAATGTTTTTCTTGATTCGATATTTTCTTTAGGAGGAATTAAGTTTACTGCAGTTAAGATGATTTTTTTGATTGAATATTTTGATCTGTTTTTCAAATTTTTAAATGAAACCTTCAACAAAATTAATCCTAAAATATATTTCGGTAAAACTGGTTATCTGTAATCTTAAACTAATGTGTTTCACTAATGCTACAACATGTTAGGCTTTTAACTGTTAAGCTTTCTCTTGAAAGTCTGAAAACATTAGTCTTTAGTTTATTGACAGTTAATAACGAAGAGATTTTATCGTTAAATGTTTGTTATAGTAGGGAAAGCAACACTTTACAGACTTTTTTCAAAGACTGGCTTCTAACCATGGGGTAACCATTTTTTGTTCCAATGATGGAATTTTAGACCTCAAACCTCAGATTGACTAAAAAAGTTCACAGATCAGAGACACAAAACAGAGACAGACAGAGTTACTTACTTTCATTTATCATCTGCCTAGCCTTTTCCCAACTATGCTGGGGTCGGTTTCAAGTCTAACCTAATGCAGCTGAGTACCAGTGTTTTACATCGTCACCAGCCTTTCTATCGTCCCAGGGCTCCGGCCTCCTCTCGAACTATCTCGAAGAATTAATAGATTAAAAAAAATAGATGTTTTACCAACTTACCAGGCACATCATGAGCTCTCGTCGAAGGGACGCCCAAATTTGCAAAAATGTATGCTGTCTTCGTGCCAAATAGGAGGTAGGGATCGTCTTCCACGGATAGACAGGTTTCCTGCCCCTTGGCCACGGCCAGCGCCAATAGAAGGTACAGCCAAATCATCTTCTAGAAATGTGGAAATAATGGGAAAACTTTTTACTACTTTTTTAACAGTTGGGCTGATTTTTAAAGTGTTGTGTATGTATTTTGTCGATGTTAAAGTTCCCTATCTATATTTCGTAGATATAGTCATTCGTAGAATAGTGTGTGCATTTGATTTTTTTAAAGATTTTCAACTTTTTGAAGTTTTCAATATGCTAGGAAGTTATCTACTTAATTGCATTATCTAAGTACACGTGTAGTAAGTTATGTTTAATATGTTTATAATGTAATAAATTATTCATATTTATAATGCATGTTCCTATAACTAGGTATTTATGTTAATCAGTAATTTTATTGTTCTCATTTTCATACTAATATGTAAGTATGTAAAATGTAGGAAAGAACGTAGATACTCGAGAAAAACGTCTTGACTCGATAAACAAAAAAAGTTATAAAACTTGCTAAACTTGTTATTAACCAACACTATGTAACTGTCAACATATTGAATAAATTGGACTTAACGCACTGGTACAAAATATAGAACGGCAAGATTAAATTAAGGAATTATTTTTTTAACTTTACTAAGAAAATAGCTTTTCATTTCGTTTCAGTTTCCGTTAGATAGTACTACTGAAACGAAAAGAAAAAAAAAACAGAAAAACACCGGCCGCTTTACGCTTTCGACCAATCAAGACGCTATAATTTCATTAAGTACGATTAGGATTAAGTCATACTTAACGTTACTTGGGGTACCCACTGCTGCTACAGAGAGATGTACTCTCTGTATACACAGCACAGAGTACGGGCACAAGTTTGAACTAAACAAACAAATAACAAAAGCAGCACAATGGGCGTGAACCTGCACTAATGTGACACACTTGAACACATCACAAGAATTTAAACACGGAATAAATTAAAACCAACGGTAGTACGGTGATTACCTTTGCGCGGGAGTATTCGGGATACACTATGTTGTCCGTGGTTCGGTTACGCGGGAAACGCGGCGGCCCGCGGGCGCAATGAGGCACTGACTGGTCTGACGGGGCTTGGCATTCGCGTGCACGAGCACCGAACGCCTCGATTGCTTAATACCTCAATACTACGGGCCCTCGCGTAAACGCGTGTGCTTACAACCTCAAAGGTACCGTCTCATGTTTTGATCAAGTCAATAAGTAAAAGAATTTCAATTAGAGTCAGTGTTTAAACAGCTGACTGTTTATTATGCAACTGTAGAAAAATATTTTCTGCTTACGTTACGTGCGAATAACGCACTATCAGTAAATAAATGACAAGTAACGAGAGTAAATATTTGACCCACTCGGACATAGAGCCTGCATGGCGTTTAAACTTTCTGCTAGCAATTGAAAGAAAGTTTTATGTCGTTTCTAGGCTTACTTAAATTAGGCTCTACCTGCCAAGTTTGCCGTTTTAAGTTTACACAGGTGCAACCTGTACCTACATTTTTTTATGGAGTCCTTTTTTAGTCTCTCTGGAAAATGCATCTACGCTATATTTTCTCAGATGGTGTAAAAATAGTTTAATTAAAGGTATTGATGGTTTTTGTGTCACACATGGTCCAGCGTGGTGACATCATGGTTTGTAAGAAAATAGCACGTGAGGTAACGAAATAAACGTAAATAAAATTGTAAACTATGATCTTTAACTAAATTAAACACTCTAGTTCGGTCCGAATCTCAAATACGAAGTGTTGAATGAAAATTAGATATAAAGGAATAGTTTATTAGTAAATAAACTTTAAATTTATACCCAATTTTACTAAAAACAACACAGAAGAAACAGTTTCTTTTTTATTAATGGTGATTAATGTGTCATTTGCAAATGTAATTTTAAATGGGCCATCCTTTATAATAATGGATCCCCCTATTAGTAGTCTTAAAAAAAATGATAGGTATAGTTTGGACTTTTTTCTTGGTCAGTTGAAACTTACGCGCTTCTAGTCCAAAGTTTTCCTAGCTTACCGCGAAACCACAGTAAGAAAATGACGTAAACCGTACGCCCTATTTTCCGTGCATTTGTCTTGTTAAATTTGATTGTTCCGAGAGAATAATCGCATGGGAACCATTTCTCTGTTACGCATCATTGTTTGTAAGCCAATTGAGCGAAGATCATTCTGCCTATTTGTCGTCGATAACTGCAAAGGAGATTGATATGAAAATAGTTTTCTTACACACTGTACATTTTATGTTATTCACTCTATGCTCTTGGAAGAACGCTCTTTGACACAGATATAGACCAATCATTTATTTAGCATTTTTTATTTTAGAAGGATCAGGATAGTAAATATCAGGTGTACCTAATTACAGTCTTTGTCAACATCATGATTTTGTCTGTTTTTCACTGATCTGGCTAGGCTGTTAGTTAGTCTTACTGAACCATTCTTATCTTTTTCTTTCCTCTATTTATGGATATTTCTGACCAACATGAGGGAGGATACCTATAAGATATAAGGTTACATCAACATCTAGCTACGTATGATCAAAGGCGAGTTGTCGCAATGTTGTGTGCAAGCATTAATCACCAGTTTATTTCAGTGTAGGACTGTAGGAAATGTTTGTTGTGGATGTGTAAATAATAACACGTGTGCCTGTGCCAGTAGGTGATGGTCGTAAAAACATTTTAGATAGTTATGTATCTGCCTATGTAGGTGTCCAATGTACTGAACTTTGTGGAAACTTTTGTCTCCATAATGCGAATTGAAGAATATTGGGTCGAAAATATAGGTAGAGACTATCGAGCAACTTAATATGATGGGCAAAGTTTCGGGCAAACTTGGTACCACTGCTGAAATTTACAAGAATAAAAAACAACACTAAAATTCCTGGCTTCCACCAACTTTGAAGCAAAGGAGTAATTTGCTAAAAAAAATAGGAAAGTTTAGGAGAAAAGTTTAGGAAAGTACAGACACCCACTTACTTGCACCCTAGGTACACCTTTCAAAGCACTGTCCGTGCAAAACAAGCGAAAAAATCTGCTAGAAAAAGAACAAACACCATAATCACAGTATTACAATGCTGAGCCGCAATCAACATCGGTCAGCGGCACCGGCTGTGACGAAAGAGGTAAGTAGTGGCTAAGTATTAAACCCATAGAGGAAGCAAAGATGAGTGGAGGTGCCACAAGGCGTACAGTGAGCATGATCAAAACGACCCCAGACGTAAACTATGGAGGCATTCAGGTTTCCTGAGACATGTTCAACGATTTTTGCTTTAACAAAACATGGGCGGGCAAAGAATGCGTAAAAGGGCGGAGACAGTAATGTTCCTCGTCACCCGCATCTTTTTTTTATAGCAAATTATCCAATGACTCCTCCCACTATGGGTTAGCACCGTAAGAGAGTGTCGTCTGACACTCTTACTGTCTAAAACCTATCATGTCCCTTCGTAGGCCTTTTATGTAGTAGGGCCGCGGTAACTTAGCGCTACTTTCTAAGGAGATTGTCTCTTATGGCATCTCCGGTCGTCATTTTGTTCTCCATGATTAAATAAAAACTCTGCTGATCGACCTCCTTGCAAGCTGCAAGTTAGAAAGCGATGCCGAGCCTGTATGCACTCGAGCTTTAGATAAGAGTTATGAAATGGCCTGATAAGGGGGGTACGTGATGTTTGCTATTTATGGAATGTAAGATGCTGCGCTCTTAAATGGCTCTATTAAGAGTGTAGTATGTTGTGTTGAATGCAGGTGGGATATATTTAACTGGTGTATTTGTGTAGGTATAACATTAACTGGTAAGAATTCTATCTGTATCAATTAAATAACTGTTTGTCTTAATTTCGTGAAACAAAAACGCTCAAATTTTTGTTCTAGTTCCTGTCTAAGGTCACCTATGTCCAAATTGTCCAACTATCTTGATTAATTCCTATATCTAAGTAAAAGTCTTTAAGTAGAGTTCTTCAATAGTACAGAACATTCAATTTCGGATTTAACCCATTATTTACCTATTAGGTACCTATTGATTATGTTATTGTTAAATTGCTGTCGACATTATCCGTGGTAAATAGGTACGGATAATGTCGACAGCTTTAGACTTTTGATTACCAGACATTGTACCGATGCGAGACTAACAAAAATGGTTCTATAGGTTGATATGTAACGCCGACTTGTCATTCAAGAATAACGGTGTTTTGAGCAAGTATTGACTGGAGTATATTATTACCAACCACATAGACCAGATTAATATGCTTACTAAGTATAGGTAGATAGAAGTTGGTAATTCTAGCTTGTGATTTTTAAAAAATATGATCTGTGAGTTAAAATGCCACGTGGTGACGTGGATGCCAATCTTTGTCCAATGAATCGAACTGTATTTGTAAACACCAACATTTTAGTTAAAAACGTGATTTATCAATATGATGGGACATCGAGAAAGCCAACACAAATCTCGTCTAGAACTATTGCTTATTGCTTAGTCGTCGAAAATCAGGAACATTGTTAACTAGACAGAAATTGTCAATCAAAGAAAACACGTCTGGATCGCATACCTTCGCGTTTACTGTACAAATGTACCTCTACGTCTTAGAGCACTTAACCAACATGAACCACCATGAGTAGGTAAACAGACTAAGTATAGAAGACACTTCAAGCTGCGGAATGGTTCGCAAAGTTCGAAAGAGTTATCGCGGCCTTGGTACATAAAGGGCTCCAAAAGAAACAAACTGGGTCTAGTCAATAAGAATCTGAATTCTGACACTCCTTCACGCTGCACGCTGTACCCACAGTGGGGGTTTGATGATTTTCCTCCACAAAAAAGAAACAAAAGCATTTCAATGCAAACGTCTCCCATCTGTTATACGATCTAAACTTTACGTACTACACATACAAGTAGATATAGTGCAGCCACAAGCGATGCATGCGGTGCGACCTCAATTTTCATGTGCGGTGACCCGTCCGCCGCATAATGCCACCTCATCTGTGAGAATGAGATGCGTGGCGAGTAGCTCGGCCAATTTAAAAACATTGGCTGGCTTCATGGATGAGTGAAAACTAATGTCAAAATTAAACGTGGTATTTGAATAGGTGATAGGTTTATTTCATTATAATAAGATTGTTTAATTTTATGATGATGTGAAGTCTTATGATTAATGATTATTGCTTTTGCTGGGTAGGAATAAGTACCACATGAATACCGCTACATAGTATTCTCCACCACAGGCTATTTATAAGCTATCGGAATAGGATTTTATTATTTAGGTACAAAATTATTGCAGTATTTAGATGCAACAACTTATGGAAATACTTAAGTACTTATGGAAATACTTAACTTACTATAAAATTGACTTGACGTCACCTAACTCACCTGTAGCGAAATAAATGAATATTTTGAGGGTTGGTGTAAAATCAGCTTGTACTTGTACTTCCATTTTCTCGGGCGAAAACATTTTTTTTATATACTTTTGTACACTTTCAAACTTTTTAATTTTCCCGCCATGCTTAAAATTGTCTATGAATCAACGTTTGGTTATTCCATGCACTGATACTTTTAATGAAATATCATAATCGATTGTTAAGAGTCTCAGTTTTTATTATTGTATTTTATGTCTAACAAATAATATTTTTAACTGCATAATTCTGCTATTAAAGTTTATTTATGCTTTTAAAATCATATATTTCATGCTATTTGTCAAGTGATAACAAAACGTAACTTCACCATTTCGAGTGAAAGTCAAAAATTTGTGCTCTATGCTCAGTCACTAATGGCGTGTCTTCCTGTTACACACGTTAAATCGTCAAAATGGCTAAGAAAAAAGGCGACGAAAAAGTGAACCAAACACCTCATAGTGATAATGAGGAGGCCAATTTTGACGAGGAGCCCGATTTCGAGGATCCAGAGGGTTTCGTTGACGATATTCCCGATGAAGGTGGGCAATTTTCTGTAACAAGTTTGACCGGCCATATGCGTCACCCACGCATTTTACAAGTTTTCATTCATGTTGTTACTATTTTTAACGTTATTGTGAGCCTTAGTGTGTGTTAAGGAGTGCGATTCGTTTAAATCTTGAACTTTATCAGTGAGTTTAACAGTGTAACAAAAGTCATAAAAACCTAACCTAACTTTGACGTTGCAGAGTTGCTGGCCGACCTTTTAGAGCAGAAACCGAAGGAATCTGACAGTTATGAGAACGTGGTCGTGGTCGATGGGTGCCCGCAGGTCGGGCCCGAGCGCCTGGAGAAGCTCCAGAGCGTCATAAACAAGATATTCAGCAAGTTCGGCAAGATCGTCAACGAGTATTACCCAACCAGCGAGAATGGAATGACCACTGGTTACATTTTCCTGGAGTACAGCAACCCTCAGAACGCCGCCGAAGCCGTAAAGGCAACAAATAACTGTAAATTAGATAAGCAGCACACATTCTTGGTGAATTTGTTCACTGATTTTAAGAAGTAAGTGGTCTTTTCATCTGTTCAGAACTTCCCAAGTGCTAATTGTTCAAGGTTATCATACAAAGTTCATTGAGCCCTTTATTACTCTTGTCTTTGGCATTGGGAGGTATTATTTAGAATTATGGTTTTCCTGCTACATTTGTAGAAGTTACAGTAGTTAGAACATGAAAACTAAGAGTCAGTTGACTACAATATGTACAGACTTTATGACTAGTTCCTAATGCTGAACATCATACTTGTTAAGTCATTTTCCTTATGCTATTCATAGATCATCATCATCATTTATCTACATTGTATGTAATTAAACTTCCTAGCCTTCTTTTGCTGTGGCCTAACAGGGTCCATAATATGTACCTAGCTTTAAGCCCCTTGTAACATTATGAATATGATACCTAAATACCTAACAGACTACCAGTAATTCCCCCCACACATACAATGCTCACACATCATGTTTTCATTGCACTTTGACATGTAATCAACACTTTTATCAAAACAAAAACAAAACTAACAATAACATTTGTCTGCTCAGATATTCAGACATCCCTAAAGAATGGGAGCCCCCAGCACCTCAGCCGTTCAAGGTCCAATCCGACTTACAATGGTACCTGATGGACCCGGATGCCTACGATCAGTTCCTGGTCGGTATTGGTACCGGTGTTGCACTCCAAGTTTGGCAGAATGCCCTTCCTGAGCCTACACTTATGCAGGAGAGGCCGGTAAGTTGAGAATTCTTTATTAAGTTGATTTTTGACATAAGGCATTCTATGAGTATTTGAATGTGGGTCTTATCTTGCTAGTATCTTCTAATAGCTTAAATTTTTGTAACTTGAATCAATTCAACATTATTCAAGTTGTGTTAAATGTTCTCAAACTTTGTTGTACACAATAAGTCATTATATCTAAAGCACAAACTAAAACATTCCACAACAGCCTTTGCAGATGCTACCAAGTTTTTTTTACCATAAACACTTGACACTTGAAAGTTCATATATCAAGAGTGAATCATCATAATTTGTCCTCCCCCTCAGAATTGGACAGAGACCTATGCAGTGTGGTCACCGCTGGGTACCTACCTAGCAACGTTCCACTGGAGGGGCGTGGCCCTATGGGCTGGCCCCAAGTTCTCCCAGTTCCAGAAGTTCTTCCACCCGGAAGCTCGGTTCATCTCCTTCTCACCGTGTGAAAACTATGTAGTTACGTTCTCACCTACTGGTGACAGGGGTGAAGATAAGAAACTCATTATTTGGGATATCAGGTTAGTAGGATAATTTTAGACTTTTTTTACTGTACTAATATTATTGTTTTGTTAATCTTCTGCTGCTTGATTGCACAATATTGAGTAATTTGAATATGAAAGTCATGGTCCAAAGAATCATGGTCCATTTTATGTTTTGAATTTGGGAAAAGGAAAACTTAAAACTATAACTTCTTAACATTTGTATCATGTTAGCATTTTGGTCCAGGATCCACTATAGTTCGGCCATTCAGAGAATGCGTTCCTGACACGTCGCGATTGAACTGACGACGTAACTACATTCATTGATTATTGATATAATAATGTTGTTTTAATGCTCCTCAATTGTTAAAACGGTAAACAACCAGCAAAAATATTTTTATCGTAACTGCAACGCCATTGCAAAGCTACGTCGTCAGTTCAATCGCGACGTGTAGGAACGCATTCTCTGAATGGCCGAACTATAGTGTCACAAGGGTACTGCCTATATCGAAAATAAAAGACAGCTTATTCAGGATTAATGTTGCATTACACTGGTGCCAAATGTTATTGAAATCAGTCCAGTAGTCTTGGAGTGAACCAATAACAAACATAAAATCAGAGATCTCTCTGTAAAAGCATTTAAGCATATCATTTAAGTTACCATTAGCCTATATCTCTGTATCAAATGTAATCAAGCAAGATAAAACGAGAATCTAATGAAGTGGCATGTTTGCACATCATTGGTGCACTTAGCACACTTTAGCTGCATAGTAAGCAGGTTTATACCACATACTAGCCAAATGCTCTACTTAGGATGAACAACTTTTACTCTGAGTGGCATTCCATTCACAAAGTTGTGAACTGATAACTTTATTGAAATCCTTGTTATCTTTTACCTACACTAAATAACACTATTTTGTTTATTTACACGAATATAACAAAAAAGCAAACATTATTTTGTTTGTTTACTCCTATACCAAAGAGGCTCCAAAAGTAAACTGATTTAAAAAATATTTGTGTTCGGTAGTTACGTTTGCTAAAACAGCTAGTTATGAAAAACCATAAGTTATTGAAATATGTATGGTCTCTTATTTTTAACTTTACACTTCTCTTCTATTGTGTGAAGTGAACATTTTGGTGTATTGTTCCAAGTCACGAAAACAGGTTTTCTATTACGTATGCGACGCGCGACTAAGACATGAGACAGTTAGAATACAGACTGCTACTACAGATTTGCATATAAACAAAAAGTTTTTTGAATGCCTTTGTTTTTTTAATGCTTTTTAAAAAGCAGTTATGAAATATTTTTTTATAGAATATATATTAGAAACTAACTATTATTAGTTTGACTGTAGTTTTCTGAATACAAACATAGTCACGTTATAATGTTTGTAGCTTTGTAAGGCCCAAGTTAGAATGGGGTTCATTATAATTTTAGTTAAGTTTTGAATCATTTATTACAAAATGCTTCAAATGATATGTAAAGCATATAATATAATATAATAATAATAATATAATTCAGCATACAAATAAGAATTAGCGACACTTAGCAGGACACTGTACTTCATATACTCAAGCATGGATTATTTGTGTTTATACATATTTATCCTTTGATTCGGATGTAAATTAGTCCTTATAGTTTAGTAATTAGTCCTAACATTTTTGACATTACTATTTATTTTTAAAACACATTTTCTCACACAGGACAGGCCAAGAGAAGCGTAGTTTCCCGCCCCCGGAGGAATACGTGACGTGGCCAGTGTTCCGCTGGAGCAAGGACGACCGGTACTTCGCGAGGCTCGGCCAGGATGTGCTCTCTGTATACGAGACACCCAGCTTCGGGCTGCTCGACAAGAAGTCTATCAAGATACCTGGAATTAGGTAAGAGTTTATCATTTATGCGTGTTGGAGAATTAAAGTGGAAGTTCTTGGATCTGATTTAATTTTAAGGTTCGAAAATTTTCCAGCTCAGTCAATCATTTGCAGTGTGACAAATTAATTCTGATTTATTCTGCTATAATTTCCATGGCATAACTTTTTAGTTTCACTTAGACAAACAATAGAAATTGCAGAGTAAAAACATTACAAACATTTTTTTTGTATTTTTCTGATCTACTTGTTTAACGTCACATGCAAGTTTCCTATTTCAACAAATCCCTAGCTTTGCAGGCACCTTATTTTCTTAAAACATTCACAGAGACTTCAGCTGGTCGCCGACTGACAACATCGTAGCGTATTGGGTGGCGGAAGACAAAGACGTACCCGCAAGAGTTACCCTCCTTGAACTCCCCAACCGTACCGAAATACGTTCCAAGAACTTGTTCTCCGTCGCCGACTGCAAGATCCACTGGCAGAAGAGCGGAGACTACCTCTGTGTCAAAGTAGACCGCTACTCCAAAGTCAAGAAGGACAAGAACGAAATCAAGTACTCCGGAATGTACTACAACTTTGAAATATTCCACATGAGAGAGAAGGAAATCCCTGTTGACTCTGTAGAAATTAAGGAACCCATTCAAGCGTTTGCTTGGGAGCCTGTAGGTTCTAAGTTCGCCATCATCCATGGTGACCCTGCTAACATCTGTATTAGTTTCTACCAAGTGAACACTGGTCAGGCCCCGACTTTGTTGAAGAAGTTCGAGAGGCAGCCATTCAATCACTTGTTCTGGTCTCCATCGGGACAGTTCATCGTGTTGGCTAACCTTGGGCTGACTGGTGGCGCTCTGGAGTTCTTGGACACCAATGATTTCACTATCATGAATGTTTCTGACCATTACCAGGTGTGTACTACTTTTATTTATTTGTTAATACTATCCCGTATATTTTAATGCCTTGGGACTCCCTATATGGTCTATTTAACTGACTAATATTTTTTCTCAGATGTCTGGTATTGAATGGGACCCGACCGGCCGCTTCGTGGTGACTGGTGTGTCCTCTCTCAAGAGCAAGATCGATACTGGTTACTACATCTGGTCATTCCAGGGCAAGATATTAAGAAGGTAGGAATTATTCATAGATAGAAGATCATAGAGATTCATAGATCATCAATAGAAATTCTTTACTAGCCTTGATACAAATAATAGGTAAAAATGTTGGGAATATACATTGTGATTCCTTATAACATACAGAAAACCATTAGTTTGAATATGCTGAAACTAATGGGAATGGTATGGTTCCGCTCGGTAATTACGCACAACTGCGACTCCAAACAACCGATTACTTACAACTACTTCTACGAGCGATGACTCGCGCCATTAATGCGCGTAGACCTAACCGCGTAGTTTTTTGATGAAACATGTTTTTTAAGCATCTGTAACTCCTTATCCAAATAAGATTAGATTATTAAGAATTCCCATCATATGATAATTATAATAAATCTAATGCTTTTTGTTATAGAGTAATGAAGGAAGGTTTCGCGCAATTCAACTGGCGGCCCAGGCCCCCGACGTTGTTGTCCGAGAAACAACAGAAGGACATCAAGAAGAACCTCAAGAAATATTACTCACAGTTCGAGTCTAAGGATCGCATGCGCAGTAGCAAAGCTAGCAAGGTAAGACTGACGTTATTATTTGTATAAAACTTTTTTTTAAGGGAATTTGGACTTTTATTACAAAATAATAGCATAATGACATCAAACAAGCATTAACTCAACTTACAGTGGTAATTTTAACGATTGATGAATTGAAAGTCCAGGTTTTGATCCGAAGATCGGGAAGTGGGTCATATTAAGATTCCAAGATTTTCTTACATAGTTACAAGTGAAGCTAATATAAGCGTGTTAAAATAAACTTTGAACTGCCCCATTAGTCTAGTTGTCGCATAGTGCATGAGGTCTCGGGTTCGATTCCCGGGTCGAGCCGATATAGCTTTCTGGGTTTTAGAACGTTTCACGAAGCAGTCCTGAGTCTCGAAGCTGGTGGATGTATATTCAATTTAAATTATTGAGTTAATTTGTTTACGAATATGTATGTTGTTTTGTAGGAATTGGTAGCCAAGCGCACTGAGCAGATGAAGAAGCACATGGAGTACCGCGAGGCCAAGTTGCAGGAGTGGAACGAGCAGAAGCCGCGCCGGCTTGAGCTCAGGAATTGTACGTATTACTCAATTTAAAGACAATTATATTCCATATTCCCAGAATTTTGTATTGGGAGGAGCCTTTTCTTCTATTCATTATTTTACTGTCATCGTGACTTGTTAGTAATTTTTTTATCGTGGGAATCGGAAGAAAGTGTGTAATGAAATGTTTGATACAGTTGGTATCGAGGTGTAGGTCTTTCTTTCTAAGGAAGGAAAGCAAAGTAGGCCAGTTTTTCCAGTTGTGGTCAGTTTTCACCTGGTATTTGCAGTTAGTTATAGATAGTTCAACTCAGATTTGCGCGCGGCCCTATGTGTGCGTCGGCTTGTAAATATACAACTTTCGTTCGTGTGACAGTGACGTCGTCCGAGCATGACGTGTTCTTATCGCTTTTTCTTATGGGTACAGTCGTTTACAAAAATGTCTAGTTCTTCACGGAGAAAATGTTTAAGGAGTCAGGTAGCGTTTCAAAAAATGAAACAACATTCAAAGCTTTTTATTATTACATTTTACAGTTTTTCATTATTTTCTCATACGTTTTTTCAAATTGACATTGACAGTACCTAAGAAATAAATGAGGTGAAATATCTAAGATGAATTAAATACTTCTTACATATTTTCTTGCTCGGGGTACGAGGACAATAAATAAAAGTGTGGACTAAAAATGCAAAATTCATCATTTGATTTTTCAAGGAGCGATTCAGAATCATTATAAATAAATAAACATTAAATTACGTAATAACTGTTTTCTTTAAACAGCCGTAACCCCTAAATAACTGTATTTGTACCCGACTGTACCTCTTGTCACGCACACAAAGTCACTGTATATGTACAAGGGTTACCCACACATAAGGCCGCGCGCAAGACTGAGTTGAACTTACTATACAAGAACGATTGTATAACATATTTTCTTCCCCCAGATGTTGACACTGACGGTATTGACACCGACACAACAACGACGGTAGAAGAAGTAGTAGAATTTTTCGTGAAAGAGGAACAAACGGTCATCGAGTAGTCACCATTCCGCTCAAACGTTAGAGGTCGGCGTGCGAACTCCGACCTCCTTCGAAGTCCGGCGAACGGATTCACATTTTTAATAAACCAACCACAGACTATAAAGTTTTTTTATACCTTCATCCCGCTAAAGTCACAAAAGCATTTTATACGCGACAGTTGCATTATGTTCAGTGTAAGATTTCGGTTTATAAATTATACAATAGGTAATGTTTATAGAAATCATATTAAATTGATATGTTTCAAATGGAAAACGGCCTTTTAATACCTGTTTGTATTTTATTTTGTTACATTTATTTATAAGATGATGGTATGAAATAAACTTTTGATAAACATCCGAAAAGGGAGAATTATTTATGAACACAGCCAACTGAAGTTTGCAAGAGGGAGCGAAGTTTAGCCAAGAATAATTTAAATGAAAGAAGTGTACCTAAACAAAAAAGTATCTAACAGTAAGGCCCAGCGCACACCACTGGAAGCGCGTCGGAGCGCAATTGACATACGGTCTACAAAATAATAAATTCGAAATGAGCCGCTCGCGGGACCATCGAAGAGCATGGGCGCGCATCTTTTGTAGACCGTATGTCAAGGTAGTTAAGGTTTATATTACATTGTTGTCTTCAAATGCGCTCCGACGCGCTTCCAGCGGTTATACGCTGGACCCGAGACGGGATTTACTTCTAAACATGATAAACGAGTGGGTGCGTCAAAAAATTTGAAGGGTTACAAAATCGGTCTCCTGGAAGTATTCAGGAGATTAGGTTAACGTTATTAGGTAAACGTGTGATGGACAGGCAAGTCTTTGGCCAGTTGCACGGAGTTGATCCAGAGGGAAGCGGGTGAAACCGTTGGTTTAACTAGGTACTGAAAACCTATCCCATATACTCCCTTATATACTTACCCCATCCCCATTAACTCCCTTATGTACAGTCCATATATACTCCCTTATGTACTGTCCTCATATACTCCCTTATGTACTTTCCCTATAAACACCCTTATGTTCTTACCCCATATATTCCCTTATGTACTGTAAAGACTACCTTATATACTTACCCCAAATACTCCCTTATGTACTTACCCCATATACTCCTTTATGTACCGTGCTCATATACTACCTTATATACTGTTCTCATATACTCCCTTATGTACTTACCCCATATACTCTCTTATGTACTTACCCCATATACTCTCTTATGTACTTACCCCATATACTCCCTTATGTACTGTCCTCATATACTCCCTTATGTACTGTCCTCATATACTCCCTTATGTACTCTCCCCATATACTCCCTTATGTACTGTAAAGACTACCTTATATACTTACCCCAAATACTCCCTTATGTACTTCCCCATATACTCCTTTATGTACCGTGCTCATATACTCCCTTATGTACTGTCCTCATATACTCCCTTATATACTGTCCTCATATACTCCCTTATATACTGTCCTCATATACTCCCTTATATACTGTCCTCATATACTCCCTTATGTACTGTCCTCATATACTCCCTTATGTACTGTTCTCATATACTCCCTTATGTACTGTAAAGACTACCTTATATACTTACCCCAAATACTCCCTTATGTACTGGCCTCATATACTCCCTTATGTACTGTCCTCATATACTCCCTTATGTACTGTCCTCATATACTCCCTTATGTACTGTAAAGACTACCTTATATACTTACCCCAAATACTCCCTTATGTACTGGCCTCATATACTCCCTTATGTTCTTACCCCATATATTCCCTTATGTACTGTTCTCCCTTATGTACTGTCCTCATATACTACCTTATGTACTTACCCCATATACTCCCTTATGTACTGTCCTCATATACTCCCTTATGTACTGTTCTCATATACTCCCTTATGTACTTACCCCATATACTCCCTTATGTACTGTCCTTATATACTCCCTTATGTACTGTCCTCATATACTCCCTTCTGTACTGTTCTCATATACTCCCTTATGTACTGTCCTCATATACTCCCTTATGTAGTCCTCATATACTACCTTATGTACTTACCCCATATACTCCCTTATGTACTGTCCTCATATACTCCCTTATGTACTGTCTTCATATACTCCCTTCTGTACTGTTCTCATATACTCCCTTATGTACTGTCCTCATATACTCCCTTATGTAGTCCTCATATACTACCTTATGTACTTACCCCATATACTCCCTTATGTACTGTCCTCATATACTCCCTTATGTACTGTCTTCATATACTCCCTTATGTACTTACCCCAAATACTCCCTTATGTACTGGCCTCATATACTCCCTTATGTACTTATCCCACATACTCCCTTATGTACTGTTCTCCCTTATGTACTGTCCTCATATACTCCCTTATGTTCTTACCCCATATATTCCCTTATGTACTGTTCTCCCTTATGTACTGTCCTCATATACTCCCTTATGTACTGTCTTCATATACTCCCTTATGTACTTACCCCAAATACTCCCTTATGTACTGGCCTCATATACTCCCTTATGTACTTATTCCACATACTCCCTTATGTACTGTTCTCCCTTATGTACTGTCCTCATATACTCCCTTATGTTCTTACCCCATATATTCCCTTATGTACTGTCCTCATATACTCCCTTATGTACTGTAAAGACTACCTTATATACTTACCCCGAATACTCCCTTATGTACTGGCCTCATATACTCCCTTATGTACTTACCCCATATACTCCCTTATGTACTGTTCTCCCTTATGTACTGTCCTTATATACTCCCTTATGTACTGTCCTCATATACTCCCTTATGTACTTACCCCATATACTCCCTTATGTACTGTCCTCATATACTCCCTTATGTACTGTCCTCATATACTCCCTTATGTACTGTAAAGACTACCTTATATACTTACCCCAAATACTCCCTTATGTACTGGCCTCATATACTCCCTTATGTACTTACCCCATATACTCCCTTATGTACTGTTCTCCCTTATGTACTGTCCTCATATACTCTCTTATGTACTGTCCTCATATACTCCCTTATTTACTGTCCTTATATACTCCCTTATGTACTGGCCTCATATACTCCCTTATGTTCTTACCCCATATATTCCCTTATGTACTGTTCTCCCTTATGTACTGTCCTTATATACTACCTTATATACTGTCCTCATATACTCTCTTATGTACTGTCCTCATATACTCCCTTATTTACTGTCCTTATATACTCCCTTATATACTGTCCTTATATACTACGTTATATACTGTCCTCATATACTCTCTTATGTACTGTCCTCATATACTCCCTTATTTACTGTCCTTATATACTCCCTTATGTACTGGCCTCATATACTCCCTTATGTTCTTACCCCATATATTCCCTTATGTACTGTCCTTATATACTACCTTATATACTGTCCTTATATACTCTCTTATGTACTGTCCTCATAAACTCCCTTATTTACTGTCCTTATATACTCCCTTATGTACTGTCCTCATATACTCCCTTATGTACTGTCCTCATATACTCCCTTATGTACAGTCCTCATATACTCCCTTATGTACTGTCCTCATATACTACCTTATGTACTTACCCCATATACTCCCTTATGTACTGTCCTCATATACTCCCTTATGTACTGTCCTCATATACTCCCTTATGTACAGTCCTCATATACTCCCTTAAGTTCAGTCCTCATATACTCCCTTATGTACTGTCCTCATATACTCCCTTATGTACTGGCCTCATATACTCCCTTATGTTCTTACCCCATATATTCCCTTATGTATTCCCCCCATATACTCCCTTATGTACTGTCCTCATATACTCCCTTATGTACTTACCCCATGTACTCCCTTATGTACTGTCCTCATATACTCCTGTATGTATTCTCTCCATATACTCCCTTATGTACTCTCCCCATATATTTCCTTATGTATTTTCTCCAGAGACTCACCAACCCCATATGCTCCCTTATGTACTTATCGCTTAAAATTGTAACAAAATAGCGAACCACTTCATACCCTTTGGTTTACTTTAACAATACACATGTTGTATTGTATGACACCATTCATTCAATGCACGTCCTTATAGTCTATATGGTTTTCATTTTATTCACTTATTCAATACTTTGTTTGAAAATTAAACCAAAAATCATTACTTCGCGTCCAGTAGGTTAACGAAGCAACTACCGACACCGAACTAAAAAAAGTACAGCTATAGTTTAGTAAACATATAGACAAAAACTTTTAAAATCAAAACAAAAAAAAAAATGCTACAAAGGTACGCGTACGTTTACAGGTCAACCGGATTATCGTATCCGATCCCAACATCACTATTTGACGCAAAAACTGACCCATTTTCACGGCCCGGTCAGCGGGGCTCACAAAAAGATCGTATATTTTCAATTTCATATAGATAAGGGTGGTATTCGTTTATCAAATACCATAGAAGTTCGCTTTTCATATCTTCCTTAAGCATTTACTGAATCCTAGCTGTTTCTCCCGGTTTCACCCGCCACATGAAGGAACCACTTTTCACGACCAGCTGAAAACTACTAAAAAGTACCACCTTTCTTAGTCTAGCTGAACTTTAAACTGAATCAGAAGTTTTGGATTGAAAGCCCGACAGACAGTCACCTGGTACAATTTTAGATATTCAAGTTGTCCACGACAATGCAAGAAGTCAATTTATTTGACTGGATCTTTGTGAATCAAATCTTGGTATTTTCAGTACCTAGGTGGTATATTTGATAATATTAAAAAGTTATTTATTTTGGATATTTGATAGGGTAAAGGTGCATTTTAAAGCTAGCTGCCAGCTGCAACTGCAGCGACTGCATGAATTCGATACATATCTGAGAGCAACTGCACGTGCTACTGCCGTTTCGACCTAAATCGGTTTCATGTAAACAGACAAAGCAGTAGGTACCTACCTAGTGCAGCTGCGGTCGATTTGGTGCAGTTAGCGGCATGTGCAGTCGGCAGCTAGGATAGAAAACGTACCTTGCCTGTACCTAATACCATTCACCAAAATCATTGCTTGATATACTCGTAGGTCAGAGTATAGCGTCCTAAACACCTTCTGGAAAAAGGTTTAATTACGTGTCCAAAGCTGGCAGTAAGACGATTTATCTTATCCCCAACGAAAGTAATTAGACCTGTCAGTTTTTGTAACGCCAATGTTATGCTTCGGGTTTCGGATTAAGATCTTTTAGGATTAGGATATTACTGCCTGTAATTACTGAGATGGTAGCTTAGACTAAGTTCATTATTGATGAAAATTCGCGTAAGAATCATTATAGAGTACTTTAGAAACTATTTGACTTTCAAGAAAGAGTTTATTCCAGTCTTTTCCAGACCACCAAATTCAGTGATTGTTTTAAAATATGGTAGCTATCAATTGTCACAACTGTCCTTTGCAATGGTCCCTTAAAAAATATCTTAAAATTAAAAAAAAAAAAACTGATTCCTTATTTTTTGTACGTACATATAATAAATCTTGTTTAAAGTTAAGTAAAGTTTTTGCTTTAGGGAATTTTATAACAGTGTGTGCGGGAATCGAACTCGCTACTATTGACACATTGCTTATATGTCGAAGAGCCTTCACTAAGAGTAAATTCCATGCCTTCATGTACAGACACTCGATAAGAATGAAAACACATTACATCATTATTTTTAAATAAGTAATAAATTGACGCATGCTGTTTACTTCGAGTTACTTTCAGGAAACTGCAGAGAGCGTTGACACAAGAATAAAAACTTTACCCATACGGAAACAAAGTAGCATCGAGATTGCAGCTTGTTTTATTTCAGGAGTTTCTTTACAAAGAAAAAATTAAAATAGAATAGACAGTACACCATAAAATGTATTCATACAAGAATGGGTGAACGGAGATGTAAATAATAACAGAACAGCAAGAGATTACAAGTTTGCCTTACGATGGAGCGTACAGAATTTTCCTCGCTTTTAGAACAAACCCCCGGGCGCCCAGTGCACTTAAAGACGAAAATATATTTTCCAGCAAAAGCGTGAAAAAGCTTAGAGTCCGCTGGAAAAACATTTGCTGTAGCTAACATGAGCGCGCATGATCGTGGTCGCGACGATGCGTCCATTCACAAGCGCCGCCCTTCAGTTCGACTCAAATTTTCTTCTGAACGCACGCCCGGGGACAATTTCCCGCGCTTTCCGAACCCCGAACTAATTTGAATTCAAATTGTTAAGTTCGCGCGCCTGTGTGGCCAGTTATTTGTGAAAAAGTGTAGTACGTGAAAAAGTTTGAATATCTGGCAAGTTTAAATTATTTATTGAGTGTTGGTTACGGTAATAAGAAAGTTTTATTTTTTGTTTTGCGGATTTATTTTGTTGGTGCGTTCTCCGTTTTTATTAGGTAAGTTAATATATAGTACGTATACACATACTTAGGTACTTACAAAGGTTTTTAAGTCTACACAACTACTAAAAATTAGAATATAACTAAAAATTATACCTATATATAGTTCGGCCATTCAGAGAATGCGTTCCTGACACGTCGCGATTGAACTGACGACGTAATAACATTCATTGATTATTGATATAATAATGTTGTTTTAATGCTCCTCAATTGTTAAAACGGTAAACAACCAGCAAAAATATTTTTATCGTAACTGCAACGCCATTGCAAAGTTACGTCGTCAGTTCAATCGCGACGTGTCAGGAACGCATTCTCTGAATGGCCGAACTATAATAATTAATGCTTTAATCAAGACGAAATTTTCTTTAACCTTATTTCGTAAGATGTATCTTTTACTTGTAGTGGTAGAAAGATTAGTGCTCAAGTCTACACAACTACTAAAGAATATAACTAAAAATAAAAATTTGTGCCTTATTAAAGACGAAATTTTCTTTAACCTAATTTCGTAAGATGTCTCTTCTACTTGTGGTGGTAGAAAGATTTTTACGGTCAGTAGCGTGTTTAATTAAAAGGAAACTATCCGTCCGTCCATCACACGCCAGGGCATAGCGACGGACGCCAAATGAATTTATTTCACAATGTTGTTAACTAGAACCTATGTGAGTAGTTGGGAAATCAGTTTCAGTATGGGACTCTTATAATATTATTGAATTATTTTATAATCCTTCATGTAAGACGTGGAATTGCCTAGGTTCAAAAGGCCAATTTTAGCTACATAGATTTATGTATTTCCGACAGTTATTGTAGTAAAAGATTCACTAAAATATGTTGGAACCTAATTCTTGAGTTTTCATCTTGAACGTCAACATTCCATTTTTCTTCACTAACATAGGTATTTTTACAAAATCCAGTAATAAACTTCTAAAAATCGTAAATATTTGCATAACTTCAAAGCTTGCCTTTTAAACAATAATATTTATCGATCTAATTTAAAATTACATTGATCGATTTTTTTTAAATAAATAAATGTTTAGCAAACATTGCTTGCACAACGTCATTTTAGCAAAAAATAAAAGATTCCGACGACTTGAGAAACTCCTATTTTTGAAATCGGTTACGGAGAATTCAAAACAAATTATCTTTATAGAAGACTGATACAATGAAAATTAGGTAATTATCACTTTAAACTTGATTTATTTCAACACAAACATGGAAAATCGCGGTATTCCTACTAAGATTTTTAGATACAAAATTCACAAGTAGGTACCTACGTATTGCAAAATAGGTTCGTAGGTAATAAAGGTAGGTACAATTTTTCAGTCCGGGTTTCCCGTGAGTATAAAGGACGTGGCACATTACAGCAGCACCGCAACAGCACGGCTCCACACCAGCATTTAAGTTGTCATTCAATTTAGAGCATTAAATCGTGTATATTATAATATATTTCGTAATGTCAATATGAAAAAGCCAACGGCGAGCAGTCAGCGTGCTTGCCGCTTCCACACAACTCGACTCGCCGCCCGCGTGCTGCAAGCGAGCGGTCCTCATGCGTACAGCGCGCCGACGGCGTGCTAATTGCCCGCCGACTCCGAGCCGGCAGCGAAACAACGTCATTACGTCGTGTTCAATCATAACATCAATCATAATCGTCTTAAAATAATATTGAGTTTGCGGTGACAGCAAGCTTACACCTCGCGGCCGGCGCGCGGACGGCGCGCCGACGGCGAGCGGACGGCGCGCCGACGGCGAGCGGACAGCGCGTGGTTGGCGCGCTGTCCGCTCGCCGTAGTCTTAATTCGAGGCGACGCCGTGCTGCAGCCGTGCTGTTGCCGTGCTGCTATAATGTGCCACAAGCTTAAACCAGTTTTCAGTTTTTCCTTGCCAAGTATTTAGCTACTTCATTATAATAAAGTGGATCTTAGCATTTCTAATTAACTTTTGACCTTTCAACACTCGTAGTTAATTTTCTTTTACGGATTTTATAAAATATGTAGGTAGTAAGTACAACGTTTCGAAAAAAGGGTGGTTGGGTTCCTACCTATATTTAGGCCCAATTTCACTGACAACATAAACGTCAGTTTTTTTTTAAATAACTGAAAATTCAAATTAAATACGTAAGGCAAGGGTTGTAGGAAACCTGTACCGTATCATGGGAGAAATTCCAGTCCCATGAATGGATTAACATAGACTGATGATGACAATAATATATTCAAATAATTAATTAATTACAGCTAGTTTTGTTTTATTACTTTCGGCCATGACTCTAGAAATGGAACCTTTACATCTAATAAACCTATTTTAATTCAAATTAACGACAATTTATACGATAACACAAAACCATAGTTTAACAGTTTCCAATTATACAATCAAAAGCTTAGGCTATAATGCGTACTATTAATCACACAGATTAACCTAGCTTTGATATCGGACAATAACATAATGTTACCAATCCGATAATTGATATACCTAATTACTCGTACATAAACAGTAGTTAAATAGTATTCTCATTAGTAATTTTCGTATCTCATACCTATTACTTTTTCTATAATTAAGTACCTAAATTCTTTTGACCAATAATGCTGTGAATCGGATTTAGATGTAGAAATTAGTCGAGAGATCTTTACACATGAAATTTGTTCAAAGCGTCCTAATAGGAATAGGTTCCCCTTTAGATAAATAATTTGGCAATATATGATATAAGTTAGAAGGTGCAAGGTACATGAATAATAAAAGTGCATAAGTATTTAGTAGCGGCTTGCCAAAAGAGGTTTGGATAGTTGCGTACATGAAAGCATACGAACCAATACATTGGGATTCTTACAATTATTGGATTTCGAAAATCCTGCTACTAATTAACACCTACCAGTGGCACGTTCTGGTAAGAAATTACAATTAATTCTTTGTACCGCGAAAACCAATTTAAACTTCAATCTTGATTTATTGGTGAGAGAAAGTCTATCAATTAATGGTAGCCTGTGACGGTGGGATTATAGTCTGTAATCAGGACAGTCGTATTCAATCGTATTGCGGCGCCAAACAAGATGGCGACCGAGCTGTAATTACCAATGTCTTTCAATTTGATTGATTAAAATTACTTTCATTAGGTTTAGTTTTAATAGTTTGTAGGAAACCTTGTGAGTTGGCTTACGTATTTAAATGACGTGAATAAAGATAGTGCTCCTTATAATTCATTCTTTCTGTTTTCTTCTCAGTATATTTTTTCCCACAAAATTGTGTTGACTGTATTAAGTGATATTTATAAATAGAACATCAGATGAGTATTGACGACTAAAAACAATCATAGAGTATTGTCATTCGTTTAGCATAAAATACTAGACAAGTTAAAAACATTTCAGACAAAGTCAAGTAAAAAATAAAAGTAGGTAGATGTCTTTACGTATAATGACGTTGTTCGTTGAACGCGCACCAAAATTTTCCTTAAAGTGCTATCCAATTTACCTCAAAATCTTGTGATGTTAAATTGGGTATCTTTGTACTAAATATACTACGTTAATTAACCTTTCCTTTTAATTAGATTCTTGACCTTAAACTCAAAAAATGCTCCATTGGCGGAGTCAGGTGTTGGGCAAATCAACTAATTTATTCAATCAATTGATCAATCATGATTGATCTAATCATGATTATTTTAGTCATGACTAATATAATCATAACTAACGAGATCAATCATTAGTCATGACTAAATTCGTTAATCGCAAATCGTCAATCATTAGTTTTAATCATTAATGTATGACTAAGCTCAATGCACAGGTGTTGGTACACTACACATACAGGGTGTAAGGATCAGCTGATCGAAGACTCAGGCCATCATCTTGAGTAAAGCATTGAAGGAATTAGGTTCGGAAAAAAAAATTGACTCTGCAGCCAGAAAAAATTTAGTCATATGCGACTCGGCAGCCAATTTTGTATGGAGATGTCAAAAATTCTTTTAATTTCCGAGAACAATTTCTTTGTGGACTTTGCTCAGGAGCATTATCTGAGTCAGTTTTCAGGGGCTGTACCGTACACCCTGTATCAAACGATTGATTTTCTCTTAGTGCCTTACGAGTATTTTACCGGGGCATGTATTTATCTGACCACCAAAAAATACTGTATTTAACTAAAACACTAAAGTCTAACCTAACCTACTGTAACGTTTTGTGTGCAATTCAGTATTTTTTTAAGATGCAGAAAAAAATACTTTACCCGGAATTAAAAAATATCAATCATAAATAAATAATCATGATTATTTGATTAAGATTAAAACTAATCAATCGTTAGTCATCACCTTGTGATTAAACTAAATAATCATTAGTCTTCAATCATATCTAACACATTCAATCATTAGTCATCAATCATTAGTTAACTAAATTTTGCCCAACACTGAGACACACAAGTACCTAAAGTGTGTTAAAAAATAAGCATTTTCCCGGTAAAATGGCAGGAGGTTTGACTTCTATTCTGGATTTTTATTCAATAACCCTAGGTTTGTAATTAGCTAGAGTAGATATTATTTACATTTTGGGAAATAATGTGATGTGACATCGTGTATCGACACATCACTAGTTTTAGGTAGTCGGTAGCACCGGTAGGGATTTTCTTTCGTAGGGATTTTAATGTGCAAGGTATAGTACATTTTTGTTTATTTATTTAATTCATATGGTATAGGTATATATTAAACGTTTTATATAATAAATAAATAAATGTCTCTTATATTCCAAGCACACAAAATAACTTTAAATCTACATAAAGGTAAGTTTGAATAAGGATTAATAAATTTTCCCGCATTTTCAAGCACCATTAGTGTTGCTACAAGGTAGGCAGTGTACATTTAATCGATTATTATGAATTAATCCGATCATTCGAATTCATTTACGATCGTTAAGTTTCGCAATCAATGTTAAATCCGTTGTTATTAACGTGCCATTGAATTTAATGGTATTCGATGAACGGTTATCAAATTGTAAAGTTACCGATTCGATTTGCCAAAGTTTGGGGATAAATAAGGTAGGTAGGTACATATTTATGTTTTGATATTAGTGTTAATATTGGCGTCCCGAGAATTTTTGTTGGTCTGTTTATGTGCTGTAACACTGTGCACATTAATTTTAAATGTTAAATGTTGTAAAAAATGCTATGATATTATATTTAGTTTTTTTTAACATTTTGTCGTTGATACAATGAGGTATAGATTACCTCATAATATCATAATAGATAGGTACACGCATTTTATTATTAAGATAATAATAGATGAATAAATCATTCGTGAATAAAGGACTTTTAAGACCTTACAAAAAAATTGGATACATTACTAATAAATATATTTTGGGATGAAAAAATCGACTAACACTTTCCCAACTCTAAATTGTGCCAACGGAGTAACAAGTAAACGTACTTGAATACATAATTTATGTACTAGAGAGATAGACACTCTGAACTACAGAGCAAAACACTCTATACTTAATCTATATGACATAGCTTTGCAGAAATTCTGATTACTTTTTGAGAGTCCTATTCTGAACCAGACTGTTTCCGAAAAAGCTATTTCGAGTTCGCTTCTGTGTTCAGCGGTCGGTCCAATAAATCATGTTTACACTGCAGATGCAATCGTGGTTTTAAAGTGCGTTTTTACAGGATATTACAGAATTTTGGCAGTTATAGTGGCTTAATAGTTGGTACAGAATGTGGTGTTGATTTTTGGTGTTCCGTGTCCAAAGGGAAATAGAGGATCCTATTGCTAAAACTTCGTTATAAGTCTGGCAACAGGCTGTATCATATGAACTGTGATATCAAGACTGCCTCGTTGGTCTAGCTGTCGCAAGTGCGGCTGCTGAGCACGAGGTCTCGGGTTCGATTCCCGAGTCGGGCCGAAATCGCTTTGTGGGTTTTAGAAGACTTTCACAAAGCAGCCCGGAGCCTGGAAGCTGGTGATTGATACACCCGTGCATCGGAGAGCACGTAAATGTCGGTCCTGCGCCTGATCTCTCGGTCTTCGGTTGTGTCGGATTACCATACCATCGGGCTATGAGAGTTAAGGAATAGTGAGTGCACCTGTGTCTGCGCAAATGCTTGTGCACTATAATATGTCCTGCGTAGTTGGCTAATCTCCTTACATGAGAACAGCCGCCGTAGTCGATAATCGGCTAGGAGGACATCAGATATCAAGACAGTTTGAATTTTTATACCTAAATGATGAATTAACGTGGCCGCTACATCAACTGAAACTAAACCCATACAACAAACATGATTCTATTGGCCGGTTCTTTATGTATATTTTTTGACAATTTTATATAGCAACAGCAACCATGCGTAATTTCGCATATACTTAGGTAACGTAGCTTTCCATTACTTACCCGTATACTTGTAATATCGAACCAACTTTGAGAGCTCTCGATACTTCGCAAAGCAGGTCTCGATTCTACATAGGGACCAATTCTACAACATTTCACGGACAGTAGTCAAAAGCCTGAAGTTCGGTAAATACTTTAGTGGAAAATCTAGTTGGGACATGTATTTAAGCGTTAATAAGTAGACCCAGCTACCTTTTTACTAAGGGGTATCGGGTTGGTCAGGTAACTGAGTTGAGGAGGTCAGATAGGCAGGCGCTCCTTATTGGTACTCAGTTGCAACCGGCTAGAATGGAAGCCGACCATAACATAGTTGGAACAAGGCTGAAAGAAAATTGTTAATAATTTACCTTGATAACTAAAGTTGCTACACCCCATTTCTCCCATATTTTCGGGTGACCCGCACAAAAAACTGTCGCGTGGAACTTTTTACCTGTTTTGTTGTTCGTATTCCCTGACCGACCATGGTACGTTGATCTGTCTTCATTAACCTTAGATTAAGGAAGGGAATTTTTTATCATTGTGCCGGTACAAAGTAAAAGTAAATATATGGTTTAACTTTTAGCTTTGTATTGTAGTTACCAATGGGGATGGGGAACTTCCCCATGCTCGTATGTAGTAGTAATTTTTTTTTGTATCTTCATGTTTACAAACCCTTACACTATGTAAATATGTAGGAAAACCTTGGGCTTTTGATTCATGCTCGTCTTATACCGCATTTACTCATTGCTTGTATGCTTAAATGGCTGGCAAGCAAATCTTGTCTGTGAGGATAATAATTTGAACACCCACTGTGGGTGAATAAAATAAAGTACCTATCTTTACGTGTACCATTGATCAATATATATCTATACTAAAACCAAACAAGCACTTATGAAGGTCAAAAATACATATAAATATATTTTATGTAGAATCAACTATGTATAATTGCCTATTCCAAAAGCAGCTTCCTATGGAGAAGAACAGCAAATCAATGCATTCATTTTAATTATCGTATCTATCTGATAATACAGTTCTTAGAATAACCTATATCTGGATGATATTACCTAGGTGATCGTATCACTATCGTTTGCGGTCACAATTACACGACATTGTGTCATTATTTTACAATATTACGGCATTCATTATTAACCCATACGTCCTATACGTATTTATAAATAGAAATAGACATTGATTGCTCCATATTTAGCCGAATTAAACATTTGAATTGACTTTATTTGTGAAAGAAGATAATTATGGGTGTTATAACTAGAAGACGGTCAAGTTTTTGATTATATTTTGTCCAGTTCTTATTCAAGATCATCTCGTAACGTACTAATACTTCACTAGGTACATGTTATAAAATAAAGTCCTCCGCCACAACTGTCTGTCTGGTCACGCTAAGCTCAAGAACTACTGTACAGTATTAATTGGCGATTACTTATTTACACAGGTACCTAATATTTACGATTCTTTCGGGAACTAGAGAATAAGAAAATCCTAAGGAAAATCCTATAGGAACTTGTTTATATTGCTTTATAACTCAAACTAGTTTTCGCTGGGGGTTCGAACGTGGATTTGGAACTCCTTCGTCCTAACGAACTTACTAACTTTGCCACCCCTATTCACCCCTTTGGGGATGAACATAGAAATCCTTCGCTGTCGTATCTTGAGGGAATATAGGGAATATTTCGTTGTTTTGTCAGTTAGCCTTTACATTAATGTAAAAATCCATGGTTGCCTAAAAATAAAATATATTGTACCGATTCCAGCGGTCTCTGCTTCTCTCACCTGTATAAAATATAACATTATGACCTATTCGTAGCATCATAATATGCATAACACAAATAAGTAACGTAGATTTATATTCATACAAAACATATTTCAAAATCAGTTCTCTATATCCAGAGAAATATAATAGAGAGAAATAAAATAATATATGCAGAAGTGCAACAAAATTATTATCTTATCCCTGTATCGGGGTTATTAACCACAACATAATAGTTACCTATAGTAATTTTTAAACGTCCACGTAGCGAGTCCATTTACCTATCTATCTTTCTAATGTACCTATAAATTGAAGCTTATTTCAAAGCAACATTTTTCATAAAAATAACCAGGGTTTTGAATATTATGAAAAACGGTTCTGAAAAACACATTTGCCAAAGTGGTCTTCTCTTTAAGAGTTATTTATTTTAATGTAATTTTCTTCAGATGTTAATAGAGTGCTTATTCGCGTTTGTCCGTTTTAGAATATATACACACATTTTTTTACGAAAAATACTTCAATAATAAATTCACTTCTCAGCTTTATTGACTTATAAATGAGATTAATTTGATAGAGTTAAAGAAAAGAGGAGGAAGGAAAATTGAAGATATTACCTGAATAGGAATGTTCTATTATTATCTTCTTCCCGACTACGTTCCAAGCACGAAGATCCGTTTTCGGGTTGAAAAGTCGCCGTATAGTTAAAACTCAAAGAAACTGCAGACAGTCTTACCAAGATGTATGAAGTGATTGCCCATTTAGTGGATGACGGACGGACAGTCATTAATCCTTTAGAAACAGAATTTTATTTTGCGACTCCTGTAGGTTTTCGGGTAGTAGATTTGATGCTTAGAAAATGGCTAAGATGACGATGCAGTCTGCATTTCTTTCTTTACAAGGTACAATTCGGGTATAGGCGACAGTCGCGAGCGTGGCCATACATTCCGATATGTTGACTACCTATGCGACAGCATTGGCGTACGGCTGTCACGAGTATGATTCCAAAGTGTAACTTTAGAACTAAGAGATATTCACCCTGCAGATAAATGATTGCATCTTCACATGCATGTATAATATATCGAACATTATTATTATATCACATACCTATATGCAGATGATTTACTGTGTTACTGTTCTATATTGTTCGTCGTTTGTCAACATATGTACGTTTGTTTCAATACAACGTTTAATATTTCTGTTATTATTGTATGGAATGGGAATTAATTACAATGGTTTCATAAGAAGAAGAACAGTTTTATTTCCTCGATAAATTGTGACTTTGAGAAATAATATGCAGTGTTGTTTGAAGACAATATGTATCTTAGGTAATTATATTTATATTTAGGTAATATGATAAAGAGGAATCATTTTTTTGTTTACTTATTTGTAATCTAAAGGCTCCGAAACTGCTCAACCGATTTGAAAAATTCTTTCACCTTTGAAAAGCAACACTCTTCCCGAATAACATAGGCTATGTTTTATCCGGGTACGGCAGTAGTTCCCACGGGAAAGAAAAAAAAAGATATGAGAATAAAATAAAATAGACCAACACCATGATTTCGTCTCGAGTTTTAACATATTCCAATAGTTTTGTGTAGGATTGTATCTGAAGCACAAAAACAGCAAATAGTTTAGTTCCAAACGCACATGACGTAACTCTAGTAAAAATCCCATACGGAATTTGTTGACAACGAAAAACTATACCGATAACTGTAGTTACAATTTTGTAGAACTGTGATGAATGCTCTGTTGCGTACTGTATTTGATAAAATTCAGATATTAATCTTCAGTAAACCCGTGTAGTAATTTTGCGTAAGTAGTTGGTTTCTTATGTAGTTTTGAGTAATAATTCGTATGTCATAATAATTCTTGAGTTTTGAGCTCCCTAACTTAATAATAATATAACTTACCATGCGAAGAATTAGAGCAAAAAGTCTGGGATTTCTTGTATGTTGTTGTTTTTTTTATACACCGTCGTCTCGTGTGCAGATGCATCAGTTGTTGATAAATCATCTGTAAAATGATCGCTTCTCAATACTTCTTATTAATGGTTTCAAGTGTAATCTCACAACATTTTTATATTATGAGATCTTCATTATTTTAAAATGCTTTCTCATAATACATTAAAGGGTTCAATTACAGAAAGGTGTATCTGTCATTTCTTAACAAAATCACTTTTAAAATATAGTTTTGGACACAATTATTAGATACATTTAGTACAAAATTATCTACATTAACACATAAAAGCCATTTTGTAAACGAAATGAACCCGTTTGTCAATATCTAGTTTCCATTTTGGACCTAAATATGACCTTCCTGCTTTAATGAACAGTTTAGTAACTAAAACATGGGCCGAATTTGGCAAGTTTTCTCTGCTGTCGAAGCCAGATCATATCTGTTTGTATCGAATGTTTGCCTGCAATCAAATTGTTGATGTTCTACCCGACCCGCTAGAATATTTGGGACCAACCAACTTGGCTAGGCTTTAGTATGTTGAGTATGTGGAGTATGTTGAGTAATGTTGCCTAGAGTGTAATTATTCCCAAATTAGTTTAGATAAAGTTGAAATAGTGGGGGCAGATGAAATTGGAAATAGGTACGAACAAAACAAACACAAAAATATATGTGTATATCCAATATCGTAGGTTACTTACCTCTTCAACCCAGTTACCCAGCCAAATCAACACTTCTTGGTATGGCTGGTTGTCAGACTTCCTAGCTTCTGACTACCCTACTTAAAGTCTTACAAAGACATACAATCTAGTAACTAAAAAATATAACTGAGCCAGTTTCGCAGCTGTTTGCAACCGTACCTACCATCTTTCCTTCTCTGCAATATCGTCTCAGATTAATGACTGCAACATGACGGTATTAAAGTATCGAGATAATCCATTAGTCGTCATTTACGACTTATCGGGAAAACATGAAAATGCCCGCTCAACACTGAACCGTGGCACGGAAGAGTCAAACAATTTTGTACCTTCATTTAATAAAAATAAAATACAAATTGACTATATAACAATATTGACAAAGCGCTTATTTGATCAATATTAGCTCATTTGTCGCAATCGAAGTAAATTGTGTTTGTACGAAAAAAATAAATGATATTTGAAATGACAGCTGGCTATCAGGAACTCGGAGGTAACGGGCGAAAGGACAAATTGTCAGTTACTGGACACAGGGTCGGAGTTAGATTCAAATGAAATTTTATCTAGATTTCTACCGTCAATCTAGATACTTCTAAAATAATTTACAAAGCAAATGGTATTATTAGCCGACTTCCCAAAAAGGAGGAATTTCCACCGTAAAAGCTCCTAAACTACTGAATAGATTTAAAAAAAATAACTGTTGGGAAACTACACTATCTCTTCGTGGTATAGGCTATATTTTGGGAAACTTTTAATGATCTATTTATCCTTAAAAATTGAAGCCTTTACTATTATTTTGTCCTCTATATTGTAGGTAACAATATATTCGCAAGTCAAACAAATATTTATTTCATGTGGGAATCGAAAGCGCGCTACACACTACATAAGCCGATTACTTAGCACTAACCATATCGTATTGTTTGGAAAAACCCCTGGGTACATTTTTGTTCGGGAATATAAGGCTGAAGTTTTTTCTTCACTTTTGCCGATAGTAACGCACGAAATACGTTGTTCCAGAATTTATTATTCGTCAAATGTTTATAGGTAAAGGCAGATGGCAGCTCGATTCTATTGCTATAATGCCTGAGCTACATTTTTTAGTCAATCTAAGAGAAACAAATGATTCGGTATTTCTTAAGCTCTCAGGTCGAACAAATGACCAACGATTTTTATGGAATTGAATACTTATAGATCATTTGTTAAAATTATCATTCGATATTGAAAACATGTGAGGCATAACCAATAAGCTATCTTCATAATTTTTACAGTTTAGCAACAGAATAAAAATACACTATTTCCTACTTTAAATAACAAACAGTCACATTAAAACATTCAAAAATCTTTTTATGATCCCAAAAGTTGTTCATTAAATTAATTTATCCCATCTATTTCTAATTCGTCCATTACCTGAGTCCGGCCGTAAGCAAGTCCTTCGTTATTGCGGCGGGCTGTCGGCCATTACATAATTTCTGTGTGTGACAGCTACCCCGGAGGTTCACAAGCATTAGGGACGAGGTATTTGTGTACCTACGTACCTCTGTGTTTGTGTACCTATATGTACCTTCGTGTACCTTTGTGTACTTGTGTTTTTATTTCATTTACCCAATTCATGGAAGGGTAGGGATACAAAAACCTCTAATGGGCTCACCAAACGAGCTTTTTTGTTGTTTTCCTAAACATATTTTCTTTGAGTAGATATTTCGTAGATTATTTATTGATTGCTTTAATGGCTGTATTTATTATGAGTGATTTGGCTAGTAATGGTTTTCGTAGTCATTATTTGAATAGTCAATTGTAGGCTATCTATTGAATTTGTACTATTGGTCTACATATTTATACGTTAACCCTTTATCGATAGATGAATGTCCATTTCAATTTTATTGGTTTTTTGGTTTAAAATATAGGTAGGTATTAATAATTCTATCATTTATAATGCAAATATCGATTTAATTGTACCCACGATTAACAGTAATGAAATAGTTTAAATCTCTGATAGTAAAATGGCTTATCATGAACTAAAATCGTTGTCAGTTAGTGTTTTATCCATTTATTTTTAAGGGAACGCAAGTAGATCAACCACCGATAAAAGTGCTATGAAACCGGTCATTATACTGATATATCTATTTATTTTTGACTAAATAAAAACATTTCTGACTTTGATCAAATAGTCACAGTACCCTGACTTCAGCAAAAATCTATGAAAGTCAACTTCTTTACTTTCCTTACGTACAAAATGCGTGTGATCCGGAATATTTACGAGTGTAAATAATCCGATTGGTTCCGGATAAGCTGAGGGGCAGTTAAGGGTATTGACCGGCTTCTCCCGGATATTTCAACCCGTCAATCTACCTTATTGTTTTTAGGGTTAATGGGATTGGTGGTTCGAGTTGACGCGGGAATATTTTTTATGGTGAGTACCTAATCAAGATGTTTTCAGCAGGATTGTGCAGCAACGATGAATTTTGTATAATGTAATCATTGCAACACATGTATGCATGGAAACAAGTAAGTATATGAATTTATGCAAAATACGAATTACAAGGCATTTAATATTCATGATCTATCAATATTCCAATACAGCTATTCTTTTTTAAGTATTATTTTATAAATGTGTAGTAGGTACCTACACGTTATTAATTTTATTTCATGCATGTTTTATGTAACTCGAAACACAACCTGATGGATGAATCCTATTGGCATAGTTTCCATAAATATACTAGCGAATTGATCAAAAATATCATAACTTAGGTATATTAAGACTCGAATAGAGCAACTTTTTTCTTCAAGTTACAAAAGTAGGCTTAATAAATAACAAAGAAATATTTTTGTTCACAAAACTTCGTAGACGTCTGCTTCTGAACAATATAAAGAAAGGAGCCAATGTCCTATTAAACTTTTTATTTTGTAATTATTAACAATATAGGTTTTTAAGCATTGTTCGTTAAGTTGTTTGTCTGTTTTTTTGTTGTTTTCTTGTTTATAGGCGATTTAATTAAAGGTAGTTTGTAAATACGCCTGTTCAACCCTACTTCTTCAATGTTTCAATTTACAGCGACTACATTAATTAATCCTGTAACCACTTAACTAACTTACAAATAACTTTCAGCTTTAAAAAACTTTTTTCTTCTGAAAAATTCAATTTTCTACCAGATAAAATCAGTCCTGTTCGCTTGATTTTGCATCAATAATCACAAAGGCACGAAAATTAAGTTAAATTTTAATTAGTTATCCTGTCCTAACTTTAAGACAGCGACAGAGAATGCGGTCGAAGTTCCACAAAGGTTTTACGTGTTGACAACCGTGGTTCATATAATTAATATCTCTAGAACTGGCATACTTTACTATGAAGTATTTGCACTAAACTATGGTATTTAGGTAGATACACGGAAATATATCTGATCTCTTTGGTATGATACGGTGATCATCGATTACAAAGGGATTGATGATTCAGGGAAAGGAAACTTTAGTGCTATATATAGACGCTTCCAGTTACAAAGATGAACTTAGTTTATTTATCATTGTATTTCTACGTAAAAGTAAATTAAAAAAATACATGTTTTTATTGTCTATAGGCTCGCTTTTGACTACCTACTATCTCACCTGATGGTAATGTGGCCGAAGAGGATGAACGCTTCCTAGAACTATCCTAGTGATAAAACACATTTAATAAATACCGAAACATAACCATAAAAACTGGAGAAACCTTGAATTCATTAAATGTATCTTTATTTTTACCATTGAAGTCGCTTCCTTGTTCTGTCATATTTCTAAAAAGGGTTCCCCTCTAATAATCATTGATCCGTAACCATTTGTGTTTCTCTTGAAATTCTCTTTGTCCCAACCGCTATTTCTGTCAACTATTTTCCGAATAACATTAAATAAAGAAAAGGGGCCAAAGGCTTTGTGTTCGAGCAATCAAAGGTGCGGTTTCATTCAAACACGAATGAGGTTATGAGTGTCTCTGCTTCAAGATCTTCGCTTGTCAACCTCCTTTGCCAATACTTTTTTTATTTCGCACTTGCTTTAATGGCCAGTAGTAAATAAAATAGGTTTTTGGGATATTCAGACTCCATGGATCCTGGCTGATTAGTTTGCTTGACCTGAAATGAAAGTAGGTTTTATTTTCTTGCCTATTAAGAGAAAATAGTATTTGCTATACGATGTTGTTTTCCAATTTGGACGCCCATTATTTTCTCTAAAAATGTCATGAGAAAAGATGCAGATATATATGTTTTCTGCCTTATTGAAATTCGAAGAGATTTTAGCAAAGTTTCCTGGAATTTAGTCAGAAAATAAAGATCGGGAACATACCTAATTTAATAAATAGAAAAATAAGGTTTTCAGTACACTGAATAATCTTATCTTTCCTTATATTTTCCCCGAACTTTACACATTGCACATTGTGCCAATTCTTCGTCTATAAATTATAATAATAACAGAATCACCGATCGTTATTGCATGGAAGTTGCGCCTACGCATCCGATTGAGTCGTTACAAAGATTTTTATCTATGCCACACTATCCGTTTAGGTAAATAGTTTTGGCTGATTGCCAAATAGCTGTATGTAAAGTAGTTTACACATGATATTGGTTATGATAAATTCTGTCACAATAATGTTCAATAGGTAAACTTTTAAAATAATGTTTAAATTGCAAAAGAAAAAAAAATCCATTGTGAAAAACTTCCGATAGTTCGAAAATAATAAAAGAATTGATGAAATCTTATATTAAAAAAAAAATATTTTATAAAATATGTTCTACGGAGGTTATTAGCAGCATTAGCATTAGATAAACCATCTTTGGAGAGCTTATTCTAATGGTACCTTTCACTCGCCTCAAAAATATTTTGTTAACAATTGCTTGAAAAAACACAGTCACCTTAGAACTACCCTTAGATAGATCACAAGCAACATTGTCATACACTCGCTGTCCGAAATTAGGCACCAGCTTTGAAGTTTAAATCTGGTTTTATTGTCCGATGTATTTTGTTCGAGGCCATAAACAGTACATTGTTAGTCCTGTATGAAGTTATGTTCAAGATGCGTCATTACTTCTAAAATAAATCATATTCCGTATGCACCTTGTGGAGATTTGTCTGAAGATTTTAGCAATATTGTCTCTACTCTGTGTGCTGTTATTTTTGCAAAGCAGTGTAAAGTTAATTTCACTTATTAGATAGGTCGCCTTTCTTACGATAATTTACAGTTTATTTTTGGCAATTCAATTACAAATTGTTATTTTCTTTTCGGAGTGTATATTTCAGGAGTTTTAATAATATGTAGTTATAGAATAATCATAAAACGCGTTTTTTTATCATAAAAAAAAATTATAAAAAAAAATCGGTGCCATAATTCGATACGGTATGCCTACAATAATTCGATACCTATGACGTGCGTACCATGTCACAGATATGCAAGTGCATACCAGCCCTCGCGGTAAGACATACAATCCGAAAACCGCAGTTCATGGTAAGGTCATCGGCCTCAACTCATAAATCTGTTGTTACATTTCATTCACGAGTATGGAGGAAGGAAATATGAGCAGAGATTCCATAAGGCAGGTAGGTCAGGCGCCTTCTTGTAGGTCAAGTAACATACAGTGAGCGTAATGGGCTAATTACACGTAACGAGTACAGTGGCGGGTCAGTAAAGCAATACTAGCTCGGCGTTCGGCCTAGCAAACAAACTGTAGTTCTAGTGACTCGCCATTCTGATAGAGTCACTCGTCAATATCTTCAATTGTACCGAGCACTTGGCCAAGTGCACTGTCTCGCCACTGTACTCGTTACGTGTAATTAACCCATAACCAAAAAGCTCCTTTACGAGTGACCTAACGAGACATCTGTCAATGATTGGCTTTGATTGATTGGTGATTTGGCTTAAAAAATGGGCGTGTTCCAAAGGAGGCCTAGCCAGTAACGTTCCTCGTCCCCCGAACCCCCGCATTTTTGCGACCCTACTTTCTCAGAAGATTTTATATCATGACATCTCCGCTCGTCATTTGTTTCTCCATGTTCACGAGCTCATGACGTCATGATCATGATATGTTGCTGACCCAATATCTCATAGCCTATCGACGATATGCTTATCTTTAATAGAGCTATAATCTATTATACGAAATAGCAATAACACAGTAGGCACAAGAATAGTCAGATTTTTCCTATATCATGGGAAAATAGTTGTTGAGATTAGAGAATTTGCTATTCGGAAAAACCTGTCTGGTATGACTACAAAAAAAGCAATAAAGATAGGTATCAGTAAATTATTAGGTCTGGTTATGAAAAATGATAGTGCAATTTTAAATATTTGTTGATACAAAATATGAAGGCGGGTGAAAAAATGATATAAGAGGGCGTCATACGTAGTGATGTAAAATGAAAAAAAAAAAACGATTTGTATTTTTTCACTTTATTGAAAAAAAACATGAAAAAAAACTTTGCATCGTCGTTTTTTTTCTAAATTTGTTTTTTTTTCTAGCCTAAGTTTTAGTTCAATTTTCAAAATTTTCCTTGTATTGAGTTAATATCAATGAATGTTGCCAATATTTTTATGAAATTTTGGTACTGTTTTATCAGAAAAGTACCGTAGATTCAAGAATAAACCTAAGACTCTATTATGTAATCTTTAACGGTAAATGCCCTGACAATTTTAGAGTTATTATACTCTTGAAAAAAACAAGGCCCAGAAAAAAAACTGTTTTTATCAGGTTTTTTTTCACAATAGAAAAAAAACAGTTTTTTTGCAACACTAGATACGATTGTCGTCACTGAGTGTATCTGACTGTCTGAATATTAGTATAGATTTGTTTTGATAATTGAAATTCCATGGGCGCGGGAATCCCAGTCAGAAAAACGTGTTTTGAAAAAAGTGTTTTTGCTGAATTTGCTATATCTTAAATACTGTACCAATTTAAGAGTATCTTACATTATTGAATTAGTAGATTATTTGTCGATCAAAATTACACGCTTCATTTTGCCCAGGTGCGTTAAGTATTGCACAGGGGAGGCGGGTGAAACCGTGGGAGAAAACTATATTATTATGCAATCTCCAATGCTAATTCGATCATGAAAACGATTAGGTATAAAGAAAGCTATACTTACGGAATGCCATATGCTGTGTATTAGCCAAAGTTTATGCTCTCATGAAACAGCCACAAATACGTTGGTATCGAAGTGCAAATGCACACGATTTCAATACGAAAGGCGATATAAATGGCTTTATTCAATATCTAGCGGTTTCCCGAGGTTTCACCCGCGTCTTCAACGTTGATAACTGCAGCTAGATGAAAAGTCTACTAATGGGGTAAATATACTTTAAAACACTCTCATTTCAGCAGGTTTTACCGTGATAAAACAAAAAACACTTTTTGCCTTTTTGAATATGACAATAGGAGATAGAGAGATAGAGGAGCCAGAAAGTTTGACATTCAGTCTTGCCAACGGGTATTGGGTTGCCAAGGTACTTAGGTTGAGGAGGTAAGGTAGTCGCTCCGCGTAAAACACATGGTACTCAGCTGCATACGGTTAGACTAGAAGCCGTTCCCAACATAGTTGGGAAAACGATTGGCAGATGATAAGGATTTTAATGTAAGGAATTTATTAATTGCATAATTATGTATTTTACATAGATATTTCTCTATTTTCTAACATTCCTGTAGAATTTATCCACACATAAAAGGAATATAAAAATGAAATTACTATTCGAATAGTGTTGAGACTAAATCTGGATTGTTGTGACTAGAATATCGGAATGGTTCTATTTTTATTCGAAAGTTGTTTATTTACTACAGACTAGAGTAGAGATGGGATATAAATGGATAATGATATCGATACAGTTGTTGATATTTCTACTGAAGTCGAGGTTTTGTTTGTCTGTTAAATTGTTTAATTGTTGTTTATTTTTATTTGGGTAATATGTTGGTAATTTATTATGTCTATGTAGTACTGTTTTTTAACCCCCGACGCAAAAACGACGGGGTGTTATAAGTTTGACGTGTCTGTGTGTGTGTGTGTGTGTGTATGTGGCATCGTAGCTCCCAAACGGATGATCCGATTGTAATGCGGTTTTTTTTGTTTGAAAGGAATGTCATTCGGGAGTGTTCTTAGCTATGTTTGGTGGAAATCGGTTCAGGTCTTCAAGGTCATCAGCTCGTTTGTTAGGTGTGATAGGAATGTTACACGCTCAGTTTACTTGCAAGCATATGTGGGATCTGAAATTTGAAATACTAATGTCTTCTGGAACCACTGAGCTGGTCTGCTGTTAGGACACGAAGATAGGAGACGTAACCCTGAACTGCCGTTTAGTAAACCCATCGAGTTTGGGCTCGTTGAATTTGTCTTGACGAGTTCTCTTCATGTTTCTGATTGACGGGAACCTGATGTTGGAAATGGGATGTGGCGGATGAAACCCTGGAATGCCGGAATGAAACGGATAAACCGATTTATATTTTTGCTGAAAATCTAGAATGACCAAAGGTTAATCTTTGTTGTTTCTCAATCTGTGCAATTCTCCCAGAGCTGGTTTGTCATGAGGATTGTTAAACAGCTTCTTTTGGCCGAGATCGCATATAGCGACCCCATCTTAAAATAAAAGAAATTAAATGAAAGAAGGAAAAATTAAGGAGCTCCTTCAAAAAGCATGAAATAAAATTAAATTATAAATTTAAAAAAACCCCCGACCCAAAAAAAAAGCACGCAATTATTATGACAAAAGGTTAAAAACGCTAAACCCTATAAAAAGCAAAAAATAACTTTTAACACTACGTAAGTACCAACTAAAGCATGTCAGACTAAACTAAATTTTGACGTGTCGGGGGACCGCTTTTTACCTTTAAAAATACTTACATAAATCAAATGATACCTACCTAATTACAACATTCGTATAAAAAAAACACGTATCTAAACAAAATTGTATAAAAAGTTATAAGAAGTATATGTAATGTAGTAGTATATAATTACTTCTAACGTTAGGCTAATAAATTAGAGCGGTCCCCCGACACGACAAAATTTAGTTTAGTCTGACATGCTTTAGTTGGTACTTACGTAGTGTTAAAAGTTATGTTTTGCTTTTTATAGGGTTTAGCGTTTTTAACCTTTTGTCATAATAATTGCGTGCTTTTTTTTTGGGTCGGGGGTTTTTTTAAATTTATAATTTTGTAATATGTATACTTCATAACTTGATCTTTAGTTCGGTGGATTTTTACGACGACATAATTTTGGCTTGTTTTTATGATTCAGATATGTACGTAGTTAAGCTTCGTAAAATATAATAAACTTTTATGTTTTAATTTTTTAGATTATTTTCAAATTCAGGTTATTTATAAATAGAATCGAATATGATTTTATACAATACATTTCCTATTGACAAGTCAACGTAATATACAGCATTAAGATTGTATTTTCAATTAGACATTTCTCCGAATTTATCCAAAAGGAAAGGCTCGCACAATTTATTTACCGAAAACAAAGGAAAAACTACGGGGTTCCACGTTCCTAATATAAAGCGACGCGGAAGATAAAAAACGGGAGCTGTCGGGGGTCATTTACTATACGACTTGAGAGTTTTAAGGGGTCAACACTGTTTTTCGGAGTAGCATTAGGATGCTTGTGACCCCCGAATGTGGTGCTATTTTTTTGGTTTGGTGACGCCATTCTGAGTAATTGTTCAATTAAAGAATCTTGCTTGATTTATGGTTGTGACAAATCTTTCAAAAAACGTTTATTTTTCTAAGAAAGAGCCGTATGTGTAACTAAGTTTGTAATATTTTCCATTTGCCAAACTAGATATGTCTGTATCTTAGAAACCAAATAAGATTCATAAAATGAGTGGAATTAAGTAGGTAATTTTGTTTGATACAAGTGTAAAACTTGTAAGCAATCAAAATATCGCCTACAATAGTAGTTAATTATTATCTCCTACAACAGTAAAATGTAAATAAGTTATGTTTTTATCCAGAAGAAAAACATCCGTCATCATAAGAAATAGAGCAGTTATATCTACCTCTATATGTTGTATAACCTACAAAACCACTCAACCGATTTGGGACATACTTTTAGTGATGAAAGCTTAACGAGGACATGTGAAATCTAATATTACACGTATATAATATGTGTTGGGGAGGGGAGAGAATCCTATTATATTCCATAGTTATGGCGTGTGAAAGATTTTTGCCAACCATGTTCGACGATATGGGCTGTCTGTAAACATGTAATGGTACGGTTGCAAAATTTTTCTGTAAAAATATAAACAGAAGATTACAATACTGAATTCTTCTGTTTATTTATTGCATTACGAGAACTACTTCTTCTACATAAATGAATAGTAGCCTACTTATATGTTCATCATTATCATCTGCCTAGCCTTTTCCCAACTATAATGGGGTCGGCTTTCAGTCTAACCAGATGCAGATGAATATGTGTATCTGGTATAAGCGGTATTACTGCCAAGTTTCATAAAAATAAATATAAAGAGGAAATAAAATCATACAAACTTTCACGTTTATAAAATTACTAGGATATTATTGTTCGTATTTTGTTTTGTAAATAAGAAGCCTAGAAAAAACTGTTTGTATTTTACGTCAAGTCGTTCAAGGGAAACGAAACCTGAAAGTGACAGGACTGACCTACAAACTATATAACCTTTTCTTTTCTAATATTCTAATAGAAATAGCGACAGCGATCGACATTGGCTTAACACACTGATATATATTATTGAATCTTATAATAAAGCTAGAGTGTGTAGTGTGGTTTGAAGGCGTTTAACTTAGGAACTTCTGGTCAGATTTGAAAAATGCATTCAGCTCAAGATAGCTCATATATCGAGAAAGGCTTTTTTCTAGGCGTGCGAAGTAGTACCTGTAGAGCGAGTGTGAAAAGAGGACAGAAACTAGTACATATTCAATTTTTTTAGACAGGAGAGAAGCCGACGAGACATATACATATGTACATATGACAATGAGAGCCATGTCCTAGAGGTATATACTTTGATCGATGGATGTCTAACAAATGCACCTGCATCTAAAATGCCCAAACCCATCACCCTTCTAAGCCATGTTTATAAGCTGTTTTCAAGGGTTATCACGAACCGTCTCGAGCACAGGCTTGATGACTTCCAGCCCCCCGAACAAGCCGGTTTCCGAAGAGGCTTTAGTACCATAGACCACATCCATACGCTGCGGCAAGTTATACAGAAGACCGAGGAGTATAACTTGCCATTATGCTTAGCGTTTGTGGACTATGAGAAAGCCTTCGATTCGGTGGAAACATGGGCGGTACTTGAGTCACTCCAACGATGCCATATTGACTATCGGTACATCGAGGTGTTGAAGTGTTTGTATAATAACGCCACCATGTCGGTCCGAGTACAGGAGCATAGCACGAAGCCGATTCCATTGAGAAGAGGCGTAAGACAGGGGGACGTAATCTCCCCGAAACTGTTTACCGCCGCAATGGAAGACGCCTTCAAGCTCCTGGAATGGCAAGAACTTGGCATTAACATCAAAGGCGAATACATCACTCACCTTCGGTTTGCCGACGACATCGTAGTCATGGCAAAGTCGATGGAGGAACTCAGTATGATGCTCGAGGGCCTCGACCGAGTTTCACAACGGGTGGGCCTGAAAATGAACATGGACAAGACGAAAATTGTGTCAAATGTCCATGTTCAGCCTACCCCAGTCTCTGTTGGTAGCTCGGTACTCGAAGTTGTTGACTCATATATCTACCTAGGACAATTAGTCCAACTAGGTAGGTCCAACTTCGAGAAAGAGGTCAACCGCCGAATCCAACTCGTCTGGGCTGCGTTCGGGAAACTACGCAATGTCTTTTCGTCCGACATACCTCAGTGCCTCAAGACGAAAGTCTTCAACCAATGTGTGTTACCAGTGATGACTTACGGCACCGAAACGTGGTCTCTCACTATCGGCCTCATCTCAAAGCTCAAAGTCGCTCAACGAGCTATGGAGAGGGCTATGCTCGGTGTTTCTCTACGTGATCGAATCCGAAACGAGGAGATCCGTAGACGAACCAAAGTCACCGATATAGCCCACCGGATTAGCAAGTTGAAGTGGCAATGGGCAGGCCATATTGCTCGCAGAGCAGATGGCAGATGAGGCCGAAACGTGCTGGAGTGGAGACCACGGACTAGCAAGCGCAACGTAGGACGTCCACCAACGAGGTGGACAGACGACCTTATAAAGGTCGCCGGAAGACGCTGGATGCAGGTCGCTTCCAACAGGTATCTGTGGAGATCATGGGGGAGGCCTATGTTCAGCAGTGGACGTCCTATGGCTGAGATGATAAAATACCTGACTTTATTTGAATTTAAGTGTGTTTACACAAACCTTTTTATAGCTGGGATTTTCAGGTGAAATATGACTTGCATTATTCATTTTGTTGTTCAAAACATGAGGGATTTCAAGAAAACTATTTTGGTTGGAAACAAAGGTCATTGACACTAGTAGAAGAACGACCGTGACGATCATTTATTTATGTGTAAAGTTTGTTCGTAATATTAAAGAAAATATTGTAGTTTTGGCGCGGGTGTCGAAAATAAGATCGCTCTTACCAAGATTTCTTTTGTACGGACAGCGGCGTAAGTGTGACTGACCATTGTCTGACTTTTTCGTGAGTAAAACTGAAATGTCCACTTATACAAATTATAAAGAAATAGCTAGGTTATAGTATAGTATTATTTAATAAAAACATTTTCATTAAATTATAAATACTATGCTACATTGCTAAACATGCATACATATGTATGTACATTTCGAAATGAGAATCCCTTTTTTTTTTAAGTCGGTTAAAAATACATGCAATACATTCCTTAATTTAAATAAAGTAAACATTATCCATCAACTTTCGACTAAAATTACAAATGCTATCCAAAATATTAACTTTTCAGGCTTCTTCCATTTTTAGAGCAAAAATTGAAGATATCTTCTAACACAATATAAAATAATGGATCTATTTCGGAAAATTTCAACAATATTCTCAGTCTTCGTTTACTTACCGACGGTACCGCCAACGCGAACGTTTTTATAGATTCTGTGACCAGAATAAGTTTTTTGTTTTTAGCTTTACTTACGTTTATTGCTGTTTTTAGTAGATTCTCTTTTGTGTAATAACGTTACCAACAAATAATGGTTTTTTACAAAGTCTAATTGAGTACATAATGAAATCTGTCTGTACTTCTTGTATAGTAGTACATTAAAGCGTATTTTTTTGGTTTATAACCCCTTATGCCTTCAGGGTTAAGGCTCCGAAACTAGAGAACCTATTTGGGAAGTTCTTTCACTGTTGGAAATTTACACTATTGCCGAGTCACTCAGGCTATTTTATTCGGGTGCCGGCAGTAGATATAGCGAATACGCAAGTATACAGCTAGGGATCAATATTTTTTTAAATTCATGTTTAGAATTAATTTACCTATATGACAAAGTTATCATCTTCTTTCTTTCTCCTTAATTTGTGCAAATAAATTTAACAACACTGAAATGGTAGCTCTTAATCAAAATATTTGCACCAATAGGTATAATTATTAAGTATACCTACTGATTTAGTCACACTACACAACTATTTACCGACATAGTTACAAGGTTTACTTAGTGTTAAAAGCTTGAGCAAGCGTGAATGAGAAGCTATGAATAAATTATCGAAGAGGATACAAGTTCAAGAATTATCCAGTCACGTGTGTCGAATATATGATAGTCTGGATAACTTGAGATATTTCAGGTGGCAAGACTTAGGGAATATGGATTAAAGGTGAAGCCTTTGTTAGAAACCTAGTTTATTTTATGGAGTCTATAAGGCTTCGAGTAGGTAATACGTAATCTGATTTAGTTCAGGCCTAACTTTTTGGAAAATTGTGCAAAATTGAATATGTTTTGGGTGTCAGTGCACATAGGGGTATTTTGCACTTTAAGCCGGGCGAAACTAGTAAAAAAAAACTTTCACATAAAAGAAAAAAATTCTACTTGTTAGCCAGCCAGGTAACTACTGAACGAAATCTGAGCTTTTTTGGACTCCTACCCACACGCCAGCTACCCACAAATCTGTCAGAACTTGATCGTTGTCACATGCACTCACTTCCGGATAACGATTTCTGTTGTAACGTATTACAAAATCTGTCAGGTGATAGATATTACACACATTGGGTGCTACTTTTTGCTACTTTGCTTGAAATTAATGGTTAATGGTTTTTAGCTAACACCAGCAGAAAAGTCTAAGTTTTGTCGAAAGTAGCAAAAAGTAGCACCCAATGTGTATAATATCTATCACCTGACAGATTTTGTAATACGTTACAACAGAAATCGTTACCCGGAAACACTCGGAAGGATAACTTTAATCCCTGAGAATAGTAGAATTCATACAAAAAAACGTTTAAAAATGTTGAACTTCAAAAATTGATTTTGAATCTTAAAAATACACGTAAACATTAGTAAATCATAACAAATAAAACTGTTCTTACCTGTATTATGATAATCCATAGTAGTTTTGGTTATCTAACTCACAATAAAAAAACTCTGAGGTATCAAACACGGCACGTTTTTAATGTAGCCAGTAACTGACGTGAGTGCATGTGACAACGATCAAGTTCTGACAGATTTGTGGGTAGCTGGCGTGTGGGTAGGAGTCCAAAAAAGCTCAGATTTCGTTCAGCAGTTACCTGGCTGGCTAACAAGCATATTTTTTTTCTTTTATGTTAAAGTTTGTTTTTACTAGTTTCGCCCGACTAAAAATGCAAAATACCCCTATGTGCAGCGGGTGGTTTAGGCTTACAAATTAGGTTGTGGACCGCCATTGAGTTATGCGAGAAGCATAAACTTTCTGAACTTGTCAAATTCATTAACAGCAGCATAGTTGACTCATTTCTTGATTAATTTAAGCAACGGTATATAAATCAGAAGTAGATCTTCGAAATCATTGACACATGGTAGTTTCGTATGTGAACCGTTCACTGTTCTATGTATCTACATAGAACAGTGAACGGTTCGGTCGGTTTTATTTAAAAGAAAGATTATTCTCTTCTTAAGTTTTCTCTTGCAAACAAATACAGACAAAAGATGTGTTAACGCTCGTTATCATATTATTTTGTATCATATTCCGTAACTCCAGTCAATTAATTTTGTAAATCTTCGACTAGGATACTTCGGACTTAATCTTCGTGACTCGTTCTACCGGCAGAATATTAGTTTAGTCATATTTTTTACTTACTAAGCCCCGGCGTCGATGCCAAAAGGTTCGTAATTTTCTGCGTGAAAAGTATTTCCGAAGCCGCTTTGTAAAAAATCAATAGGTATTTAATTTGGTGTTTAGATATTTTTCTCATTTTCGGCAAAAAATAAGACGGTAATATTTTTATTACTTCTCTAAAATTAACACTATTTTTCAAACGTGGTTTGTGTAATTATTTTTTACAGCTGCCGGCACCAATATTTTTTGGACCGGATAAAAGGCATCTGTATAATGTATTATTTTTATCAAATGTGACTTGAATCCCACAGAGTAAAAGAGTAACTGAATAAAAATCTAAAGCAATAACTTTGGATAGACCGTACGGGCCTAACAGAAAAAGTGATGTATTTTTTTAAAACTTAATATTGATTCTTGTTAAACAAATCCGTGATACACACAACATCCAGATCTAGTTTAGTTTCATTTCTGGTAATAAATGTTTGTTTTAGTTCACCAATAGATCATCGGTTTGAGCCGACCACAAATTATTCCGAGCCACCTTTGAAGTGGGCTCAATTATCTCAATAGATACTACGCAACGCAAAATCCACAGCCCAATTTCTAGAACGTTCGATTCGAATGATGGCGTCCATATCGGATTCCTGTCAAATTTTGTTCTAAGTTTAAATCGGTTACTAGAAATGGCAGGCCGCTAAAGTTAAGAATTCGTGTTTTGAATTCGTGAAATATAGAATTACCTTTTGATAATTCAGTGTACGTACTTTTGTGAAAGTGAGGTTGAATTACGTGAATACATTTTCTGTAATTTTGAGTTATGAAGTAAATAAATAAATAGTATTGGTTCAGTTATGTTGGTTAAATTGGTTTACTTTAAAGACTGCAAAGGGAACATTGAAACAATAAAATTCCACTACTTCCCATACAAAATAGGAATTTATGTATATAAAAGAATTATATAACTTATTAACTTCTAATAACAATTGAAAATTGAAATAATTAAAAAATAAATATAATATTCCTAGAAAGTGCCAAATTAATATGCATACCTACTTAAAGTACCTACACAAAGTGAAGATCAAATCTGCATATGACGATAATAAAAGCCAATTTCGAATATATTGATACATATTCAAGGCATTATTTATTTAGTTCATTCAATGAGTTTTATTTGTATAACCTTTCAGTTACCCCAGGGAATGCGTAGGATTATTTCACTGATATAAATGTATAAAAATACCTACTGTGAATGGATTTTTTCAGTGTACAAATGTCAAAAGCCGATTAAAGTGGACTTTGAGATCAAATACTAGATCCGATTTGGATAAAAACTAAAATATACCTAGCTAGGATTTTGTATTTAATCAGAGTATACATTCGTTGTATTTATGAATGAACAGTTTCGTCAAATAATGTAACTGCTCTGATGTCAGCCGTAATTTCAATAAGTAGTGTTTTGTTTTATCTGTGTTTCGCCGTCATTAAGTAACTGATTTCAGAGACGTAAAGTTATTTGACGACAGTGTGTTATACCTAAACTTCTTTAGTTACGCACCCTATTAGGTCTCTCCCTCTTTCCTGCTATGCATCCCACATGGTGGTGGGGTCAACTTTCCTTATTTTTCTTCTCCACTTCGCTCTATCCGTGACGTCGCTCTCGGACACCTGGCAACCTATTAGGTAATAAAACAAAAATCAATTTAAAGTCATTGAAAAGTGGTCCTATGTACATAATTTGAATGTGTTAATAATCGTCGTCCTATCGCCCTTTACTGACAATTATAAAATACTAAAACAAAATTCAAGATTAGGAGCTGAAATAATAATGTAATTATTTTAATTGTAAGCCGATATCAATTAAGACTTTTGTTAGTCTAACTAAATTACCGCTCAGTCTTTCAGTCTTTGTGTTAATTACTAAAAACCATTAGTTATAATTTGCATCACTTTTTTAAGAAATAACTTGCGACCTTCCACGACTTTATGTACAAAAAGTAAGTGTATAAATTACATACCATATTATGAACCACTATGTATTGGTGAAAACTACGTGAAAGATCATTGAATAATTTTCGAGTTCATTCCGGATATACAGACTGATTTCTGTCCCTTGATTTCACCCACAGCCTAGAGTAACCACTTTCATTACCAGGAAAAAAAGTAGCTCCAGTTCCATACATTTCGCCATGTTGTTTCTTTTAACGTTACTCGGTTCAGAAGGTTTTAGGTATTGCGCAACTTTTAGAGCAATAAATAGTGGCTAGGATAACTTACGACAAGAAAAAAAAAACAAAAGTGTCACATCAACAACCTACGCATTAGGTTTTACTTTCCATACTTGAGCTTTTCGACTGAACTTTTGGAAGCACTCAGTTCCCAAAATTGTCGAGTGATGTCGGCACAAAAAGGGATGCTGCTCTAAATTCAATGACTCCTCAAGACCGTATTGTTTACGCATTTCGTAGCTTTGCTAAAGGAACATTTGTTTGTTCTTCGCGTTCAGCTTTACGCATTGTTAGTTATTTTGGCCGCCTTTAGAGCTTCGACAAAGTTTTGTTGTGACGAGTGACGGATTTTGAAGTTCCTTTGTTTTAAGATTTGTTTTTGTGTGGGTTTAAAATGGTTTTCAAGGCTAATTTTTAATTTGTTTCAAATACTCAGGACGACTTCCCAAAAAGGAAGGTAAAATAAACACAGTCCTCAGAACTGCAGAAACCGACTTTTAGAGACACGCCAAAAGTTTTATTTTGCCCCATTCAAGATTTCGTAGAGTCGGTAACTATTACTTAAAATAATAAAAGTATTTAATCAATTTTACTCGTGCATAGAATTCGCTTGTTTTTATCAATGTTTATGGTGATTTCCAATCTTTCTACAATATCAGCTTTACAGTCTTGTTTCACCAAACCTGGTCATTGAACTTCCAAAAATCCCAGACACAGCCGAGTCAAGTTATTTCTGTTACGATTTTAATGGCGTTAATAAAGGGGACGAAGCTAAAAGTGTCCACATTAGGAGTGTATTTATATCTGTAGCTCAAATTAAGGACAGCTTTATTTGATTATAAAATACATGTGGTAGTAACTTTGTATCTACTGTCACATACCACACCGCTGCTCGTTTGAAGATCTTAAAAGAATTAAGGGGATTATTTGATTTGGTAAAAAACTTTAAATCATTTTAAAAGATTAAAAAAAATGTCTTTAGTGATCTTCTTAAATTTTAAAGCTATCAAAAGTAATTATACATGAAAGTACTTAGGTACTGCTCATAATTTTCAATCATGAGAGGTACGCTATAACGTACTTCATATTTAAATTTAACGTATTTGAAGTGAAATATCAAAATTCAACACTTAGTAGATATAATTCGAATTAAACTAGAATTCTATTTAATAAACAGAAGTTCAATATACCCGTTTCATGTCACAATTTACAAACAAAACAATAAAGTGCCTCTAGCAAAACTATTAAGGTAAGTCCTAGTGTCAAATATTGTATAATATTCAGTACAATATAGCTGTATTCTCTGAGGGTGCCTTTCAAACACTTTGTGTTAGTTATAATGATGAAACTGTATAACGTTTGCGCGAACCTTCTGCTGTCATACAATATTTTTATAAAGAATAAACGTTGGTCTTATATTCTATTGGAAAGAAGTTTAACTGGAAATATGCTGCACGTGTACAAAACTATTTTATAGGTACTTTTTAGTTGTTTGGATATTTTGACTGTTGTTATTTAGTATTTTGCAGGAACCCAGTATAATAATTGTAACATAAATGAAAATTATGTTTTTCAGTCAAAATGAAAATGTCATCATCCTCCGAGCCTTTTTCCCATGTTATCATTTATGCAATCATGTTGGGGTCGGCTTCCAGTCTAACTGGATTCAGCTGAGTACCAGTGCTTTACAAGAAGCGACTGCCTATCTGACCTCCTCAACCCAGTTACCCGGGCAACCCGATACCCCTTGGTTAGACTGGTGTCAGACTTACTGGCTTCTGACTAGCCGTAACGACTGCCAAGGATGTTTAATGACAGCCGGGACCTACAGTTTAACGTGCCATCCGAAACACAGTCAATGGTGTCTAAGATATACTTAGAAAGTACAAACAAACTTAGAAAAGTTGCATTGGTACTTGCCTGACCTGGGATCGAACCCGCGCCCTCATACTTGAGAGGTTGGTCTTTTACCCACTAGACCACCACGACTTTTTTTCAAAATGAAAATGTACTTACGTTATTAAAACGCATTCATTTTATATATTTTATTTAACATACATACATATGATTTTTTTTGATTTGATTTCTACAGGAGCGACATTTTTTATTATAATCTTACTTCTCTACATATACTTTTTTAAATTAAATTAAAACTGAAATTAATACTGTCTCGGATAAGGAAGTGATGTCACTTTAATAATATATACCATTTATGAACTTTTAATGTGGACGTAAATACACGTACTATAAATATATTTACAATTAATGAAACAAACTACTTGAAAATTATGTGTGGGCTCAGTTTATTATATACACATGACCTTTAGGATAATTACAGTGTATTAAAAACATTTTATAATCATCATGGTTGTATGTGACATGTGACGTCACGCTGATAAAGGTTAGTACACACTTGTAACTTTATCGACGCATCGTGACACTGCGATTATGAGATAGAACATAAATGTATGGTTTTAAAAACTAAGTTAAGATTTTATAAAAAAAAACATGTTTTATAACTAAGGAGTGATTTTTCAATCGTCGGATATTTTATCTGATGAATATGTTCGACATTTTGAACTACCTACTACTAACTACTACTAACCTATGTTTGTTTTTCAGATTGAAGTTAACTGATGATTGAAAATCAGTTAAAATTCAATTTGACCTTTACGTATTATTACAAATTTTAATCACAATTAATTCCTTTAAATAATAATTTCTTTTCTCAGTCACCACTTTGCTCTTAGCCAAAAGAAAATATTTTGACGAATCTGTGATTGTTCTCACAAAGTCTTAATTACCAAAAAATATGGCTATTCAAGTGGCGGATCTAATTGGAGTTCGGCTTACAAATGATTAATTATTTATTTTTCTTGTCTGAGAGGTTTGTTGTCGAAGGTCCCGCTAGTTGGAGACCAAATATTTGTTGAAAGTTTCTGTCTTCTACCGTCTTAAGTTAGACTGGTTTTGTTGTAGAAATGGGAGATACTTTGGAGTGGTCTATAAAGAAGATGGATCAAAATTGCCCCACGTCCTATAACAATGTGACGTATCTCAAAAAAAAGATAAAAATGTTAAAAAAATTATGGCATACTCTCTAATTTATTTTTTTCACACCTTCATACGAAAAAACTGCTTTAAAAATTGTTCAGGCGCTGTTATGAAAACGTCGTTCGTAGGACTATTAATGGACCATTTTATTAAATATGTTTTTTGTTTGATAGGGTATACCACACAGGTGGTCCCATAATCATCAGGTCAGGATCTGATGATGGAAACCCTGAGAAACCCAGGGCAACTTTTAAAAGTTGTAGGCATGCACAGGATAAAAACTTGACTATGAGGTGTATGTCTGGTAAAACTATGCAACAATGAAGGTTTGGAGCTGACCTAATGATGGAGACGAAAAAAGGTCGAGGGAACTCAACAACTGAATATGTAAACTACCTTGTGTTAGGGCTTATATTATTTGTATTGAATAGACCTTTGCAACAGTGAAGGTTTGGAGCTGACCTAATGATGGAGACCAGAGAAGGTCGAGGGAACTCGACAACTGAATATGTAAACTACTTCGTATTTGGTCTTTTATTATTCGTATTGATGAGAACTTTCTACAAATCCGGATAGTGACAACTATGCTTGTCACAGAAAAGGCAAAAAAAAAAGTTTTTACAATAAAATAAAACCGACTCCCAAAAACACTTAAAATCAAGATAAAACTATTCTTAGGTGCATCGGCCTAGAAGTCGCTGGGGACTTAGACACTGACTTCTAGGCCGATGCACCTAAGAATAGTATTTTTTTCGTTTTAGTAGAAGGTTCTCATCAATTCGAATAATATAAGCCCAAACACGAGGTAGTTTACCTACATATTCAGTTGTTGAGTTCCCTCGATCTTTTTTCGTCTCCATCATCAGGTCAGTTCCAAACCTTCATTGTTGCATAGTGTTACCGGACATACACCTCATAGTCAAGTTTTTATCCTGCGCATGCCTACAACTTTTAAAAGTTGCCCTGGGTTTCTCAGGGTTTCCATCATCAGATCCTGACCTGATGATTATGGGACCACCTGTGTGGTATACCCTATCAAACAAAAAAAATATTTAATAAGATGGTCCATAAATAGTCCTACGAACGATGTTTTCATAACAGCGCCTGAACAATTTTTAAAGCAGTATTTTCGTATGAAGGTGTGAAAAAAATAAATTAGAGAGTATGCCATATTTTTTTTTACATTTTTATCTTTTTTTTGAGATATGTCACATTGTTATAGGACGTGGGGCAATTTTGTATGGATTGTGATCCGTCTTCTTTATAGAGTTTGGACAAGAGGTAATATTACATAAAATAAACAGAAACAGTTCAATGTTCTAGCAAAAGGACTAGTTAGCCTATATTTCACTTGTTTGTGTTTCAATCATTTGTTGTACCTTAGTTACTAACACAATATTTTTTAACATTGAAATCCCTTTGAAAATGTACTCACCCCGGAGGATTCTGCTACCCGTTTGAAAACAGACATAATATTAAAAAAAAACCGGCCAAGTGCGAGTCGGACTCGTACACGAAAGGTAACATAATTATTTTAAAATATTTATTTTATTCTAGTTTTCAGTAGGTATTTGTTGATTTCTGACACTTACGCGAATATTAGACATTTAAATAAAACTACTTTTACGGAACCGCGATAAAATCCGTAAAAGTAGTTTTAGGTATTTGTTGTTATAGCGGCAACAAAAATAAATCATTTGTGAAAATTTCAACTCTCTAACTATCACGGTTCATGAGACGGCCTGGTGACAGACGGACGACGGACGGACGGACAGAGGAGCGAAAACAATAGGGTCCCCTTTCCAAAGGGTACGGAACAATAAAAATTAGAAAAAAATGCTAACTTAACAACTAAAGTTATCTACGAAATGCTACGGAACGCCTACGCCGTAGTATTTCGTAGCGCTACGAATTACTTTTAAGTTATATTTCCGTCTGCAAGCAATTAAGCGTTTGTAATAAGTTTTGCTAATTACACTCGGAGAATAAGTATTCCTCTCTTTGAATATTATAATGTGAAAGCTGGATATTTCAGCACGCCATTGTTCATATATATTGCAAAGAGCAGGGAAGGAACATTAGCTCGAGTATAATTTTATTTCTAGTATAGTTTTAATTATAGTCCGTAGTTTTAAACTGTGACGTAAATACAGCGTTGACTACAAATAGAGAAACCTCAAATTAATTTATTTCGTTATCTTATTTACATACAATATTTTTTTTCCATCTATACTAGTATAGCAAAGATGATCTTTTTTTTGTTTATTTGTTCCTCAAAGGCTCCGAAACTGCTAAAATGATCTGAAAAGATCTGTCACTGTTGAAAAGCTGCACTCTTCCTGGGTAACTAAAAGTATATAGGTACAGGAAGAAATTTCCATTATACGCGAATGAAGGCGTGAGAAAACCACCAGTCTTATGTAAGGAGCAAAACACATGTACACAAAAACTTTTTTACAAAAAAATTAAACCGACTTCCCAAAACACTAAAAAGCAAAAAAAAAAACTATTTTTAGGTGCATCGGCCTAGAATTCGGTGTCTAATGGATGTTACTAAGTTAATTTTGCCACCGACTTCTAGGCCGATGCACCTAAAAATAGTTTTTTTTTTGCTTTTTAGTGTTTTGGGAAGTCGGTTTAATTTTTTTGTAAAAAAGTTTTTTATTTAAAGCTTTTCAGTGATACGTATAGTTGTCACTATCCATACAAGTGGGAAGTTCTCATCAATACAAAGAATATAAGTCCAAATACGAGGCATTTTACATATTCAGTTGTCGAGTTCCCTCGACTTTCTCTGGTCTCCATCATCAGGTCAGCTTCAAACCTTCACTGTTGCAAAGGTCTTGTCAATACAAATAATTTAAGCCCAAACACGAGGTAGTTTACATATTCAGTTGTCGAGTTCCCTCGACCCTCTCTGGTTTCCATCATCAGATCAGCTCCAAATCTTCACTGTTGAATAGTGCTTTTAGGCGTACACCTGAGTATCAAGTTTTTACCCTATGTATGCCTACAACTTTCGAAGGTTGCCCTCGATTTCTCAGGGTTTCCATCATCAGATCCTGACCTGATGACTATGGGACCAACTGGCAGCTATTCCGAGTCAAACAAAAAAAGAATCACGTAAATCGGTCCATAAACCTCGGAGTAATCGATGTACATACATAGAAAAAAAAAAAAAAAAAACCATACCGGCCGAATTGATAACCTCCTCCTTTTTGGGAAGTCGGTTAAAAAATCTAAAAATGTTAGAGGGTACTTAAGAGTGTACTGGCTTTGTCGGCGACAATCAAAGCGACAATATCTCAACATTATTATGGCGAGATTAAAGATCGAGTTCCAACTTCCTTACAGCTGTACTTTGTATTGTGGTGACAAGTATTTGCTGTAACTGGTTTCTTTTTAATCGTGGTGTGTGAAGTGTTTCTCATTTTTGTAACTGGAAAGTTCTAAGCTGGAAAAATGAAGATGAGTAAGGCAATGTTTGGAGAAACATTGGTAGGCTTGTATTGTTACTACTACAATCCTCATCATCATCTCAGCCATAGGACGTCCACTGCTGAACATAGGCCTCCTCCTTAGATCTCCACAGATACCTGTTGGAGGCGACCTGCATCCAGCGTCTTCCGGCGACCTTTATAAGGTCATCTGTCCACCTTGTTGGTGGACGTCCGACGCTGCGAATACTATTCCGTGGTCTCCACTCCAGCACTTTTCGACCCCATCGGCCATCCACTCTGAGAGCAATATGGCCTGCCCATTGCTACAATCCTCATTTGAACTAATTATTTTAGGCATCCAGATTATAAAGTATCGTATAATTATGATGACTTTATTACTGCCAATTTCCATTTAAAGTCAATAAGAGCTTTTGCGTCAAGGCAAAGATTCACATTTCTAACCATAGATCCAAACTATCACACATACCACAAAATTCATGTGATATGCAAAGGTGATATGATGTAACCATAGGATAATATAGCTACAATAATAAAAAACAAAAAAATCTCTTTCCTTTGTTTAACCAGACAATTCTCACTTCATACATAACAAAGCGATTCTGTAACTGAACAAAATAAAACATCAAAATGATACTATTTTTGTGCGAGAATTCATAAATTGCTAAAGCTGATATACTGCTCAATTTCGTTGCAGTCTGGGAAAGTAATAAATGTACAGATAAAATTATATCTATCCTCTTTGCTCAGATAGGATGCTCATATTTTACTCTAGTATGAGCAATTAAGCAACTCTTTTTCTGTAGAGTAGAGAAAATTAAAAACTGAAATAATGTTAGTTCTCGGTTCGTGAATAATCTGAACTTTTTGAAGAGAATGCGAGTAGTTGTATTTTAGTTAAACTTATGTTTAGTGGTTGTAAATTCAACATTCAGTTGAATTTTAATATAGGTTTGCTTAATTTATATGAATAGTTTTTAAGTAATGTGTAACGAAAGCAGAAATAAATATCATTTGTTTCTAGTGTCATGAATGCAATACTATATTATGAAATAGTAGGATTAAATATTGATTATATAGACTTCATAAATAGCAGACTTTTTTTGAGATTTGCCACCTTTGTAAATCAACGCTCACGCAACACCTTGCTGAAACTTATAAGTAAGTAGATTAACTACTTACTTAATAAATTATACCTGAGCTCAGAGCTTTACGAACTTCAATGCACTTTCTAAATAAGCTATCTTATCAACTTAAACCTAATGAAATCAGACATAGCAATTATCGAGTCGTATTTTATCGCAATGACATTGCAGCGAACCGGTCACATTGAGTGGTTTGAAATGTATTTTATCGATAGATATATCGATAGAAAGTTTAAATGACTCGATAATGCTAATTTGATTTCTATGTTTGTCAAAAAGGTTTTATTGAGATCGGTGACTATTTTATTTGAATAGTAATATTTAAGCCCTTTGAAATGTGTAGTGATTTTAAGTGACATGATTATAATTCTTGCATTCCTTTTTAAATTATTTCAGTACTTTGTGTATGTGTATTTTGACGCGTGATTTGAAATAATTACATACCAATGCTTATTTCAGATTATAAAAATAAAACAAGGCTATTTATTAAACATACTACATTTGGTTCTTATGTCTTCTTTCCTGCTACATATTTACATTCATAGAGAATTCCCGACTTTTCTAAGGTCTGCCATTAATCTCAGGGGAAATAGTAAGAGTCAGGAAGAATCCGGGATCCACCATACCATGCATACCCCATTAAGATAGCAAATCGAGCGAATAATTGACGATATCGGTTTTACATTTTTTTTCTTTTGAATTTTATAGGGTTTTGCAGAGGATGCTTTTTAATTTGGTTTGGTTTTATAGTCTCGTTTTTTTACCGTTTATTTTTTACACCATTTTTTTGGTGGTAAACCATGAAATAAGGCTTCCTGCTATGAGTGCAGCGTGAGGGACTGTCAGTAACACTCTTACTAATTAAAACACATCATGTTCCTTCTTAAACCCAATCATCGAATGACGCCTTCCGCTGTAGGTTAGCAGCGTAAAGGAATGCCACTCTTACTGATGAAAACCCAACATATTTCTCCTGAAACCCTTTATGCACCAGAGCCAAGGTAACTCTTTCGAACAATCTCGCAACCCCAGTTTTTGTTACACCAAGAATTATAGGATTAGAACCGAATAGCTCATTAACTTGTGACGTCTTTCTCCAGCCAATTTACGCATCCCAACAAATCTCAATTTTCTCCCGAAACAAAAGGGAAAAAAAACCAGTGAAATGGCAACACTAAAACAACAGAGGGCCTAAGGTCACGGACATATGAGTCTCATGACACAAATTATCAGGGCTGACCCCAGATAAATTGGAACTATTAATTACGTGGCAACACTGAAACAGGGTACGTTTTAGCCTATTGTTTGGTGGGAAACCCAGCCGTCTTTTGTTTTGTTCACTTTTTTATCCCTAAGATATTTCTCGTGTTGTTTTGTGTGGAAATTGAAAACATTTTTGTTTTTAGGCGTTGAATTGTGAGAAGATAATGGATTGCTATGTCTCTGTGTTATTCTTTTCTTTGTGAAAATAAAGTTATTGATGTGAAACAATACTGAAAACATTGAATATAGACTGGAAATTTATGTATTTTATTTGCATAATATCCAATAATGTTATGAATGGAAGTTGCGATGTTAATGATATTAGAAAGAAAACAATACTGATGAGAATATTATAAATAGATGCTTTTAAAAATAACAAAATTCCTTTAAAATACGATGTCTAAATACTTTTTATATATTTTTTTTAACTCTTCTTTTTTACCGCCCTACTATACCTGAGCCAGAACTTTACCGTCACGAGGACCTCTGACAACCCTGCACTCAAATCTCAGCTTGTACTCGATCTGTATAAAATAACCGCACATTTACCCAAATACCGCCCACGTAAATATTCACACATACACATATACCTATATATTATATATGTTATTCACACATATAAGTGTGGCATTGAGAATCTCCCTTATCATGTTTACGTCGTAAATCACGCAGAGAGGCGGCGGTGTTGAAAATTGAGCTGCTTTGCACAGAATGGCCTATTGTGTCCCCTCTTCGTGTTAAATTGATTTTTATTTAGCGGTTTGTATGTATTTTTTTGGTTGGAAAAACAATTAGAGAAAATCTGGACTAAATAGATTTGTTAATGTTTCTGTATTTTATATGTTCACGTTAAATGTCGCTTTATAGGAAATAGCCGTGTGAAAACAGTGTGCCGAAGTAAGGTCGGTTTTCGCTGACTGCGTTCGCCCAGAATATGGGTGAAAATTAGAATTTTGTGCTGATCCAAATCTTATAAGATAATCATTGTGACCTTCCAATTCAATCCAAATCCAAACAGGTACGGTTTAGGTGCTTAAAATAAAATTCTATTTATATTAATTTATTTTCGGAATACGATTGACAATCTAAAACATCAATCAAGCAAACTGTTCACACCCTTTCGAAATTCAAAAATATTTTTACCAATACCATTCGTGTTTTGAAATAAAATTCTGAGCTGCCAGTAACAGGAATGGTGACAACTCGATATCGGATTCGTCGACATGGCCAGTTCCGTCCTCTTTCTAATATTAAAAACCCGCAGCTAGAATTTTTTATTGCGACTTTTATTTTTATGACGACAACACCGCGATGTCATCAAACTCTCGGAAATCAGATGTCACTTGTTTTTTTATTCGTTTAGGAATTCGTTTTCGAATTTGAATTACTGATGTTCGAGTAAAACGTTTTGCATTGTAGACGAAGAATTATTCGGATATTGATTGACTTTTCTGAGAAATAGTTGGTCTGATCTTATTTTATGACATGAAAGATGAAAGTACATAATATGCATAGTGATGCAATGCAGATGATGAATGCCAAAATATGTATAATTTCTCACTACAAAAATATCTACTGTAAGTATTTTATTTATCTACCTACTACTCAATATTTATATCCAAATTACGTGTATCACGAAAGTCATCACTATAACCGTCTGAAACAAATCAGTTAACAGTTAATGGTCTATATTTTCTAAATTGAAAACTGCTTTCGAAAAAAGGCGACGACTTGATAATTTACTACAAAATTGTATCCATTTGCCAGATGGAAATCAAAACTCAAAACAATCACATTTTTATTTCGTTTCAATAGCTTTACCTACAATAAAGCAACTATTAGACCTAACTATTAAAATATTCAAATATTACCAAAGTTGCGTGTTCCAAAGTGAAATTAAATTAAGCCAGTCTTCAATTTACTAAGCTTTCACTGGTGACACATTTGTGCTAGAAATTACAGGACTGAATTTCTGGCTGGACCGTTTGGACATCGGAAGTCAGCTTGAGTGAAGTAGAATATTATGTCCCATTTCGGTTGGTTAGGCTAAAATCGTCGAGCGAATCTATATAATTTAATTGACAATATACATAATTTAGACAGAGTCAGGCAAATATTTTGATAGTTGCATGATACAATGAAAAGGCATTTGCAGTTGATTAAAGAATCCATTTATGGAAACTTATTCTGGCCGTTTTCCCGCAGTTTTAAACTACTACCCGCACCGGGATAAAATATAGCCTATGTTAGTTGGGAAGAGTGTAGCTTTCCAACAGTGAAAGTGCAGGTTCAGTAGTTGCGGAGAATTAATGGTATAAACAAACAAACAAAAAAATCCTTTTTATATTTAAATGGATTAATCTAAAGTGTTTCTATTCGCAGTATCTTAGGGTTAAAGGTTAAACCGCGAAGGTGGTTTGAACTTCCGAGTAGGAAAGTTCAACTTAACCACACCCCCACACTATAGTGCAAGCTCGGCTACACGCAAGTTTCTTACTATAGTTTCAAGCAATTGTATCTTATAATATTATCTATAAAATTATTATTGTATAATATGATCTAAAAATTCATATTTTTTCATTAGTGTTTATCTACTGGTCATCAGTTACTGAACAATAGTGAATGACAACATTGTAATGAAACAAGGACTTAAAAAGTTTGAAATTGCCAACAGGCTTTTAACAAACGCGGTGATTAACGCTCATGAGAGTAAAATGTGGCCTAGCGAATATCGTCTATATCTGAATAGACCTTATTTCGGGTCGTCCGTTAAGACAAGTGACAACACAGTCTGATTTAACTCGATTAGAAGCTAAAAAAAAGAAACTGCCAATCTCCCTTCTCGCGCAATTTGCTCTTAACGTAAATTGATTCAATTTTCAAAGCGGTAGCTCCATGGCGTTCAAAATGAATAGTGGAGGTGCCATAACGGAAAATCTCCTAAGAAAGTAGCGCGCCAAAATGCGGGTGTTCGGGGGACGAGAAATGTTACTGTTTTCACCATTATGCGCCTCCTTTGGACCCGACCATTTTTTGTAACACCAAAAATAGTTGACAGATGTCTCAAAGAACCCGAACGCTTGAAATGCCCACCGTACGAATTTGACCCAGGAGAAGGTGTCTGACCTACCTGCATTATGGCATCTCTGCTCATCTTTCCCTACTCCGTGGGAAGCTCTAAAGGCCCGTATTGCTATCACGTTGCTGAATAATGATCCTTAACTACTTGTAATACGGTTGATGTTATAAATGTGTTTCGGACTGGAAGCTGCGCTAGTGTTTTTTCTTCGGAGGTGATTAAAGTGCTTGTGTAATTTCCTTCTGGTCTTTTGTTAGGGTAAATCTTTGCATTGTCATGTAGATTTGAGTGTTTCGTTTAATTAAAGTGGAGCTGACTGACAGCTTTCAAATATGGATTTTATTTTTTACAGGTTTTGGATTTGTTAATCTTGTCAATGACAAAATCAACATCATATACTTTTGTATGCAGTGCTAAGTGCATGATTATTTTTGTATAATAAAACTAAAATGTTATTTCTTAATATCCACAGGTAAGAATTGCCGGCTCTACAAGTAAGTTCTACATGGAAACTCCATGCTTTCTGATCTTCGCGTCCATCTGTGTATAATATTAGTATTTTAATAAATTTACTTGTTGCATTATTTAATATTATTTAACTAAATAATATTAAAAAGTTAGCAATACATATTTGCAAATTAAAGTAACTAGTTATTTGATTTTGTATTTAATTAAATAATTTGAACTATTTCGACTGTTTCTGAAAATTAATTCGAATTAGAATTCAAAGCACTCCAGATTCAAATAATTCCAGGCACGTTTTGTCCGTCTTGTTCCAAAAATTTAATGTTACAAGCAATTACAGATTATTGCTTATTAGAGATTATTGCTAAAAATAAATGAAGTACTTAGCCTATTCACGATCTGGAACTTTAAGCACAAATATCAATATTTACTACCCGAAAGACATAATGTAAAACACAATTATAAACAAGTACGATCTTCAAAAGTTTCTGGTGTTTCAAGAATTCATTGGCAGCAATAATCGCTTTCCATAAGGCGATCCCTCAGCTGCTCTTTTTTTTAAAAACACATATAAGTAGGTATTTGGCAAACAATTTGACAAAATCAAAAGCGATGAACACAAAAATAGTAAACGCATAAATCTCAAAAGACAATTTGCAACATAGTGTAAACGAAAAATGAGAGAAATTCTATACGGATTGACCTTTCATGTCTCGCTAATGGAGTACGCTAGACTGTATTATTGTTATGGCTCGTATTGAAATTCTTTAATTACCATGTTAAGATAAAAAATATGATGAAAAATAAACAAATATGAATAATCTGATCTTCAAACTTGCAAGAAAAAAAAAGGTAGGCAACGCATTTGCGACTTCTGTACAACTCCTCAGGTGTGTCTATGAACGGCGATAATCGCTTTCTTGGCGATCCATTGGCTAGTTTTCCCCTACCACGTGAACAAAAAAACATTTATATGCGTATTTTTGCCAAACAGCTCGAAAATAGTAAACACATAAATCTCAAAACACAATTTGTAAAAGAAAAATGAGAGAAATTCTATACGGATTGACCTTTCATGTTTCTCTAATGGGGTACGCTAGACTGTATTATTGTTATGGCCTGCAGTGTAGACGGGGACGGGTGAAGCTGGGTAGTTTTATTTGCACGATTTGTAAGAGTTTCGTGTGGTCAATTGCTGTTAGGATTTCAAACTGTGGGCGGAATGGGTTTTATGATCTTGAAGTTTTTTTTTAATTGAGCGGTTGAGAGATTCTTATCGGTATTTTTACATTGTCAGTGTTGCCGCTGTTTCTTTTATTAAGTTTAACATGGATTTGACAAACTTGAAGGCGGCTTGCAACTAATTTATGAGTATAAGTACGCGCATGTGGCCATACCCCTCACATGTGTGATACATAAGGCCACAGACTCCCTTCTTCTCAAGAGAGTCTCGCGAGATGTTCTGAGCCGCCAAAAGGTAAGGCGTATAAAATATAGGCTAAAATAGTGTAAGATACACTGACCTCTCGTTATAAAATAATTTTAACAAACCACAGTCAACACAGCTAAACACTGACAGATTGCTTTACAACCGAGAACAAAAATGTTCCGTTTACATTTTTTGTACTGAAATTCCGCCATTTCTGTACGTTCCACACATTTCAGTCGCCATTACGTTTGCGACCTCCCTGAAGGCTTGGTTAATTAATTAATGGCGGCCCACGGTTTTAAATATCTGGTAATGATTTTAAAATACGTTTTTATAACGTTATGAAAATCTAATGTGAATTAAGTCCCTAACTAATGTCAGTGAATATGACGTGTGGGTTTGTTTGAATTTATACTCGGAGTATTTGAGCTATTTATGTTTTGGTGAAGTTATTAAGTACTAACATAAGTTTTAAGACTTGTTACTACACAATGTATATCCGAATAAAGGTGTCAATATCTCATTGAATAAATTATTTGGTAATTTACCTAGATTGAAGGGCGAAGTACAGAAAAGGTTTTCTTCGTGTTTTTACCTTAGTCTTTTCATCTTTGTAGTTCAAACAGAAAAAATGACCTAACAGCAAGGGTTTTTATTTTCTTATTACAAGTTTTAACTTATTTTCGAAGCAGGCTTTGTAACTGATAGTCAAAGCGATTCATTCGCTAGCTATTGATGTAACAATATGTACTTTTACATGAACTTAAATACATACCACCGAGTGTTTACAACAATATCATTGCCACAGTTATCGTTCGTTATCCTGAACTCAGTCACGCAGTAACCGCACAGAATCCGGTTTATCTGCTGATTAACTCGATAAGCTTTGACGTAAAACAATTTAACTCCAATTACTGATTACTGGTTACTAGTTAACTGCGTGGGAGTTTTGTTTTCGTGTTCGTAAGCTGTTGGCTTTCGTAATAATAAGTGTGACTTTGACTTTGGAACCCGTCCCATAGGATTTACCTACCTAAGTGGTAAGTATACCTAATAACAAGTAGCATATCATATTCCTTGATAAATAAACTATGTATCACTAAGCAATTTTTTTGTTATCCGAGGAGTAATCATGTAGTTCTTGAAGTTCGAAAGCACAGTCAAGAAAATAGACATAAAGAAAAAATCTTGAATTGAACTTTATAATATTAGTATACATAGAAGTAAGTATATATTAGTAAACATATAGATAAATAGAACTTAAAACTTGCTCAATTATACAATATTGTCTTCGCGTACCGGCTTGTTATCTGTAACGTCGCACTATAAAACTTCCATTTGCACAAAATGGAGGGAAAGTGCACTTGATTTATTATAACCTTCAAAGTTTCTACTTTCTCGTAAATATTTCTACGCTAGTTGGCTTATTGTGAGCTGAAATTCGTACCTAAGTTCGTGTGTTCACTTATGAAATAGCGTTATACTGTACAAATGAAGGTACTGTAGTTTAAATGAGGTACCCAGAATGGGTTTAGGGATAGGCGTTTCTGAAAAAAATTATGTGGGCCGCCATTGAGATTTGCAGGAACCGGTAGCTCTGACGATTGTTAGTATACTTATGTTTATACATTGATAGTTAAGGATTGACCAGTAGAAGTCGCAGAGGTAAACGCATCTGCACGCCTTTGTAAATTTTCAATAACATGTGTGCAAAAAGACAGATGTTGATAGATTAAAATATTGGTCTTGGGCTACTTTTTTGTTTTGGTGTGTCTATATTCTAGATAGTAACAGGACTATTTGTAATGTCGCCACCTAAATAATAGCTTAAAAACAAGAAGACATCAAAACCATTAAGATTTGTCACCACTACTCAAAATATATATACGACATTCCAGGACAGTAGGACTTTCATAAATATAAAACGAAAATAAAATTCAAGGGACATATTATGTCAACTTTCGCAATATTATTTTATTATCATATTTACAATAAAGTTTGAGGAATGGATCGTTTGTAATATTTATTAGTCAATTTGTTTTATTTATTGTCTAAAAAATGTGTGCTAGAGTCTACTTTATTTTGTGTGTAAAAAGCGATCTAGTATTATGTATGTAATTAAAAAATAAACAAGACAAATCCATTTAAAATCAAATCCAAGAACTAATTGAAGAAATTCAATCCTAGAAGTACTAAGTTAGTCTTTATTCAGCAGATCTCGGCTTAACCTATTTGCGTCAGGGCGGGAGCAAAACTTTGATGGCTCAACAACCACTCCGATTATCATAATCCAACCCCAACTTCTTTGAAAGTACTCAGTTTCGAAATATGGCTGCAATTCGAAATAACATTAAAATATTAAAATCATCATCTGCCTTGTGCCTAGCCTTTTCCTAACTATGTTGGGGCCGGCTTCCAGTCTAACCGGATGCAGCTGAGTACCAGTGCGTTACTAGGAGCGACTGCCTATCTGACCTCCTCAACCGAGTTATAATTGCAATGGGCAACTCGATACCCCTTGGTTAGAGTTGTTGTAAGACTTTCTGTCTTCTGATTACCCATAACGACTGGCAAAGATGTTCAAATTACAGCCGGTACCTACGGTTTAAGGTGCCAAGAACTTGGAAAGTACATACCAACTTAGAATAGTTGTATTACTTGCCTGACTTGGAATCGAACCCACATAATTGAGAGGTTGTTTCAGTACCCACTAGGCCACCACGACTTTTTTAACATTTAAATATTTAAATGTAGGGTTGTAAAACAAGAGGAACGGAAAGGGTTGATGTGTGGCCGGGAATACTAATAGACCAAACGGTCTACTTTTCTATTCCCCAGCGTGTCTTTCCGTGATTCGATATTTGAATCAGGGTTTTAGACATTGTATTCGACCAGTTTCTGTATCCATGTATTTAAAAATGGAATCTTCTTTAATTTTTCTATACCTATACAATATATATTTTTCTATACATATATATCAATTGGACGTAGTTATGCAGAAACGTTCCAACCCACTGTACGCGTAAATGCTTATATCTCAAATTAAACTTGAATTTGAGATATAAGCATTTACGCGTTTCAGTTGTATTCTTTTTTATTCTAACTAGTAAAGGTACTAGAGGTTTTATTGTTGAATTATATTGAGTTTAGATAACCATATGCTAAATTTTAGGCTGTTCAATCACAATAACTCGATTTCGGGTGACTTGTGGGTTGGAACGTTTGTGCATAACTACGTCCAATTTTAGTTTGTACCCTGAAGGCTCCGAAACTGAACCGATGTGAAAAATTCTTTCACTGTTGAAAAGCTACACTCTTCCCGAGTAACGTAGATTATATTTTATGCCCGTATGGGCAGCAGTTCCCACGAGACGCGGGTGAAACGGCTGGTCTAGAATAGGATTCAAAATGATTTTGAAAAGAGAACATACATAACTGAAAAAAAGATTCTATTTGCCATTTGTTTGCAATTGCGTAACCTTAATGTCTGGTTCTGATGTTCGTTTTACGGACTTACCTACTTACATTACCAGTGTTATGTGAAACCGCTTGCTCATAATGTGATTACAAACTTTATTGTTATCTTTGCGTATAAAATTTAAATTGCGCCTGAAACGTCTGGAACACGGGAGTGTGTGTAGTCATTTATAAATACGGTTATAGGGATAGTCTCATTTTTGTTATGCACCTGAGATGTTTCTTTGAATTAACTAGAAGAAAATTCTCTCTACTCTACTCTATACTCTACTTTATCATTTTTAATATACTAGACAGAACAAGTCCAGTGCTGTGCTGTAGGAGAGTTTGTTCCACATTTTTTTCTTCCCAAGAAAAACACTTAAGATTTGGTAAAGGGCTGACGTTTTGAGGGCTAGACTGCTGTCTTTTGTAAAATCGACGTTCAAAAAATACTGAGTTTTGTGCTTTGACAAAATTCCTTTTATCTTGTATCTATTAACTAGAAAAAAGCTTTCGGGACTGCTACTTCACAGTAACACGTGTATCACGATACCTGATATATGATAGTGTAATCGCAGGATGTTATTGATGCTATCAGAATCGATATTATTTTAAGGTTTAATCGATTTGATAACGCTGTAATCCAATGGCTTAATGTTAGATTACGGGAAACAAAGGAAATGACAGTGGGGCATGACATGTTTTAAAAGTCAACAAAAAATAGAATGACCTCATCTACTATAAAAAAATAAGTCGGGTTTTCCTTCCTGATGCTATAACTCCAGAACGCATGAACCGATTTTCACGGTTTTGCATTCGTTGGAAAGGTCTCGGGCTCCGTGAGGTTTATAGCAAGAAAATTAATATAAAACAAAAAAAAAAATGCCAGGTTTGCTAGTTTTTAATAAATATTAGATAGATTTCAATTATATTTTATTAGTGGACTACGCTCAATTATTGTTGTTATTTTTAGCTGTAAACTTAATAATAGGTATATTAATGATTAAGTTATCAAGGTAATGCTTAGAATAGAGGCCTTTATCGGTGAAATTCTTAGTATTTATATTAATCTTACTGAAGAAAAATAAAGTTCATTAGAACATTACTTTTACAATCTCTCTCGATATTAATTACGAAAGTTTCAATATCAAATATCTTTCAGAATTAAGTCGTCAAACGCTGTCATGTTATATTAAGAAATAACCACCAGAATTTCCTTCTAATTGACGCGAAGACATCTCCTTTCACACATCAAAATTAATGCAGACACAAAGTACGGAAATTCATAACTAAGACCTTATCTCTAAAGACATAGAGTTTAATATCCGACAGCAAAATTTTTAACATATTGCATGCGAAATTGAACTCTAGCTTATAGAAAATAGAGTTGTAGATACGTTGTGCTTTCGTATTTAATTAATATAAATAGATTACTTCCTATAGCAAGCTTATGTCACATTCAGGTTTTTTATTGCTTCCTGAGAAAAAGTAATTAAGAACCGCTTAATGGCTAGGATTACGATTAATTATGTCGTGTACAAACTATAGTTGGTTTTATGAGGATTCAAGTGACAAGATAGTTTTTAGACTCGTACATCCATTTTGTAGAACTTATGACTTTGTCAAAGATGGTTTTGTTGGAATTAAGAAGGACGATAAAAAAAAAGTTAATTGGAACCAAAATTAGATAATTTCATTAGAAGAAGATTCGTTTAGGTTGACCTGCTGACGTCTCTACATATGACTAATAAAAATATTATGTAATTAAAACCTTGCGGTTTAACAGACCCATCACATTATTTTGACATTCAACGAAACACGGAGTAGGTACAAACCAAAAGTTTACCCAAAAAATATTTTCTAATTAAAAACATATTACCACAAAAACAATGATGAATGAAAGTTAAAGTGATATTACGTCAACTGCCATTAAATTAATTATCGTAGCGTGCTCACTCTGATTATTAAAACAAAAACAAAAATGGCCGACGACCAGTTATCAGAAATTATAAAATAACACCCGAAACAATTGCCTTTTAATTATTATGGGAACATTAAAAATATTTAGTATACAAAATTAGTGTTATGTTATCGGTAACGAATTAATATCGAGTTTTGGTATATTAAAGTAACCGTGTTTTTATTTTGTGTCTAAAGGTAAGGTAACCCACCTTATAGTAATGGTGGTTGTCTAATATTTGGATCCAATATGATTACATACATAATAATAATAATAATGTCGGGACACCTTTTTCACACACGGTCGGTTAGCCCCATGGTAAGTCATTTATTAACTTGTGTTATGGGTGCTAACACAACTGATAAACTACATGTAGCTACATATATACATATTTATAAATACATATCATAACACCCAGACCACGGCCAACAAGCATGCTCATCACACAAATGTCGACCGAACCGGGAATCGAACCCGGGACCTCAGGTTCGGCAGTCCGGCATGGTGACCATTGCGCCATCGAGGTCGTCAATACATATTGATCATTTCACGACTTAATCAAAACGTAGACGAAACACTTATGTCTGATAAAATCTGAATGCCATTAAAACGTATGCAAGCAATAACTAGGTCATTATGCAAACTAAACCATTGTTTATTAAGTAGGCATTTCGAGAATTTGTACTTCATTAAAATATTTAAGTTTTATTTCTCCAGTTGTGATTAATGTACTTACAGCAGAAATAGTTCTGTAAACCGTAAACCATAATAAAACATTCAAGTTCATCAATACACCTTCAGCAGACCTATAAAAAAAAAACCGGCCAAGTGCGAGTCGGTCTCGCGCACGTAGGGTTCCGTACCATCCAAACTATTATTCTATATACATACATATATTTATAGATATCGAGCAAAAATGAGTATGGGAGCCCACAGAAATATTTATTTTATTCTAGTTTTCAGTATTTGTTGTTATAGCGGGAACAGAAATACATCATCTGTGAAAATTTCAACTCTCTAACTATCACGATTCATGAGATACAGCCTGGTGACAGACGGACAGAGGAGCGAAAACGATAGGGTCCCGTTTTACCCTTTGGGTACGGGACCCTAAAGAGTTATAAAATCAACAAACAGCAATCCGATTGCCCATCGCAGTAACTACAATTGTCTAAAATTACAGCTTGAAAAAGGAAACACCAATTTGTCATCGTTCACTTTTTCTAAAGTTTCTCCAATAAAATGTATTTCAGTTGACAATGTCGAGGAAATTCATTGTTCCTACATTGTAATGGCTTGAGATGGCTATAAAAATTGCGTGAAAAGGTATTTTAAATTCAGGCCTGTTTTGTGGCTTATGAAAAGATCGATAAGTGTTACCATAACGAGTAATTTCCTGAAGTACTGTAACGTGGTAAGGAAAATTCTTTTTGGATGTTTGGTTGTTGCTGGGGAGCTTACCTACATGAATAATAATAATTGAAAAAATGAGTCCTTTTATAGAAAATGATTTGCTGATTATATTTCACCTTTTACTTACATATATTTTAATAAATGTAAAGAATTGCTTTAAAGTTACATAAATTCACAATATCATGCCCAAGTTCCTATGTTCAATAGTCGTTTAAAAAATCGTCTCTAAAATAAAAAAATATACGAAGCCCATTCTTTTTAAAAGGTAAAAGAAAAAAGCTTCCGTACCAACTAACGAGTGAGGGCGATAATTCTCTACAAATTGCTCTATTTGACAGGCTGCGGGCATCGACCCCAGGGGTTGAACAATTTACTTTGTAAATATGTTGGACTACATGTAATTTTCTTATTTTACCTGTGCACATGAAGGATAAAATTAAAGAGTTTTACAACAAATAGTTTATTACTAATTTTATTTTTGTCGACCGTTGCTGTCAACGCTTGCTGCGGTCGATCCGTCGATGGGATCTATTCAGACTGGAAGCCCAACATAGTTGGGACAAGGCTAGGCAGATGATTACCTACTAAAATTAGTTCTATGATTAAAAATTTTGCACCTAATAAAGATTATAATGAAAATTGGTGGAAAATCCTTGTCGATAAAAAAACGTAATTTAAGTTGTCCAATAAAATAGCGCAAAAAAAAAATACTTTCAACACCAATAAATAAAATGTAATTAGGTGTTAACTGAAATCGGTAGCCATCAAATTCCTGGTCAAAGAAGAAAAAATAAATTACTCGTAAAAAGGAAAATCTATTGGGATACACGCAGAATTATTTACAGTACAAAAGCGTTCGTTAGTTCACGCCTGAGATTATTGGTAATTTTGTACTTTTCACTCGGACTGTGACTCTTTTGTTTAGTCCCACATATTTATCTATGTATTCTCTTTAGGTATTCAATTTTCGATTTTATGTCTAAGAATATAAAGTATGTACATATCAACTGACAATTTTCCCGATAGTAGATAAAGTAATTAATTTGTCATGAATTAAATAACTACATAGGCAAAAAGGTATTCAAATTACATTGACTGCCTATAAAACTGCTTAATTTATTAAAACTTCTATAACCCTTCAAGATTTGAGTAAGAAAAGTCTCGTATATTGCTCTTAAAGACTTTCTTCTGTCTACCGTAATCATTCTCTTGTCTGTGGACCCACGTCAAAGTTGACATTTTACATGAAGGGTGTAATTTGAAATTAGAAACTGCACTAACATACGTCTTTTGTTTCGGATTTTTGACGATGTCAGCTTTCATAAAAATGATTTGCTTGACATATTTTTATTTTATGTAATTCACAGCACTCATTTTGGTTAAAAAATATTTAAAAACTCTAAAAGATCATACATAAAAAGATATTTACTTAATTACTTTTTAATGTAAACAATTACTCTACAATATTATATAGTCCACTAAATAACAAATATTCAAACTCACATTATATGGAAAGTTCCACAGGTAATGTGCTCCTCAGAGATATAGTAATATACACACACTACAATATTACCATACTAAAAGATAATTAGTGCCAAAGTTTAACGATATTTGCTGCAAACACTATTATTTGGGAATATTATCTTGAAATTACTTAATGCTCTGACCAATTAGGTATGTGTTGTATGTACTTCAATTTGTAAAGTTTGTGTTTAAACTTGTGTTGCGAATTAAGTAGTTTAGAGTTTTAGACCAAACGATGAAGATAGGTACTTTAGTAATATTTTCCTAGAAACATATTGCAACTTAAACGGTCATTGTCATGAATTTAAGTAGTAGACAAGAACATCCATGTAAAGACAGAATAGTAAGTATCCACTAACGTAATATCAAACCTGCATTAAAGGCAACTGAAAAGTGTGAGATAACATTGAGAGATACACTTTTGGGTTCTTTCCTAAAAAAATAATATGTTGTTTTGGAACGAGCTTTCGCTCATTTTAGTCTAAACTATTCAAAAAAACTGTCTGGATTTCTTTCCGTCTTCATTAAGATTCATTCCTTCAAACCCGACCAGACTGAAGCCATTCAACGTGTCTTATGAAAGATATTTCCAGTTATTTATTCAAATTGCATCGCTTCTTTTATCGGATTGCACCGAGGGCTGCTTCGCTTCACGGTGAAGACGTACGTTGCACTTGAAATGAGATAAGATGGATTCTTTAGATGTTGTCTCGAAAATTGATGGCTCAATTTTTTCTTCAAAGAAGCAGTTTTTTTGCAAAGAAATGAGTTTAGTTTTTTTGCTAGAAGTGTAATGCCTTTTTAGATAAGTATTACTATTTACATAAGTATCTGCAGATGAAACTCTGATGATGATGGTGCAAGCTCCTAGGAACTTGGTTGAGGAGGTCGACTGTCTGTATGTACTCCACTGTATACGGTGCGACTGGCAACCAACCCCAACATAGTCGGGAATAGGCTAGGCAGATGATAATAAGGACTAAGCTTTAGACTAAATATCTTTCAATTGAGCACTTAGCAATGGCGAATTAAACATTATATGATAAACTAAATCTAAGCCATTTGGAACTCCCTAGCGCACACCTGTGAGGTGTAATATGTGCACACGTTTATTAGACTGTTTGAATAACTTATGACTGTCGAGTCTGGCTCGAATGTTCACCCATTTACACTTTCTCAACTAATTTTGTACCTGTGATGTTGTGTTTGTGTGCTTAAGTGGTTTCTGTCTGTGCGCTGTGAATTGTTGTATTTAGGACATAAATATGGAAAGTTAAGTAATGATATGGATATTTTAGTTATATTGAAATCATTATAAGCTTTAATGAACTAATAACAGTTACCAATACAGTTAATACATAGTTACTACATACATACATAATAACAAACATAATAACATACATAATACATAGTTAATACATAGTTAATACATAGTACTGCCTCGTTGGTCTAGCTGTCGCAAGTGTGGCTGCTGAGCACGAGGTCTCGGGTTCGATTCTCGAGTCGGGCCGAAATCGCTTTGTGGGTTTTAGAAGACTTTCACAAAGCAGCCCGGAGCCTGGAAGCTGGTGATTGATACACCCGTGCATCGGAGAGCACGTAAATGTCGGTCCTGCGCCTGATCTCTCGGTCTTCGGTCGTGTCGGATTACCGTCCCATCGGGCTATGAGAGTTAAGGAATAGTGAGTGCACCTGTGTCTGCGCAAATGCTCGTGCACTATAATATGTCCTGCGTAGTTGGCTAATCTCCTTACATGAGAACAGCCGCCGTAGCCGACAATCGGCTAGGAGGACATCATCATCATCATCATCATCATCACATAGTTGAATAAAAATCTAGTAACGCTGAAAATAATTTAAAAAAATGCAGTGCCTCTGATCTGATCTGATGATAATACATATATCAGTTTAACAAGAAAACCAGCAAACTTTTTAACAATGAAAGTATTCGAATTCACTCATGAATAAATCAGCATTTAGATATGTAGCTAAAATATCTCGAAAAAATTCACAAAGTTTCACCTGAAAATACAACACAAAAAATGTCAAGTTAAATTCAAGAAAGGCGTACAAAAGAGAATTGAAAATAGCACAACGGTCATCGGGATTCTTAACCCATCGGAAGCAATATCGGCTATCTGAGGTCTAAATGACCCTTGCATGGGTTGAACCATGGAGAAAAAAATAACGAGCAGAGGTGCCATAACGGAAAATCTATGAAAGTAGCGCGCCAAAATGCTGGCGTGCGGGTGAAGAAGAACGGTACTATCTCCGTCTTTACACACCTTTGGAACTCGCCCATTTTTTGTAATAACCAAAATCATTGACAGATGTCTCAGAACCCGAAAGCCTCGTTAGTACACGTAACTGATCGTTTTCATCACGCCCATCATACGTGTTTGACCTAGAAGAAGGCGCGTGACCTACCTGCCATATTGCATCTCCGCTATTTACTTACTCCGTGATTGCGATCCAAGGCAATTGCTCTCACAATAGCCTGAGGATTACGCGTCCTTCGTGAGATAAACTCATTGGTATTTTACCCTTTGGTTCGGTAGGTTCGGTTCCACTAATTAGCTGTTCGGCAATTTCCGGGGGCAAACTCCGGTAGAACCTATTTCGCATTAAAATAGGGAATAACGAATATTGTAATAAGCACTTTGCATATTTATGGCGGGAATGTCGTTTCATATTTTGTTACCGGTATAATTGCCTTCATTAATTTTCATTGCATTATTTTGGGTTGAATTTCGGTGGCATGTGTAACCACCAGTTTTGTACCTGTGACTGGGAATCAAACCAAACATATATATTAGAACTCAACGACACGTAATATAAACATTTTCACACTAGTGGATTTTCCACACGCTACAGATGTTTCGTCGCTGGGAGAAAAAACCGTTTGAAAGCGCTATATTGTCCTTAGGCGTAGCTGCAAGCAGTTTCTATTATCCCAGATGATATCAATTACTCCTGACAGAATAACAACAAGAAAAATAAGCGTACTGCCCACGGTTGGCCATGTGGTTGGAAAAAGTATTTTTTAAGAAAATCGTGAATTCAATCAAAGTTTTTAGTCTGTCCGATACCGGCCAAATACCTTATTGTCGTTATGTGCTTACTACCATTCATTTATACACCGATTTAAGAGCCCGAACAAACCGTCACCCGACTAAAAGTTTACAGCGTGTTCTTGCATCTGTATAATTTATATTTTAATTCACACGTCTATGGAATAGAGAACATGATGTAATCATAGAGTTAGTGTGCATGAATGCTTGCTTTATGAACGGGTAAAAAGCTTGTATTCACATCGTGACGCGGTCTCTCTGCAATTTTTGCGAAACGCATACGTTTCTTTGAGTACACTGCTCTTGAAAGTGTGTATATGTATGTGTATGTTTTCAAATTACAGTTCAGTTTGTGAAATATGTTTGAGATGCAAATATGATAGAAATAGATCGTTTTATTTTGCAAATGGTGAGGAAACTTTAAATAGTGGAATCATAATTTCGTGGGATTGTTTATTAACATTATGTAGAAATATTTTAGTAAGCATGAAAGGTGATAAATAAGTATTTTTTTGGTATGACTACGCGTACTATCTAAAATAATTTGAACTGTTATCTGGATCTGTTTCTAAAATCAAAAAAAGACAGGCCGATATTTTAAACGCTTTGTAGTTATATTTTGTAAAATCTGACAAATTCTTGGTTAACACAAAGCTAAACCAACATAAATTCTGGCCTGCTGTCAAACAATAAAACATTAAATCATAATATTAATCCAAATCAAAATTATGTTCTTAACTTTATAATTCCAAGTTTTGATTACCAAAGGCTGATGATAAAATATTACAACCACAGGCTTTAAATTGTGAGATTTCAAGCAAAACAAATCTTAAATAATAATATTTACCTACTTAGGTTATTTAGGTTTTGTGGCGAAAATATTTTTTCTTTATTTATTCTAATGGTTTATATTAGAATAATAATTTGAAATTAGGCTTTATTGACAATTTACAGACTTTTTCTCATAATCACCATATTCAAATTATTCAGAATTTATTTTTGAGACACTGTTTATTAGAAGAGTTAATGCTATGCATTTATTTTTTTTGTTTCCATACATTATTGGTAGAGAAAAAAATCTTGTAAAAATTTTGGAATTACCTGCATGAAAAAACTATATGTTATGAGGAGACAAATGCAGATGGATAGATGGTGATTTAATTTTAATATATCTTCCTACAAAAACGTTATGTAACACGGAAAAGTTGTGAATACGCTTAATAAATGTAAAATCTCTTTGCTTGAATATACGAGTATTTATTAGACCCAAATTACTGAGTGACATACTGACTTTAATGTCGAGTGGGTCTCAACGCTTTCACTTTGTAAGAGATTGCTTTTAGTAATATATCATTATTTGTAATAGAAAATATAGGGAAAATAAATTCGGTAAAGAAAAAAATATACTGTTAATCTTTCGGAAATTGTTTCCACGTTTGGGCTGGTTTAAAAAAACATTCGTCTTCTTTTAGGTTCTGCAGTGGATTGCTAATCTAGGAGCACAAAAGGAGGCCTTTGAGCATATCACTATTTCTACAATATTAAAGCCCAAAGCAATACACTTACATGCCACCAGTACCTATTAGTTTCTTGAAAACAGACACAAAATACGACAAGAGAAAAATAAAGCCGCGAACCACAATTTGAATTAACCTGAGGCACTACAATCCTATAGGATTTCTAGAACTGTTATTATACAACCTATTCATATCCATTTTTCTACTATTCCGACAGTTCGGATGTACAGTAGACTGCACATCAGTGGTAACTGTCATGCACCTTAACTCAATAGTAATAAGTACGATTTTCCTATAAAACTGTTACCACTGACCTGAAGTTGACTGTACATAAAATAGTATTATAATATGGAAACTAACCCGACACTACTGAACCTTCGTTTTCATATCTTGGCTCGTTTTAAAACGAATAAGCTCAAAGTTGATCCTTGACTGAAACTTTTTAATGTCGTCTGAATTTTAGTTTTTGCTAGAGATTTTTAAGGACGTAGTTTTTATAACTTTTTTATTAAATTCTCTTGAAAGGTCACACATTCGTGGCTACCTATTGAGTTTTCTTCGGGTTCCGTACCCATAGAGTAAAACGGGACCCTTCTAAGACTTCATTGTCCGACTGTCATCAGGCTGTTTTTCAAGAACCGTGACATTAAGATAGTTTAAATGACGTTTTTGGCCGTTTTATGGTACGGTACCAACCCCCAAACTAGTAAGCGTGGTGATTAACGCTCAATCCCACATTGCGTGAAAGGAGGCCTGTGCTGATGATGATGAAGATGATGATGACGATGGTACGGAAACCTTCATGCTCGAGTACGACTCACACTTGGCCACATTTTTTAAACATGGAAGGTAAAAAAATCTAATTACCGTTTCTCATTAATTACGAGATGACGTATCTGTCGATGTTGATTGGATGATGTTCAACACGTTTTTAATAACACACATTATTATTTATTTCTCGAGAGGCAGGAATGAAATGAATGTACGGAACTACGGATTAAAAATCCAATTTTCGAGTTTATATTTATTCATCATTCATCATCAGCCTATCGCAGTCCACTGCTGGACATAGGTCTCTCCAAGTGCACGCCACTGAGATCGATTTTCGGCTAAATTTATAAATGAGGGTAATGATAATACGTTCCAGAAAATTCGATTGGTATCGAAATTATCGTTAATGTGTTACATTGTATTCGGAGAGATTAATTGAGAAAGATGAATGAATGGATGAATTTCAATTGATCACTGCGATCTGTAAGTAAAATAATTGCATAATTGATATTGAACATCTGGTGCAGAATTTAAATCATTATGTTTATATGGATATTTTTTACCCAGTTACGCAGAGCAGTTTCTCGTGACAAAATGTGCTGCAGTTGTCTTGGTTTTATTTTATTTATAAATGTATGGAAAGAAAATAAACTAGAAACAAAACCGTTCTCAATAAAAAACCTTGAAGGATTTTCAAGAAATGTCTCTTACACTACCCTGTCCAAGCTCCGTTTACGTTTGTAAATAAAGTTTTATTATGTTCTATTGTTGTTTCAATATTTTTATTTTACTGTCTGAAATTATTTAGTCTCTAAAATAAATATAGTTCTGGAAAAACTTTTAAAACTTTTTATCGTCACAGAACATTGCTTGAGTCACTGAGTCAGCGGGTGGCGGGATGGTACAGGCGTTTTGAGTTCCGAATTTAGTTGCGTACCCCCATTAAGGTTTATGTTTTAACTTCTGCCTTTAAAACAATGGTCATGTCTACTCATGTTTTACAGTAATTACTCCCGTACCATAAACTATATCCACCAATCAAACCATCGTTGAACTTATAAATCAGTTTCAAAATACACATATTATTACAATAAACATCCATACAAAAACATCGCGCTCCATTTAGCCCACTTTTCATAAAAAGCCGTAGGTAAGAGAGACGTCGCCACGTCGAGAGCACACCCTGTATATTCACGGTCCGTTGATACCGCGGCACCACGGCGTGCGTTAAGCTGGAAAATTGCACTTTTTGTACTACTCACGTTTTAATTAAAGGATTTAAAGACTTTTCCTGACGTAGTTTTGAAAGTTGTGTATGAGTTAAAGCTAAATTATTTTATTTTGTTTAGGTTTTTTAAAGCACTTAAGAACGTCAAAAATATAATAAGTTTGATTCTAGTTCCTGTTTGAATACTTGCTGAACTGAATAGGACAAAATGTTTCGTGCAGATAGATACAAACTGCAGTATTTTACATATTTTTTTATTTCGATGAATGGAGCAGCCTTTATGTCTCTGTACATAAAATCGCGAACCAGAAAATATAAATGTGAGTTGGAAAATTAAATGAGCTATTAATTTGTCCCATTCATTTTACGAAAGACAAATTAACGTCTTTGAAACGAAAGTAAAATTTTCTAAGAAAATTATTTACGATCACTAGCAGGGCTTAAGGCGTGCGTCCACTTGGACGCTGTTTATTTAATGCTCGCTTCCCCTCGTGATCACCATTTATGAACTGATACTGAACTGACTGAAAAAAGAGGAGGTAATCAAATCGGATGTTTGAATTTTTTTGACGTTCCAAATTGTCAGATAACTCAAACCTCGGTCAACTCAAACCTTTATCGTCAAAATCTTGTTCTATTTTGAAACTTCTTCACAGTTGCGCTCAATATTTTGTCAATGTCACTGCCATTATATGAAGTTCAGATATGTTGGTGTTGGCAAGCGGACGACATTTTGTATTTGCACTATGTGTAGAAAATTCCTTGAAAATCAACCTTGAATCACCGAGAAGTGGGTAAATAATAGAATAGTGAGATGGTTTGTTCAGATAGGGACCTTTTTTAAAGACTATGCTGGGATGATTTTTATTTGTAACTGGCTTCCGCCCGCGGCTTCACCCGCGTAGAGGTCGGTTATATCGCGTTTCCAAGAGAATTATTCAAAAGTCCGGGATAAAAACTATTCTATGTTCTTCCTCAAGGTCAACTCTACAGTATCTCTGTACCAAATTTTATTAAAATCAGATCAGTGGTTTAGACGTGAAAGCGTAACAAACAAATAGACAGAGCTACTTTCGCATTTATAATATTAGTAGGGATTAAAACGAGATGTGTTTGGGATTTTTATAATTCGCCCGCGGTTTCCTGTCCTTCTAAGGGAACTACTCCTTGTACGCGGATAAAAAGAAGTAAGTATATCCTTTCACATATATAAAATTAGTATCACTAATAATAAAATGCCCACCAACTAGGCGTAAATTCTACAAAAATATCTTAGGTACCTATCTACAAAAACTAGAAATGGAATTCGACTTGTGAAACTGTCATACGTGTGAATGGTACTACAGCTGGTAAAATGGCGGCCGCATTTTTGCCTCTGTTCGTGGCACGTCTGAAGGCCCTTAATCTCGGCAATTGATTGGAAAAGCGGTTAAATGTACGATTGATATGTCGCTATTGTTTATTCTGACTTCTAACGTAAAGACAGATATTTTTCCTAAGTACAGAATCGATCTGGAACTATGCCGGTACCGTATACTATACTTTGCTTGTTTTCACGATTTTGTTGAAAGAATTTTGTTTTTCAAACTTCAGGCGAACTGTCGGCCGACTGTTTAGTCTGTAGTATACTTCTCTACAGACTTTGAATGAATGTCTTTCAGACTACATGTATTGTATTTATTTTATCATTTTGGACAGTAAACGAAAATAAAATCACAATTGGATCCTTCATTTAAATTTATTCAAACACTAAAACCGCTAGATAATTGCTTACACTTATATAATAGTGCAGGGTCGTGCTAGTGACGTACCCTCGCGTCTCTAGTGACTCTTATATAACACCTCACCTGCACGGTGCATTGTGTCGCATCACTATAGCATAATAACTTGTGCTGACACGTAATCTCCAACACATTGTTACGTTTCTTCTAAAAAGTTTTTATTCTAGATTCGTTGTTAATTTTTTAAGCCATTTTATGTATATTTGTTGTCAACTGCAGTTAGGAGAAGAAAATTGCATAGGTATCAAAAAAGGTTATGTACAAAATCATTTGGCCAATATTGTTAGTAAAATATGAAGTTTTTTATGTAGCTGCCAAAATAACAAAGTCACGCGATTCCTAACTTCGTGTTAAGCAATAAAATATTACTAGAACGAAAGGAGAATAAGAGTAAAATTCTTTTGTTGGTAACGAAAAAATGTTCTAGATTCTTCCACGTCTATTTTCAGCCTTTTTAACGTTTGTATTGTCCATATTTCAGTCCTACAGATGCCAGCAGGTCAACCTATCAAAATCTGTCAAATTTTACCAATCAAACATTAACCTTCCACTATTGTTATAAGGTTGAAAATCTATTGAACAACGTAAAATAAATCATAGGCCTTGTTAAAATCTGATACTAAAGCTTTGAGACCTGACCCATCACTATTGCCAGGTAATAAACAGGAATCGAGTTAAAGTGTTACCAAGCTACGGATAAAATTCTTTATTAAATTACTTAGCTGCTCCAAAAATTGTGTAACATTAAATTACTACGTTTGGAATATTCATACCCAGTGTACATAAGGATGAAAATTTTTGGATAATCTGAAGGAAAAAAACTTAATTTACCTTTACTTTGTCGTTTATAAGCAAAATCTATTGAAAATACGGCCGACAAAAAGTTTTGACGTATTTTACACCATTTCAACTATTCTAGTCACATTATGTTCCAATTTCAAATACTAGAAATCTAGCTGCTTCTGTCATACTATGTTCCAAATTCAAATAAGGGACAACGCCATTAGTCTTGTTCAGCTATAAAATTCCCTGGGTATACAACCTTTGAACTAATTCCTCCAATTTATGAGGGCTACCTGGAATTATAGTGCTGTGAATTCTGGCCGTATTTGCCATCTGTTCTGTCTGAGGTCTTTTTATTGCTGTTTCATTGGCCCTGTTTTTACGATGTTCGTGTTGTGTTCATACTCTTTGGTAGCAGAAACAGACACCAATGATTAACGTAAAGTGTGGTTCAGAAAACGGTAGTGAACAATCTCAGTGTAATGAGGAATGACGAATGAATGACTTTAGAAAATATGTTTCAGTTTCCTTGAAAATCTTGTTCTAATAAACTTAAAATAAACTAGCTATTTCTCGCTGCTTTACATGTGCCCTCTATGATATCCTATGTTAATCTAGCATTCCAATGTCTAGAGATTTATCATAAAGCTCCAGTAGTTTTTAAGTTCATTCTTTAAATTACCACATAATTATAATAGGCATGATGACAGTAATCAAAAATCATTAAAATAATATATTTATTAAATTAAACTTGAAGCTTGGATTATAAAACGCGCATTGTTTTCTTTATTAATAATGTGATTAATATGTATTTTTATAAAATAAAATTACGAAATAAGGCAATCCGCCATGATATCTTGAACACCAATCAGAGCTCGTGACGTCATTTCTCAAAACAACTCGCGCGAACGTCACATTTGGTTATTGTGAACTTCCACTGCGATCTTTGTTTTTAATTAATTAATTGTTTATAACACGAGTTATGGAGCCCGGATTTATCAAGGCAAACAGCGCTAATTTGCCTAGAATTGATATCATAATGCTGGGAGAGTTTTTGGCATCAAATAAAGATTTTTGTTCAGCTGAATTTAGAAATGTTAAAACTTCCATGTAAGTATACAAGTTTAATTAAAAAAACTTCCATGTAAGTGTATTAGTTTAATTTTAAAAACTTCTACGTTAGAATCCAGAGAACTATGTAATAACTTACATCAAAGTGATCTTCACAAAAATAAAGTTGTATTGCCCAGGGCAATATTGCTTTTGAATCTCGCCTTGCAAGTTTAAGCCACTTGTTTCGTATTTTTTTTTTGTGAGGAACGTACACAAATAACTTATCAGGAGTTGTTTTGGATGTGTTCTTACACTGGGGGACCCCACAACACCTATGCACTTTCGAATTCATATTTAATAACACAAAAAACTTAATTATTGCACGAGCGTTGTTTACTTGCGTCTTGTAATTTCAGTCGTGACGTCACAAATGACGACATGACACTGACAAGCGTTTTCGCGCCGGATTCAAAGTGGACAGAGAAAAATGCAATTATTTGATAAAAAAACTTCGCATTTTCTTAAAATTAACAATTTTTCATATAAAATAGACGTATACCTACATCATACAAAGGAATTTAAAAATTTGTCATCATGCCTATTATATAGAACCGTAGACGTAGCGGAGGTAATAGAAATACCTACAAATGACATTCAAATAATCCAAAATCAACTTCCCGACGTGTAGTGAATTCAAGCCTTTAGATTGGTGTCGGATTTCGACCGGGATTAAGTGAGGACCGCTCCACTAAGTGGCTTACGGATTCAGAAACTTGAGGGTCTGCTAAAATTATTAGGATTCATTTCTGGTTGTTGAGGAAATGAAACCGACTTGGCGTTGTGTGCATTTTATCTCTGGCCCTTTTGGCATTAAGTGTTCTCAGCTTTCTTTCCGCGTTGGGTCAGGACTGAATTGCACATAAAAGAAGTTGAATTGCATGTTTACAAATTCTAAAAAAAATGTATTTTTGAAGATAACTCTTCTTCGATCAACATTAAAAAAAAAACTTACTCTCAACAAGTCAACGTCCTCAAAGTAGGTATTAAAAAAAAAATTGAAGATCATTCTTCTTTGTCCAACCTTAATAAAGCAATCACTCTCATCAACTGTGTAGATTAGGAAAAATCGTTTTTTCTTCACACAGTACCACCAAAACGAGTAGAAACAGTGTCCTGAGTGAATTTATAGTGTGCAATAAATCCCACTAGTATTCGCAGGGATTAAATGGAAGCCATTTCCCTTCTATCTCGATGTCACCATTTTGTTCAGAAATAAGTCGTTGATTGAATTTAAAATTGGAATTCTTGTTTTTGTTTATCCCAATTGTCATTTTTGGCGGTCAATGAACTCTCGAGCCGAGCAAGTCGGTTTAATTTTTGCCAATTTAGAAATCAATAACATAATCTAGATATTCTATAAATATTTTTATAGCAATTTCAAGGATTCGTTAGTTTATATCATTATATGGTTAAATCGAAAAAATATATCCTTGGATTTTCACCACTTTTTCGTCAAACTTCCAAGAATTTATTAGGAAACAAAATTCTTCAAAGAAGCGAATTATAATGAAGATGAAAAAGAATCGCTGCGTTAGCAAATCGGAGAGTATCTTTTTTAACGAGCCACAGGGTCATTACTGCAAACTCTTAATTTTTGTTTAGTTACAAATTGTTCAAGTGGGCGGAAAAGGGAAGTAATAATTTCAATGGGGATCAGCGGTTTTATTTTGGGGAACATTGACCTCAATTTATATATTACTAGCTTCTGCCAGCGGTTTCACCCGCATCCCGTGGAAACCTCTGCACGAACCCGGATAAAAAGTAGCCTATAGCCTTCCTCGATAAATGGGCTACCTAGAATTTTTCAAATCGGACCAGAAGTTCCTGAGATTAGCGCGTTCAAACAAACAAACTCTTCAGCTTTATAATATTAGTATAGATTAAAAGATAAATGAAAAGGCCATTAGTGACTAATATGTATGGTGAATTTATATTATCTGACCATATACATAGTTATTATAAACTCGAGTTACTTACTACCCTTATATATATTTGCAAAAAAAAACGTCCGACCCTATGGACGAACTAGAACACGTTACGTATTTTTATTTGTATTTAGTAAAGCTACAAGACTTAAATTATTAAAAAATACTCGGAATAATACTAGATTTCTTTCGCTACTTCTTTACTTACGTTCCTCCTATTTGCAAGTAACCTGCGTTGAGTAAGGAAGGGCCATTTATTTTTTTAAGGACATAATTTATAGCTTAAGGTTTTCGCAAAACGGTGGGGTTGAACTAGTGTTGCAAAAAAACCGTTTTTTTTCTAGTGTGAAAAAACACCTTGAAAAAAAAACCAGATAAAAAACTGTTTTTTTTCTGGGCCTTGTTTTTTTCAAGAGTATAATAACTCTAAAATTGTTAGGGCATTTACCGTTAAAGATTAATACTTAAGGTTACATAATAGTCTTAGGTTTATTCTTGAATCTACGGTACTTTTCTGATAAAACAGAACCAAATTTCATGAAAATATTGGCAACATTCATTGATATTAACTCAACGAAAGGGAAATTTTGAAAATTGAACTAAAAAGTAGGCTAGAAAAAAAACCAAATTTAGAAAAAAAACAACGATGCAAAGTTTTTTTTCATGTTTTTTTTCAATAAAGTGAAAAAAAACAAATCGTTTTTTTTCATTTTACAGCACTAGGTTGAACACCATTTGTCCTGCTTAGCTTTGGCGATGAATTATTGTCTAAACCGCTAGTTTTTTGAGATATAAATGCAGGTAAAGAAGGTAGAAGACGTTGAAAAAAGTATTAAGTAATTTTACTAGTTTATTTTGGCTCACTTGCAACATTTGCACACAGCAAAAACACATAGGAAGTGGTAAAGGGTAGGCGTTTTGGAGGCTGCCTTTTGTTTTTGACCTTCGAAAAGTGCTGATTTATAAGCCTAATTTAAATAACGTTTTCAAATAGAGATTTTCATTAAAGTTTTATATCGTTTTTATGAAAATTGGATAGATAAAAGCCTATTAAATTGTTTACATCTTTAAAACCGCATTATTTTACTGCTCAGACAAAACTTAAATTGAAAAAAAAAATCGGTCATAAATATGGAATATTAAAAAAGTTTATACCAAAACATTTTCAATTTCATAGCAAATTCACGTAAATTAATCAGAAATATGTGCATATATCATTATTACACATCATATTCACAGATGTTTATGTACATAAATTAATTTTGATTCACAAATTCGTTACAAGCATTTTTTCACCGGACTGCAAAATTATACACTGCATAGTATTTTTTGAAATGTGCACATTTAGAGTACTCGCACACTGCAAAACTTTTAATCAGCCGATAGTTTGTTTGGACTCATAAATCAGTATGAAGATGAATGGCAGTACACATACTAAAAACACCAGGTAAATGGCTAATATCAGACCTACTGAAAACTTCGATTGGAACCAAGATTAAAACAAAAAAATAATGCTGTCCATCGGGTCAACGGTCTGTAGTGTGCTCTTCGACTGCTAGCTCCTTTTTTTAGCGATGGCAAAAATCGTCAAATGACCCCTCCCGCTGTGGGTTAGCAGCAGTGAGGGAGTGTCAGACTCTTACTGACTAAAAACCTTTATGTACCAGGGCCGCGGTAACTCTTTCGAACAATCCCGCAGCACCGGCGCGGCGGGCCTTGGCCCTGTTGGGCCTCGCAGACTCCACAAGCTCCTCAAATACACACTCAATAGTACCTAAAATGACAGTTGAACCAAAGAGTTTCTACTAAGTGTCAGTTGCAACAATTGTTCTAAAGTCCAACGAATAATAAATCACGACTTAATCACTCGGTCAATTAATCAAATTGTTTTATCACTGGTTTAATTTGTTTAAAGTTGTAATTAATGTTGAAATGATTTGACAGATACGCGGAACTGAGAAATTCTTTGTTTGAAGTTGTAAGACATCTTAAAATTAAGTACCAACAAACTGTTTGTAAGAATCTTCGTTTAGTTAATATCGGCCATAGTATTTCCATTAATTACATCATTTCATGAAAACGAACTGTGTCCAGCGCCTAGCAGTTCCTTGATATCTAAGGATTGCAAAAAGTTTAGATATTATGAAAAATGTGCTTTCTCAACTATTTCTGCCTATTATTAATAAAAAACTATTTCTAAATCATGATTAGTAAAATATCAACAAAATCCTACCAAAACTCGTCCTACCAACAAGAATCTACAGCAAGATTGAAACAATGGCAAAGATGCTTAACTTCATTACTCTGGCCCCTAATGATGGCTGTTCATAATAGCTGGTGGAGCATTCTTCGTGCCAAAGGGTTTCATTGTTGCGTCACGCACCGCTATTGTTCTTGGCGCTTGATACCTACTTGTGTTGGGGTGGCAATAAGAGACAGTTTTTGAGACAAAATAAGAAATGTTTTTGGACTAGTTATTTGGTAACTGAAACTTAAGAACACTGGTACTTAGCTGCGTTTTGTTAGACTGGAAGCAGACCAAAACATCGATGGGAAAAGAGGTAAGGGATAAAGGGATGATTATTCTATTACATTTTCATACTCGGTCGATGGGTAAGTATTTTCATAAGTAAGTGAAAGACATCCTCCACCAACTTATTCTATTACAGTAAGCATAGAAATACATTGAGGCGCAGCATAGACTTCTTCTCATTATATTTTTGGCTACGGAACCCTCCATAGGTGTGTGTTACGAAAACCTTTCAGACAAACCAACTTAAATACTGATATATTTAACTGTTAAATACTGTTTTAAGGAATATTCGACCATATTCAATTTTAAAGCAAACCTAGACTCTTATTATGTTCTGATTTCATTGCAAACACCAGTCGTTTCTCAACATCATAATAAAGTCTGCTTTTCATTACCGATCTCAGACTTAACGTCAATTTAACCTAAACGTAAACCGCAATGGTTCACAATAGCATTAAAAACGAAAATTAATTGTCCTGTAAATACGCCACAAATTCACTAAGTTTTAAAAGGTGCATTAACTTAATAACCAGGTAAGGTGACCTCTGGACCCCGCATCATTTCAGAAAATCTCTAACACCGTGGAACAATTGTACGGAGACCAAGGGGTCTTATTAAAATGGTTTTTGACAGTTAACAAAATTACGAATGCCTTTGTTTTAAGCTCTCGGTTCGGGACATCCATTTAAAACTAATAACACATGAGAAAATCTTGTTAAAACTATAATTGGAGAACAAAGAACATTTTAGTTGGTGCATTGCGTTTTAATTATCATTATTCGAAGTTTGATAACTGTTTTGATTTTGGTAAAATTAATTCTAGAAACTTTGTTTGACATTGAATAAATTATCTTCAGGTGTTTATAGTTGAATCAATTAAAAACTTAATAGGTTTTGATTTTAAGGGGCTAAAGTAATTATGAAGTTTTAATCATTATTGTTTTAAATTAACAAATTCAAAATTTAATAATTTAAAAATGTTAGTCGCGTCTTTACAGAATTGCTTTATGAGTGACATGGTACTTTACGACTTTCATTAAAATTTATAATTGCACATTCATCTCAGCCTAGCCTTTTCCCAACTATATCAGCAACGGCTTCCAGGCTTACTGGATGTAGCTGAGTCCAGCAACGACTGCCTATCTAATCTCCTCGACCCAGTTACACAGGCAACCCAATAACGCTTCGTAAGATGTTCAAATGACAGCCAGGACCCACCTTTTCACATAGGAACCATTAACGATCTCATACTTGGTAACGATTCAAGAATGTGACGCGGGTGTTTATTGGTATTTATTGTCAATGTTTATGATCTTCACAGATTTATTGTCTGGGAAACAATAAGAGTAGGTATCATAAATTAAAATAATACTCACTACAAAAATAGGTTATGATTTATTTTGCTTTAAATATGTGTAGGTAGCATAGACGTCATGAAAATGCTTTCAGCCTATGTATCGAGGAAGGGTGTCCTTCTGTTGTCCGGTTGTGCGGAGTAGTTCTCACAAGACTCGAGTGAAACCGCTAGTGGAACTTGGGTATAAACGAGGAAGACTTGTACCCTATTTTATGAGTCTTTATTAACGGTTATATTTTATTTTCATACACGTCCCGATTTTATGATGTGCATCGTGTACATAACCGTAAAATCTTTCATTTTTACACTTTGTCAGTTATCAAGTTTAAGCCATAAGCGTATACAATTTCATTTAAAATAATAGGTGTAAATAATTTGTATGAAAACTTTAATTTTTTAATTAATGAAATAAAAACTGCCGATTTTTTTTGCACAAATATTCAAAACCTTACACAAGAAAATAGTATTACACAGTTACATTGGACTACGCAATTTAAACTGCGATTTAGAATCTACGTCGCGTTTATACGCTCAAATGAACACTGAAGCTGAAACTATGAAATATTGACGTTATTCGCACAATATTGTGTAGCATGTTAATTGACAGTTTGAAGTAGGATATTACAGTAGCTTCATTAATGATTATATTATCGTGAATTTAATGATAGTTCAATTGTTAATGTCAAACTCTGGTACCTACCTATACATACTGTAATGTGACTTATTTATGGTAAATCAGTTCACAGTGAACAGATATTCATGAAAGATACGGAGTCAACTCGAATACTTATAAAAGGTAATATAGATATTGGAAAAAGGATTGTTTTGATCCTGAGGTGTCATTTAACCCGGGGCTGCGGGTTGCCGGTGCTGCGGGTTGTTCCGGGGCTGCGGGTTGTTCGAAAGAGATACCGCGGCCCTGGTACATAAAAGAGTCTGACACTCCCTCACCGCTGCTAACCCACAGCGGGAGGGGTCATTTGATGATTTTTGACGTCGTTAAAAAAAAAGATGTCATTTAAAGTCGTGGGTTGCAAAACTCTATCATGGGAAGTAGGTTAACTAAAGGAAGACATTTTACAGCCTTCACTTTGATAGTTTCCTTCAAAAATTCCACTCATCATAAAACGTTTGATATCACGAAATGTTCAGAATTCCTGAACACATAATAATAAAGAAATAAAAACGCACTCAAATGTATATGGTTCATAAGTCAGATATCTCTCTTAATTATCTACAAACTACCCTATTTACCATTATCAACCTTATGCCCTTACAAATAAGGTTGAAAATGGTATACAAGGAAGTAATAAGGTGTATCCTATCCTTAGTAAGTTATGAGGTATTTTATTGGCTTTTAGGAGGTTCAAAGTTACTTTGTTGGTATCGTTAAAATGGTATGAAATCGCAATAGTAGTCATGGTAACGAAAAGTGAAATATGGTGGAATGCAGGATTATTTTTTCTCTGAATAGAGACTTTTATGTGTAAGCTCAAATGCATCTTATCAATACGCTATTAGGGTTCGATTTTCAGCAACATGATTTACATAAACCAAAGGCTACCATAGTTATAATGAGGTTGCTAATAAGCTCAGCAGCAGAAAAAAATAGATACCATAGAGATCAGTGTGACGATAGCGAAGTCAAGCGCTATTCAATAATATACCACAGGCAGCGCAAAATAAAATGCAAGTTTAGAAATTAAGTATATATTGATAACATTGGCAGATATTCTAAAGTAAAACCACCAATACATTACATATACTTAATATGAAAGAAACATTAACTTTATTAATTGATTCATTTGCGTTGTTCATAGGCCAACAACGGTACAGTTCCAGTTACGGTATAAAATTTACAAAAGACATAAAAAGGTAAATAAAATTAATTCATCAACGTTTATTTGATGTTTTTAATCATACAAATCCTTAATAAGCTATTGAGTTTTGATTAGGTCTACTTTCCGAAAATTATGTTTAATGTAGGAGCGTTAAATTAAACAAAATAAATTGAGTTTTGCAATTTTGATGGAGGTAACCATTTTGTTTACAGTAGCTTGAGCTGTTGTTTACCTTATTATTTTCTATTCGTCGGCCATTTAATTTAGTTGCAAGGTAACTCTTTGGTGATGAGAATTTATTCTATAAGCTGTGAGTGAACGGATTAACAGGGAATGGCTGAACTTGGGCGGATTGTAGCTCTTTTAATAAGTACTAGATTATTTAAGAATTTTACGTAGCTTTTGTATGTAAAATATGGAACTTCTTCCTCCTGCCCTGTTCCCTATATATCCACTTGAGTCTATATATATCCTCTATTCAATTTTATTTTGAAAATTATACAATCATATAGTCGATTAAAACAAAAAAAGTAAATAAAGAAATGATTCCAACAAAAACAAAAACCTAACATTTTGATCACGTTTCTCAAAAACCCATGGGGAATATTTCTTCGTTTTTGCAATGCTTCCCAACATAAAAAATTAACAAACTTAACCCTCCAATACCCTTCGTCTTCTCGAAACTTCGATTCGTACAAAATGAGTACACTGTCAAGTTCAATTGAGTACAGTATCGAAACAAAGTTTCGTTAGAATGACACGGGCACTCCCGTTTTATTGAACACAACTTTGAAGGTGGTCTGTACTTTAAGAAAAAGTTACAAATAAAGTGGTTTGGTCGTACTTTGTAATGTTGGTTAGTGAAAGTTAGGGTTGAGAACACTCTGGTTGTTTTAAGTGGAGGTGCACGGGGTAAGTTCTGATTACAGTTCAGGCTTGCGGTACAATATATTGGGTCTTACAGCGTTAATATAAAATATTATGTAGTTTCATCTGGATTGGATTTGCATTAACAGCAATTTTTAGTATAAAATGATTTGAATAAAGACAACTTGCTGTTCCCCGCGGTTTGATCTATATCCCGGGAACTTCTCGCAACCGGATAAATACCCCCTTCTCCTTTTTGAGGCTATATATTATATAGACTCTCTTTGCACTAAAATTCATTTAAATCGATTCAGTGGTTTTGGCGACAATGCGCCACTGACAAACAGACACGATAGATACTTTCGCATTTAGAATTGAACAAAAGAAGCATTGAAAATTCTAGGTATCGTTTGTTTTAAAAATAAAAATAAGCAGCTTATTTTCCAGCATTTAGCGAACAATCTGGGTTAATATGTGGAATGCCCTCGGATGCACCGAGTCGAGGAGATTATTAGCCATTCCTTTGTACTGGAGAAAAGAGGTTTATTGAACAGAATAACCTTAGATAGACGTCTTAACCTTAGTAATAGAATAAATGAAAATATTTGTTGCTCTTTTATTTATCTTTGTGTTATGAATTTTGGTGTGGTTCTAGACATCGATAGAAATTGGGAAAGTAAAAAAAAATAGTTTGTTTTAGGAGTGATTAATGTACAAGAGAGTAACTGACTTTTTCTTACATATTGGAAGTATTTCTTACATATTGGAAGTATTTCTTACATATTGGAAGTATTTCTTACATATTGGAAGTATTTCTTACATATTGGAAGTATTTCTTACATATTGGAAGTATTTCTTACATATTGGAAGTATTTCTGAGTGTTTAAACTCTTATGTTACTCTTCTGTATGTATGTCGAGTTTTATATTTCTAAACATTAAGGGAGAGCAATTGAGTGAGGAAATTCACACAAAAAGATATACTTAAACGTTGCTTCCACTTCGTTAATCATAATACCCTACAATTTACATACACACAGAAGAATTTATGAGAATTATTTTCCATACACGGCAACCAAAAAACATCGTAACATATATTACACGGTTCAAAGCTCGTCGCGCTGAAAAAACGTTTTCATATTTCCTCACAAAATGTTTTGACTTTTCGATTGCATGAAAATACGTCAAAAATTTCGCGGAACGTAAACGATTGCCGTGTAAGTGGTGGAAAACTGATTGATCGGTCCATTCAGATCAAATATTCAGGATTCAGGATCAAATATGTTGGTAGTCTGTATTTATTAGGATACCAGCTCTTTCTCGTGGTCTTATCTACACCCCTATGTCACCAGGAGATATTATAGCTTTCCAACAGTGAGCATTTTTTTCAATCGTTGCGTAGTACGGGGCTCTTTTTAACAAACATAAGTAGTTTGGATAAAGTATTGAAATATTAAGGAAAACATAATTAACCACTCAATAAGTAATTAATATCTATTGCCAAAATTCTACCCAAAGAACACCGAAATCTCTGGAGTCTGAAACAAACGCCCCCTAATCCTTCAGGAGCTTGAGATTTCTTAAAGGCTTTGATAAGCGGATCTCTTGATTAATACAATAATATTTTATTTAAGCTGGCTCCAAAAATAATCTTATTTTAAATATAAATTACGCCATTAACTGGTAAAATATTATCATTGCGCTTAATTACCGGTAAAAACATTGTTACCGGTAAAAGTAGCATTGTTACCGGTATTTATTGCTTCAAACAATGGCTCGTTAATCTCCTCTACATTTACAAACTTCAATATTAAATACTATTCACGCATAATTTTGTCATGAATCCGATTATTGTTGTTCTATAAACAGTTAAATAAAGCACGTATTGTACAGAAATTAATTTTATTGTTTGGTCTAAAATTGTTTAGTTTGTTTAATTTGCCGTATTGTGTACGGCTGACCTGATTGAGGTGGGATTCCAATCTAACTTCGAGTAGATGCGGCTGGGTAGGTTTCAATATTTGACGTGGTTGTGATTTGTGGCCGTTATATTACGTCTTGAGAATTACTAACCAGCAGATACTAGAGGTATTTTCCTCAAATAAGATTGTATTACATTGCTAATTTAACCATTGCTACAGATACATCGTGTGATGGTGCATATTTTCTTAAGAAATGAGTGATTTCTGAGGAAAAAATATGGTGTTTTACTGAACCTATGCAATATACCATGTTATAAGCAAATTCACAATCACTTACAAAACTGTACTCAAAGTTGGGGGCAAAATAAACATTTATCGACTTTTCGTACATGCCTAGAGAATTAAGAATTAAAAGTGCGTGACAGAATGAGCTTTTATCACCCAAAAAACACCATCACATTCCTGCCATCACATAATACATATGCCATGAAATTTATGGGGCGGCGTGCGAAAATTTCACTAATGTTAATAAATATCACTGCTTCATTCTTTAGTTTGCGTGACATCTGTCATGACTTGTTAGTTTATTTGTGTTTATTTTTCATATTCGGATTGTCCAAGGTTAGCAGTGCTATTATTCACTTAATAATTGCACTTTATTTTCGTATTTCTTTTTTATAGAAAATTGAATTGTATGAAGGTAGCTGCGAAGAATTTATTTAAGCTATTATCCTGGAAATTATGACTCTTATTTCTGTACTGCTTTTTAGAGACTTCCAGTCATTTGTCTTCAATATCTAAAGGAGGAAAAAAGTCGTGGTGGCCTAGTGGGTAAAGGACCAACCTCTCAAGTATGAGGGCGCGGGTTCGATCCCAGGTCAGGCAAGTACCAATGCAACTTTTCTAAGTTTGTATGTACTTTCTAAGTATATCTTAGACACCATTGACTGTGTTTCGGATGGCACGTTAAACTGTAGGTCCCGGCTGTCATTGAACATCCTTGGCAGTCGTTACGGGTAGTCAGAAGCCAGTAAGTCTGACACCAGTCTAACCAAGGGGTATCGGGTTGCCCGGGTAACTGGGTTGAGGAGGTCAGATAGGCAGTCGCTTCTTGTAAAGCACTGGTACTCAGCTGAATCCGGATAGACTGGAAGCCGACCCCAACATGATTGGGAGAAAGGCTCGGAGGATGATGAGGATGATGATCTGAAGGAGAGTCATTTTACGTTTATAAGATCCACATTTCTCAGCATATTTTAATACGTTAGTTAGTATCTTGCAAGATACACTGCTAAGTTGATAAGCAGCATTATTATTTTTACATAAACCTGCTTTTAATTTTAGTAGCACTCTTTTGAATGAAATGGCTATCATTCAGCTTATAATTCATCAAACCAACTTGCATCAAGCGTAGTATCAAAAAACCTGTAATTTAAAACCGTCAAAATGCACAGTGTTCAAAGGACACGAGTTAATGGAAACAAAACACAGAGCGCTTTACTTTGTTCCCGCACTGAAGTCTGTTATTATGTGCATGTAGATAGCAAGTAATTGTGTGTTGTCGTTGCAGTAGACGCATATTTATGCTGAAGGAACAGTGTATTTATTACTAGCTGTTCTTTACGGTTCCACTAGCATTTCTAGGGAGCTACTCGAATGAATTCGGATAAAAAGTATCATATTTCGGCCACGGGGGAATCATTGACTTTCGATTCAATAAATTTAGACGTGAATAGAGCTTCATAAAACTCGGAAACAGCGAATTGTCAAATAAGTATTTAAGTATAAAAGCAACAGATTACAATTGCAATACTTTAGCTATTATATTACTTTTTTGTCGAAATTTTAATTTATGTACTGAGCTACAAATACATAAACAAATACAACGTAGATTTTTTTACAAATAAAATAAAGTGACCAAGCAGCAGCTATAGAATTGTACTTACAAATGAAGTTATATCTGAAATCTGTAGACGTAAACAATTTGCATTAATATTCTGTCCGTCTAGACTCCATCAATACTCGTAATGGCATTAATTCTGCTATCCGATGCGAATCTGATAGACTTTAATGCCAACGGACGCGTCTAGATAAAATTCTAGAACATTCGTACAGTTTGCTTTCCGACTTCATTGAATGTGAAATAATTTCTTACTAAAATATGAGAACCTTTTCATAAAATTTTCATGTAAGGAACCGTAATATTTTCCACTTAGTAACTGAAAATCTTGATACTAAAATATGCCCTTTTCTTTGTTCCAGGTGATATTCGTACATAAGTGTCCACCACAAAAAAGTGAAAAGTGAGAATCAGTGTTACTTCCCTTAAAATAAGTGTTCAAAGTGTACATAACATCGGGTATTTCGTAAATATAGTTTTTGTAAACAAAATGCTATAAGCGTGCGTTCAGCAGACGTGTGTTCCCCGCGGCGTCACCACGAGGACTGCAACTAAACAGCGATGGCTAGGCCTGAGGTTGTGCGATGAGCCGGCCGAAGAGGAGGGGATGGACGAGCCTAGCGCCGCCAAGCGGCCGTCAGTGCTAACTATAGACAGAGCTGCCTTCTTGCTCTTGAGAGTCAAGAGGGCTTTCAAGAAGAAGCGGCAACAAAGGAAAGAGAAACAGTAAGTAGTTTAACTATAAATAAAACATATTTTTTTGAGTTAAAAGAATAAGAGTGATTTTTTATTACGGACCTTTTGACAATGATGAACAAGAAAAAAAAACATATTAGCAGAATCGGCCTAGCTTCGCCTTATGTGATGACCAAAGAAAAATAATCAGTGGGTAGACTTTTTAGACATGTTTTTCTGTACTGGATTTCTTTGAGATTAGAAGGACTTACATTATAGGACTAGAAGGTAGATACCTACTTAAATTAGTTCTAAGCTTTTGCTCAGGTAAACAGGTATTTAGAAGTTTGAATGTCTATCTAATCAAGGATCCCCGTAAGTCATTTAACATTTCTAACAAACTTGGAAGCTTAATTTTGGGCACAGACCACGTAGATACGGGCTGAAAAAGTTTAACACCGTTTCACGTACTTCGCAAAAAGTTCCTATTCTCCTAGAATTTTCTTACGAATACACAGGTATGTAAGACCTATGATTAACTTAGTACCACATTTTGTAATACTATATATTGTTCTTTATAGTATGACTTGTTTCTTTTCAATTACAGAAATTAGAATACGGACCCCTTTTAGAACTCTCTAAGATAAAACTCCAATTAGCTTCCATGGACAATAAAAAGTCTGTACAAAAAAGGTCTAATTACGGCCACCCCAATCAACCATCGCATCCTCATTACACATTACCTGCAGATAATCCCTTTGCTTATACAAATGCAAATGAGGGTAGTTAGCAATACGGGCACGTACCACGTTCACTGAACCCACGTTCTGCCTACGTGAACACTTTCAGCGAACATATTGATGCGACGTACATTGCTTGGCAACAATGCTGATGCGATCACTCTCGTTACGCTAGCAAGCAATGAATAGTAGTGTGGAGTAATTACATGAATAAATAAAAGTGGGGGAACGAAACGGCTTCATTATGCGCCGGTCGTTTTTACTGTTTGACTTATAATTATGGGTGAAGACCCATAATCCGATATTGGGGTAAATACTGTTATAGCTTATTGCATATTACGTATGTCGTCCTATAATTGAGTAGGTATAGTTAATCCTATATTGTATTTAAGTAACGGTAAATAAACTATGAAGATTAGACAGACCAAAAAGTCTAATGACCAAATTATTCTGTCCTAACAAAGTCTTAACTCAAGATCTTTTTTTTTAGTATTCCGATCAAGCTTAGGTAAGTTCTCGAAGGCAGAGACAAGAATTATACTTCGATTAGTTGCGAAATTTGCTAAACTTGGAGAATTTGAGCTTTGAAGTTGGTCTCGATCTGTCCCAGTTTGATTTAGCTGAACTAGTTTAGAAATAGCTATAATCAGGATCATTTGTTGTGAAGATTTCTTCCTTACATTTATTCTGTAACTATTTACATCGTTATGTCAATTAACTGTTAGTATAGTCCTGATTATTTTTCTTAGATTTCACCTAAACTTAGGAGAATGGCTGAAGGTCAAGTAAAACGCCGATTAAATCCTCCTTCTATTTTATTTACTACATCTCTAATTTACACTGCATTAGGCTTGTTTGCAGGTTCTACCAGAATCTTATCGTCTTCAGCAGGCTTCTCAGTTTCATTATCTTTAGTCACTACAATCTGAGCAGTTGACTCCTTCCTTACCGGAGGAGGTGGCTTGAAGAAACTAACATTATTTTCAATTTTTTTATCTCCAACAACTGTGATACCCTCTTTTGCAATGGAGTCTTTCTTCTTTGAGAATTTGGCCATTTCAAAGGTATTCATTACGTTTGCCATATCTTTTTTCTTTGGGAATAGGAAGATTTCAATTGCTTTCGTTTTTAGGGGAGGTAGCATCGATTTATTTGGGATTATACTATCGAGTAAGAATGGCATCATAGGCAGATTCGATCTAGCTGGGCCGGGTTTAGGTTTCGGGGTAGCAGGCAATTCGAAAACAATAGTTCCTTCTTGTATTTGCTCGTGAGAATCACAGCATAGTGTAGAAGACAGTGGATCTTTGTTAAAGGAGAACAGGTCATTATGCATAAGTATTTTGTTAAGGAAGCTACTTGGGTTGTTTAAGAGGGAGTCTTTAGGACTACGGAGGCTTGAACAAAGGCAGGGCTCCTCAATGATTGTGTCCATTTTGGGAATGAATACTGGAGGTGGCATTTGGTTGTAGTTTTGGCTTTCTGGTTGATTTGGATGATGATTTGGATCTGCAAACATTAAAATTAATTTTAGATTTCAGCTTTAAATATATAAATCCTGAAAGAAACGATAAAACATAGATCTTCTTTTGTTAGACTATCGGACGATAAATCTAACAATAAATACAGCCGTCGAAGCTAACCCTCAGCCCTTTTGAGTCCTTCAATATATCTTTGCGATCTTTTGGGACAGCGTCCTATTTCATCTAAATCTTACCACGACCGTTACCGTTGAAATAAAATGAGATTTCCATTTTGCCGAGGTTCACCAGGGAGTTGGTTATCGTAGGCATAGGCCGGACCGCCTCCCTTGAGGAGACGACGGCGAGGCACCCCAACAGAACTGTGAATGCTTGAGAAAACATATTCTGCGAATAAATAAGTTTACATCAGTGACTTTCATGACAATTCTGAATTTACTGCCACGTTTGTGGCGATAAACTTGTAGTTGTGGATTTTTACTTTACATTTCGTTACAGGAAGATATTTTACCGTTTTATTCTTTTTCAACAATATAACTAGCTTTATCATGAGATCGTCTTTGTAAATGATCGTTAGATTTTGAAAATTAAAATAAGTTGTTTCATGTACCTACTGCTTTTTTCATTAAGCTTATCAGTACTACGTTGACGCAATTGCAACAATAAGTAGAATTCTAATGAAGAAGCTATCATGTTAGCTATGAGAATCATCAATATTAGATGGGGTAAGCCAAGAAATCTTATGATTGAATCTGTGTGTTCAAATTATTGACTAAATTAATTAAAAGATGAAAAGAGAAGAGGCTTAATTAAAGCAATACAAACACAAAGAAATAAGCTTGGAAAGGCAATATTTTAGTTGTAAGTTTGCTTACCGTTTGTCGTACTCGAAGAGCAATAACGAATTGATTGAAATTCTACTTCAAATCAAATTCTTTTTGTTTCGCAACTTCCATTTGGGTTTTATTGGTTTCTCCATTTTATTGTTACGATTGAGAAATAGGATGTTGGCAAATTGTCGGTTCTATCGAGATTAAGAATGGGATGTTATTGCTCGTCCATTATGGCAATTTAGGGGATCTTTTTTGGTATGGCGGGCCTTTATTGGGATAGAAATGATTTTATAGATGTTATTTAGATATTATTCTGAAAAAAATCGTGTACTTTTATTATGTTTCCAAATGATATTAACATTACATTATGGAAAGGATTGCATTGCATAAATCTAAAAAAAGCGGCTAAGTGCGAGTCGGAATCGCACACGAAGGGTTCCGTACCATTATTCAGAATTATAGGGCTCCCATACAACAAACGTATTTTTTTTGCTTTGCCAAAATATTTATTGTATTCTAGTTTTCAGTATTTTGTTGTTATAGCGGCAACAGAAATACATCATCTGTGAAAATTTCAACTCTCTATCTATCACGGTTCTTGAGATACAGCCTTGTGACAGACGGACGGACGGACAGAGGAGCGAAAACAATAGGGTCCAGTTTTATCCTTCGGGTAGTAGACGTAGAAAATAGCCTTTTTCTAATTAGTCAAGAAAGTTATTTATGATCAAGCTAAAACAATTTCACCTGAAAGAAAATCTTTGATTCTTCCCTGGAATATTAGGAAAACCTTCCTGAAACTAATGTGTAATGAAAATAAAAGTTATGAGTTCTATAATTTTGTTCATTATACTGAAACAGGGAGGTCGTGAATATAGTTTCATCTAGAAAATGAATTGAAATCGATTCTCTGAAATTCCATCTCAGTCTGAAAAATGTATTGAACGGTACCTAATGGTATTTATTTATTTATTTTTAATTTTATTCCAGTAGGTTCCTACCTACGGATATTCAATGAAAGTGCACTAGCGTTGCAATAATATTATTTACTTAACTTATTTCAAGAGGATGACATATTGCGCCGACCCCAAATAAAATTGGGAACAGGGCAAGAGGAAGAAGAAGATGACTTAACTTATTTCAATCTAGATAGTAAGTTAACAACATCGAAGAATATCATTTTCAGAGAGCTGGCTGTTTTGTTATTTTGTATAACTTATAAAAAAATTAATAACGAATAAATAATATATAATTGACTGCCTCGTTGGTCTAGCAGTCGCAAGCGCGGCTGCTGAGTACAAGGTCTCGGGTTCGATTCCCGGGTCGGGCCGAAATCGCTTTGTGGGTTTTCTTAAATTTCACAAAGCAGCCCGTAGTCAGGAAGTTGGTGATTGATTCACCCGTGCATCGGAGAGCACGTAAATGTCGGTCCTGCGCCTGATCTCTTTCCGGTCGTGTCGGATTGCCGTCCCATCGGGTTATGAGAGTGAAGGAATAGGGAGTGCACCTGTATCTGCGCAAATGCTCGTGCACTATAATATGTCCTGCGCAGCTGGCTGATCTCCTTAAAATGAGAACAGCCGCCGTGGCCGAAATCGGCCGTGGACGCCATTATTATAATCTACTATATAAAAATAAGTCCGGTTTTCCTCCCTGACGCTATTACTCCAGAACGCACGAACCGATTTCCACGGTTTTGCATTCGTTGGAAAGGTCTCGGGCTCCGTGAGGTTTATAGTAAAGAAAATTCAGGAAAAACAAAAAAAAATATCACCAAACAATATGTTACGTAAAACGAAGCCATCTGGTGGCGGAACGGAGTTCGCCGGGTTTGCTAGTAACTTATAAAGCTTTTTATTTTTGTATCAGATTAGATATCATTTGGGAGGAGGCTTAAATGAAACTAAGCAAATGTTTAAGCAATCATTTATTTACATCATCGGTGAAGGAACTCGCATGCATACAGTTGCAGTAAAGTTCTATATAAACCTATTTTGATCTGAACGCATTTCGGTACCGTATGCAAGCCATAAAATGCGCTTAAATTGTTTTTATTTATAAACGTCGATTTCAGAAACCGATCGTAAAATTTCGCACGTTTCGTGTTGCCAGCGTCGGGAAATTCCCCAGAGTTTAGGGAGAGTTTTGAGGATTATTTTTGTGGGCGTCTACTTTGTTGTTAAATGTGAAATAATGAGGGGTACTTAAATTGTTATTTGTGTCTTCTTTGACTGTGGTAAATTGATTTTGTTTCATAAATATATTGGCTTGAGTTATTTGTTATATATAACACATATACATATAGCGGTTTTAGATATTTTTTTTCGCATTGTGTAGTTTTCTACGATGTGTAATAATTGTAACTAACGTATAGAGATATGGCAAAGGGTATTGAACATAATATTAAAATACACAATTAACATAAAAAAATATATAAGTCAACCTCATAAAAGTGAAGCAAAATAATCAAAAAATGTTTTATCCGACGAATTTTTCTCTCTTGCACTAGCAACCCCGCATACAGGCGGTTATTGGTTCGTTTCACGTCAACAGTAAAACGCAATGGCGGGAGCACATTTGGCATTCACATTACTGGTATGTACTCTGCGGAATAACTACATTGTTAAGGCTTACCGAATTATGTTGTTTTGGTGTTAGTCATCAAAATATGTTACTTTGTCTGTCTTTGGGTTTGTAGGATTGTTTGTCATTGTAACATCACTTTTTATAATAACATTTGTGGTCAACTCGCAGCTGTAAACAACTGCATAAAAAAAATGCTGTTTCAAGTACCCATGTTCGGTGGGCTACTTCCTCGTACTCGTACAAAATAATGCCTACATCAACTGTGGATACTTCCCAAGAAATGTCGGTTGTCAATACGGTTCAGTAATTTCGGAACCTATCACATAGCACCGAAAAATTTACTTCTTTATACTTAACACTCTTTTTTATGAGGTATCATCAAAATCCAATCCCGCAATGTCAGACTCTTACCGTCTTAACACAAAAACTTTTTAACGTCAGTTTAAGACTTGTCTAAAAAAATGACAAATTATGACGTTGACATATGGTTCATTTTGGAGCCACATTTTTTTTAGACAAGTGTAAAACAGTGATTAAAGTTTTTGTAGTAAGGCCATTACTTACTAAAACCCATCATGTTCCTTCTTAAGCCCTTTATGTACCAGGGCTGCGGTAACTCATAAACTGAAATTTCTAGAATGTAGACAAATCTGTGTATCTAGACTGAAAATTTCTATTTATCTGAAAAATCGCTAACTTACATAAGTTACGTTGCTATTGCACGTGCCGATACATGCGTCACCCCAATAATTTTTTATCAGAAAAGTTCTGTAAGTTACACAGAATAGGCAAGTTTTGTACGAGTATCAGACTTTCTATTGCGGGGAAAAAGTACGTGTCGATGAGTTTCAAACTTTCAAGTAAATAAGGGAAGAAAAAGAAGGAATAGATTTTTTTGTTTACCATTGTACGAGATGGGATGGGGAGGCCTTTGCCCAGCAGTGGGACAATAAAGGTTATTTTTTTTTACATATTCTTACTTACCTAATAATATAATAGAGGTTAAGACAAACGTTAGTTTATTTCTAAAACAATTGAATCCATACATATGGACATGCTAGATAGTCCTAGTAGACAGTAGATAGGTGATATTCTCTAGACAAAGATACTATAGTTTTCTTGGCGGGATAGGGATAAAGAGTCAAAATCATCCCTATCTTGTATAAGTTCTACTTGAAACCACCATTTTTACGTCTTTTATATTCAGGAAATAGCTGAAGGCCTCATTGTAGTAGTTTATGTATTATATAGCTTCAACCTTTTTACATCCACAATACCAACATCACAAATAAAAAGTATTGTCATAAATAAATAGGTAGTAGTTTATTCGGAAAAATCATGTTAACATTTTATTCGCTAGGGACTTTATTCGCTGTAGGCGAATCATCAATTTATTGGTTATTCCATTTCGGAATGTCGGTAAATAAAAAACAAACAGTGTTCGAATTACGAATTTATGGCTTGTACTGGTAATTCGTTTTGCGTTGTGGTCAAAGGGGTAATTTTTGTGGTGGCTCTCGTTACGGTAAATTATGATGATTGATGGTGCTGTGTTGCGTCACTGTGTTTTCTTTTGTGGTGTATTATTGTTTACTACGGCAGTCAACTATAAAGCCTACGTTCAGCAGTGGATAGCAATTGGCCGATATTAATGATGATGATAATGAGTCAACTACGTTACCTAAAATAGTGAGTTCAAATGCTTATTTTTGTACAATGGTTGCAAATCTTATCAGCGTTAATATAGCTTAAAATATCGAAATACAATAGATGAAAAGTATTGGACTTAAGTATTGGATACGAAAATAAAACTCCCCCATTTAGAAAGGGTTGTGAGAGGGTTTAAGAGTTTGAAATAAGTGGCTACGTCAGCGTCTATAATGTCTGTTCGTTTTTTAGAAACATATAGCGATCTTCAATTTCTACATTTCTTGATATCTAAAAGCTCTTCTTATATCAAGTTATTTCCAACTAATTAAGCAGAAGAGTTGGCAAAATTTGTTATAGTTGTTGGTTTAAATGATCAATCATAAGCATGTTATTTACCTTCTTTTTTAGATTGTAGCGATACTGGAAGATTCACAAGCCAACAGTATTAATGCTCACGGTATGATGAATGTGAAACCCTATTTAGATCCCAAGAGGCGAAGCGAGATAGTTGACCAAGCGTTTTCAGAACAAAAAGATGTTTTACTAGATATGGTACGTATAATTTTAAACTTAGTAAAAGTGGAAAGTGTTACTCCCTTCAGAAAGGAAGATTTATTTTATGCAGTAAAGTAAATTTTTGATAAAATTAAAATTACTCTGTTGAAATATTCAGCATTTTGACTAGATCAAGATGTACTTAAAAGAAGAAAACACGAATGAATTCTATCATGCTGTAAGACTACTACCTATATATGTATTTATTTCTACCTTCACAAACACAGCAAAAAAAAGCAAAACGAATACAAAACAAAACACCAAAACCAACAAATATCATCCCAAAACACGAACATGTAATTTCTAATAACACCAAAGCAACTTGAGACGAGAACACTGATCTTGAACAAATGTTCCGCAACTTTGAAGAGGTGATCACAGTTTCTGTACATGAAACAATTGCCTTTGGTGAATTACTCTTGATGTGCGAAGTTCGCAACAAATCAATTATCTGAGCCCGTAGGGCTTGGGTTGGAGACTAACCTTGTTAGAGTGTTCGTACATCATGTAGCTTGTATATACGGGAGACGATACACATAGAGTGATGTACGGGTGCAGAAATATCTGTTTCAAAATTGGAGATTGTAGAATAATTTTCACTTTGGGAATTTATCCTCAAGATCTTTAGATTCCTTTTCTTAGATTTCTTTAACAGACAGTATCTCAGTATGGTTAAATTTTTTAGCTATTGCTATTAAAAATTTTGTCATCTCCCTTAAACCCAATTTCACACTTTTTGTCTGACTTCACCTCACAATTTACATTATTTTTTTCTTTAAAGCCAAATTATATATTTATACTTTATTGTTGTTTAAATAGAGTGTGCAATCTTTTCATGATCAATAAATTTAATTGGCTTTAGTAATGGATATTATTGTACCAACATTACTATTGCCATACATACAGTCTATCTTTATCCCAGTAGGTATATGAATACTCATACTCCCAAACTGTCCCTAAGTGAGTAATCAATACAAATCGTCTACTGTCAAGGTCAAATACATCATTTATGTTCGTTCTTATTAGCTCTGAATGCTCTGATGAGATTTGCGTAAGTTCTTTTATTGGTGTATTTTTTGCCTTTTCATTACCATTCAGCTGTGTATTGCTCACTTTTATTGAACCTCTATCGATCTAAGTATCTATTTATACTTATTCATCAAGTCATCATTTCTATTACCTACATTCTTAAGGGATTGTCTGTTCTGTGCATTTAAATTAAGAACGTCTAAGCTATGAGAATAGTAATATTGTGTTCAACAAAAACAATTTTGAAACTAACACATGAATTTCAGCTCGAAACAAAATTGAAAGAAGTGAGAGACAAAAAGAAAAAGAAGACACATTTCTTAGAAGCCAACCATACAATTAACAATAGTTTTGAAAATAACAAGCCTTGTGATAAGAATTTGCAAAATCTTGATGTCAAACTGAAGGTCAATGGCATTAGTGCTATCGGGGATACGAATTTACAACTCAAGCATGGAACTGGTATGGATGTTGCTTTAACTTTATGTATAGATGTATTGGACTTACCTATTTAGTATTAAATGTAGGTATTTTAACGTATCCATAGATAATTAGTAAAACTCTAATGCACTTCTTTAGGTAATTCATACAATCGCAAAGGAGCTTAATTTAGCTATTGAAGAAGATTTTTCGTCCATACTAATATTAATAAACGAAAGGGTTTGTTTGTCTGCCCATTTGTCGAACAAGGCTATAAAGGCTACAGATAGGCTTCCCACCCGTGTACATGAAGTAGATACACAAGTGAAACCACTGGCAGACTATAGTATACATATAAAACCCTACATGCGATTGAAGCCTCCGTTCCTAAGAACTTCTTAGTAAGAAGTCATATACAACTTTGGTCACAGAAGTTTCCTTAGCAACAAAGGGAGTATCATTTTAAAATGTTCGTTTTAATATAATACGCCAAAGTTAAGTCAATTTCACAACTCCTCCGTAAGTAATGAGAGCTGACAGGGTAAATTAATTAGTGATGACGTAAGCTTTTAATTACGTTTGCTATCATTCCGAAAGGTTCTGAACATATTTGAAAAGATTTGAAAATTTATAGTTGGTCAATATTTTAATATGAAAGTGATAAGTTATATGAGGTAGGTACGGTTAATTTTAGGTCTATAATTCATAGTATCATAACTTTTGTGGGAGGACGCATTGTAACATTAGGTATCAAATTATTGCGATGATGGAAATTCACTACACACTATTTTACCATACTTATTGCCATAACCAAAATACCTGTGAGATTAATAAAGTTTTGACAGAATTGCTAGAAAAAAGTCTCATCACATCTATAAAATAGAGGAGCTCGTAACATTTGACAGCCAATATCCAAAAAGGCTGATAGAATGAGCGAAAATACTGCTTAGACCTAATCCATTACCCTTTTAGGTAAGGACTCTCTCAATTTGGATGCCAACGGAATATCCAACATAGGCAAAGTTCACGTCGAGGTGGGGGTTGGGGCATCTTCGTTGTACATACCAGGATTAAGCAATTTATTTGTTGGTAAGAATCATCATTTACCTATACATCTAGGAATGTAAAGTAAAGAGTCTAGTCTGTAAAGAGGCCTTTTTGTTTCTGCCGAAATGCTCTGAACTACAAAACCGTTTTAAGAAAAATCTTTCACTGTTGGAAAGCTACACTAATCCCGCGAAACATAGGCTATGTTTTATCCGGGTACGGGAGCAAATTTCCCGGTATGCAGGCGAAACCGTGGGAAAATAGCTAGTATTTGAATAGATAGGGTTTTAAAAAACAAAAGATCCCTTTTTCGACGAACCTTTCCATTTAATAGACAAGATTATTAGCTATGAAATATCTGTCTCTATTCTTTTAGGAATATTTAACCGACCATAAAACGATAAGTTGATGTCACTTTTATTTTGCGTTCTAAATTTTAAGTCTGAATATTTTTTGGCTTTTTAAATGTAATCAGGCTTGAAGTAAAGGATAATAGACTAGTTTTAGAATTTCCAACTCTTTTATTTCTTTTATAATTTAAGACTAGAATTCAAAGAAGCAAACTTCTAAAAAAAAAATTATAACTCAAGAATTCGAGATACTTAAACTATTTCTAATATTTCCAAAGGTCTCGGATGTCACAACTGCACCAAACTTAATTTGACAACTGAGCATGAAGCTGAAAAAGCAAATAATACGAGAAGAAGTGAAGTAGAAAGCAATTTGAATGAAACCACAGCTAATACTCAAAATATAACTACCACACTTGCTGTAACCTCACAAGGATCAGAAGTAGCAAAGAATGAAACAGCTCAGACAAATGCAAACCCAAGTAGCGTCCTACCAATAGCAGTCACTACAGTTGCTAATATCACTGCCAACAATACTGTTTAGTTAGATAGATAATATAAAGAGTTCAATTATATTAAAGAATTATTTCATGTGGTTGCTTATTCATTTTCAAGAAAGTTGATTAGATGTGTCTAGGGTGTTTTCCTTTTGAAATATCTTAGGTTGGCTTCCTCTTCTGACCTCTTGATCATAGGTTTCGGATGAAACGATCTTGCTTTTTGGACTTGTTCACATAAATGGTCACCCATAGATTTATCAGACAAGTGGATCTTAATCTGAATAGATTGACCTTTGCTCATTGATTTACCAATCCCTTTACTGGTGTTACTAAGCTAATAATTCCTCTACGCTATTTTATGAAACTTATTATTACAAAAGCAGACAGAAAATGACGTGCTAATGCTTCTAGACAGCAAATAATGTCGTCTACATATTTACACTAGACTATACATACATTTATACATTGTGTTCACACCGCGGGTATGGAAATGACAGCCTCATATTATACAGTCCTTCTACTTCGCTAAATTACACGTTGTCAGGCGTGAGTGGTGTGAGCAAATAGAGTAAGAGTATCTGTAAACTGCAGTCTGCAGTCGACAGTTGACCCGACGCTAGAAAAAATATATTTTTGTAAGTCCGGTCTGATACCGACCAAATACCTGCAATGTAAGTATTACCATACATCTTCATACTGATTTATGAGCCCAAACAAGTTCGTCATCCCAAGTCTTTTTCCCAACTATTTTGGAGTCGGCTTCCAGTCTAACAAGGATGCAGCTGAGTATCAGTGTTTAACAAGGAGCGCCTACTTATCTGATCTCCTCAACCTACTCGGACAACCCAATACCCTTTTGTAAGATTGGTGTCAGACTTACTGGCTTCTGACTACCCGTAAAGACTGCCAAAGATGTTGATTGACAGCTTGACTGATTTATGAGCCCAAACAAACTATCGGCCGACTAAAAGCCTAATGTACTAGCACAATAATGGTCTGTTACAAATATTTTTTTTGTGACCCAAACGGCTAATGACATATTATTTCACCTTATCGATGTTAACAGTGGCTGTTGGGTCACAGTTGGCTTTTATGTGATGAAATGTATTTTTATCGGCTTTTGGAGTAATTATTGAATTATTTAGTAGTTACCTCGTAAATACATGGTATTATGTATAAAATGTTGTATGGAAGTTTATTTTATTAGAATGGAAGTCAACAAATTGAGGTACAGGTATGAAGACTTGGGAATGTTTGGTTTAATCAAGGACCTACCTTATTAAGTTCAAGAGAACACAATATCATTAGGGAAAGTTCATGCAGTCAGTAAAATCAGTGAATGCTATTTCTACTATCACCATAATTTTGGCCAAACATCTGGCACTTAAAATAGCAATACTAAATTTGGTAAGTTAAAATAAGAACAAGCTCATAAGTACGTCTCAAAAACATACACCAAACAAAAAAATACAAATTCAGCAACTCCAGTACGCAAACGACCATCAATTTACCTCCACGGGTTCCTAAGCATAACTTCTTAAATTCAATTGGGCGACTTGGCACGTAAGTAGGGTTGTTTGCCACAGGCACCACAAATGAGCTGTGTTGCATTTATTAAGAGAGTAAATGATGCAGTTATAGAACAATATATTAAAGACATAAATAGAGTGAAATTGTAGGTTATTTTAAGGAGTTACGAGTCAGAAGATGGGGGTTGCAGCGTAAGGAATAAGAAGTTTTAAGCAGAAGAGAAAACTATTATTCAAAATAACTATGTAAGTTATGTCGATTTCCCGCGGTTTCACCCGCATCCAATGGGAACTTGAGCCTGTAGCGGGACAAAACAAAGCCTATTTTTAATTGTTGTTGTATGAAGAGTGTAGCTTCCAACAGTGAAAGAATTTTCAAATAGATCCTGTAGTTTCGGAGCGTTTAGGGTACAAAAAACAAAAAATGTTGTGTGTATAGTAAAGGATGTCATATTGGAGTAGTACCAATTGATTATACAGACAAATACTTCTATCTGATAAAGGACCAATATCAAACAAACTATACACATTATCTCCCTAGTCAGCTGGCAAGAATCCAATTCAAAATGACTTTAAAACCGTTATTGAATGAAATATTATACCAAATGAATGAGGAAAAAAATGAGAATATGCTTGAAACTGCATTTAAAATTTTGGTACGATTCCAAGAAGAAAAATATAGCCGATAGGATAACAATATCGTTCTAGATAATTTACTGTTTTTCTCACGCTTCGGGCTGAAACAATATTACTTTATCAAAAGTTATCACGAATCTACTGCGAACATTTCCAATAATTTTCTACTCGATAGTTTGGAAGTTTTATAGATTAGTTAAATCTAGTGCTGGCTTACAGAATTTTCAGAGATTTATTGCAAATTGGTTACTATAAAAATGTATCAATTGTAACATTTCTCCGAACTCAAAAAACTAGTAAAATTAGCAGAAGAACTTTTAGAAAACGGGTAGATGAACTTTATTGTAATTTCATCATTAATTTTTCTTGATTTATTTACACTTTACCAAACACTAGCCGTTTTCCCGCGGTTTTACCCGCGTCCCGTGGTAACTGCTGCCCGTACCGGGTTAAAATATAGCCTATGTTACTCGTGGATAATGTAGCTTTCGAATGGTGAAAGAATTTTTAAAAACGGTCCAGTAGTTTTTGAGCCTATTCATCACAACCAAACAAACAAAGTTTTCGTCTTTATAATATTATAGTATAGATTATTATAAACGTGAAAGTTTTCTGGCGAGGATGCATCGATGTTTGTAACTCTTTCTCTCAAAAATGAATTTTAATGTTTATCCTACGTATAACAATACCTATAGGCTAGTAGTTTGCGTCATTCTGCCTAGCCATTTCCTGGACTAGTAGCAGTAGAATACTAGTTTCCTAGTTAAGTAGTTTGCGTAGGTATGCAAGTGAATTATATACTTCCCTCGACAGGCGTATTCAATCTCTGGGGACCAGCTAGTATATCCAAAGTCATCACAAAGTAAGTCAAGCTGTAATATTTTACATACATATGTATCTAGTTCTGTTTCTTTGTGTCTGTTAGGGGTTGAATGTGGGACTGTTATCAGCTATCCGCCGGCAGTTACGTAAACAAAATGGCGGCATGTCGAGTAAGATGAGCGGGCTCGCAAGTCATGTTTGTGTCTTTTATATTGTTTTTATGGGATTACGGGATATTATGGTTTGGTTGTTGTTTTCCTTGATTTTATTTTGTATTGCATATTTCTGTTTTCATGTAATTTTTTATGACTAAACTTATTCAGCCATGTTTACGTCTAATTGATATAATTATTTATATTTTTTTCATGTATTCTATAATTATTGCCTATCGACCAAAAAGCAAAAAACATCACATTGGCTGTCGAAGCACCTATAATATTTTATCCTACATAGGTACTTACTTTTCAGTATTTACTGTTAAACTGCATAAGAAATACATTATCTGTCTGTGAAACTTTTAATTGTTTATCTATCAGATGTCAGACGGAAAGACGGAAAGCAAAGTCTTACGTTTTGCGTACGGTACCCTAAAAATTATATAATTTATCAATCATTTAAACTTGTAACATTAAATTGTAAATCAGTATTTACAATTAAGTCAAAGTTATTTATTTACAACGTAAAACCCATCTGCTTTAAAATATTTTCAGCGAATATTTCGCCAGTGTCAAAGCACGGCAGTGGCAATTTAACGTTCCAATTTAAGCATTGAAGTTTTAATGACGTACAGCTGTTCAGTGCCCCAGAAGTGGAGAAACCTACATTTTATTTTGGGTCTGAAAATAATATTGAATAACTTACAGTTAGTTCGAAATGAATTTTTAGATTTTCGTAAGGATTTTAGCTGGATTATTATTTTAGCTGTGACTGTGGTGAAACTATTTTATTCTAAGGTTTTACACTTCAGGATACAATAGTTTCCAATCCATAATATCACAATTATGATGATCTCCTCCTAGCCGATTATCGGCTACGGCAGCTTTTTTCAAGGACGCGCAGGACAAGCATTTGCGCAGACACAAATGCACTCACTATTCCCTCACTCTCATAGCCCGATGGGACGGCAATCCAACACGACCGGAGAGAGGTCAGGCACAGGAATGACATTTACTTTTATATTTATCACGGGTGGAACTAAGATTAATAGTAATTTATAATTGCAACAGTTACCTCGTATTTCAAAACTCATCATCATCATAACTGACTATTCACCAGTACTCATAAATATTTTCTTCGCACCCAGTGCGGCGGCGGCAGCGGCGGCGGCGGCGGAGGCGCTGGGCGGGGGCGGTCGGCGCGCCCCACCGCCCCTGCTGCGCTCGCGCACGCTACCCGCCATCATAGCGCCCGGCTTCTCTATACTACATGCTCAAATCGATCCACAACGAACTAATGGTAAGTGGAAATTGAATTATGACTTAATGCTTTGTAAGTATTTATTGAATATGGAGAAGGTATATATTGAAACTTTAAAATTTCATATTTAGTTATTTTGTGATTCACTCTACAGGTTTAGGATCTGATAGACCTATACCTGATAGAATACGTCTCATAAAATATACCTACAGTTTTCGTTGAGTAGCATTGTTTGTTAACGGTCGGCTGCGAAGCAGGTACTTCTACTGGACTAGGTAAACTTGACGATGGACAAAATGTATGAACAGAACACTACGGTGCATGTGTGAGGCGTCATATATGCCAATTTCGGACAAGCAAAGTTAACTAAATAGCGGTCAATAACCTCCGTGTTTTCACACCCAAACACTTATGTAATTTAAGAACGAAGCTTTAAATATCCGTACATATAAAAGTAGGTAAGTTATTTAGCAAGCTATCGCTGTAGGTTGTAAAGTGAAACTGCAGTAAATCGCGTGGTAACAATCTACAAACTCATTTACCGGCCACAAAATTGTTAAAGGCTCTGTATTTTTTTACAGCTGTGTAAAAAAATATGGTTTGCATTTTCTAACATACGCATACTGAAAATACTGAAATGCTATAGGTAGTTGTAATTATGCATTGCGGAACACTTTTATTATTTCTGTATTTAATAATAATAAATAATAATAAAAACTTTATTCACAAATATGAGACAACTATACAGAATAATACATTTAGTTGCGTTGGTTCAAGCTAGTTACAAAGCTACACAAAAGTTTAATAAAGGTATTGTCACACTAGAATTTAGGCAGAAATGTAAAAAACAGCGTAATTATTATTAGCGCATAAATTGAAAGTGGTTTGGTTGTCTTTGGATTGGTTCACCCTATCTCCTCGTTCTAGTGTAGAACTGTATCACGAGCGGATATTTAGCATGCACAAATAAGATCTGGATGTACCTACTTCAATTTTTATAATTTTCATGACGTGAAACTACTGGAAAAGTCGTTCTATCGTATTACGTACATAGTACATTGTACCTATCAAACATCACCATAATTGTAATCTGATACAAAATTACTTTTTAATGTGTAAAAACAGTGTGATAACTTCACCAAGGACTTTATTTAATAAAGAAGCTGTACGTTCCACGTGCTAAAACTCGCTCCTTTTTTCTCACAAAGTGGAACAATACACCGCGCTACAAAAATGTCGGGGCAGATTGTTTGCAAAAACATACAGCCGCATCCATACTTTAAGAGTACCTGTAGACTACAGACTAAACAGTCGGCCGACAGCCCGATGATAGGATTTTTTTAAGAAAGTCGTGAATTCAATCAAAGTTTAGTCGGTCTGATACCGGCTAAATCCTGATCGTTGGTATGTGCTTACTACCAAACTACCATTCTTCTTCATACTGATTAAAGCTCCGTATTCATGGTAAACTTTTGTTCAGCAACATTGTTGATGAGCAACAAGAATGTTGCTCGAAACATGCCTTTTATTATCAACTCTGCAATACGCAGTATTGACAGCAACATATTGATGCAACTTTATTTATAAACAAAAGTTTACCATATATGAGCTTTATGTGCCTAAACAAACTATCGGCCGACTAAAAGTCTGCCGTGAGCGAAGTTACTGTAAGTATGAATTACTCCTTTGAGATCGCGTTCCTTTATCTGCACTCAAGTACACGGTACTTACCTCAAACAAATGAACTCAGTTTTTATTGTTCGCGAAATAGCTTTTTCTTGAAGATTTTTCTTTTGCACTCGAATTTTATGCGGACTCTTTGCTTTGTTTGAAGTTTTCGTTTGAAAGCAGAATGTGTCTGTCGGCGCTATTTGTAACTCAATCAGAGTGTCTTCAAGTTGAGGATGTGTTTTTTATTCCTTTTGTGTTGTTTGTGACGTAATTCTATCAGTTATGGAAGTTTCTTTGCAATCCATATCACAAACATGCATGAAACTTAACCTTATAGCGACCCAATTTAACATCCTATTCGATGCACTATTTTGCATTTGCATAGGGCTTAAAAACATGAAATCTAAAATACAATAGGCATACAACTTTTCCAAATAAATGAGAAAGGTAAGCTTCAGGTTGTGTATCTTCAAAGAGGTCGTGCCCAGTGATCATTAACGAAGGGATAAACTTATAGTAACAAAAGGAAAGGAAATAATATTACTTTACGAATTTTCTACTTCTCCTAAATTAACGAGAATCAAAAATGTTTCCCAAAATTATTTTAGGGATTTCCCTACCTAAATTACACCGAGCAAAAATCAGGAAATACAGTGTCTATATTGTTTATAGTTACTAGTTTTTTACTCAAAATTCTATTGTTTTGATAATTTGCTTCTAATAATTCTAAATGACTTCTTCACTATCCAGAGTTGCTACAACAAAAATAAACAAACCGGTCATTACCGCACTCCGAAGCTTGCAACACTGGCGAGAAAAGTTAAGCCGTTGGCTCTCACGGAATTTAATTAGACGAAAAGTGTAACAAAAAGAAGGGAACAGTTTGAAAGTTTTCTCGTTAGCAAACGGTATCGTGTCTTTGTGTGTAATCCTTTTATTGCAGCAGGATTTGCACGAAGACACGCCGCATGAAATTGTTTGACGGTAGTGAAGAAATCACTGCATAGTATTATTAACAAATTGTAGGGTAGCTGTTTGTAACTAAAATATCAAGACGACCGACACCTTAGTCTGCCCGTGACCATGGTTACGTTGGGATTAAATAATATTAATATAACCGCGATAAATCCTTAAGAGAAGTTTTATTTAAATGCCTAATAATCGCGAAAGTGTCAGAAATCAATAATACTGCATAGTAACTGTACTTTGTAAGTGGCATAAATTGATGAATAATGAAGCCTTCTTTTGGCCATCATCATCATCATCATCAGCCTATAGCAGTCCACTGCTGGACATAGGCCTCTCCAAGTGCACGCCACTGAGATCGAAGCTTTTGGCCAAGAATCCTACAATACCATATAATCGGACTCGGTTCATTGTGACTGACAGTTAGGTTACATTTGTTATCAATTGTGGGTACTTTATTTTTTACATTTAAAAACATGTAGTCACAAATCGGTTTTATTGCTGAAAATACATACCCGTCTAATTAACTATTTGAGAAATTGCTTGTCAAGTTTTGAACTCGAAGACAGCGTTCACGTGCCGTTCAATATGGGTAAGAGCTTATGTGCTGGGATATTTACCAGTTTCATAAGCACTTCTACTACAGCGGAGCAGCATACGGAACGCGCATTATGGACACGAACTTTACATAAGAGATCACCAATAATTAAAATATTGCGTCATGATACAACTGTTTAAGGGATGGACATATTGATTGAAAGCTAAAGTGTTTGTTTGATCTCTTCAGGTCTGTTGTCAAAAAATTTTTCAACTTTAGATAGCCATTTTTTTAAGAAAGGGTTAGTTACGTTAATTTTTAATAGGGTGTGCGAAGTAGGGCCTACTTGACGTGGCTGTAAGCTAGTAAAAATATAAAACTAAGGTGACTGCGTGATAGATTGCTGAGCCGTGTGGTTGTTAACAATTTTATGTAGCTCCATAATGTTTTACCGAACAACTAAACTATAAAAAAATTATGTGCCCATAAACTACCTTATAATAACACTGCATAGAAACGCCTGCATTGGCGCATATTTACTGCCTGAAAACTCCGTTATTATACTTGAAAAGTCCAAGTTTAAAAATAACCTTAGTGCTTCCTTACCGTTTAATGTGAGTTTGTAAAATTCCATTAAAGTTCGCGTGATCCACAATAGTTTCTTCAGAGGCAGACGTTGCATTTCCTGAGCACGCAAGCTTTGCTGTCGTTTTAAAAAAACAACGTATCTGTAGTGAGCATGGAGAACAAAAGACTAGCGGAGATGTCCTAACCCAAAATCTCCTAAGAAAGTAACGCGCCAAAATGTGCAGGTGTTCGGGGGACGAGGAACGTTACTAGTCCCATCCTTACACGCCTCGTGTAGAACCCGGCCATTACTATCAAAATAAAATCACCAATCAATCAAGATCAATCTTTAACAGATTGGTTTTGATTTGACAAGGAAACCGAATGTCTCATTAGTTCTCGTGACTCATCAAACCGTACGTACGGTAGACTGCACATCAGTGGTAACTGTCATGCACCTTAACTAAATAGTAATAAGTACGATTTTCCTATAAAACTGTAACCACTGATCTGAAGTTGACTGTACGTTGCTCGACCTACAAGAAGGCGCTTGACCTACCTTACTTATCGCAACTCTGCTATCGTTCCTTTCTCTGTGATAGCACAGTTTAAATATAATCCATAGATAGTGAGTAAAAAGGTTGATTATCTTGGCTGACGGATAACCGGACTCCTTTCGGTGATTTGTTTGGTTAACAAAGCGGTGTTCTGATTGGCTCGTCGGCTTTCGTGTTTAAATTGTAGCCGTGTTGTTTTATATCAGCGTTCGTTACAAAGGACTATCAATCTAACTGATTAAGGTATATGTTTGTTCGGTTGGCTCATTTGCACAGCTAAATCTACTGAATAGATTCTGATTATCTTGGCCACGGTTTTGATAAGACGGGTATTAAGAACAAAAAAAACGGGTCGATTGAATCTTCTATACTAAAATTATGAAAGCGAAAAGGTTTCTTTGTTTATTGGAACTCGCAAATCTCAAAAACTACTGGATACCGATTTGAAAAATGATTTTAGATGTAGTGTTAGACAGCTCATTTACAGAGGCAGGCTTTGGTTGCTCCTGCGGGTTGTTCGAAAGAGATACCGCGGCCCTGGTACACAAAAGGCCAATGACGGAACACGACGGTTTTTAGTCAGTAAGAGTCTGACACTCTCTCACCGCTGCTAACCCACAGCGGGAGGGGTCATTTGATTAGCTCTGGCAGAAGCTGGACTTTGACTATTTTCCTACTCTTAATTTTATGTAAAAAGGTAAGCTCAGAGCATTAAAGCTAGATTCTCTCAGCGTCTTTATAAATGTTTGTTACAGAGTTTCTACAAGGTACCTAAGTTAAGTTTTGCACCATATTATTAGTGATTCATAAAGCCTTTCTGCTGCCGTCGACGAACGATTAATATTTAAATATAGCTGATCTTGTTGAGTGAAAAGTTTTGTAGGGATCAAGGAAGTTCCTTAGCATATAATAGCAAGTTGTAGTTATATAGTAAGTAGTAGGTCCGATGACTTGTAATCTTGGTAGTATATTATTAGTTCAGCTTCTCGAGTAGGGGTATTATTATGGGGTGTTGCAAAACTTTGCGTCACACGATATACATATAGTGTGCGCATTGGGTCCTCTTGAGGCATATTTTAAGTGACGTGATCTAGCCTAATGTACATTTAAATAAATGTAATACGCGTAAATTAATGGTAAATATATTGTTGTTGTGTGCATGTTAATAAGACTATCGATGAAAATCAGAGCTGAAGCTCTGCTATGCTATGCTAAGTGAGGGCCGTATTTGTGACGCATTTATTTTCTACTTACCTACATCATGTTTGAATTTTTTTCTAATCACGCAATTAAATTTTGTCTTTCTTAAAAATACTCAAAATACATTATCCTTGCTGAAGACACGAGACGTGCTAAATATAAGATAATTTCAGAACAAACTATATTGCCAACAATATTAACTTATCACAGTAGCCAATAGACGTGCCAATCGTATTTATCACAGTCGACAGACATGATACGAAATATCGTCCGATACATAACATCTAACCGTATATCCTACGATATATTCTGACAAATGTTTCTCTAATAGCGCCCTCACACTAGCGGATTTTTGTCGCGGGTATCAAAACCGAGCATATACGCACATCCCGAGCAGAAAAAATCGGTCGCGCGGTTCTAGCTAGTCTCTTTTGTACCATTTCCCGTTCGGCCGTTCTCTATACCTATCTATCTAAATATTGTTTAGCTTACTATACTAGACAGGGATTTGACAAAACTTGTATGTGGCTAAATATCAAAGTTATGTCTCTTGTAAGCCAATTAACGGACAGACTGGGAATGGCTGTTAGTTGTTTTTTGTCGCTCCTATAAGATCCGTGCGTTGGCGCGGGAAAAGTCGACCAGAAAATCAGCTAGCGTAAAAGTGCTATAATAATGTATAGATTTTCTCTATCTTATTTCGTATACGATTCTACGTATAGTTTTGGCTCAAAAAATGAGGACTGATGGATATTTGTTTTCTAGGAAAGAGCAAATGGGTAAATCTTTTTTCTTGTGATCTGTATTGAGCATCACGCTGTCATTCTAGAAAGGGATGAAAGAAGTCTGTCTGTATGCATTGTTATTTACACGTATAATATGTAGGTATTTGTGTGACGTTAGTTAAAGCTATAAGTAGGTACTTAGCTTTATATATTAACCTTTTCACCGTATACGATATATGTACTCATATATAGTTTCTAATATATGTAAAGTTAAATAAATGCTTGGAAAAATAATTCTCAGAATCTCTCTTGTATTTGGTCCAGCTTAATAGATAAAATTGATAGAAAATGGCGTCTTTTTTGATTAGCTTTTTTATGATACAGTTATTTATCATGTTTCTACAGAGCTAAGCTATATAAATAACACAAAAACACCGCAAAACGATGAACGATCTGTTTGTATGACACAACACGAGTTGTGACTCCGGTATCGATATATAGCATCGCTCGCTTCGTCACCGTAATGCATTTGTCAAACAGACGTTGAGACACACTTGTTCTACGTTCCTCCATTACGAAGATAAACAGCTTTCGCCAGAAAATATTACAGTGCCAAGTTTGTTTTTGAAATATTTTTATGATTATATTACAAAGGTTATTTTGCAATCTTTGCAGTCAAGTTACACGGTTTCGGCATGGCAAATTATCTATGACTGTTACAATAAGTGTGTTGTTTAATTTAATATTGTTTATCTTTCTTTAATTTTAACTTAAAGATGATGTATGCATGATGTGTTCTCCTGTAATTGAAGGAGCACAAATCTATAAATAACTTTTTTGTAATTACGCATGTAAGGTGTATCCTTTGTTGGAGTTCCTTTTGAATAAAAATAAAAAAATAAAAATAAGTCAATGGAACCCGAGAAATGAGTGACTTCACACCCAAAATATATCATGACGAAAATCATGCCAATGTCGGTATACCTATTCAAATTCTTTGACTTTACATATTACTTTACTACGGATTACTAGACCATCTTTTGTTTTTCCTTAAGATGTGAAAGTTCTCAGATTGATTATACTCTAAACAACAAAGCAAACTTTAAGTGTAAAAGTAAAAGATAACACACAAGTTACAAGATAAAATAATTACTGCTAAGCCTTTAAGAGTACACAAAAACAGATAAACAAGATTATTATGATATTATCGTTAATCACTTTCAAACAATGAACCAACAACAAAGTTATTTAATAAAATTATTATTGCGGAGCTTTAAAGCTTTATGATTTACTACAAATTGTTTTTATCGATGGCTTTATTGAGAGTGGCTGTTAGATTTTAAACTTTTTTCATTATTACCTACGTTACTAGAGTCCGCCAGAGTTTCACCCTTTTCATGAGGGAACTACTTCCTGCTACCGGATGAAAAAGTAGCCTATATGTTATGCAAATATATTAGCTAAATTACTAACAAGTTTCATTAATATACATTCAGTACTTTTTGCGTAAAGGTGAAACAAACATTCATACATACATCAATTCGATTTTTTAACCCTTCAGATCTTCCAAAGGTCTAACATCTACAACTATATTCGGTACATGTACATCAAACCGAGCAGCCCAAATTGACTTCGTAATGAAAACTTTTAGGGGTCTCTTAATGCAATTAATATTTCTCGAACTTTCCTTCAAAGCAACTAAAAGTCACAAATTGAAAGATCTAAAAGATCGCGGACCCGAAAAAAAACTTTTGTCCTCTTTTTAAGGGAAAAAGAAAGTTTTATAGGAAAGGATTTGAAAGTTCTGAGGTAAAATTGACTCGCTATCAAGAATCCCTTTCCTCAATTTTTGCAATTTTCGGTCCGTACCCTATAATCATGCTGCTTTTTGCTTTGAAAAGTCGACTTGTATGAAAAACAGCCTTTTCAATTCTGTTTTTCAGTCATCAAATCAATAAGAAAATAATCATCGTCCTGACCTTCTCCTAATTTTATTTAGAGTCAGCGAATTCTTTCATGCTTCCTTTGTTAGATTTCAACTATAAGTATCATTATTTTCTGTAGTCTTCTCCTTCCTTTTATTTCATTTATTTCATAAGATACATTAAAACGTTTTACTTATGTGACAAAATGAATCATAATTATTATTCACATGTAATGCCGAATATGGGATTGCCCTGCTGGGATTTACCGTTTGTAATTAAAGTAATAACTTAAGCGGTATTCTGGCTAACCGTAATTAACTTGAGAGTAGAAACGCTTATTTCAATTTTTTTTGTATGAAAGGTTTCTAAAGCCATCATCATTATAAAGGCCACATCTTGAACAAAAAAATTATACCTATTATCATCAAGATTAGGTATCATTGTCTTTACGTTTTGAGCAAGCGTATCAACTACATATATGTCAACACTTAATGTTTTTGCAAACTATTACCTAAGTATACCTAATCTCAAAAAAGGCAAATAATTCAAGAGGATCCAAAAACTATGTTTGAAATCACTAAACTCCAAACACAACTTGGTCAGTCAAGAACTAAACAAAGCAAAGCTAAACAAAGAACAAAAAATAACAAATTCACGCAACTGTGTACGAATCTCAACAACATACAGTCGTCTCAATCCTTCAGATAGTGTTCTGTTCCACAGGGATCACGTTGCTATTTGACGTATGAAGACATTGAGTGGGGTTCGACGCTAAGCCAGTAGGGAGCCTTCATTATAGTTGCAGTAGTCAATCAGTAGACGGATTGGGGCCAATATTTGTACCAATGATGTTGAAGTATCATTTGAAATAGATAGAATGATGAGTACTCAATGTTGGTGCAAATGTTGGTGACATTGCTGGTTTCAGCTAAGAAGTGAATAGAGCTGGGGCCAGCATTGGTGCCAAATTTTGGAGGCTACATTTTCAAAACGAGATTGTTATTTCGAAATTCACGTAGTTCCTTTGTTTTGTTTGCTTTGCCACAAACTATTGCCATTGTAGATGCACAAATAAATATGAGATACATTACTAACCCTTAGTCAATAAGATACTAACATTTGGACCATTGTAGTCATGAAACAAATGCATTATTATTGTATATCAGTCAGCCATTATTGCTAAAATAACTAAAAAGTTTGCATAAAGTCATTCCGTAAACGTCGGCGACATTGCATGAAATAGCAAATTGTAAGTAGTGTCCTAGTGTTGCTAAATAAACTAGTTTGTTGTGACAGTTCTATTAAATATTATACTCCAGTGCAACCGTAATTTTGGCTCACGAAAACCTGAAATTAATTCAGTCTAAAATATTGTATAGTTTATTTTGGAGATTAGAATCTAGGTTACAAATATTACGACAGATAATGTTTTCTTAGATCTAGCCGTCATTATAAATAGTTAATTGCTGTATAAACTCATTAGTTATGATAAATATGTATTTCTTTGGCTACATAATAAAGGTTAAAGAGATTGTCTGGTGCAATTAATGACATTATCCGTCGTGCTCTTGTCACCGCCGGAGTGCCAGCCGTTTTAGAACCCAGAGGCTTAGCACGCGACGATGGCAAGAGACCAGACGGGATGTCTATAATGCCTTGGAAGATGGGAAGGTCTTTGGTGTGGGACGCAACCTGCGTCGACACCCTTGCACCTTCCCACCTTCCCAGTACGGCGAGCTGTGTCGGTGCAGCTGCTGCAGCCGCGGAAAACCTCAAACGGCACAAATATGTAAACCTCACCGGCAATTGCATTTTTGAGCCGTTTGGGGTAGAAACTATGGGACCATGGGGCCCAAGTGCCCACAGACTCTTTCGAGAAATCAGTAAGCGATTAGTGGAGTCCACTCGTGACCAAAGGGCTGGCCTATACTTCGGCCAGAGGATATGCGTTGCCATCCAGCGTGGCAATGCAGCCAGCCTTTTGGGCACGATCCCAGCTGACAGCATCAACATCCTCCGAGCCTTTTTCCCAATCATGTTGGGGTCGGCTTCCAGTCTAACCGGATTCAGCTGAGTACCAGTGCTTTACAAGAAGCGACTGCCTATCTGACCTCCTCAACCCAGTTACCCGGGCAACCCGATACCCCTTGGTTAGACTGGTGTCAGACTTACTGGCTTCTGACTACCCGTAACGACTGCCAAGGATGTTCAATGACAGCCGGGACCTACAGTTTAACGATCCCAGCTGACAGCGATGCGGATGAATATTTTGATACTTAGTTTTAATATTTCCCTTTCATAAATTGTATTCTTATTAATGTGATTAATTAATATTGTAATACATAATTATGATGCTCTGTACAATTGTTAACATTATATTTAATTTACTGTTATTTTGATAGAAGAGAATTATTTAAAATTCAATTGCATGAGCTATTTTAAAGAAATCTGGTTAGGTATTTTAATGTAATTGAATTACAAGAATGCTTTGAATTCATTTGGTGGTCAGATTAAATTAGGAAGGCCATGTAAATGTATTCCTTTTACTCCTATTGAATTTACAAGTATTACGGTGAAAAGTTCCCCATTTAAGGTCAAAGAGCAAATGGTACTATTTGACTACATATTTCCAAATTACTTATGTTGAGTGGTTATATCGGGTGTGTCGTTCACAATCACATTAAATGAAATGCGTTAATGTTCTGGTTAATATATGTCGATTAACACAAAGAATAAAACTATGAATTTTTCAAACAAAAATAAAAAAATGAACGTAAAAATAAAAAAATGAATTTTTCAAACAAATCAAACATCTGGCTTTCGGCCTGGTCACAGTACATCAACGGCATTGTTGAAGGTCACTGATGACATTCGCCTCGCGATGGAGAACAAATCTCTCACCTTACTCATCCTTCTTGATTTTAGCAGTGCCTTTAACTCTGTTGACTTTGATATTCTACTTGGTATTCTTAAATCTATAAATATTTCCCCTTCCACCCTAAGTTGGTTTGATTCTTATTTAAAAGGCCGTTCACAAAGTGTTCGCCTTGATAACTTGACCTCTGGCTGGTGCAATCTCACTGCGGGTGTACCTCAAGGTGGCGTTCTCTCTCCTCTCCTGTTTTCTATTTTCATTGACTCTGTCACAAAGGTCATTTCTTCCCACTTCCATCTCTATGCAGACGACTTGGAGCTCTACAGACATTTTCCTTGTGCAGATGCAGCAGCTGCTGTTACTGCCATGAATCATGACCTGGATGCGATTGGTGATTGGGCGCAGTCCTTTGGGCTGCAAATTAATCCCAGGAAGTCTCAGGCTATGATCATTGGCAGCAGATACATGCGTAGCAGGTTAGATGTTGCATCACTACCACCTCTAAGTTTGAATGGGGTTCAGATTGACTACGCTAATACAGCAAAAAACCTGGGTATTACACTTGATATAAACTTATCGTGGACAGCTCAAGTCAATGAAGTTAGTCGTAAAGTTTACTGCACTTTCCATGCGCTGAAATGCCTTCAATACTTTTTGCCCTTGAAAACCAAAATATCTCTTGCTCAGACTCTCATCCAACCCATCATAGATTACGCCGATGCCTGTTATCTGGATGCCACTGAGGAGTTTTTAAATAAACTTGAGCGCTTGCAAAATCTTTGTATACGTTTTGTTTTCAATCTTAAAAAGTATGATCATGTCTCACATTTTCGCAAGGAACTCAAGTGGCTCCCAATCCGTCTTCGCAGGAACACTCGCATTTTGTGTCTTCTTTTTAATATCCTCTTCAATCCTAAATCTCCACCCTACCTGCGGGAACGTTTCTCCTTTCTTCGCTCACCTGATGCGTCCTGCAGGACACATCTCAAATCCCTTCTTAAATTCCCTTCCCACTCCACTGACTTCTACTCCTACTCCTTCACCGTGCACGCTGTACGGCTGTGGAATAAGTTGCCGCCTGAGGTGAGGAGCTGCCAGACTGTTGCTGTGTTTAAACGCATGTTGAAAGAACACTATCTTTCCTCTCTGTCATAGATGTATATAGTATTTATTATATATATATATATATATATATATGTATTTAAGTAGTTTATGTTAGTGATTATATATTGGTTATATCTTCTTTCTTTTTACACTGTCTATCTGTACCTATCTCTTCTATTCTAACTCTCCCATAACGGGCCTGCTGGAAGAAATTTCATTAGAGATAAGCTGTGCCCTTGTACAATTTTTTCCTATTATTTATTATTGTTTGTGTTCTATGTGTACAAAAGTGTTAAATAAATAAATAAATAAATAAATAAACAAAGTAAATAGAATAAAAATGGGCAAAAATTAGAACACCATATAAAAGTCAGTCATTACAAACAACTGAAATTCTGCCTTGAAAACTGACAGCTGTCAACTGATCAAAACATTCGATACTCCTAACTTGATCTCTGCTTTACACATGATGTTGTAAATTATAAAAACTAAAAATGACTCCTGTGGTTAAACCACTGAATGGATTAGGTTATTTTTTTACAATTTGCCATAGAATATCATAAAGTTTATGCGATAGGATTAAATGTGATTGTGAACGACACACCCTGTATAGATAATAGTACGTTTATATTATTTTCCATTAGGTATATGAACGTGCCATTATATTTCAAAAAGTACTTATTATTACATAAATAGGCGTAATAAATATTTTACTCACATGGTTACTACAAAATATTTTGAACATTAAAACTGTCCGCGAACCTCAGTAACTTTTTTCAGAATAAATTACTCAAATGAAAACGAAATACTAGGAAAGCTCGAAAAGCAATATACATAAAATACTTTAGCATATTTGGCCTAATTCCTAGAGCAGCTGAATATATTTACATTGATTTTAGTGTCCACCACTCACGGCTTTGCTGTGGGTAGAAAACGGTTTATAAATTCTATACCAGACCAAAATACCAAGAGGTAGAGAGTATTCAAAAGAGTAAAATGTTTCTTTATTGGCTTAGTAAAATAAATTTCTAATAAACCTTGTTTTCAAAGATTGACTAAGGCTTTTTTAATTCCTGCTTATATTCCCGATCCCTGATGCTGCGATTTCACAACCCGACCCACGTCTATATGGAACTACTCGCAAGTAACTTACGTTTCTTCTGGTACATGAACTTTCAATGTGGCTTTAGAAGATTCAGAGATTTACAAAACTCACAATTACACAAAACCTTCTTTATAATATTAGTAAAGACAAGCACTTAATTAGTGTTGCACTATGTTCTCTAATTTCGATCACATTATCATATGTACACGTATATCATAGATAATCGTTCTAGCTTAAAAGCATATTAAAAAGGCTAAAATTCATTCTAAAAAAGGCAACCACAAAGCCACGGAAATTCCAATTTTATTTTTCCAACCTTACCTTTGCCTCGACCAAAAAGTAGTCTGTCATCCAAGGTAGTCACCAGAAAATAAATCATGTAGTTTCTGGCAACCTTCCAGAACGATTACCGCGACCATCGTGCCACATTACCATTACCATGGCACATGAAACACTGTTTAACTATACGGTACCATAACGCCTCGGATTTGGCACTCAATTTATTTTGCGGTCATGAGTCAGCAAGTTGGGTAGTCTAACTGGAATATGATTTGTTTTGTCTTTTTTGTTGCGGTAATCTATTTTAGAGAAGGGGGGTTTTATTTTGTTGCTTCCAATTTGAGTTATGGCGTATATATACGCGCCATAGTAAGTAATTGACAACTACCTGTACGTAGACGTAGTTTGATACTAAGTGAAAGACTTTTGCGTCTCGGAATGTGTCGCGCGTTTACGCTCGGTTTTGCTACGGGCGACAAAAATCCGCCTGTTTAAGAGCGCTATAAACAAAATATAGTTAGACCTTAGCAGGGCGACGTTCATTAATTATAAATTATGAAATATATAAATAAATGCCTAAGTATAATAAGTAAACTAACCCCCTAATAAAATTAGTGTAAATTGAACCTCTGATCAAATTATTCGTCGTGATAAAGCTTAATAAAAAGACTGTTTACCAAGGGATAATTTCAGTCCAGACAATTAATTCAGTTTATTATGCTAACAACGCTGGAGTGACCGCAGGTAACAGTTAATTAGTTTGCAGAATTACCGCCCGAAGTGAGGATAAATTTCGGAATATTATGACGCTTTATTAAAAGATTTTACTTAGCAAGCGAGCTCGGGTAAGCGGTTAATAAATCCATTGGGTGGAGAGCTTAATGTTATTTTTGTTGTACAATGCGAACTACAAAATAGAATGGAGTATTTTAGGTTAGGAAATATTGTTTTAACATTTGCATAATTAAATCAGCACCAAAAATTTAATCCAAAGAAAATGTTGATATAGCGATAGTGCATTAATGTAATCCTCGAAATAATTGAACAGGATTGTCATGTAGGTACTTGCAATTTCATTCACTTCGAAGATCCCATAATAACTTTAAGAATTCTTTATACTTTACAGTCTGTGCCAGTTTTATGTTGTCTATTTCAGAAATGTACCTCTTAATATGCCATGCGTAGGTTGTAAAATTGTTATAGTTAATACTTCAAAAATTCTTCACCAAGTCTTTTGAAGCAATGCGCTACTATTCGTACTGATGTCTACCGACTTAAATGTCCTTCGACATTAAAGGAAGCACCAACTTGTAATGGCACACACAACTTAAGCATGCTAATGTGCAAATTACTTCGCCCTAAGTGTAGTTGTAACTTCACTTTATGTAACGTTTGGGATTGGGACTAAATTAGAATAAACTTTTAGAATAAGTACGGTTCAAAGACCTTGAAAATTGCAGAAATTGTAGTATTTCAGAATGCTAATGTTCTGCGCAAATATCTTTATAGTGTTGTTAAAGTTAAGTCACTTATAGTCTGTTTTTTAATCTCGTGAGTAAGGAGTGTTTGTTAAAATACTTCTAATAAGATTAGATATTTATGTGTAAGTTTTTATTAACGCACGTTAGTTTCAATAACACACCGCGGCGTAACGAATGTCTTTATCAAGAATTTAATTTCAGACCACCAAAGTAAGCCATTTTCCTCATAACTTTAACCCGAAAATCAATTATCATGGCAACTTTTATTAGTCAGTTATCATAAGATACGACCAGTACTGGGATTCTATAAAACTCGATCAACAACTCGCATTTCACTTCGATTCGTAATGTCATTTCATACTTTAGGGGAGGTAGGGGAGGGATGGGCACTTTTTCACAATTTATTGCATAAAAAATCAGATTTTACAGATCATTATCAACTTTTATTGCCATTTCTTATATTCGGCTAGATATAATGAAAGAGCTTTCCTAAAAATTACAATCAGTTTCAACATTACGAGATACCAATTGCACATTTCTTGCATGGTAGCCTTTGCGGCAGTAAAACCGTTCTTCGTTCTCTGCTGGTCTCTTCATTGCCACCAGAGTGCCATCAATACAGCCTATGGTGGCTGGAAACCCAAACCTTTTGTAGAACCTGTAATTTACAATAATCACTAACATGATCAACTGTAAAAATAAAAGGGTCAGTTTAATTATAATAATATTAAAATTATATTATATCTAGGTACTAACCTTTCTTTTAAAATTTGCCTTTCTTGCTGATTTTGAGGAAACCTTATATATTTTTTTACTACGGCCGGATTGTTCAGAGCTTCCACTACTTCATTTATGCAACGAGATGCAGACGGTTGCGATAAATAAGTTCTGATGCCCTCTTTAATAACCTTCTGGTAACTGCCACTAGCCAAGAATGATAAAGTACATAGTATCTGTGAAACAATAAATCAATAAAAAATGTAATACCTACTTTATCTGGATTTAGTGAAAACAAAATTGAGACCAATTTGGTTATTTTCATGCTTAAGAGAATACCAATATTATAACTGAAGTACAGAGGCTTTTGAAAACATATCAGCTGGCGGGGAAACCACATAAAGGGAATACTCCTTATTAAGAACTAAGTGTTTTTCTTATTATTGTGTGCTTGATTACAATTTTTCAACTATAAACTGTGTCAATACTTACTTTTACACGAGTTGTAAGTCCTTTGCTTCGACGTTTTGTGGGCTTTATCAGGGGCAGTAAATCAGACTCCAGTTGGTCAATTAGCTCCTTTGACAATCTATATATGCTCACATAGTCATCATCGCGAGTTAATAAAGGTAAACTACGAATTCTAGCAGATTGTTGACGCTTTTCTAAATTATCTAAAGCATGAGCTTCTTCTAATAAAGATTTAAGCAAAAACATTCTAGCCATCGTTAAATGTAGGCACTTAATCACTTTAAAACACTTAGAACTTTATTTAAACACTATTTTAAATATAATAGTCTCTAGATCAAGTTGGCAACGGTACCTGAAACAAGATTCTATAAAGGATTTTTCGCGCAGATTTATAACCTCACAAATTTTCACTGACGAAGAAAAGCCTCCCTACCATAGAGAGCATTGGACACTTTTGACTTAGTTTATGAAAAAAAAATCGGTAAAAAAACTTTTAAGTTAAACGGTTTTATCTTATGTGCACTGAAAACTAGAAAATAAAAAATAGTTACTTACCTGTCAACCTACGTAGGTGGTCCCGGTCATATTAGACTAAAATAAAAACGTGGGGCCCATTAACTATTGCTGTAGTACTCTCTTCTAAAGGTATAATAGGTGTGGATTGCATCGACTTACTATAATTGTAACTGGAGATTTTGACAATCAATAATTAATAATAGAAAATACACATACCTTTCATTAGTTTTCTCTTTATAACGATCCGAAACCGCAACAAAATATTTAAGTACTTTTACGAGTGTTTGTTCTTGACAACTCACAGAAATGACAGATAGTCTATGGATGAACACCGTTACCAGTCGGTAACGTAAACTACCCAATTAAAAAAAAACAAAACTATGATCAGAAATCAGAATAAAAGGACCCCCCTTTTATTCTGATTTGATCATGTCTCCCAACTGCCCATCTCTCCCCTACCTCCCCTATAGATAGACAGATTTTGACAAATCTGTCAAAATCTCGACTTTGATTTAGTTCAACTTGTCAACACGCTCGATAGTGAAGCGCTAGTGTAGTTTGACAATGTCAATCACGAAACTTTAAGGTAGAATTCCGTGGGTCGCGATTGTCGCAGCCGCGCGCGACAAAAGTCAACCTATGAAAATGTATGGCACCGCTGCCGAGGGCTGCGACAGTCGCGCGCGGACGACGAATTTCGTGAGCCGCTCGCGGCCGTACGCTTCTCAACATGGTCTAGCGCTTAATAACATCTATAGAATTTTAGTAAAACCAGAATTAAATTTTTGACAATGCCGCGAGCAGCTTACGAAATTCGTCGGCCGCGCGCGACTGTCACGGGCCTCGACAACGGTGCCATACATTTTCAAAGGTTGACTATTGTCGCGTCCACGGAATTCTACCTTTAGATCGAAGTCGAAGTGAGAGTGATGTCGAAGTGAGTTGTGATATTTTATAGAATCGACATGCAGAAGTTGGCCAAACCCTCCATATTTATGGGGGTTCCTCAAAATGGATGCCGAAAGTCCCGGGTGGCTTATTTGCATTACATCTGAATTTTAATCGCCAGTTTACCTGGGCCGTGTAAGGGTTAGGACAGAGATAGGTATTGGGAAGGAATTTCAACTTGTTTTGAAAAGCTGATCTGTTTCTACTAACAACGAAGTGTTTGCTTTGGTGGCCATTGAAAGTGTAACTGCAATTAGTGTAGGTCTCTTTAAAAAAAAAAAAACATCTAGTTCTGTGTGTGTTTCATACGCGTTACTGCGGTGAGATCTTTTATCTCTTTTGAGTATCAGATATGTTAAAGGGTTATCCTGGTTAGTATACGAAATGTTCCGTAAGTAGGTAACAAAAAAAATCTTTACCAGTACAAGACTGAGCACATAGACTCGTAAATATGTAGAATATTGTAGGACCCAATCGTACAGAAATATGGTTCTAGGCACAACTGTGGCATACCTTTCTGAGAAAAAAACATTGTCGTCGTAAAATGATCCACGAATTTTCAGTAGTAATTATTATTCCAAGCCTTTGTATCGGATTTTCAAGAACATATTTTAGTGGTTACATCTCTTAAACCCTTGTTTGCAAACTGAACGATGGAAAGCAGGACAAGCTATCACTATTCATATTATGCAAATGTAATTCAGAATGCCAGTAGGTGCACCAAGAACTGTACTTAGAAGGCTAGATTCCATCGGTGGGCGGCATTGACACTGGGTTGCAGGAAATGTTTCTTTTGGTCAAGGTTTTTTTTATGATCGATAGGCTTGTACCACTATGATCCTTCACAGTCACATCCTTGACAGTCGTTACGGGTAGTCAGAAGCCAGTAAGTCTGACACCACTGTAACCAAGGGGTATCGGGTTGCCCGGGTAACTGGGTTGAGGAGTTGAGATAAGCAGTCGCTTCTTGTAAAGCACTGGTACCCACCTGAATCCGGTTAGACTGGAAGCCGACCCCAACATAGTTGGTAAAAGAGGCTCGAAGGATGGATGAGGGATGTACCACTATCTCACTTCATGGTAAACGACGATGTGGTCAAAGACAAAACTCTTGACCTGAAAATGCATAGGTTGTTGACGGGATCCGGACGGTTTGTGTTTATGGGTGTCATGTCCACCATGTAACGGTGGCGCATTGCCGTACGTCAACAAACAGTAACAATTTACGTTCGAACATTTTCACATTACTTTGCGTGCGAAGAATTCAGGTGGAATCTCGCCTTAACATTTTCGAAATCGAACTATCTAGATCGAAGAAACTTCGAATTTAAATGAACAACCTAAAGCACAGCTTAGAGTTTAAAGACTTATCCGTGAGAGTAATTTTGTTCAAGTTTAGTATTCTAGTTTGGCAAGTTGCTAATTTAGTTTTATTAAGTTGGATGTTGTCTCTATTTTATTAAGTTGGGTATTTTATGTAACACTGCAATGCTAAATTAACACAACGCTTACCTAATACGAAAATAAGCAACGTTTATGCAGTTTTTTTGTTATTTACACATAATTAAATTTATTATTTTCCATGAACTTCACATTTATTTGCAGAATACCACAGTAGCGTACTAAAATAGGAATTTCAATAATAGATTCTGTCCTAAAAAAGTTTGCGATATTACGCAGAGATAAAAACTTTTTCAATAGAATCCTTTAAAAGTGGTAGTAAATAAATAAGTACTGAAATAAAAGACTTGAGCTAAGTCTTGCTTAGTATGAAGTTTATTGTCAAGTCAGTTATGTAACTTTAAATCTGTTATTCTTTGCAAAAGAATACTTAGTGACTTTGAACGAAATATCAGCTATTTTATATTTTTCAAAAATCTATGTATACTAATATTATAAAGAGGAAATCTTAGTATTTTTGTTGTTTTTTTTTGTGTAGGATAAACTCAAAAACGACAGGAAATATTTAAAAAAAAATTATACCATTAGAAAGATACATTAGCATTGGCTATATTTTATCCTGGTGCAGGCAGCAGTTCCCACGAGACGCGGGTAAAACCGCGAGAAAACGGCTAGTACTGAATAAGTAGGTAAAGTTAAAACATTATTTCCATCTGTTCAGTTTATGTCCCAAATATCTTTATTACTCAATTTCTGAAACGAGTTTGTGGTACCCATTTAGAAGTTGAAATAGATAACTTTTCCCATATTTCCCCATAAAACATATAAACCTATGTATTTAGAAATTCAGATAGGCATAACATGGACCAATTGTTGAAACCTTCATTTTATAAATGCAACAGTATCTAACTCTTTTTGTCCCGCTTTTTTGACAAAACTCTTGAACAAAATTAATAGTTTTAAATGAAATTGGTAAACAAATAGTCTAGCGAGTCTGAGAAAGGACATATGCCACCTACTCTTTATATTATGTGCGGGAAATCATTGTTCATCTGTATAAAATAGAAATAATATTTAATTAAGATTGCATTCTAATATTTAATCAAGGCGTGTCTTATTACAATAAAACCGTAACTGCTGATTTATTCTGACAGCACAAATAACAATCATTGTCAATCTTAGGTATACAATGAATTTTAATTTGTAAATACTCGTAATAAATTCTAAATGGGCTTTAGCCCAAACATATGAAAGTGGCTAACTTAACAAGTAATGGACGAATAGTGATTCAATTTGAAAAGTTTAAGGCCCACGTTCACCAACAACATAAACGTTGGTTTTTCTTAAAACAATTATTTACGTTGAAAATTGAACATGTTCAAATTGAACAAAATTCATACTAAACGGTTGTTTTAAGAAAGTGCTGGTTACGTTGTCGGTGAACTTCGGCCTAAGAGGGTTTGAGGTAACAGTAAAGTTAAATCGATGTTTTGGAACATATAATGGTATCGTTAGGTGTTCGGATTCGATTACCGATACTCTCGAGAGGTATTACGATTGGATCAAATTGGTTTTGTATGAAAGTTGTTAATTGACGTCACATAAGAACTTTTATATTTGACTTTTCGCGGTTTCGCCTGCGTCCTATGGGAACTACTACCAATACCCGGATAAATATAGCGTATGTCACTCGGGCATAGCTTTCCAATAGAGAAATGATTTTCAAATCAGTTCAACAGTTTTGGAGCTTTTACAAGCAAACTATTTTTTTTGTCTTTGCTATATTGGTGTGTAGAAGTATACACAACTGTTTCACACAGAACAACGCCTATTTATTGATACTTTATTCCCCTATATTTACTTTCCTGTACTATACATACATACTAAATTAATCCACGAAAAACACCTTTAGCATCATAAACACAGTATGTCCGAGCGCTAACATAATATTCTGTCCGGCGCACACTCGCCGACGTTGATTTATATTTTGTCACGCGCAATGCAAAATTTATGTCGCAGCGACACGGCCGACGCTCACATGTGACACACGAATTTGCACTTCACTTTAAAGCAAGGTCGCGTCTTTTAAAATTATCTAGTTCATAGTGTTTAAAAATTTGTATGTAATTCAGCAGTGTGTTTTTTTATTATTAAAGAAATCCTACTAATATTATAAATGTGAAAGTTTGTGAGAATGTATGGATGTATGTTTGTTATTCTTTCACGCAAAAACGACTGGACCGATTTGGTTGAAGTTTGATATGTAGACAGGTGATACCCTGGATTAACACATAGGCTACTTTTTATCAACACACGATGCGGGCGAAGCCACGAGCGGAAGCTAGTGATATTTTAGCTTGGTGAACGCTCAATACTTCTCCGTGTGCCCAGCAGTGGGACGATAAAGGCCGATGAAGATGAAGTATATTTTGATCTGTTTCTGTACCTGTTAGTGCAATTATAAGACTTTTGAAGACTTAAAAGTAGTATGTGCTAAAAGTGCTTTAGAGTAAACTACAAATATACGACTGTGTATGTTTGTAAGTTCAGGGTCATAATGCACCAGCCCTTTGGGACACATGAGTGAATGTAAATGCCCTCTCTGTTTATGCTAATATGGTTCTGTGCAAGTTTGTTACCTTGGGGATTGCTAAAAGGGATTAGCCTTAACAATGTTGAAAGAACCAGTAGTAAATAGCAAGGCCATTAATTCTAAATATTAAATGTATTACAATGTATACTTTAGATAATTTGTATAAAACTAACGTTCTCCCGTGGCTTCACCCGAATTACAACATTATTCGTACCTTTCCACATTTCACGATGAATGGATTATTTAAGCCTTTAGGTATGATCTTTCAAGCACCAAACCTACAAATAGTCAAGTGATATTTTTAGTTGACATAGTAACTTTCTAGCCTGTTTTACATCTAAATAAGTGTTCAAGAGAAGATCTATTTTAAGGATTGTTTTGATCTCTTTTATGCTGTGACAGCGTCCACGAGCAAACATCATTTTGATAAACTATGTAGCTATCATGTTTACATCTTAAAGCTTTTAACCTTACTATATTTACCTACTTAGAAACTGCAGTTACCCGCTGATATAAACAGCTCTAATGGCATAGTAATAAACATTATGTTTCTCTCGTAAATGTCACGTACGGTTAATAACGCCATGCTTTTATGGCGTTTGATTTTAGAATTTTAAAGCCAAGTTCTGCGATAATGTACTGATTTGTATTTTAGATTAAAGTACATAGGTATGAAATTGAATTTAAGCAGTTTTAGAGTTAAAAAGAATCAAACAACATGCATGTTTAAATGGTTATGAGTACTTATTTTTATTATCTTCAAAAAATACTTTTTTGTGGACTGTAGTGATTCTGCAAACATTCACGTCACGGTTTTCACGTGAAGATTTATGAATTTGTTTTTATAACGTTAAATACAAAAACATTTATATTTTCTTACGTAGGTACTCCTAAATAAACAATTCTGTAAATATGTCTAGCGTTTCACACTCAAAAATCCATAAAAGTCCGCGATGATTTATACCTTCATTAAAGGTAGATATTATAGCTGGATTTCTGAACTATAAACGACAACAAAGTCACCTAGCACTTAGTCTAGACGAGAACAGAAAGCTTTAAAATATTGTTACAATTTTTAACGGCGCCGATAAATCTTTTCGCCTTGACGTTTTATAGGAAACCATTTAGGTATCGAGACCGGGAAATACTGGTTCTGAAATTACGTAATTGAGATGAATTTATTGTAGCAAGCAAAATACATTGCTTGTTCAAAATCATTATATGTATGTACAATCACTTTTCATTTCTATTACTAAAATATAGGTAGGTACTATTTGCGAATATAAATATAGTTATTTCAGTACCTAGTATATTAAGCTTGCACATATATTTCAAACGATATAATTATTTATAGGTACGCTTCTTTTAAAATGTTTTCGTTTTAAGTCCAAGAAAAATCGAACACCAAATACCTATTTTAATTCCAAATTCAGACTTTTTTGCGAATATGCGCACAAGGAGATCTTAAAGTATAGCTGTACTTATGTATGTACCTACATACGCAAACAAAATATATTTTCTAGTAGATGAACTGAAGACACAATATTATTGTTATCTACAAAGTCCGCCGTGTATTCGTCAGTGTTCCCTCGGGATAGTCTACACAAATGTTCACCAACTCTTTATGAAGTTTTACAGCACAGCAGGGACATCTGAGCTGCAGGACCGAGGAGAAAAAAAATGTGTTTATTTTCATGATTATATTTTTTTCAAAATAAACTTGACTCATGGATGAAGGTCAAAAATATAATATCATCGTTGCTAATAAATTAAAAGTGAAGAAATTGTTTGTTAGCTTGAGCGCGCTAATCTCAGAAATTAACTGATTTGAAGAATTCTTTGAGTGTTAGATAGCCAATTACTTTTGCGAGCGCAGAGAAGTTTCGATATGACGTGCGCGAAATCGCTGGCAGAAGTTACAGACCAATGTGGTCCAACAATACCTACAAAAAAGTTATATATATTGTTTTTTTTTCTTATTAATATCGAGAGCTTACTGCTATTTTTGGTGGTATTTTACTATCTCTAATTTGATTGCCAATTTAATTAATGCTATTTCAACACATTCATTTAGTAAGTCTGATTTATTGTTTGCAGCAAGCGTTGATTGTCAGGATTAACTCTGTAAACTATTTGAAATTGAATTTATTCATTTGCTCAATTGATTTAAGTTGACTGTAAATTAGTTTAGGCACCCAAATCAATTCAAAACTAAAATTCATTTATTTAAATTAAGCTGAAAATCAAAATCGGCACTTTTTGGACAAAAGATTTATTGTTGAAATACTGAAGTGTTTTATAAACCGATTTATATTAAAAAGAATACTTTAAAAACTATTGTCAGCAATTGAAGATAAAAATATCTTAAGACCTTTTAAATTAATATTATTAGATCTTATTCTAAGGAATAATAAGTAAATACTAATTTTATTTTAGGCTCTTGATTCATACTTTATCAATAAAAAATAAGAATAAAATTCAATCAAATCTGTCTAGCTGCTGAAATAGAAATTGTAATAGAATTTTGTATATTAAGGAATTTTATGAATGAGCAATACAATTTTATTAGGATTCATTTCATAGATTCTTCTTGAAGATTTCTAGATTTTTTGTGAGTATCGAATTGTAATGTATTGAAAGTATAGTCTTATTTTTTTTTTTCCTTCTTAGCGATTCGATGGCAACTAATAGAAATTAAATAATTTTGGTGGCCTAATATTTCGCCACGCTGACGGCATTGTCAGTGGAGGCATGCATCTAATAGTGTATTCTATTATTTTGGAAAGTGCTGAGAGGTGTCATTCATAACTCGGATCTTCTCTCAGAGATCGGTTTTTGTGTACCGGACGAGTATGTGGGGCGGCGGCGCCGGCCGCGGCTGCTGGTGGTGCCGCGCGCGCACACCAACTTGCTGCCGCTCACTCGCGCACTGCGCACTCTCAACACGGTGGCTGAGCACATCGACATATTTAACTGTACACTGAGCGAGTTCACAAGGGCCTCCTACTGTGTAGTATGTAAGGACTAGTAGTTGTTTTGTACTGTGTAATATAGTTAAGTTATAATTAAGGAAATATTTGTAAGTAGGTACTATGTCGAATTAGATTAAGTCTGTATAGGTAGTAACTTTGTGATGTGAATAAATAAATAAATAAATAATAAGTAAATTCTAGAATCAAAGACGTTAAATATATCTAATAGTCTACAATTTAAGTACTTGCGATGATAAATAAAAATCTGTATAAAACATTTTATTATTTTTTCTTTCTACACAAACCAAATATGCATGCTCAAAAGATTTTTTGTGGCTCCTTTTCCCACGTTTTTTCCAACTCCACTCGTACAAACACACGTCAAATGAAACTATTTACGACTACGTTAACTAGAATCCGAACATTCCTCCTAACTAATGAAATGTTTACCCAGTCTGTTTTGTTACTTCATTTATATGGAAGAAACGTTTTCATTTCAAAACTAGACTCTGCCCGTGATTTTGTCTGCTGGGAATCATTAATTTGATCAGCATTATGCTAACTTTCTACTGATAGGTGTAAGCGGTTTGCTGCGGTTTTACCTGCGTGCTAAGATAACTGCTAAAGTGCAATACCCGGATAAAAGTAGTCTATTTCCATCTTTGTGGTACAGTAAACTGCACATTAGTGGTAACTGTTATGCACCTTAACTTAATAGTAATAAGTACGATTTTCCTATAAAACTATTACCACTGACCTGAAGTTGACTGTACTAGTAATGAATTACATCTAAGTAAATAGATTTGGTATTTTTATTTCAGCGAAACTAACAAATAAAATAAACAGACAAACAAACATTCGTATTTACATTATTAGAAGTAAGGATTCGTTTTAATTCATTACTGCATTCATTGGTTTTAATTAATTCGTTGGCTGTGATTTACAGAGGATTAACGTCAGTAAATGAGTTACTGCTATGCTATCTTTGCCGATAGTTTATTGTTTTTATTTGGAACAATTGAGTTAATTTCTTTATTCTACGGTACCATTGCTTCAATTTATCTCACGGAGTAAGGGTCATTGCATAGTATACCGGCACCGCAACAGCACAGCTGCAGCACGGCATCGCCTCGAATTTAGACTACGGCTAGCTGCCAGCGCGCTAACTACGCGTTGTCCGCAAGGTGCCAGCTCGCCGTCGGCGCGCCGGCCGCGAGGTGTAAGCTTGCTGTCACCGCAAACTCAATATTGTTTTAGACAGTTATGATTGAACATTGATTGCTTCGCTGCCGACTCGGAGTCGGCGCGTAACGAGCATGCCGTCGGCGCGCTGTACGCATAAGGTCCGCTCGCTTACAGCACGCGGACTGCGAGCCGAGTTGTGTGGTAGCGGCAAGCGCGCTGACGGCCCGCCGTTGGCTTTTTCATATTGACATTATGAAATATATTATACTATAAATGATTTAATGCTCTAAATTGAATGACAAGTTAAATGCTGGTGCTACCCTTAGTCTATTCGCAAGTTATTCGGCGCAATAGGTATTCCATTTCCATTCCTCTCTGTCAGCTGTCATAATAACATCCACTCCCTTCTTACTTCTCAGTCAAGTCTTTTTTCAGGCAATCAGACCATGATTGTTTGAAAAAAGATGTTCAGTTTTGATCTCGATCGTTTCCTTGGTACGAATGGATGGATGGAGAGGAACATACATACCCCACATACCTACTTAACACACTTTATAGCATGCACCTTCTAATCACACATTTTTTCGGTCACTGATTTTTCGAGACTTATCAATACTTATGATTTTTCCTGTTTGTTTCTTAACGAATATTAAAGGTAATTTTCACTTGATCTACCTCACAAAGTAAATTCGTCAAAAGGATAGTATAATCACAGCTTTAATGCCTGTAGCACACCTCCGCTGCGAAACCCAAAGGGCGAAACCGCCATAGTTTCGCTGTGAGTTGTGAGTTGTTGGGCGGCGAAACAATAGCGAAATTCCCTGCTCTAACGTACAAAACTGACTATGACGTTGTCTCTTTCTAACATGATTTCGCTCATTTGCTTAGGCGCCGTCTACATCTCCGCCCTGGCGGACAACTGGCGGACAACGAGCGGAGATGTAGACGGCGCCTAAGCAAATGAGCGAAATCATGTTAGAAAGAGACAACGTCATAGTCAGTTTTGTACGTTAGAGCAGGGAATTTCGCTATTGTTTCGCCGCCCAACAACTCACAACTCACAGCGAAACTATGGCGGTTTCGCCCTTTGGGTTTCGCAGCGGAGGTGTGCTACAGGCATAAAACATTTACAACATGCATACATGCATACCTACCTAAATGTACCTATCTACCTACATAGAGGTAGGTAATGCATATCTACATAGGTTGTACATACTCAGTTACCCAGGTACGGCATCCAACTTGATGTGCTCCTGAAATCCTTACTTATGCATGTGAGTAATATGTGAACACAGCGTGAATTTGCTGCTTATTATTCGAAGCAAGTAGTTTTGTCCAACAAACTTAATTAAAGTTTTGTATTTCTCGCGTGATGTAGTGTCAAAGGTTGGATTTTAAGTGCAGTTTTCTAGTTGCTTATATCGTGATAGGAACTCTCAAATATGCCAGTTTTGCGTAACAATTATGGCAATATTTTTATAATGAAAATAAAATATAGTTACTCATTTTCCTTGACTCTAAAATATTCGAACAAACACTCAAGTACAGCTCTCGTTAAATTACTCTATCGCTCTGAAGTTAGATATGCCAATGCGCCATGTAGGTAGCTATTTCGATTATTGATCAGTCACTTGTCGATGGTTGATTATTGTCATCCAATTTCAGAGAGGGAAAGTTATTTGACCTAAAATGAGCTGTACCTACTATTCATGAAAATTCTTCCTTTAACATACTCTAACTATAACTTGCGTATTAAACTGCCCAATTTAAGCCAATCTCTGAATGTCAAAAAACAAAAGACAATTTAAGGGGTTAATAAACCTTCACGAGCTCTAATAAAAACAGCTTGACCCTTGTCTCAGCTATCACAACCTTTCGCAGTATTAACAAATAATAAATGTTTTAGAGATGTCGATAAAATACGCCTATCAATGGCCCGCCTTCATCGTATTATGTACAGTAATTAATCTTGCAAGATTCTATTATAATCTATTATATTCCGTGTTTGGAGTACCCGCACACAGACTAAACTGTCGGCCGACAGTGGGCCCGACTAACATCATCATCATCTTTTTCCATCCTGTTAGACAAGAGTGTTTTACAAGGAGTGACTGCCTATCTGACCTCCTCAACCTGGGTAACCCAACACCAGACTTACTGGCTTCGGGCAGTGGGCCCGATGCTTGTTTTTTTTTTTCACTACCGGAAATTGAATCAAAGTTTTTAGTCGGTTATTACCGGCCAGATACCTGATCTTTGCAATGTGCGTACGTACTACCATTCATCTTCATACTGACTTATGAGACCAAACAAAATATCGGCCGACTAAAAGTTTGCAATGTGGATACTCTTAAAGGAGTTAAAAACTTTTTGTACTGTGAATATCGATGATATTAAAAAGTTTTCTTTCTTTGAGAATCGTTTTTGATCGCTAAGTTTCTTTGTGAAGTTGTTCGGAGTTTATGATTCGAGTTCTAAAGAGGTTTAATAGTGATTGAATGAATTGAGAGTTGGTACTTAACTTATTTTTTTATGTGACTTTGTAGATAATTTTCAGTTGCGCAGCTATAAAAAACTTTATAGTGTTTTATGGATAATCAGTACTTAGTAAATAGTAGCGACTATTAAACATTTTTGAAGATAAGATTTTTCTATAAAAAAGAACTAATTCGCATTTAATATGATAGGTTTCACAAATGTTATTTTTTATGCTACTTTTAAATTATTAAAGTAATTTAATAAATATTTTTGTTAGTTTTGTTTACCTTCGTTATTAATTAATAAGGTAAATCAGACTAAAAGTCACGATTAAAATCGGCTTCTCAGTTATTTTATGAATAGCAAACAAATTAATTTCAAGAAAATGTACTAGAAAGATTATTAATAATACCTAAGTGTATAGTTACCAATTAGCAAATTGGATCAGATATTTTCATTAGAAAAAAAATAGCCATTAGGACTCACCAAAATGAAAGTAAGTTTTGAAATGTTATTATTGTTTTCCACTATCTCAGCTTTAGAGAAACTTAAATACTATTAGTAAGATTCATCATGAGACTTTATCATCAAACTGCTGGGCACAGACCTCCTCTCACACGGAAAAGGATTGAGCATTAATTACCGCGCTTGCTCAATGCGGGTTGGTGATTTCAAACTTTATAGTCCAGGTTTCCTAGAGATGTTTTCCTTCACCTTTAATTAGTCATTGCTATTAGTGAAATTTCATTTCAATTAATTTGGTCCTATTGCTTTTAGCTAAGAAAAAAAAACTATTTTGCATTAAATATCAAGTATTCGTACGTAACGTAACGTATCTGACAATGTCCTTCATAAATCGTATTATGCAGAATAAGTAATTTATCGCTAATCTAAATCAGATTAAGATACCTGCGTATTGGGATTGCCAATCACATTAAATAAACATGACTTATTGATCCATAATAATGCAAACATTTACATACCTATTCCATTTATCGGAATTATATTGCATATTAACCTTATCATCATTATACTAGGTATATAATGTAGATATAGGTACCTAGGTCTCCTGCCGGGGCTGCAGGATTGTTCGAAAGAGATACCGCGGCCCTAGTACATAAAAGGCCTACGACGGAACACGACGGTTTTTAGTCAGTTACGGCCCTTTCACACGGCAGTCCAGTTTTTTGCAGGATACCGTTTTTTGGAGGATCCCGTTTGATCGCAAAAGATATGCTAGTGTTCACACGAGCAAACCGCGTGCAGGATCCTGCAAAATGCACTACGTGTGAATACAGCGTCCGTTTTTGCAGGATACAGTAAAATACCGGTCCCGCAAAACTGGACTGCCGTGTGGAAGGGCTGTAAGAGTCTGACACTCCCTCACCGCTGCTCACCCACAGCGGGAGAGGTCATTTTGATGATTTGATGATTTTTGACGACGTCAAAAATCATCAAATGACTCTTTTCTTAAAAAAAGGCATTTTAGTTGTTTTAAAATGTTCTTCAAACGCGAGCCTGGGTTCGATTCCTTAAACAAGGTGTTGTTGAGGAACAGAGAATGAATCCACTAAATAAGTTAGAAATAAGTAAATAAAGTTTAAATGCGACACTATGATTTTCTTCTGTACTGTTTATATTATTAATTAAATTGCTGTCAATCCGATTAAATTCGACATTTGAATAGTCGTGAAGCAGAGATTTTGTAGAACTATCTGTCAAGTCTTTGCTAAATGTCAAACTTACAACAATTTGCATAGAAGTTCATTAAGTAACTTAATTAACAATACCCTTCAAAGATTTAATTAACGACGTGAATAACATAACAGTCAGTTTTAAGTTATATTGGACCTTCGTCAAAAATAGTTAGACAATTTGCAGATTAATAGTTTTAGACAAATTCTGTTATGTTTAAAGGATTTACTATGCAACGAACTAAAAACTGCTCAAACTCAATTTTTGCAACTTACATAAAAAATGATTATACAATATGTATATTTTACATAGGTACATTCATGATATCGTACACATTAAAGCTGTTGATGTTGTGATTAAGATATTTAGGTATTGCTTTTGAACAAGGACTCCTCTTAATACACATTTATATTTACCGTATCCTTATAAGAAATTCCTGAAGAAAATCACATTTATGTTCATCGACAAAATAGGTACCTTCTCAACAATATTTAAATGCTGACCTGTTTCGATACAAGTACCCCATATTCTTCAGAGTGCAACAGAACTTCATACTATTATTACCGATTTTTTTGTATGCCACTTTACCTCGTATGAATCTACTTGTAGTATTTCTTTCTTGAGAAATTCTCTTCAATTCCTAACACAGAGGCACTTAAGACGTTTTATCATCAAATTTTTCTTCACTCAAGCGCATTTATGAATTATTAATACAATATATACGTCGCCATTTACGTTGTTATATTGCTAAAGTAATGTGTTCAACCTGAAATTACGCTGGAAACTTATGTGTGGTTGAGTATATTTGCTCTGAGAGACTGCTGCTGCATTTTTATACTGCCTTTGCATATAATATTTATTTGCTTTGAATATGTATATTGTCTATTTATATAGAGTTATAGTTCGGCCATTCAGAGAATGCGTTCCTGACACGTCGCGATTGAACTGACGACGTAACTACATTCATTGATTATTGATATAATAATGTTGTTTTAATGCTCCTCAATTGTTAAAACGGTAAACAACCAGCAAAAATATTTTTATCGTAACTGCAACGCAAGTAAATCGCTGTTAGTATCGTTCAATCGCGACGTGTCAGGAACGCATTCTCTGAATGGCCGAACTATAATAGTTTGCATTTTTTTTTACGACGTCAAAAATCATCATATGACCCTCCCGCTGTGGGTTACCAGCGGTGAGGGAGTGTCAGTCTCTTACTGACTAAAAACCGTCGTGTTCCGTCGTGGGCCTTTTATGTACCAGGGCCGCGGTATCTCTTTCGAACAACCCGCAGCCCCGGCAGGCCTTGGCCCTACTGGGCTTGCTGGGGTTGCTGACATCTTTTTGAGGAGGGCGTGGAACAAAGCGCGATAGTTTGCATCTGAAAAACTTATCTAATAATATCTGTAATCAAAATTCATAGGGGTGCAATTGAAACATTATTGATTGAAATAACTGATCGAATGGATGTTATTTTACTAACTTTTATTTACTGTATAAGGAAAGGCAGCTTGAAATAACATTATAAAATTATAGGCCCTGTCATCTCTTCTTTCTTCAGCGACATCTCCCAAAATTCCACCCTTTCCCCAAATTGTGGACATTGTATGTGACAGTATCTAATAAGCAGGTCATTTTGTATTCAGATCAGGTGTTCTCGCGAGATGTTCAGTGAGGTCGTCAATGGAAGGGCCTACTGCTTAACTAGGAGGGTTAAACTGGATTATGTTTGCTTAAGTTACGGAATTTACGTGTGAGATCGTCATGAAAAGTGCTGTGTTTTTTGATAAAATCGTTAAAACAAATCATTTGGAAATAGCTGAGAGTTACTCAATTATGTATTTGTCTTCTTTTCCTGCTAAACAACACACATCGTTCGTCTTTATGACAACAGTAGGGAATAATTCCTGGGGGGCTCGTAAACCAAAATAACCTTTTACGAGAAATAAAGCAATCCTCATAAATTAACTTAGGACTTGAATTGAGCAACTTTATTTAAGTGTCATTAGAACTAAAAAATCCGAAACAGAACATAGGTAATTACAAAATCAGCTTTATAATAATTCAAATTACCGGTATCGTTATGCAACGTTGCAATTCTTCAAAGTAATACCTACAACAGTTTGCAATACTCACTATTATGCTAACAACGTAATCCAGTTTGGATCGAAGGCGTGTGATTGGTCAAAACAGGCAGCTGGTGTGATTGATACGCCAATACGGATTATTCACGGTTGCCAGCCATGCTCTGCCAAACTATGTTACTGGCAGGTTGGCGTGTCTCGGCTAGGTAATCTAACTTTGTGCTCAATTGCTAGTGAGTAGGTTTTATTTAGTATTTTTTTTTTAGTAGAAACATATTTACAAAATATTTACATTAATTTAAAAAAGTTAAAATTAACTTATATATTTGCAACTTAAAACTAATACAGTGCATCAAAAAATTGCTCCTCATCGCTGTCACTGGGAAATGTACCCAAAAGGCTGGCAGCATTGCCACGTTGGATGGCAATGCTCAACCTCTGTGCGAAATAAAAGCTAGCCTTTGGGTCCCGGGAAGTGTCAGTAAATTGTATGTATAGCCGTCTTTTGTATGCTTTTATGTATCTAAAGGTTTTGTTAAGCTTGTTCTCGAAGACTATTTGGTTTAACTTCTAAATTCCTCTGAGCTTTTAAGCGTCTTATGTGCTTTTTTTGAGCTAAATTATTCATATTCTAAAAAAGTATATTAATGTTTACATTGATGATAACAAATACCAAAAATAAGTAAATGAGAATTCGTGGTTTAATCAAAAGTTAATAGATAATTAATTGAAGCAATAACTATTTCAAACATGGCATACAAAAACGTATGTTTTACAACCAAAGTAGTGTACCTACTATTCACCTTCATAGCAACCCAATGTACTTACATATGACCTGCCAACATTTATTATTCCTTCATAAATAAACTTACACCATCTGTGGCCATAACCGATAAGATTCTAACTGAACTATGTGCGAACCTCGTTCATTCTGAGTGGACTATTTCGTTCTTTCGGAGCGATCCATAATGACCTGTCAGAATTTCTCGCCAACTCTATTATTAGTATAACATATGGTTCATTTTGTTGCTTTACTTGGTAGAGAAATATTCCATGTAAATAGGTGAAGAAATACATTTTTAATTCGAGCTTTAGAAACCTCTAGAAAACCTCAAAAGTATATCGTTAGTTTGGGAATTGTAGACACAGGTACTCAGGGCTAGGATTATAAAAATTGCATCTTTCGGCCGTGGCTTTATAGAAAAGTAATAACTTTCTGCCCTTGTTCTTTCACACAGTAACAAATGCTAGGTCCAGTTACAAGGTTTTGAGAGAATAACTGACAAATAAAATAAACTATTTAATTTTTTAAGACACATTTATAAAATACAAACTTCCAAAGGTGGGAACTACTTAAACCCCGATTCAAAGTAGGATATAGCCTACCTCAATGAAGGGCCTATCTAACATTGTTTTTTTTTTCAAATCAGTCCAGTAGTTCCTAGGATAAGAGCGTTCAAAGAATCAAACAAGGTATTCAGTTATATAATATTAATATGTACCTATACCTGAATAATTATTACAATTTACTTTCACCTAGTCGAACATGCGTAATTCCTAACCTACGTCGAATTCTCTTGAGGTAGAACCGACCATAACAGGATCGATGGGGTGGCATGATTTAATGAGAGCCAACGCTTAAGCTGCCACAATCCCGTCATGATGTTGTATTGAAATTACATTACTGTATGTAAGTCTACAGGTAACTGACATTTCATACACATGTTGATTTTATTTATTAACGTAATTCTGTCATTTGTTTTTCTTTTTGTAAATATTTGGCAGGATGACGTTCAGCTTTTGCTCAATCCTTCTCCGTGTGAGAGGAGGCCTGTGCCCAGCAGTGGGACGATAAAAAGGCTGTAACAGAAATATTTGGCAGGATGACGTTCAGCTTTTGAATATTTACAAATTTTTAACTGACTTAAAACAAGAAGGTCAGATTGATCTGTAAATATGTATGTTTGTGCGCGATTATCTCACGTTTGATTGAGGGAATTTTGCTTTTTTCACCGTAATATTCGACAGACTTAGGAGAAGGTTTAAGGCAAATTATTGAAGTCACTTTCATGTTTTTGTAAAAACCAAATGATACAAAATATAAGTAAAATAACTCGCAAGAAAGGAAGGCTTATTATTATAGAGACATAAATGGTTTATGGCAGAAAAAAACTTTCTTTCTTTTATACCAATACCACATGGGAAGCTGTAAAGTTTTACACTCCCAGGACCCAACTATGCGATAGTGATGTCATAAAGGCACTCATTCATGCAGTATGCCTGATGGAGAACAACGCCACTCATATTTTACGAGCAAACCTAAATACGCGGAGCATTTTTTGTCTTTTATTGAGAGCTAAAAATATGGCCAAACTTACTATTTCATGTGGACCAACAAATATAAGAGCATCAAAAGGTTTCATTAATTCAGAATTCTATAACAAATAAAAAAAAATACATAAAATGAGTACCAAATTCTATAAATAATTTAATCAAAATAAATCTTACCTAATCGATTCACCGTCCTGTTACAATGTGAAAGCTAGACATACATAATATATGAATGTACCTCCTGAAATTCAAATGAGTCTTCAGTAGTTTAATTTTTAACTTTAAATACCTATTGTGGTGACCCTATCACCAATAGAGGGCCAATGGGTCATCCTTTGCATTTTTAACGAGAAACGTGACGAAGTTATTTAAAGGTCCAAGATAATGGCTTTGTACCCTACTTAACCTCAATAGCTTGGTTTGCAACAAAACCAAAAAACGAATCTTAAATTAGTTGAGCTTTTTGATGTTAGATTTGCATTACAAAATACAAAATACATTACGAAAAAAACAATCGATTTCTGAGAGAGCTATTTATAAGAAGGCTTCTATCTCGTAGCCTGAAGCACCATTTGACGGATCTGAAATAACACGGGTGTTTTCAAAACCTGGTATAATAGCAACATATTTTTACAAAGCAATGAAACGAGGAAGATATCTTCCTTATCTTCCTCGTTTCATTGCTTTCAATATCGATTCTGACTTCAAACCGTCACAATCAATTTTTGAAGGCAAACTCGATAAACTTTGGAAATGTCAAAGGCAGTCTAATCCATCAGGGAAAATATATTGAAGCTACAATAAACCTTTATTCCCTAGAAACTCTAGTTTTTGGAACGAAAACTTTATTATCTCGAAGTACATGATATTCGAATTTAGTTTTGGGTCTTCGAAAACCTTTGACGTTTTTCGACACCATTTTCTGGAACATCGACAATTTTCGGCAATATTTTCGCACTTTCGCAATAAACGTAGTTTGGTTAAGTTTTTTATTTGAAGCTAAGTTGAATGGTTAATATAATCTATGCGAATAAATGCATTTTCTTTCTCTTGAACTTAGAAGATTAATTGATTATTGACAAACTTTTCATTTTTAAATCGGATTGAAAAATAAAATGGATATAGTTCAAGATCTAATCACAAAAGTTCATAGCTGCACTTTTTGTTGCTTCGTCTTTCTTCTATGTTGATACATATTTACTAATCACAAAACACCCAAAAAATCTAATTTGTTGACACAGAACCAAAGCTACTCAACAAAAATGGAAATCATTGAAAAAAATCTGAGATGTCTACCATTCCAAAAATGGTTGAAATACTTATTCGTACCGTCCAATCTCAGATTCGAAGGAACATTTCTGATTACAAAACATACCACATTGAGCAGGCAATATCGTTTGAAAACCTATTGGATTCGTTAAAAGACCCTCATATGTATTGTTACATACCTATATTTAGAAAGTACTAAAGGCAAAAAAGGTTGTTGTATTTTTTTCTCGTAAAGTGGCTTATTAGGCAAGCCCTTTTTTCAGTACGCTATAGAATTATTTAGGTAAAAGGTTTTTTTATCTGCAATTTGGTTTAGAAATTCAAACGAATGAACCAAAAAGTGGGTTCTATATTTTTTTGACTAAGTGGCTCATTTTATAGCTTGTGAACATTTTGTAGTCACAACATTAAAGTGAAAAAAACTTCGGATCTGGCATTATTGGAATAAAATGCAAAGTTATATTACTTTGAACAGTAGTTGCTAGTTATGCACCTAAAAACCTGCTTCTTTTGACATCTTCCAAACAATATTTTAGAACACCAAAGCATCATTTTCATCAACCAACAAATAAGTACCTACATTTACTTTTTTTTAAGGTATGATTCACTAAAACTGCATAAAAGTTGATTTCAGCAATATAACCTTTAGCCAGAGCTACAAATCATAACAATAAATGTTTCAATAAACGCGGGAATCTCGCCGACCGCTTATTTCCCAGGAGACAGAGTTAACTCATTGTTATTAGATAACTGAGCCACTGCCAGCCAAGATTTGCTAATATAAATACGACTATAGCGTTTATGTGTTAGTCAAATAAAAAGTTTGGGAGTTTCGTTCCAAAATTCTGCCCAATTTTCAACTGTAGTTATACGTCAAACAGTCCCGTCGAATGTTGCCAAAAAAATTATAATAAAAATATACAATGCTATTACCAAAAAGTTAAATTCTAAAACTAGCCATTTCCCAGCTTGAAGTCGGAATAAGTGTTTCAAATGGAGTAATGCCTCTCTGTTCTCCAGAACCCGGTTACCAGGGCTTCCCGATAGGTACCCTTGGTAAGACCAATTGGTATCAGACGTTTGACACGTGTATCAGTAAATATTAAATTTCAGGCTTTAGTTTTATTGTTAAACAATGAACTTAATCCGTTGTCCGTTCTAGGAGTAATACTCATTCTGGTTTCAAAGATCGATAGCGTTCCTTTAATCTTTTTACTCGAGTACCAGGAAGAGTTACTGGACCCTTCTCGTTTAAATCCTTGGTTATCCAAGAGTATAGAGTTATCGAATTACTAATCCCAAAAACAACAGATAGATAGGTTATAAGAATCCACTGTTACAAGTGACATCGGATCTATGCCGTGTCAAATGGCAGTCGGAAACAAGGGCTCAAGAGACACTGAATGTGTAATGAGATATAAATGAGCTCGTTAGACGTCGAACTGCGTTGAATAGCTGCTAATACCGGCAGCAATTATTGGAGGAATTATTAATGGACTTATTATGAAGATAAACGTGATGTTTATATTCATCTGTTGCTTAACCTTTTGGGATGTTCAGGATTATTGAATTGGGTGCCTTCCTGTGTCTCCTGGTTGCTTGCGTGTTTGGTTGTTTATTTACAAACAGCTGTAAGCCCCGAAGCATGATTAGGTACACACAGTTTAAGCTGGTAAAGAAACGTCTGCAAAATAAATTTCGTTCATACTTGTAGATCAAGATCGAAAGTGGCCAACATTGGTCCAAAGAAATGCGTGGTAACAGGAGACACAACAGACAACAAACACATCGATCTTTTGTCCTAAAAATAAAACTAAACCTAACCGCCCTAACGATGTAATTACGGACAAAATTGCGGTTAACCCGATCCAACTCTCTAGTTACTGACCATTATTATCGAATCTAAATCCCTTCAAATAATGTCAAATACAAAATAAAACTGACCAAGTGCGAGTTGGACTAGCGCACACGATGGGCTTTGTATGTGAAACGGGCAAAAAATCACGTTTGTTATATGGGAGCCTTAAGTATTTGTTATCATAGCGGCAAAAAATACTACACTGAATACTTATCTGTGAAAATTGTGTCTAACTATAACAGCTCTTGAGGTACAACTGGTGAAAGATGCACGGGCAGACAGACAGACGGACAGCGAAACCTTAGTAATAAAGCCTTGTTTTTCCTCTAGGTATGGAACCCTAAAAAAAAGACGTAAAACTATAATCCACGTCGATAATAATCATCAACGTTGACCTTTTGGGACCTTTGTTCTTGACAATAAAATGGCCGTCTACCCCTGAGACCGTTCACAGAAAATCTTTTACGAGAGAAATCAACGGAACAATTCGAAAGTCTATCCCCAATATCTATTTGTTGGAGGCAATAAAAAAATTCTTCCCTCCTTTTTTTGTTGGGCCGAAATATTTGCGTTGTATTCCAAATCGTTTGGGATAATAGGACTCAATATGCTTATTGCATAAGCGGTTTGGTATGATTTTATATATGTGGTGGCCTTATCGTAGACTTGACCACTTCATGAAATGACTCGACCATTTCATGAAATGGTCCCGTTTCATGAAATGTTTCACTGTTTATTGGCCACATCATGATGTGACTTGGGCAAATCAATGATGAGAAATCGTTTCTCGATATGTGCAACTAAAAGCTCGGCTTCTTCATGAAATTATCAAAATTAATTGATCACATCGTAAAATAGTTATGTAAATTGCCCCTAGGGGCGCTGCCAGCGCTTTATTTACGTTTGAAGATGGCGGCCGTTGACTGCATTGAAAATTCTCGCAGCGAAAAATTGAATAATTCGTTTGAGGAAGAAAGTGACAAAAGAGTGTACGACGAAAATAATAATAATATTAAATAATTCTACGTTGGTGAATTATAACAACGTTTTTAATTATAAGGTTATAAAACAAATCAAGAACAGTAGGGTGACCACGCCAAAGACGTCCATGGACTATTACTGGCTGTCAAAATATGACGTTATGGAAACTGCAGATGAGGAATATCTTATATTTAATAAAAAATGCGTCGACGATCCTACTATGCGTATAATTCCGATGGAGAAGTATTTTGAAATATTAAAGGAAGTTCATAAAACTGTTGGATAAGGTGGACGACTAAAAATGATTCAATACATTAAAAATAGGTTTATATCCCAAAGAAACCCATTGAGCTATTTATTGACTATTATTGTGTTATTAATAATAATATATATGACAGGAACATACTTTTCTGTTTAATTTGCTTACTCCAAACCCCATGGAATTATTTACCAGCGATGTAACCCTTATAACTTCTTGCGAGTAGTAGCGAGTGTAACATCCACCAGATACAAGAACCCACCGCTCTCAGAACGCATCCCAAACGAGCCAGCTGAGCGCAGACCTAGGTAAGGTGGGGAAACTCGTCTACCCCTATAGTCTGCAACATAGTATGCAACAATAATGTCCTCTTAGCCAATTATCGGCTACGGCGGCTGTTCTCATGTAAGGAGATTAGCCAACTGCGCGAGACATATTATAGTGCACAAGAATTTGCGAGGTGACACACAGACACAGCTGCACTCACTATTCCTTCACTTCCATAGCCCGATGGGATGGCAATCCAACACGATCGGAGAGAGATCAGGCGCAGGACCGACATTTACGTGCTCTCCGATGCACAAATACCAACTTCCAAGCTGCGGGCTGTTTCGTGAAAGTCTCTAAAACCCACAAAGCGATTTCGGCTCGACCCGGGAATCAAGACCTCGTGCTCGACAGCTGCGCTTGCGACAGCTAGACCAACGAGGCAGTGAACCTACAGGTTACGTCATTTAAGATTAAGTGTGTTCTATTTTAAGATTCCTAAAATGTTACTAAAGTTCCTATTTTATTTAAATTATTGTGTATGTCGGACTTAAAGGACAGGAACAAGTTCTTACTCTTTATATTTGCAATCGAAGTTATGAAAAAAACCTAAGTGTTTTTGCCTCCTGACAATTTTGAGCTGTGAAAAATTTCACAACTACCAGATTTTATGAAATTAAACTCCAATGGGTCGAATTACCTATGCTACGCGAGTTTCCCCCTTACCCAAAATATTGTGGATTTATATTAAATATTTTATGGATACCCTATTATACCATACGGCCAGACGTGGATGACAAAATCGAGAAATGTTGACGATTTAACGATCTGGTCAAATTAACATGAACATTTCATGAAACGCAACCATTTCATGAAATGCTCAAGCTTTTCATGAAGTGGTCAATTCTACGATATGGCTACGACATATATACCGGCAGTCGCGACTCTGAGACAGAAGTGAGCTACTTGCAAGGGCCCTTTGAATAAATAAAATGGAATTGAAGCCCTTATATCTTTGCGTAAGGTTGTTCGAAACATGATCCCAAAGAGTATTATTGTACACGAATGTTATCGTTTTGTTCATACTTTATACATGAATTGGATAAGGAATGTTGTCTTTTGCAATACGCTTGTGGCAGATGCATCATCAATTATTTATTGATAAAACGACTGAGACATTATTATTGTTATATGTACGAGTTAATTATTCCAAATACCTACTACTAATGTTAAGTAGACCTAAGCTTGTAAGGCTGGAAGGGAAAGAACAATATAATGTTTTATCCTTTGGTCCCTTTCCGAAAACACGCAGACTTTGAGCGAAACCAAAGCACAGAATAGAAAAAAAAAACATACCTTTCGTTTTCCTTTTTATTCTTCAACCTTTAACACAACAAAACATTCCCACTTCTAGAAAGGTTCCTGAATTAGTGATGTGACGGTAACATGAAACCGCCGTCACTGTTCTCGTAGAAGCTTAACCGTTAATATTAATTGTTAATCCGTCAAACGAACAGACCCTGGTGGAACTCAGTAAGATGTTAGCTGTTATTAGGGTTAAGTTAGAACGTGATAATTGATATGTATCGATAGAGGAAAATATATTGTAGGTACTGGATATTATGTGACAAGTTAGGTAAAATAGACAGTAATGATGTTTCTAACAGTTTGGAATTTAGGTAGATATGTGAGACACTTAGGAGTTTCGATAGGGTTAGGGGATAGGTAATTCTCCATATTAGGTAGTGTTCTGATCGTTACATAGGTATTTGATATCCAGATGACAGCAAATTGTGAATAATATAGCTTCCGTTTATGGTAGTGAACTTTTATTTGCAACTTCTTTACATTGGTTATAATGCCAAATTTTTCATAAAATAATTTATGCGTTTAAATAACTTTACATTTTATAAATTACAGTTTATCGAAGCTTGATCACTGCTCCACACGCATTCCTAATTTATTTTGATAAATTCAAATGTCATTTTATTTTGTTCCAGATATAACACAAAGCCAGATGCTATGTCGCGGCGTGTCAGGCCACAAAGTGGGCGGGCTCCGTGCGCACGCGCCTCGGATCTCGTTCACCAGCAAGGACGAGCCGGATCCGCACGAGTTGCGGCGGAAATCCGCAAGCAGTCGCCTCGGCAGCTCACCTAGGAGTAGCATTGCTAGTGAGGAGAGGGCTGATGGCGTTGCGCTTAGGTAAGTGGTAGGGTCCTTTTGGTCTCAAAACCAATCTTTAGTAGTATACAAGGGCGTGGTAATAAACAGCAATATTGAGTGTTGTCATAGGAGTTCGGAGTTGTGAATACTAGAGTGCTACAATATACACTCAGGTTATAAAAGTAAGGAGTAAGGTGCACAGGACCGGAGTGGATCCGACTTGGAATAAATAGGCCTGAAAATATGAAAAGTCAATGGGCAAAAATATATGAAAGCTGATACACCCTCCCGTCAGCTATCCTCGTCTAATCAACTTAGTTAAGGAGTGCTGTACTTCACTGAAGACATCTATATACCTCCGCTATCCAAAAAGTATAAACTGTGACTTCTAAAGACCCTTTTGCAAAAATTGCAATGCAATCTTGAGGGCACCACAAATATTACGGCGGTCTCCCTCGGCGCCATCCTATCTCCATTCAGTCTGGATAAAATACTGCTTAGATACGCCAATGCGCTGCAAATTTATATGGATGCATTAAATTGAAAAGTTTCGTTCACTGTGATAGTCATTTATGTGCGATTTGCATTTTATCTTGGTGAGGTTAAATTCCAGTCCTGGGTACTGTTTAAACTTTAGTTGCATAAACTGGTAAAAGCTTAATTTTGTGTTAGCCCATTTCTTTTCAAACATTTTGAATGTCAAACTTAATGCTTGCAGAATGCACCAAGAAAAGGTGCTATAACTATTAATACCAGAAGTTAAGGAATACTGTCTCGTTGGTCTACTCTAGTGATCGCAAGCCCGGCCGCTGTGTTCGAGGTCTCGGGTTCGATTCCCGGGTCGGGCCGAAATCGCTTTGTGGGTTTTCTTAAACTTTCACAAAGCAGCACGTAGTCTGGAAGTTGGTGGTTGGTCCTGCGCCTGATCTCTTTCCGGTCGTGTCGGATTGCCGTCCCATCGGGTTATGAGAGTAAAGGAATAATATGTCCTGCGCTGCTGGCTGATCTTCTTAAATGAGAACAGCCGCCGTGGCCGAAATCGGCCGTGGACGCCATTATAAGGAATACTGAAACACTGAAAAGCGTTACCACAAAAATATTCAAACTCAGCAATCAAATAAACTGCAAATTCTGGCGTTAAGTAGCTTTAAAATTCTGCCACACCTGGCTGACACATTTGCCAAGCGACCTCATAAATTAAACGGTAGATTAAAATAAAATATGGCGCGTTTAACACAGTTTTTTTGGCAAACGTCTGCACAAATTTCATTGCCAAGGGCATGACGTGACTATCTGGAAACTTGGCAGCCAGCCTTGGCCAAGAAAAGTAAGTTGTTTGTATATTATTTTAGCATTGTATGCTGTTTCATCAGTCATGTGAAAGTGAATGTGAATCATACTTTTTCCTTTATGGTATGTTATAAATTATAATAAGCCTTTATGTCTTTATTCTTTAGCATACTTTCCTGTCTCTGGATTAGGGCGGAAAAATGTTGTGGCATTAACCTTTTCCGTGGTAAAAAAATTGGGTATACTTAACACCTATATCTGTTGGTCCTTCGAGACAGATACCTGAAAATAAAATTGAAATATCGTTCAATCTTAAGCCTCAATCAAGAAAAATAACTTAATTATTGAGCTGGTTATACTTATATTTTAAACTCTTAAAAAATATTTTAGTATCTGTACTAAACCACACAATATTTTAAGAAAAATATTTACTTTGAAATTACATGAACAACTTGTATAACATAGGTAAATTGACAAGTCTTTTATTTTTGCAACCGTATTAACTTTTGCCTGAAATAAATGACATTTTATTTTATTTATTTTATTTATCACAACTCATCCTAAGAAAACATTTAAATCCTTATCATAGATCCTCATACCTTACCTTATAGCGCAGAGCATAAGTCTCAAATTGCAACTTTCCTTAAGTTCAACATACAACCTTTTGTAGCTTACCAATTTATAACAATAGATTTTGCTTTAGTAAGCGCAGATCAACTTGATCCTAATCCCGAATTCGTATCAAGCCTTTTTTCTCGTGTTTACTTTCTCGGAAACTAGGTTTGTAGAAAGAACGGAGGTTTTAGTATTCTAAAAAGAAAAAGAAAATGCTGAATGATGTACCCGTATAATTTCAAGGGAAGGTACCCTGCAAGAGCACACTGCAAACTTTTAGTCGGCCGATAGTTTGTTCGGGTTCACAAATCAGTATGAAGATGAATGGCAGTACGCACATAACAACGATCAGGTATTTAGCCGGCATCAGACGGACTAAAAACTTTAATTGAAGTCACAAAAATATTTTTTCAAACCATTCGGGACAACTTTCGGCCGACTGTTTAATCTGCAGTGTGCAACAACTCTAAGTCGACACTGTTCTTTTATTTTAAAGATGAATTCATGGTTGAGTGGATTAGTATTGTATCTTTTATTAATATTTTACCTAGTTTCCTTCGTTCATTTTCCAACATTGTCAAGGTTAGCCAGAGAAATTGTTAGAAAATAAAGCAGGATCTAAGTCTGCACTCTACAGAGGAAAATTTTAAAAACCTAATTCAAATATCGTTTCAAATTCATTCGAATAACAAAAATGAAATCTCCATTTAATTTATTTAAAAAGTAATTACTTTGCATTTCTTTCATAATATCCTTTCCATTTTTAACGTCTGATATCTGATTACATTTGCTTCCGCAAGGAAATTAACGAAAATACCGTTTGTGATGTAAACAAAAAAATGGTTTTACCGTTGCGCTACCTTTGCCGTGTAGTACGAGGAAAACGATTGCTACAATACAATTATAATTTCATATACTTATAAGTAGCTGCTTATTTTCTAGTAACGTTGAAATAAGTTTTTCAATTCGTATTTCAAAATTTGTTAGTACTTGAGACTAGGTCGTTTCAGTAAAAAAAACTCATCATATTTTTTTTTTGTACAAACTTTTCACAAAAAATCTACTGAACGGATTTTATTACACTTTTCAGTTATAGCAGTAGTAAACTAATACAAGTACCAGTAACAGTAATACTAACGATAAATAAGAAAAATGGCTTAGTACATTTCCTATTTGTTCCAAGCAATTGATTCGAATCGTTGCAATGCAATCACATTTTCCGGTCGTATGATCTGGTGCATTGCTACCCTAATCGCTTACACGACTCACAGGCCGCAGGGAAATTCCTATTGCATTTGTTTAAGCTCTACTGTAATGTAAAAACAACCTTATGCTGAAGGTGTTAAGGTTTTTATTTTGTATATCTTATTTCTACTGGCTGATAGTTCAACTTATCTATGCTAATATCACAAAGAGGTTTTTTTTTGTTTGTGATAATGGTAATGGTTCCGAAACTATTCAACTAATTTGAAAAATTCTTTCACTGTTGGAAAGCTACATTCTTCCCGAGGAAAAACGACTAGTATTATATATTTATTTATGCAACCATCCTACTATGACACCTGAGTTACGAAATACTTTCAAAGTATCCTACAGTTCGAGAAAAAGGAGCAATAACAAATATTATTTCTCAAAATTGAACTTTATACTGTCGCAGGCAAAGTCGGAATTCGGTTGTCGTTTTTTCGGGAAAAGGTTTTGAAAGATATCAGGATGATGAAAGTTCTTTTACTACGAAGGTTTAAATGGAGATTCTGATCTTCGGGCTTCGCTTGCAAAATAGAAATATCTACTTATTTCTTTATGACTGCTTTTGTATCCGTATGAACAGTAAGAAATGTATTTCAGACAATATATATAAAAATTCTATAGGTATTCTGAAATTAGAGTACCTTACTAAACTAAGTATTTTCTAAGTCACTTACTTATTGGAAAAAAATAAAATATTTATGACACCCTTTTAGTATTGATGACCCCGATTCCCAAAACAAATTATCCTAGTGCCTTATAGTGATTTTGTACGCAAATCACAAAAGTTATTTTTAATAGAATTGTTTGTTGTTTTCTGTGAGGACAAAGTTACGTCATTCAAATTGCGTTGAAATGCATGACGTTTGAAGCAGTACTTCAGACAACACGCTCTGTTTGGCTAGCCAACATGATAACAACTATTATATGTGTTAGTTTGTGTTTCAAGATAATATATAAGTATTATAGCAATGCATGTGGTTATATGTACAACGCTGAAGATTGCTACGGAGAAACACTTCTAAGTAAGCAAATCCCGCCAGATATGCTAAAACATCTTGCATTACGCAATAAGGAATATTTTCATACATTTATTTATTAAAATATTTATTGCCAGTGTATCAGCAAATACTCTGTTTTGATAAACTACAAAATAACCGTAAGCACTTTAAGATACCGGATCACAGCGACACGTAACCTCCGAATATCAGTCGGAACACTAATATAATAATATTAGAACGTACTCATTACTCATATATCAATAGCTTATCACATTTTCCACTCATGAAGCAGCCAACACGGCACCTGTGTGATTGAGTTATCCATCATTGTCTCACGCACACAAATCAACCAATACTTGCCTAAACCGAAATGATCGATTATGGGAAGCCGTCGATAATGACAGATTTTTACGTAAAGATTTAGGTTAGCCTTGGAATTTAATTATTTTTTGTTTTATGTATTTCTTAATAATTTTCTAGGAACAATTCGTGGTAGCCTAGTGGTAAAAACGCCAACTTCTCAAGTGGGACAAAAAATAATCAAAGTGTTAATATTTTCTAAATAGGTATTTATATCTTGGACACCAACCAATCCGCATTGAGCAAGCGTAGGAATTAACGTTCAATCCTTCTTTGTGAGAGGCCTGTGCACAGCAGTGGAACTATTGAAAGGTTGTTGATGATGATGAATGTTCTAGGCATAAATAAACAATTTTTTTGTCTATAAAATAAGTTCCAAGGTACTGCGGCAAATTGCAATAAATTACAGCAAGGTGCAAGAAACTTTAGCATAAAACCACTTACTGATATTGTAATGTTGCCACAATCTGCTGGCAATCCGCTACTGAAAATTCAATTTAATCTTTGTATTTATTTATTGAGTTAAGGAATCTCTCCGATTGTTTTGAATTGCCGTCCCTTCGGGCTATGAGAGTGAAGAAAAAAAAGTTCACCTCTGTCTGCGCAAATGCTTGTGCCACTATAATATTTTATGTCACTATTCGCATGAAGATGCGTGCAGCTATTTGAGAGTTTATCGCGAACAGACAGACAGATGCAAAAAAACAAAGAAGAGCACTTTGTAATATCATGTGAAGCGATTATTATCTATCCGTGCATTGAACTTATGTTATAGTTCGGCCATTCAGAGAATGCGTTCCTGACACGTCGCGATTGAACTGACGACGTAATAACATTCATTGATTATTGATATAATAATGTTGTTTTAATGCTCCTCAATTGTTAAAACGGTAAACAACCAGCAAAAATATTTTTATCGTAACTGCAACGCCATTGCAAAGTTACGTCGTCAGTTCAATCGCGACGTGTCAGGAACGCATTCTCTGAATGGCCGAACTATAACATATTTTACGAGGAAAAAAACAAAACACTACACATACTAGCACCGTGTCGATGAAGAATTAATTACTATAGTACGTAGGTGTTACAATTTATCGAAGATTTAGTTTCCAATTTGTGCCACGTAATTAGATTGTGGTGGGGTCGGTGTAAAACGAGGTACGCGGAGGTGACGTGTGAACTATTTTTATAAGTACAGGAGCTTTGTAGAAATACAGTAGTAGAGGTACTTAATAGTAAAAGGAGCTACGGAGAAAAGATGTAACCTATTATTCCATAAAGTGTAATTTTTGACATGTCATTGCGGGATTCTAGAATTTGATCGTCATTTGTTATTCTTGAACGATGTGAGTGTGTTGCTATTTGAAAATTATATTGAACTCCAATATTGGACCACTATATTGTTTCTTCATATTTTATTGAAACGTTTAAACAAATTGATACATAACGCAACTTAAAATTCAATTGAACACCCGACACTTTGACATAATCCGTTTATCCTCAAGCCTTTCATATTTTATATCGAAAATAAATAACTTCTCACATTTTATTACCGAACGTTTCTGTAATAAATTAACTCATCGTCCCATACACTTAGGGTCTTGTACCTAAGTAAAGTAAATAAAGTGTATAGTAAAGGTACCAGCACACAGACTAAATAGCCGGCCGACAGTTGACCCGATAGTTAGCAAACATTTTTTATTATAAATCCTCATTTTAATCAAAGTTTTCAGTCGGTCTGTTTACGACTGAATTCCTGATCTTTGTAATGTGCGTACTACCATTCATCTTCATACTGATATATGAGCCCAAACAAACTATCGGCCGACTAAATGTTGGCAGTGTGTGGTTACTCTAACACAAGTATATTAGATAAAACACTCTGGACAACGGTAAAACAGTTTAACTGTCACATTAAACAGAATCGTAAATGTTATTATAGTGCTTATTTGTTTAGTAAATGTATTGAGCGGAACTGCGTATCTGATTTAAAGAATATGTTAGTTTCAGTATTTACTAGTGTACATACATTAAGAGTCGTGGTGGCCTAGTGGGTAAAGAACCAACCTTTCGAGTATGAGGGTGTGGGTTCGATTCCAGGGTCAGGCAAGTACCAATGCAACTTTTCTAAGTTTGTATGTACTTTCTAAGTATACTTAGACACCAATGGCTGATAAAAAGGTGAAGGAAAACATCTTGAGGAAACCTGGACTATAAAGTCTGAAATCACCAACCCGCATTGAGCAAGCGTGGTGATTAATGCTCAATCCTTCTCCATGTGAGAGGAGGCCTGTGACCAGCAGTGGGACGATAAAAAGGCTGTAACAGTAACAGTATACATTAACACATTGATTAAACAGTTGGATTATTAACAGCTAAATTAAGTATTTAAAATAAATATTTTTCATTACAGTCTTTCATGAAATGATATAATTAATTGAATAGTGTTTTATAAGAGTATTAAATAATAATAAATAAATAAAAATTTATTTAAAAAACATAGATCACATGAATTAAGAACTATTAACTTATATATCCTGCAAAGATTTAAGGTCTACTTGCACTAAACTGAACAGATTGTTGTACATAGAGCTGAAGGGTTCGCTTGGTTGTTTTCGCTAATCTCAATAACTACTCGTCCGATTTCTGAAATTCTTTATCAGATAGCCCATTTACCCAGAAATACTACAGGCTACTTTTTATCCACGTGCCCAAATTGGTTTCTTAGGGACACAGGCAAACCCGTTGGGAAACAGCTAGTTCCTGACTAATCCTTACACGTGCCGTTTACAACATTTGTCTTCAAATGACGTCACACACTAGTATTATCTACCTGTTCAGTTGTAAGTGCTTGGACCTGTAAAGGTAATTCTGTATTGTATTTGTATTGTCGATGTTATCTGAACTATTGTTTGAGGGTATCGATAGAATTGTGGTGCTGTTGTAGTGATGTGACTTGGTGTCGATATTTTGTTATTTTATTTTAGTGGATTATCTTGAAGTTATTTTACATTGACTAGATTATGTTATTTTGTTATTTCCTTAACATGTGTGTGCTTAGAAAATACCAACCTTTGGTAGCAGTAAGTCGGTGTACTATATCCTAAGTACATAAAGCAGTTTAGCATTTCAGTATAACATACGATTCCTGGGCCTCGTTTTTAAAGAACACATAAATTATCATCATCATCATCATCATCATCAGCCTATAGCAGTCCACTGCTGGACATAGGCATCTCCAAGTGCACGCCACTGAGATCGATTTTCGGCTGCTCGCATCCAGCTCCTGCCAGCCGTCTTGCGCAAGTCATCACTCCACCGTGCCTGAGGACGGTAAATAAAAAAAATAAATAAAAATAAATAAATAAATGAAAAAAATTATAAATAAATTATCACTATGTCACAATTAAGCGCTACAAGCCAAGCAAACTAGCTTTCAATTTAACAAATAAACTCACAACGACATTGATTAATACTCCAACCTATCTTTATTATCCTGTCCGGCAATGTCCAACCAATTCCCCTAAAACTTCTTCCCCTATTTTCAAAAGGGTCATTGAACCCCATAGTTTATAGCCATCAATTGTTTATCGACGTACCCACTGACTACAGGTACAGTCGCGGACAGAATGTTTGAACCAATTTCATATCTTCGCTGTTTTATAGTTTGATACATCGAGAGGCTACATAACAATGTGACTTTCAATGGATATGGACTATGAAGTTATTGTAACTGTACCGAAGTTTTTGGTGGTCTTTGGCTGTCTGTTATTATAATTTTACGCATAATTTGTTCAACGGTCTAATCTACAGCATATTGAAATGACGACTACACCGTCGTGGGCATGTTGTACTAATGAAGACACGGAGAATTATGAGCAGTTTATCAACTGCATTCGATGCAATAAATCGTATCATTTCCATTGCTTGTCAATACCGGAAATTCCCAATGACTCGGATATTTATCGTCAGTGGAAGTGCCCGGGTTGTATGATATTAATTTCAAAAACGGTTACGAAAGATAGTACTCCTATGCGTAATATTTCCACTACGCGGGGCAATAAGAGACAGGCGTTAAACTCGCCACCTGCATCGACTGCTCTGACCGCTGATGACGTCCGTTCCATCGTTCAGGAAGTCATTAAGACTGAGTTCGCTACGTTACTTCAACAAATAAATAACACAATAGTTTCGACGATTAACAGGGAGCTGGAACCAATAAAGAAAGATGTAGATGAACTGAAAACGTCGCTTACATTTCACACGAAAGAATTTGACGAGTTTCAGTCTGATCATGTTAAGGCTATGAGCTGCATTGCCGGTCTGGAGGACGAGAATCGTCAGTTAAAAAATACTGTAGCAGAATTAAATTACAGATTAAATTATCTAGAGCAACATGCACGGTCAAACAACTTAGAGATACAGTGCTTGACTGAAAGTACAAAAGAGAACTTGTACACCGTTGTTAAACAACTCGGCTCTGCAGTCGGATACGAACTGAAGGATGTCGATATACTGCATGCCACTCGTATCGCTAAGCTGAATACCAAAAATCCTCGCCCTCGGTCTATTGTCGTCCAGCTTGCGTCGCCAAGAACGCGTGATTCTCTCCTAGCCGCTGTTATCGAGTACAATAAGAAACATTCGCTGAATAAACTGAACACTGCTAATTTTGGACTCGCAGGCAACAAAACACCGGTATACGTCGTCGAACATTTATCGCCTTCGAATAAAGCGCTCCACGCTGCCACCAGGCTTAAAGCGAAGGAGAAGGGGTACAAGTATGTTTGGGTGCGAGGTGGAAGGATCTTCGTCAAAAAAACGGATGATGCGGACCATGTACTTATAAAAAACCAGGACACTTTAAATAAGTTATTGTAGTTTTGTTTTTTCTCTTTTTTTTACTAATTATAGTGTTATCGTAGATTATATAATTTGGGATGTTATTCTCATTATTATTAATATAAAATTCAAAAGTTTACAAATATATTACCAAAACAGTCGCGGTCTTAGAACAAAAACTCACACAGTTTATCGTAATATTTCTTGTAACAATTATGATGTCATTATCTTAACCGAGACATGGCTTAATGATTCGGTACTGAGCGGCGAATTGTTCGATGATAGATATGTAGTTTATAGGAGGGATAGAAATACATCTACTTCACAAGCTAAAGATGGTGGCGGAGTTTTAATTGCGGTAAAGAATAGTATTAAATCTAAACGCATCAAAGAATGGGAAAGCGGTTGCGAAGACCTATGGGTAGCTTTAGACATATCAGGAATGCACACAGCGCGTCAATTGATTTTCTGCGCGGTATACCTACCTCCGCCTGTTCGCCGTCCCTCTTTAGAACTATATATCGATCATTGCAATGCAGTCTTTGAAAAAATCACAGACACTGAAGTTTGTATTATAGGTGACTTCAATTTAAGTAATATTGATTGGAAATTAATAAAAAATGTAACATGTCACAAAAAAACGTCATGCTCTGCTATATGTGATACTCTGCTAGATTTTACGTATGCAAATGGACTCGATCAGTTCAACTTTGTACCAAACTCTGCTGACCGAATATTGGATCTTGTATTTTCCACTCTGTCAACGTGCAGTGTTAATGAATGTTTAAACCCCATAAGCAATGTAGATCAACATCACCCACCCTTAGATATTGTTATCACTATTCCAAAAACAACCAATTTACCTTATAATATTGCAAATGTAAGACCAAATTTTCACAAAGGAGATTATGTATCAATTTGTAAATTCTTAAAAGAACAGGACTGGGACCAATTGTTTGAGGGACTTAGTGGTGTGAACGAAATGTTAGAGGTCTTCTATGAGGTTGTTAATTCTGCTATAAAAAAATTCATCCCATATCGCGTACCAAAAGGTAATAAATACCCTCCGTGGTTTAATAGCAGACTAATTAAAAAATTAAATGAAAAAAATAAGTTCAGAAAGCGTTTTAAAAAATATAATAACCCCTTAGACGCCATAGAATTAAAATATATAGGTAAAGATTGTGATCGTCTTGCCACTGAGTGTTACAATAGATATATTAACCTTCTGGAAGAGGAACTTGGCAAAAATCCTAAACTATTTTGGACGTATGTGAAAGCTAAAAGAGGAAGTTCAAGCACATACCCTAGGTCAATGACGAATGGGACAACTACTTCAACTGACGGTACAGAAATATGTGAGTTGTTCGCCAGTCAGTTTGTCTCCGCTTATAGCCTAAATCAAAATTTTGATAATAATTTTAACTCAGAATACTTACAATCTCTAGAAAGAAATAGCTTAAGCCTAAATAGTCCAATCATAGATCAAAATGTAGTATTAAAAAAATTAAAGAGTATAGACACCAGAAAGGGAGCCGGACCAGACGGAATACCACCCATCTTTATTTCGGCTTGTTCTTCTGGGTTGGCACGCCCTATTACGATCATTTACAATAAGTCTCTGTCTACTGGTGTATTTCCCACGCGATGGAAAGTGGCAAAAGTCGTTCCAATTCACAAATCAAATAACAACGAAAATGTTTCTAATTATAGGCCTATCTCGATATTGTCATCACTTGCCAAAATTTTCGAAGCAATAATCTGTCCTTACATTCAAAACCACCTGAGACTTTATTTAAGTGACCACCAGCATGGATTTGTTGGACTTAGATCTACAAGTACAAATCTAGTTCCCTTTACTGAATTATTGATAAAAACAATAGACTCAGGTCATCAAGCTGACGTCATATACACGGACTTCAGTAAAGCCTTTGACAAAGTGCCCCACAACATCTTAATTGCCAAATTACGAGCTTATGGTATTACTGGTTCTTTCCTCAACTGGTTGTCGTCGTACTTAAAAGATAGAAACTTTTTTGTTGTCTTAAATGGGTATCAGTCGTCTTTGTTTCATATTTATTCCGGCGTACCGCAAGGCTCACATCTAGGCCCCATCTTATTCAATTTCTTTATAAATGACATCCAGGACTGTTTTCAGTTCTCGGAAGTCTTTATATATGCAGATGATTTAAAATTCGTAAGAAAAATAGAATCAAAAAGTGATGCTATACTTCTACAGGAAGATCTTAACAGGCTTATCCTTTGGTGCAAAAACAATAAAATGTGTCTAAACTGTAATAAATGTTATTATATAAAATTTACGCGCAAATTTAATTGTATTAACTCTAATTACTATATAGAGAAAAACAAAATTAATGAAGTTGATACTATTAGGGACCTAGGAGTCTTATTTGATAAAAAATTGACGTTTGAACCTCATTTGGACAGCATAAGTAAAAAAGCCTCTAAAATGTTAGGCTTTGTTTTAAGAAATTGTAAAACTTTTCGTCACACCAAAACCAAAATTTTACTTTTCAATAGTTTAATTCGCAGCATATTAGAATATTGTAGCGTGGTATGGCGGCCGCATTATGCAGTTCACTCACTGCGCCTTGAGCGAATACAAAAACGATTCCTGTGGCATCTCGCATTTTCTAAAGGAATATCACGCACTATTCGCTCCTACGAAGGTAGATTAAAACATTTTGGCATAAAATCACTGGCAAATCGTAGATGTTTGAATGATGCGATGTTTGCATATAAAATTCTAGAACATAAGATTGACTGTCCTCGGTTGCTCTCCCTTTTTAGGTTTCGCGTTCCTGCGAGACTTCCTCGTAGCTCAGTCACACCACTTTATCCACCTCTAAGAAGGACAGTACTGGGTGCCAATTCTCCCTATGCACGAATGAGTAAGGTAGTAAATAGCTTCAGTGATTTAATTGATTTACATTTTGATACAATCCCCAAAAAAAAGGCCCTATTAATCAGTTTACCGAATCTTGAGATGCACTGATAGGATAGTTGACTGATTTTCTATTTGTTTATTCAAAATTTTACAAAAAAATATAACCATCATTGAAAAATTTAAAAATATCAAGCAACCTTCAAGGTAATAATATTTACATATACATTTTTAATAGCAGTCAACTACCCTATTCCATACGTAAATAGAACGTGTTTAATTTAATAAATAAAAGTGTTTAGTTAAGGTCGTAGTTAAACCCTGTTACTTAACATAAGCGGTGTTTACCTTTAAGTAATTGCTACATTGTTATTACTAATTATTTTCAGCATGTATTAATTATAAGTATTGATGTAAGCAATTGTAGGTGAACCTAAATATATAAAATAAAAAATAAAAAAAATAAAATGAAAGTCCATATAATTTTAATGCCAATAAGTTTGTATAGAATTATTTCATCAGAAACATTAGTTCTGAGAAATCTTTCTAAGAAATGTTTATGAAATATTTTTATTCATGACCTTTACAATATTTCGACCGATTGCATTATGCGGGTAAATTATGATGAGTGGTAAGTGCATGTAGTAAATCTTGTGGTTTAACCCATTTGTCCTCGACTGTACCTATTGGTTCTGTAGGAATGTATTATTCATGCAATAAATATCGATTCCCTTTTGTTTTTAGTTAGCCACTCGAAGTATAGTTGAAATGATGTTTTAATAAGGAGTGAATGAATTAAAATTACTATCGTTAATGCGGTTTTTGTGTGAGGCGTAAATAAAATAGTTCACCGTGAAAGTCGATAAAAAATAGGATCTCTAAATATATAGAAATCTTGGGTAGATGTTTTACTGGCTTCTATTTGGACTAATGCTCTATTGTCATGGTTTCGTCCAACTGGAAGAATTAAGCTGCTCCATACGTCATCCATTCACGTTAAAACTGAAAGCCTACACCAACATAGTTGGGAAAAGGCTAGGCAGATAATGATGAATTAAGTAGCTCCTCCAACTAATCCAAAATTATTATTTTGCATAACAATAGTTCAACTTAAAGGTTTAGTACGAATAATGCGGTTCACGACAAACCAGTAATTAAAGCTACAAACAACAATGGCGGTCGGGTTTACCAGTAAGCTTTGCTTCAACACAGCTATGATTAATAACAAACAGGGCTAAAATCTTCAGTAATATCAATGAATATTTCGTCTGTTTATAGATGTTATTAATTTTCGTAAGAACAAGGCTTAATTATTGTTATTATTTGGAAAAGAAGAGGGGCTTGTGCCTTGTGCTACGACCTAAGTGCTACACGGATCGAACGAGTGACTCATTGTTGTCATAACTAGACTGCTTTCAAGCCATGTACGTAAAACCATTCTATAACATTTTTCATTAAAAAAAAAAGGTTAACTAATACTTAAAAATCTTGGTTGCGCGTGACTAACAGACTTGATTACTCGTCTAACTAAGCTATATGATTATATCTGATGTGCGTTCACGTCAATAATGCAATGTGTGGATATTAAACTCGCGATCTCTCAATCGCCAGGCCGATACTTTAGCCATTGGGCTATTGCCTGGTTGATTCTGCTGTTCGTTGTATACCACTAATTATTACAAACAGTCAGGTGTTCTAGAAACAAACTTTGAGATATGTTAATACCACGTTATAGTGTAACGGGGTTCATTAATCAAGCGTTCTCAGGACATTCCACATTTTGTACTCCTAGTCGAGTAAATAAATGCCACTCGGCACAGCAATCAACGGCCTATTTACTTAACGTTACTCTTATCAAAACATCGCAAGCTGTCAAATAATGTGGAAAATCCTGTTAAATAGCTGTTACACTCACGAGCAATAATGTAGCAAAGTTAAATTAAATGACAATTTTCTCTTGTTGTACTGATAAACGTTTAACATTTTCACTAGCAACTTATTAGCACTACAAAATAGCTCTCATCTCAAAGAATAAATCAACATTTCACGAAGAATTCGCTTTTAAATATTGGTTACTGAATAGGTATTATCGCGTGACTGTACAAGCTGTAATGGTGCTTTTCACTCGTTATTGTTTCGTCATAAATCAGTCCTCGCTCTCCATGGCAGCAAAGCGCTACATCTTATAACTTAACTCACTCATTAAAATAAATAGCGAGACGAAATAGCTTCGGATATTTTAGGAGCCCAAGTGGTTTCATATGATTTATTTCAATTTTAATAAGGTTTTTCCCGCGTTTTCACTTAAATGTAGATAGATATATAAATTGTGTACAAGGTTTAAAAGAGAGGTCCAGAGGCTTAGCTGTGTAAGTAGCTTCGAAAAAACATACCTACATTTTTCGCATTATTTTAATATCAGTTATAACGTGAAGTAGTCACTCTTTTCAGCAAATTCCTTCAATAAGTAATGTAAAAGAGGGTGCTATATGTTCCATTTAATAAATAAAAAGTAAATAACATTTTGTAAATATTACCATATTTCTGACGCAGTCGTGTAATAAAACTAGGCAATAACTTTTATACCTAAATTCATACTTACGTTTCACATTCATAAAATTATAGCAAATACTTATGTAGGTACTTGAATACCTTTTTATGATATTACGGTTGACGTAAAACTAGGTGCATTTAAGTTAGAGAAAAAAGTTGTTTCCAATTTCAGGCACTTTACATACATTTCTGTTTGATGAAATTGCATTTTTCATTCAATTTATCATTCCAAGTTACATGAAAGCGGGTTAGCTACATTTTTGTGTGTAAAGGCGACCTCTCACGTCCGGCCCTGGTTCAGGCCATGGTCCGGGGCGAGAGGGAATGGGATGCCGTCGACTCCTTCTGCGAAGCGGTCATGCTCGAGAAGGAGGAGGCGGAACGCCAGAGAGTTCGCACCTCTCATCCCGGCCGCCGCGCTGGACCAGGTAGACACCATGGACGCCGGGTGTCGCGAGATGACTCCCGGCCACCGTAGGCGTGGGTCCTACATGGGCATTGCTTTTGTGTAACTACTGAGCGCTCCTGAACTTTCGCATATAAGTGTTTTTTTTTTTTGTAATAAATAATCAAAAAGGAACCTAGTCGATAATTAATACATTTAAACACACACTTATGGCTCACCAACTTTTTATAAGACAAACTATCTTTACTAAGCCTAACTTTTCACTATGTCTTTCACAAAAAAAAAAGTAAAAACACCTATCCTTCAATCCGTCTACACGACATAACAAAACACTCTTAAAATTGTGCTCGTTTCAATATCCGTACTACATGAAATCGCAATCGTTCGCCGGGATTAGTTTATCTCGTTCCTCGTAGAAGCTGTATGTAGTTAGGTATGAATCGTGACTGTCAACTGCAGGCCGATTTGTTGTTAGATATTTACGGTACCACCGTACTTGGTTTATAGAGGTAGATATGGTAGTTTGTATAAGTAGTTATTTTGACAACTAATTAGGAAGGGTAAAGATTTCTTATCATTAAAATTTCTTATGTATAAAAATGAATGACTGTTCGTTATTCTGACAAAAAATTGAGAATGGCTGGACCGATTTGGCTTTTTTTGGTTCTAAAATGTTTGTAGAGGTCCAGGGCAGGTTTAAACAATAAGAAACTCGCAGGATTAGCTAGTTTTATATAGATTCCTCAGAACAAAGATTACAGTTTCTGTTTTTTTTTTATTTGAATAAATGTTTGAAGAGTCTTTGAACTTCTATTCCATTCCAAAATTATAATTTGCAAGAAAATAAACAGAAGTTTGTATCATATTGCACTTTTTATGAAAACCTATATAAAACTTTGAAATATACACAATTCCATACTCAACTCTCCAACGACTAAATTCTCAGAATACATAAGTGTAATGAGCCATCCGCTCTTATTCAAGGGTCACAGCATCGTTTGTGATGCACTGCTGATCAAAGATACATATTCTGTTTTTAGATCCTAGAAGCGACACACTTGACTTGTCAATTTGAAACATTATCTACTTTTAATGCTTATTTGTATGGATGAGTTCAAGTGCACTCTGTTTAAATTGACATTGATAGGTTGGCTCTTCGTGGTCATTAAACTCTTTGGTGTAATGGACTAGAGGTTAAGGTGAATGTTAAAAAGTACAAATATGTACAAATACAAATATGGGCCAGACCCTTGAGAGTTTGGAAAAATAATATATAAGCTTCATAAGTTATTGATTCATCGATTTGCGGTAAAGGAAGACATTGTGCGGCAATCTAGAATTAAAAAGTTTGCAATAAAAGTGTCCGTACCTCTTGAGAAAACATTGATACTAACGGTCATCTCTGTCAATGGTCTTCAGAAAATAGTTTTGATCCCTTGCTAGGGTTAGAATTTGTTTTTTCTAAAGAATTAACGGCTAAACAAATGACTAAGAATTTCGTGACATAAAAGAAAGTCTTTACCTTAAAAACTTGTGTATATTAACTGATCTGAATGAAAGATAAATGAAGAGATTTAAGAAACCACCTTTCAAATTTTCGTACTAAATGACAGTCGCAATTTTGTAGAAGCAAAGTAAAATGAAAAAGAAAGCCAACGCTATATTTCTTTTTCCTCTCAAATGTTCTTTGAATATTTAATAAATCTGAGGAACATTTTCATCATTGGAATACTTGCTGAGGTACTTATAAGCTAAATTATTAAGACACCTGTCTCTAAAGAATTATATTTTTTCACAACGTATCTTTGAGAAACATTTTCGTACTTTAAGAGTAGACACTTTTTAGTCGGCCGACAGTTTGATTTCCGACGGTTCCTAAATCAATATGCAAATGAGTATTTAGTTAAAAGTATTAGTTCGCACATAAAGACGATCAGATACTGAGAGAGAACTGGTGTCAGACCGACAAAAACTTTATATGTAATCACGATATTCTTTTTAAAAAAATCTTTACCATCGTGTCAACTGTCACCCGACTTTTTCGTTTCGCCTGCAGTATGCAAGAATTTAATTTTTTTCACAACGTATCTTTGACAAAGTTTTTAGTAGGTAGGTACTTAATGTACAGAAGTTTCACGGTTTTCTTAACATGCTGAAAATAAACGGTAGTTTATTCTTCGCAAAGCTTAAGGAAAACTTATTTATTACTAAGCGTGGTTCTACAAGCAAACAATAGTTTGTAACTAAACTTTCGTAGAAGTAACGAAGTTTAAATAGCTTCTGCTTAGTGCTGAAATAAAGGCAGGCCCCGAGTGAAATGAATTGAAAACAATGTTCGTGTATTGTTGGAAAAATGTGTTTTTAGTTTATTGTGAACTGATAATATAGTTCTAATTCTCACTTTGTTTTCTGTTACTGTAAACAGCACTTTTATTTTTGTTAACAATAGGTAGAATTTATTACGTAACATGCTTTAAAAATAATACTAAGTAGCTTCCGCCCGAAAACTACGTTTCTGATATAGGTACCTATTTTACAACCTGGTGAAATTTCACTAATTTTCAGCCTAATTGGTTCAGTCGTTCTCGAGTTATAAATAGTGCTATGACTAAAACGATTTTATTTCGCTTATGGGTAGTATGGGTACATAATATGTATAAGAAGAGAAAATACATAAAATCACTAAGCTAACAATTGTTAAAATACCACAAACAAATCCACACAAGTCCTTGGCTCAAGAATTACTTATCATTTCTCACAATACTTTTGTATTCAGCTTAGAATGTGGCCAGTATTCACTATTCTTGTATTTGGCAGACTAACACACATGATGTATGAAACTACCCTACATTGTATCTTGAGGAACTCTGATCCGAATATAAAGTGTTCAAATCTTAGGCCGTATACAGAAAGAAAGAGCATCTACCTGTGCTCGTGCACTAAGTATAATATGTCCTGCGCAGTTGGCTAATCTCCAATGAGAACAGCCACTATGGCCGATAATCGACTAGGAGGACATCATCACCCCTACGCTTATCAGCCCTGGTCCATTCTGAAACAGTTACCTTTGCTTCACGTTGGTTCAATCTGCTTGCTTTAAGTAAGTAGTTGTTACCAGAATGGGCCGACTTAAGGCTGGTTGTTGTGGCTGGTTGTATACGGCTTTGCTACGTCAAACTTGTGACGTTGCACTAAAATAGTTACTATACAACATTGGTATACAAAAGCTATACAAAAAATAATACGGTTAGGGCGTTTTCTAAGAATTGTCTGAAATAATATTTTAAGGCATCTATTTTTTGTTTATATAAAATATTCATAGTGTCATTTTAATTATTCTTTTCAGTTTTGAATAAGTATTCTTTTCAGCTTAATAAACAATTAAGTTTTCAATTTAAAATAACCTTAATTAACCTACAAACGATCTATGCAAGTTTGACAAAAAAAATAAAAGCATAACAAAGCAAGCTGTTACAATGACATTAAAAATACATCTTTCAATTATAATTACCAAAAAATTTTTTGCTAAACAAAAAGATCTAATTGCCCTGACCTTTTCAATTATATTTCGTAATCAAATAGAAAAAGTTTTGAACAAAATTTGGGGGATCAAACAGAAAGAATGTCAATTACGATTCAACTTTTGATAATATTCCGAGGAGATGATGTCCCATTAACTTCGAGCCTGAGAAATGTTAATTCCGGGATTCTTCAAGTTTCTGAATGTAATGCTAAACTCTTCAGCTTTATAATATTAGTAAGACTTTTATGTAGCCAATTCTTGAAACCAACCCTCATACAGCTATTTAACTTTTAAATAAGTTCTAGGTCGTCTCAAAACTATTTCGTGGTCCTTTTTCCACTATTTAATTTTCTCGACTCCAAGTTAGGTCGTCTGACTTGTCTAAGTTATTTACTTAATTAAGTCTTCACTTAGGAATTTCTCCTTCACTCGAGCTAATTCTGCTAGTTCTTCGGGCATAGCAATGTTAGTTAGGTAACATTCACTTCAAAATACAGTTTTCAAAGAAAGAAGAAAAGTTATTTTCATGGGAATACGCATGACTATTCCTATAACTTTTATTTTTCTAGTTTTTCTATCATAGCGATTACTTTCATTCCATCCGTATGGTTATAGAGTTACAAAATTAAATAAAGGTTGAATCAATCCTCATAAGATATAACGTAAAGCCTAGGGATATACATGATTCGTCCCGGATATTACTTATAAGCCATGCATGTAACCATAAGACAACGGCTTTACCAAGATATTGTAATGACTTTACACTCTTAAGTGCGGTTAATCTCAGAGCCGATTTCTAGTTAAAGTGAACATAGCATTGTCATCTAATCAATGCCGTAAAGACATTACCAAAGCGAACGGTAACCGCATCCTGAGTTAATTATCAACCGTGTGTAATTGGGTCATAAGTCACGAACTGAGACTACCGAGTGATCACGATCATAATTATATTGTGTTGCCATTAAATCATTAACATATGATACATTTTGAAATAAAATAAATAACTATTTAAGTTAAAAATAGAAGGCATTACAAGTTAGTATTATTGATACAAAAGCGGTCTTAACTGCCAATTACTAAGACACATGTGCACAATTTAACTAAAACGATAACCAAATCGTTACCATCCGTATGCTGGCTGCCTATAGGTTAAATATCCGATTTGTCAACTGGAAACAGCTCGGATATCATTAAAGCTAAATGGTGCAACTCCCGCTTAGTGTATTAATCATTTTGGGTAATATTCAGATTACAATAAGCTATATCTATCTATTGATTTGCATACCAGTTACACACACAAACAAGTGACAAATTGCAACCTCTAAGTAAATCAACAGATGGATAGGAAGCATAAATAAGAAGCCAGTCTTTTTGTAAGTCATACGGCTCTCGAGGTGTCACCAAAAAGGTTTTCAGCATAAAAACGAACGAATATTAGAATAGAGGAAGGTAGAAGAGACATTGAATGGCCTGTGTGAAAAATGACAAGGCTTGAAAGGGTTGACTATCGAGATAAGGGTTAATAGAATCGTGTGGTAGGAAAAAATAACTTTTACCAACGTTAAGTAAATCAGAATAATTATATAGTACGAGTATATACAGTATATATAAAAATCATGAATCAATCATCAATACAAATGCATAATACTTTGAATTGTGAGTTTGAGTTTAAACTTTATAGAGATGATTTTGTAATAAAAATAAGTTAAGGGCCACTAAAATGAGTTAGGATTAGAACTGCGACATACTTATAAATAAGATAATAATAGGTACTTATTTATACTATACATTTCCAAGAATTTCCTAGTGTAGTATAAAGTTAGCTCCCTCGGGAAGTGAAACCGCTAGCGAAAGCTAGTATAAAACAAAATACTATTTAACAATAACCGTGTAATAACGATCTTAAGTTTCATTACTGTTCCTCGAGCATCGACAAAACGCTTCTATGATTTAATTATGTTGCGATATTAGACGTTGCTAATTGCTCCCTCAATTATTGAACATTCGAGCATCCACTGAGAAACAATTCGTTATTAATTCATGGCCTGTAGCTGTGTTCCTTTATTACCCGACTGCCAAAGAAGGAGGGTAATGTTTTTCGAGTGTATGTAAGTATGTATGTATGTCTGTTCCTTTGTGACCTCCTGTAGCCTAAACGGCTTGATGGATTTTGATGTATGAGGTATCGTTAGATTTGTCTTGATTACGGGAGTGTCATAGGATACATTTTATCCTAAAAGTCCCACGGGATATTTTTTCTAAATTTCCCTTTAAAAAAATATGTATGCGGTATCATTAGATTCATTTCAATCACGGGAGTAATAATTAATATAGGATACGTTTTTTCTCAAAATTCCCACGGGAACATGTTAATTCTGCGTCAACGCAAAGCAACTCATGCGTTAGCAAGCAAAAAGATAGGGCGTGGCCTGGCATGCGGCGCGCGGCGCGGTGCGGAGGGGGATATGCTCGAGTATACAGCCCGAATGCGGGCACACGCATAAGGGCACACGTCGTTGACGGTCTTCAGCAGTAATGACTCACCTAATTCTTTTTCTTCTTCACTACCAACAGTCCAGATTGGCGGTAAATTTATGTTGCGGAGTAACATCACTCGTAATCTAAAGCCAAATGTCGTCGAAATAATTTAAAATGGTACTTACATATACATAGTCTTCTACATCTACAACATTTTCGTTAAATAAAAACAGCTAAAAAGTTATAAATAAAAGAATTATTATTAAAAAAACAAAATACCCGACTGCACACTAAAAAAAGAGTAAAACAAGCCCCACAATAATATTTAATTTATAAATATTGATGGAAAGCATCGCAGGCGGGGACCACCTTGACCGCCACCAACGAAAATTCTGCTAAATGGTGCACAACCGAAATGACTATAAATAAGCCTCTGTTGGTCCCCGCCTGCGATGCTTTCCATCAATATTTATAAATTAAATATTATTGTGGGGCTTGTTTTACTCTTTTTTTAGTGTGCAGTCGGGTATTTTGTTTTTTTAATAATAATTGAAGATTTGTATGAGGAGCTGCGCTTTTCTTGGAAATGTAATGATGAGAACTATATTCAAGTTCGCATTTGAAATTACGTCCTATTTTGGGTTTGAAATGTGTGTTATTTCACTAACTATGTGTGACTGAATTCTCGTCCAAAATTAACAACGTCAATAGTATCAATAATTTTGAGTGAACGGTAGTGAAAGGATGCTTTATTTTAATTGTTTAATGATACAAATAGATTTATAAGACAACAGCCTTTTCACATTGGCGGATTTTTCGCTCGAAAGCTACGCTATCTAATCTCATTAAAATTGATAGATGTTTTTTATCTTATAACATTTTTAATAGTTTTGTAATTCGGTATATTTCCTACATTGAACAAATAAAGATTACCAGTTCAACACAATACAGGTCAGCCCGAGATCCTTTCGCCGCAGTCCAGTAAGCCACTTGGAGAATTGACGGCAAAGCAATAGTGCCTGTATATACGAGTGAAGCCGAGCATATCCGACGCTTCAGTCGGAACCTAGTGACAAATAGCACGTGATAGGGCTGCCAAGGAGGGAGTAATGTAGGCTGTAGAATACAAGGTTTGTGTGTTGTTTATTTATTCGGTGCGAAACCGTTTCTATCTATACTATGTAAGCTGCAGAGTTGGCTTCTGATTGAATGCGCATTTCTTAGGTTTTATTGGACTAATTCGAAAAATTATGTCAGTATTAGACTATTTATCGAGAAAAGCTGTAAGATACATTTATATGGGTGTATAGAGAAGTTGACATGCGATGCAAAAGAAAAGAAAGCGAAAGCTAAAAAAACTAGGTAATTCGGTGGAGCGCGTGCGTGGCAATTGATATTTAGCAACAAACGGCATTGTTTTCTTTGATACTTTTTACGGCGGAAAATTATTAGATTCAGGTACAAACTATTCCCATGCACGCATGACCATGATGCTTTATCACGAGGGACTGTCCGCAGAGGAACTTTTTTAACACGCTTACCTAAATATTGTTATCTCAATTACGAACCTTTCATAAGTCAGAAAACAAAAAATACCTAAGTAGGTATTATTCTCCTTTGCACTCTCAGGTAAAAAATCTCCAGTTTTCAGTAAGTATGGGCCTGTTTCTTCAACCCTAGCTATCAAATCTAGTCCACGTCGGAGAGGCTGTACATTGCAGGCTAGTGTGGAAAGCTCTCCATCGGCTTTAGTTGGTCAAGTACTCAATAGCTTACGGCGAAGGGTGAGAACTCAACAATACTCGGCATTATATTTACATTGTATACAGTTGCAGTTTTCTTTGCATCAAATTCATCATTTGCATTCAAACACATACATAAATCCGATAAGCCGATTTTTTGTTATACTATCTGACTAGAATTTTCTAACAGATTTTTGTAGGACGTGTGTGTTGCACTATTGTTAGTGTATTTATTTACCGTACGGCGCACTAGCGTACGGAGCGACGTACGTAGCGTCTGCAATGGCACCACCATGAAATGTCAAATTTGAAAGAACCCTGAGAGAGCTCCGTTAATAAGAGCATGTTGAATAAGCCATTTCTACCACTGGTTAAAAAAAAATAGTCTCGTTATTTTAAAATATAAAAGTACTTTCACAAGGTTTTTTACTATAGGTTAGGCTTTGAAAAATCGTTCAATTACATACATCATATATTGATGAAAGAAATGTACGTTTAATAGATATCTACATCTTGCATAACAAAACTAAAGCCTTTAACACAGTTATACCGCTAAAAGCCTTTAGAAGCGAAATAGTTTTAATTAAAACATTGTAACAGCATGAATTCTGAACAACGGTAGTTGAAGCCGGCGGTAATCCCTTTAAATAAGGCGGCCAACTTTCCGAAAACTGAATGCGGGACTTAACCTTTCGTGAAAAGAAATTCATCAGATCATTGAAAAATGATCGGACGGAACTGATAAAATAAAAACCGTAAAGGCGCGTACGCACGTACGAACACGAACATAGCGAACACAAACACCAGACCCGAACATTTGGTTCGTACGTATGGACGGCATATTCGAACACGAACGCAAACATAGTTCGAGTCGAGTTCGTGAACAACAGTCGTGAACTCTATCTTAGTAGCCATGACGGCGCCGTTGAAAATTTTCTTCGTCGGCCATGACTGGAAAACTTAGGGATGTTTTTAATAATAAACATAGCACGCGAATAACCTTGACGGCTACTCGTCGAGAACTGAGGTACGGGTAGGCCCTCTGCCGCGCCCGCACCCCGCCCAGATCTAGGTATACGAACAGTTTTGTAGCGTAACATTTATTAAATCTCTTCGAACACCGTCCATATAGAACACACTACAAGGATCGCCGCGAACATGTTTGACGAACAGAGTGTTCGATGTTCGATAGTGGTACGCACGTGCGAACCAAGTTGTTGCATATCATGTAACGCAACAAATTTGTTCGTACGTGCGTACGCGGCTTAAGCAAAAAGCTATAATTTAATCTATCAATATCGTGTCACAGCATGCACTAATGTCTTATTTTCAAAATCATTAGGCCTCACGAGTTCAGTAGAAATAAAGAGAACGAGATTATATTATAGGTAATCTGTGTTCCTGCACTGTTGAGCGTGCGCGCAGGTGGGTGTTGTGTAGAAGCGTGGTAGAAAAATAGGGATGCGGGACATGCGGGACGCATACAACGTTTTGCGGGACTATTTTACTAATAATTTCAAAACGGGATTTCGTCAAGCATTGCGGGACGGTCCCGCAGAATGCGGGACGGTTGGCCGCCTTACCTTTAAACGATCGAGGTGTGCTTTATTAAACTGTACACAAGCATAGTTTTATTTCAATGGCTATTTTACGATGGTTTTTGATCTTTGTTGTTAGATACGAGGGCTTTTGAAATGGTAAAGATGTATCTAGTGAAACCTTTGTCATTTAAATGTAAGGAATTCTTTGTTTTTACCTAGTTTAAAATTTAAAAAACTTTTTAAAACAAAATAACCTAAACGCCAAAACTTCTGAACCGACTTATATAATAGGTACTTTTATGCTATGAACGGACGAAGGCTCAAAATAGGAGAAATAAAAAAAATGAATATTAATTCAATTCAATATTAATTTCCAGCATTCGAATTTTGAAATTATTCAAAAGAGCTACCAATTTCTTCGCGGTCATCTGAACATTAATAGAAAGAGATAGATAGATGAGAGATAAAGAAAACAATACAAAAAAAACAAATGACACGTCAATGACGTCACGCACGAAATGAAAGGGAAAGATATATTAATACGAAAGAGACGAAGAGAAGTTTTCAAATTTTTCAACCAAAACAAAAGACACGTCAATGACGTCACGCACGAAATGACAGGGACAACATCATAAAATAAATCATATTTATGACTGAGATGAAAATAATTTTGATGGGTCTTTCTTAAACGAAGTAAGTCGCGTTCTTTTTTTAATAATACAAATAGTATTCTAATTTTAAGGAAATAAGGTTGATATTAACTTAAAAATTCCGTAGAGGCGGCATAAGTTTGGATCATTTGAACGTTTGTCTAAACTAATGCTGCCTCTGGTACCTATGATAATAATGTATTACAATTTAGATTTATTTAGAAACTTGCGAGTCGCCCCGCGGGTGACAGCGGGTTATTGCATCAAGAGTAAGAATTACATTAAACATTTGATTTTTTTCAACCGGATTTTTTTTGAAAATAATTCTAAGATATTTGTTTATTACATTATTATGGTGTTAAAATATTAAAATGATGTGCATGAAATGCTTAATTAATTTTAAATTAAAAATATTTAGATGAAAATGAATAATAAATTTTTAGTTGAAATGACGCGGTTGAAACCGCTGGTTTAAGCTAGTATTAATATATAAAGGCTAAGTCATATGGCGTACGCTACCCCTAGTTCCTAGCGTCGGTTAGAGACTTAAATTAGACACGTAGGATTATAACAGCGCAAGTTTTAAAGTATAATATCCCAGGATACATTCTATGGTACTATAAGACATCTTGTATAAATGTATAAATATGGAAGTAAGCCTGTATTATGAATATATATTCAAGATAAAAATGCTTGGAAACATGCTGGTCCTGCTCCATAGGACGCACTGACAGTATCAAATTATTGCGAATTTAAAATTACACCCGCTAGTAAGATTGTGTTATTCTTTTGATTGTTTGTTTGTAACTTTGTACAAAAATATAAACTGATTTGTAAATGTGAACACCATGTAGCATTTTAACCTTTTTTTATTATTATTTATTCTCATATTCTTTGTCTATTGTGATTCTACATGATCTTCGCATGTTATTATAGTATGTATCAATACATACAAACTGTAATACCTATTATTTTTAAAAAGAGTAACCATGGAGTTTCTTGCCCGTTCTTCTCCATAGGAAGCTACTTTTGGAATGGGCAACTAGAATCAACTTTATTTATATTTTTTGACGTTCATAAGTGCTTGTGAAAGCCTAAGTGAAATAAATGATTTGACTTTGACTTTGACTTTGAATCAACTTAAATAGTCTAAAACATAGTCTAGATAGCACGAGAAAGGAAAGAAGCGTCTTTTTTATCCAGACACGGGAAATAGTTATCTTCAGATGCGGGTGTAAGCATGGAGAAGAGTTAGTAATAACATAAACCAAGCTTTATTTATAAACAATCCTATTGTCCATCTCCTATAGAAGAAAAACATATTATCTCTCGAGAAATAACATGATACGTATAAAAATAACAATATCCTTTCCTAAATTGTTTGTCTAACAGAAATACTTCTATAAGTAGCCGAAAGCTATTTGGCTGAAGCAAAACATTATGTCATATAACCTGTTTTCATCATAATGGCCTCCCACGTTTGATATTAAACCTTACAAAACAAAGCAGTTACAAGAAACAATAAATCTTACAAAAGTATATAAAAAGTGTCAAAAGTAAATAATATTATGTAACCTTTCAAATATGCCATAAAAACAAGCAAATAACTCAATCTTAACAGCTATTTCACACTGGCGGATTTTCCGCTCGATTCGAAATCAAACAATTGACAACTATAGGTACAAAAGATGACACCTGAAATCACGCGAAAATTTTTTCGCCGCGTACAATGTGGCTCACAAAGAAACACTGAGCAAAAACGCGTGATAAAATACGCCATTGTGACATCGCTGTAACAGTCTATAAATACTTCAAATACAATTCCTATGATTCGGCAGTCTAACAACTTAATAAGTTCCTCACGTTCTTAGGCTATGTCCCAAAACTTTTCTTCATTAGCCGAAGGTAGCCGATCTTGACCGAATGACCAATCGGCAATGTTCGTTAGGTGGCAAACGACTGGCCAAAGGATTTACGATCATTGCTGCTAATAAAACTAGGGAAATGTATTGGTTTGTCATTAAAATTCGTCATTGAAAATGAAATTGAGTTCTTCATAGGGTTCATAGCACTTGTGCGCAGTAATCCAGAGATTGGTATATTCTGGCTTATATAAGTCTATAATTGGAGTGCATCACTTTTTATCGCGTTAATGCGTTTGACGACCTCGATGGCGCTATGGTCGCCATGCCGGACTGCCGATCTTGAGGTCCCGGGTTCGATTCCCGGTTGGGTCGACAATTGTGTGATGAGCATGCTTGTTGGCCGTGGTCTGGGTGTTACAATATGTATTTATAAATATGTATATATGTAGCTATATGTAGTTTATCAGTTGTGTTAGCACCCATAACACAAGTTAATTAATAACTTACCATGGGGCTAACCGACCGTGTGTGAAAAAGTGTCCCGACATTATTTATTTATTTAATGCGAATGAAATTCTAATCTGGTTTGCAATCACGCTAAAACCGAATTTTAAAATTGATCGAGAATTGTGGGGTATACAGTCTTAAATTTTGACTATTGTTTGACGCCATTTATTAATTGAAAGTTCTGCTTTCCATGTTAAAAAAATATCATCCCGGAAAAAAAAAAACAAAATTTTGTGACCATCTTAAAAAGTATGTCACTCGATAACTTTAAATAACCTCTCACAAGGTTATTGACTCAAATCTTTCAGTTTCAATCAAGGGCGAATATATCACAACAAGTATCCCGTATCATCTGGCTGTCACACGCGTATTTGAATAGTTCGGCCATTCAGAGAATGCGTTCCTGACACGTCGCGATTGAACTGACGACGTAACTACATTCATTGATTATTGATATAATAATGTTGTTTTAATGCTCCTCAATTGTTAAAACGGTAAACAACCAGCAAAAATATTTTTATTGTAACTGCAACGCCATTGCAAAGTTACGTCGTCAGTTCAATCGCGACGTGTCAGGAACGCATTCTCTGAATGGCCGAACTATAGTCTATACTCGGCTGAATGAACAGTGAGAAAAACAGGGTTTTGTTGTTTACTTTAGTTTCTTTGAGCTGTCTTATGTTGAAGTTAACTTGAGAATGTGAGCTTTTATTATTTGTTAAGTACAGGTCTCTTCAATAATATCAAAATCAACTGCTTTATTTAGGATGGGAAAATGATTTTTACAGGGCTATGTTACAAGGCCATTAACTCTTCTTGAATGAATGCCTTTATCATCTCTTGTTTTAGGTTCAAATAACAGTCAAATTACACTATGCCTTTTAGGGTAACTATTTTAAAATTTAAAGGTAAATATTTTTATTTCACATGATTATTTTATGATTTACACATTTTTATTTATACATATTATTAAATTTTCTCAAGAAACGTCAAAAGCTAGGTGATGCAAATTTTAAGTTTTATTTTAAGCCATGATAAAATGGCTAAAAGGCATTATGCACTGCTTATTCTTTCACTATTAATAACAGATGGTAGCGTTACAATTATAGTTCGGCCATTCAGAGATTGCGTTCCTGACACGTCGCGATTGAACTGACGACGTAACTACATTCATTGATTATTGATATAATAATGTTGTTTTAATGCTCCTCAATTGTTAAAACGGTAAACAACCAGCAAAAATATTTTTATCGTAACTGCAACGCCATTGCAAAGTTACGTCGTCAGTTCAATCGCGACGTGTCAGGAACGCATTCTCTGAATGGCCGAACTATAGTTACATAACTTCACTCATGATGAAAACACTCGAAACGCGCCACTTTCCAATTAAGCAATCAGCTGTTCATGGAACAATTCGCATTCATTTGACGTTAACAAAGCCACAGAGAGCATTTGTAGAATTTGAACTGGCTAGTAGTAAACATGAACATAATTATTAGGTGCTGGTCAATACAGCGTTACAATTAAGAAATAACAATGCAGAATTTTGCAGCTTTTTTAATGCAATAAAAAAGTTTTTATTCCGTCATCCATTCTCCAATTTAACCCACCATGCAGTGCATGATCCAGGTAATTCGTCAGAATATTTAGACAGATTTGTAGATAAAACTGAATAAATAAACTTAAAGAAAAGTTTGACCATTCACGTTATTAAAACGAAGTTATTAAAAACTAAAATATGTTTTAATAGTCAGAAAAGATGTATAGAAGAACCGAACGATATTCTTACAGATTAGTCATAGGTACCTAAATCTGGTTTAATTATCATCCATTTGTTACAGAGTACCAACACCTCGCGGCTCAGTATCTAGCACGAGCAGCACAAGCACCGGCTCCCGCCTCGCCAGGCTACTGACGCAGGGAGTCCGCGGGACTCCTGAGGACATCGCCATGGATACGCCTCGGAGACTCAGTTGGGAACGGTGAGTAAGAAGATCTTCCCAAAATCAAATCATTTAAATATTTACAGCATAACACCAATTTACATTTAATAAATGTTCAGCTTTGTATAAATACTGATAAAACTTATAATCGTAATCAAGTTTATCATAACCAATACTTGTACATCGTAATCTCAACATAAAAACTCACTAACACTAACATATAACTCACAAAATGAAAAGATTTCTGAAAAACAATATTTCTTCTCTTGGACCCATCTTTCTCATCCCTAAGACAAATCCCTTCTTATCCGTATAAATCTAGACAAAATATATTATGCTAACCCTACATTCAGCTTACACAAGTCAGGTAAGACAGAACTAATATTTACTAAACGTAAGAAGGCACTACTTTCAGTAATATACTGCGACAGTTACAAAAAGTCTGTAGACAGCAATATGTTATTCTGTTATTTGGCAATGTAAGAGAAATAACTCGTATATAACTTGTTTACTTGCCCCATTTATTTGCACGGTTGATTTTGTCGGGAAGTCGGAAAAATCGATGTCTCTATGAAGTATGAGCTTGGCTGTACAAGATGTATGAATGAGAGACTCACTGCTCATTTTAATAGTTAACCCAGTTAGGAAAAGGCTTTTCTAATACAGAGAAGAAAAGGTTATGGTCATTAAAGACACAAATATGTTAATACTGGTTGATTCAAAGTTCTGTCCGTATGGCCTTTTATATATAAACTAGAAAAAAAAACAATACGATTGTAATACAATTAGTTCTAAAACTATGCATGGACCGCATCTGTTAAGTTTTGCAGAATGGAAACGGAAACTGTTGAAGTGTCACATCACAAGCATTAATCCTTTCGCATATTTATTGCTACCATATCAGATGTTACAAAATAAAAATACATTGCATTTTTGACAGGTAACGTCGATTACATCGATATTTTATAATCAATTTGCAAGATAACACCATTGAACACTAAACACCTTTTGGTTCAGCCACAGATTATATAATAGTTACTACGTAACAGATAAATCACTCCATACAAAAAAGTGCATACCTACTGTTATAAGCACCTACAAGTTCCCCGACTACCTACAAATTCATAGCTGCGTTAGAAAATGAACCTTAAAAGCTCCAGCGCTCGATTGTTATTTCAATGCGATAGCGCACAGTTCAGTGACCGCGACCGTGCCGACAGCGAGCGTAGGGTTGCCTCTTACAATTAAATAGGGAAGCAAAGTTACGCTTATTTGTAACTGACTCCCCAAATCAATGGAGGTGCCCAACTACTTTTCGAGCACAGAACACGCAAGTATCCTATACTTACCTATTACCCCTGGCACAACACCGCTGACCGCTGATACATACCTACTTAGGTACCCAAAATTGGTTTCTGCGCAGCGATATATGCAATGTTCCAAGCCACCATTTAGTTGGACGAGAACTACACCTACTTATACTCAAAATGTTTTTAGCTACAAAACTCGGTAATCATTGCATGTATAAGTGTAAGGTATAAGTATCTATAATTTAAGTATCTAAAGTAAGTTGCTTATTTTTAAAATGACAAAGAAGTATTTTTACTTTAAAAAGTAGAAACATAGGTATAAAATATTTCTAAATGCCTATACATATATAATAGGAAACCTTTATATTTTCCTACAATAATCACATATACACCTACACAAATCAAAATAGTTCTTCAGTTTATTAGATAATTTTAAAAACCAAATAAAAAATTAACAATAACTGACCTGTCTACATCTATAGGTAAATGGAAAAACGTAAGCTTTATATTTTTTCTTTTACTTGATCTGCAACCAAGCATAGCACATAACTGGCCAGAGGTCGTCATGTTCACAAATAAAAATAATAAACATAAAACGCGCGCGTCGCGAGCGGCTGTTGAAAGCCCTGTGCCGCGTGGGGCTACCGGTAACCCAGCGAGCGGTAGGCATTTATCGCGCGCAAGTACGTCGAGTGACAGAGGCCTGGTTCAGCCTAATAATTATAAAATGAATTACATTATTATACTTCGGCCGTTCAGAGAATGCGTTCCTGACACCTATCAGTTAGTCACGACTAGTGATGGGCACAACATAACACTGAGTTCGTTACCGTTCCTTCAAAATGAACCGCCGCATTATTTTAAGATTATTTTCGTTTTAAATTGGCGGAATCATTTGTTTTATATTTTAGTTATTTAAGTGGAAACCAAAAAAAGGTAATATTCATATAATAAAATTGTTTTATTTATTCTTTGTTACAAGTACATTGAATTGAATGTGCGAACAGAATATTAATCAGACTCCGATTTGCTTGAGGAGGTGGTGTCTTCATCATCATCTTCGCCTACATGTATAATTATATTATTATCAATAACAGAATCAATCCTGATATCTCGGTCTAACAAAAGCCGGGTAATCAAATAAAAACAGATCGAAAACACTTGAAAAACGTGGTCTATGCGCACGAAACGACAACGGACGACTGTTTTAGCGTCACAAAATGGCGGCCCATAACGCCATTTGGGGTTACCATTTTTAATCTAAGTATAAAAATGCGGTTTGGTCATAGTTTTATTTTTATTTTTCATAAAAGTTATAATTAAGTCTTATAGTCCATTATTTTCCAATTCTTAAAAAGAAAATCAAAACGTATTATTTTATATTATAACTGTATAAGAACAGATTACGATACTTGCCTGTTATTTTTAGCACAGCACTACAAAATATAAACCGCTGACATAACCTTGTAATAGCGCAGTATAGATTTAGAAAAATATTGTTTACCAAGTTATTTGACACTCAGTTTGGCACAAAATTATAACATTCATTGATTATTGATATAATAATGTTGTTTTAATGCTCCTCAATTGTTAAAACGGTAAACAACCAGCAAAAATATTTTTATCGTAACTGCAACGCCATTGCAAAGTTACGTCGTCAGTTCAATCGCGACGTGTCAGGAACGCATTCTCTGAATGGCCAAACTATAACAGTTAATACCATACTTCTTTCTCAACTAAAGGCTGGCAACAATCCCGTTTTATTTTAATGGTTCCTTGTTAGAGCTGGAATGCGATTCTCAGGCTGGAATCGCCTTAATCTTTTACTGCACTGAGCCCATGAGCGTAGTGAGCGGAGTCAGGTAAAAGCTATGCCCTATAATCTGTGCTCGCTCCAAATAATTCCTGTGTTCTCTCTTGAATACATCTTTCTTTTAAACTGGCGGTTTCTTGCGGATTCGCCTGGAAAGGGTTTCCCGTACCCGGATAAAATATAGTCTATGACAACCGGAGATACATCCATTTTATAAGTTGTTTTTTTACGTTTATTGAGGGTTACGTAACGATTTTTAGCTCTCGTAATCAACTTATTTGTGTAAGTGTATGTATGTAATGTAGTCCCATCCAAAATGTTTCACAATTAATTTACGTGCACGTTTTCTAACCCCTGCAGACACAACTTTAAACAATGAAAGTAATATTTAATTATTTATTTAATAAATACGTCTTAAATTACGAATTGAATTCAAAAACTCTAAATTAATTCACACTCAAATCAAATTAATCTCGGCCGTAGCATAATTATGAAAATGTCATGCAAATATGAATAGCAAGTTTCATGAAAGCTAAAAATAACTGGGAATACGTAACGAACTAGTTATGCCGCGCGACTCCGCCTACTCAGCCTAGTACATCATTAGTGTGTGACTGGGCTTTATTCAGAAATACTGTAACTGCATAATCCTTATTTTTTGTTCATTACAACCATAGTATTTGTATAAAATATACCTTTATATTTAGTGGTCTTCTTCGATAAATGGATTATTTTTCTTGATAACAAATAAATTCTTTGATAACTCCTCTTCCTTTTGCTCTGTTCCCAATTTTATTTGGGGTCGGCGCAATATGTCATCCTCTTCCATTTTCCCCTGTCACTCGTCATACTGACACTCACTCCCTTCTTATTCATATCATCTTTCAGGCAATCCATCCTTGTTGTCTTAGGTCTTCCTCTTCCTCTCCATCCATTTGCATTCATACCTAGCACATACTTTGTTGCATGCGTATCATCCCTCCTCATTGCATGCCCTTACTATGACAATGTTCTACTTCTCATCTTTGATAATAATTATCAATAATTTTTATATGTACTCCGTTGTTATTTATTTCAGCTTATCTCACTTCTAGACTAGTATTCCTATACCTAAGCACGTAGTTTTTTTTTATACCAATAAAACAATTCGACTATTTTAACAAAATCTTTAAAACCTTCTATCTCTTAAAAGTCTTTATTGGCCTAAATGAAATTAATGTGGGCACGTGCAGACACTTACGTGCAGAACTGTTTCACAAAAATATAGTTAGGAATATAGTTTATTGCATTTACAGTCTGTCTGAAAACGGTCATCTGAATGACTTACAGTCCTCTGCCCTCTCTTCGTAACAGATACTCTCTATAGAAATATAAGTATTATTGACGTATTATTAAAATAAGTGAAACATGAGTATTTACATTTATAAACGTATCTATTTCTATTAGTTTTGTTTTATTTCTGTGTAACGGTTAAGCAAAGAAGATATTGTTATCGGCACGGGTTATTCCCGCTCGGTAACACCCTTTCGTCAACACTGTTGAAGATCGGGAAAAAAAAGTTTCGTTCGTTCGCAGTGTCCATGAATGCTGGTTTTTATTTTTAAAATATGGAAATAAAATGTCATGGATTTTTCAAATGTTTTTTTATGGATTATGTTAAATCTTTTAAAACACAATTAACTAGAAAATAAAAGTTGCCTTATCATGTGCATAATAACCATTTTACACTAAAATAATAAGTAGCGTTCGTCAACACTGTGAACGAACGAAACTTTATTTTCCCGATCGTCAACAGTGTTGATGAAAGGATGTTACCGAGCGGGAATAACCCATCGGCACGAATCTTGAGCTCTGACCTACATCTGCGCAGAAGTGATTTATTAGCAAAGAACCAATCCCGAGTGACGGCTATGATGCGATGCACTGCGGGCCAATCACCGCTTTAGCCCGCCCCCGCGCCTCACTTCATACCGCCAAAGGGACCCAATAAATTACTTCTGCGCAGGTGAAGGTCAGAGCTCAAGATTCGTGCCGATAACTATATCACTTATTAGGCGTTTTAGTTGTTGTTGTAAGTTCTACAAAGAAAATATTTTGTTCAATTTTTATTTGAATATAAAGCATGTTTTGCTAACTTTGTATTATAGAAAGGTTTTCTTAAAAATAAACATTATATAAACCAACTTATAAATATAAAACTACCCTCGTGGTTGCATTGTAATTGAACTTTCCACCCTCAATTGGATTACTTTGTAATGAAGTTGTATGTAACTAAATACTTAAATGTTACGAAAATAGTTTTTATTCTTAGTTTAGTTTGGAGTAAAAACCATTAGAATAGCTGGTTCACCACAACTCTAAAAGTTACCATTTCGTGGTTACTGAACTCTGTTCGGGAATTGGTAAATTAAAATTCAGTTTGCTTTAAGTTTAAATTAATGATGTTTACATGCTAAGGTCATTAAAATATTGATGGTAATTTGCTTTTAGCTTCATTTTCCAGAGAATAGTAAATTAAAAATTCCTACAAAGAGCAAGCTTAAGAAATAAAAGTAAGTACGCTATAGTTTTTTCTGATACATAGATAGGCTATACCAGTTCAAAGTTTTCAAATAAAGTTACTGAAACCGATTTAATGATACCATGATATTATTGAGCCTATGAAAATACATAGGCTCCTTTTCATCCGGCTGCAGAAAGCGCTTTCCCGGGGACGTCGCCAAAACCACGAGGAACAATAAACTAAAGATTTATAACAAGACATAACATTTAGTAGTCAAATACCCAATTTGCAAGACCAACTCACTCACACACAGAGACACACAAACACACACACATTTACACCGTCACTTAATCAGGAGTGCGGTCGTGTTGACTTGGTAAATTATGTGACAACTCCTGACAAGCCAAACGTTTTCCCAGCCACCGAGTGAGGGAGACTTTATTAGTTTTCACTATAAAGTTAGAGTACAATTTTGAGGTTTAATTGATGAACTAGGCTCTTTCCAAAATAGAATTTGTTTTGTACATAGCTGATCCCCGCGGTTTCACCCGTCTCCCATGAAAACTACTTAAAGTGGCCGGGTAAAATATAGCCCATGTCACACGATGATAGTGTAGCTTACCAACAGTGAAATAATTTTTCATCGGTTCAGTATTTTCGCAGCCTTTAGCTGGTACAAACAAACAAACATATTTCCTACTTCAATACTTGTCAACACGCACAAGTAACAGCTCAAAATATCGAACAATACTTTATCAACAAGAAAAAGTATCGATATCGACAATAAGGCCTAAGAGGCACTACGTCATTGTCACTACACAAGTTCCTCAGTCCCACCGGTCACATTTAGCCTCTACGATTAATGTAGCCTATTTATTCGTTGCTACGCCGTAGTCGCTACGGTGCTACATGCTACGCGTGCTACGGTAACAATGCTACGACGATGTAGCTCGGAATTGGAAGTTCGTGACTCTGTTTTGTGTAAGCTTGAAAACGTGGGCTTTATTTCTTGGCAGAAGGAAATATAGTAGGGTTCTGAAAATCTGTGAATGGAGAGAGTTTCAGTCAGTTTTATGGAGATTGAATGTAGTGTAATAATCTATTTTGCGTCTATAAATGCCTATTTGTTAATTTACATTGGGTTACGCCATTTAACTATAATGATAACCCAACCATTTTCAATTTCCAAATCGCTGATTTTACCAATGAGTGCCAAGTTCAAGGCTAGTTATGGTTTAATTATCATTATAGCTAAATGGTGTAAGTCAGCTTATAACTTTACTTGACTATACAATCACACTATCACAGTAAAGAATCTGAATACTCAAATGTTTCCCATGCTCGAAAATTTAAGCAATTAAAATATTTAACAACGTAATTGAAAAACAAGCAGCTGTCCATTCCTCACAAATCACAACCTCCATTTAACAAAAAAAAGATAGGTACTTATACTTAATCATTCCAAGATGGCCGCTAGCCAAGTGTCGCGCACCTGGCGTCACCTGCACTTCCGTATAGCTGTTACACTCGCAAACGAGCTAAACGTCCCATTTATTTTAATATAGGTATTGCTTAGGAGGATCTCACACTGCCACGAGACGTTATCGCATCTGAGAGGGCGGTGTTTCAAATTTTCCAAGGTGTAAATTCTTACACTGGTGAACTATGTAACTTGTGTTAATTTTACCAACAACTAGCCGTTTTCCCGCGGTTTCACTCGCGTTCAGTGAAAACTAATGCCCATCCCGGGGTAAAATATAGTCCATGTTTTTTGGTAACAGGGAAACAATTTTTCAAATCGATTCATTAGTTTCGGAGCTTTTGGGGTGCAAACAAACAAAAAACTGTTTTAAAACCTTTATTATGTTAGTAAAGCTTGTCTATTTTAAACAGTTGTTCATATCGTATGTCAAAATCACTTCTTTTTAACTATTGGACCGCTTTTATATTTTCTCTGTAGGCTTTCCTACGGTATTAAGATCGAAAATAAATATTAATTTGTCTTTACAAAACGACCTGGATAGTCTGTGATTCACCAAGAGCAAATGAAATAACACTTAACGTTTTTTCACTTCTATAAAGAGGACCGTTATTTGTATTTATTGTTGACGAGCAGACTAATCGACGCTTAGTTGATTGAGTAATCAAGTAGAGTTAGTTTTTATCTAAATCAGAACACTTTCGAGTTTAATCAGGCCTAAGTTCAGTGATAACTTAAACATCCGTTTTTCTTAAAATAACTGTTTACTTTGAAACTTGAGCGTAAAAATTCATACTAAACAAATGTTTTGAGAAAATTGATGTTTTTGTTGGTGGTTAACTTGGTAAATAAAGATAAAGTAAATATTTATGTTCTAACAGGAACCAAAAACATTAAGTTTGATAATTAACTGGAATTAATTAAAATATTGCAAAATTACATTATAATATTATCCTTCTTTATCGGCCAATAACAAATTACTTGCACAAATAATTTCACCAAAAATCGAAAGTAACATCACCCAATTTTACCAAACCATTTTATAAAAATAATCCCTTACTTAGTTTATTTTTCCCTACCGTCTCTCATAGCCATTCGTCTAATATACCTTCGTAATTTATTCAGTGGTCTGAACTCAGCTTCTGACGTCTGACCTTACGAAACTGAATGATGAAGTGTTTTAAAAACCTTGGCATATTTAAAAGCTTTTTTATATATCTTGGGATATTTTAAAGGCGATCATCATCATCATCATCATCAGCCTATCGCAGTCCACTGCTGGACATAGGCCTCTCCAAGTAGTATTTTAAAGGCGATAAAAAGTAGTAATGTAAACAGGTTTGAAATGTTAGTTATTAATAAACTCCGGATTAGTTAGGCACTCAACTTTGAATTTCTACGAAATGATAACTATTAGTTAAGAAAATACTGCTATTCGGATAACTTTGTTATTACATATATTGGTTTAAATACATCATTGGCATCCGTAGTAGTTCACACCCTTCATTATTCTTCAGAATTAATTTTCATGCTATGCTAAACATTTCGATAATTATGTACTCCTTTGAACTCTATTAAGACTCCATTGCTATTCAAATAAAATTAATACTTTAGAAGAATGCGTGATTTGATTACTTTAAAGAGTTACCTTATCTAAGTAACACAAAGTTGTTAGGAGAAACTAGAATGAGTTTTAGTTCCAAACATCTGATGCCTTCCCATTTTTACCTTAACAGTAATCGTCGTCAGTTATGAAGGACTACCTATCGCAAAAAAATATAATAAAAGTCTCACTTGAAATATTAAAAAACACAGTTTTAAAAACAAATTCACATTTCGAGTAATTTTTCAGCGTCTACCCACACGCTCTCAAAACGTTATTTAGGCTGTCAATGTATTGAGTTAAGGCGCACCCTCGCGTCGGTTGATTGAAGACGACGGTGGCAACGCGCCGTCAATTGACATTACACGCGTGACTAGACACGGTGGTGTGGCACATGACTTATGTTGAGCTGTTGATAGATGAGAAGGTTTAATTTCGGGTTTTAATAGAGCTGTTAAATACTTTAAAAGGCTAATCGACATGCTATCGGCAAATGAATTATACAGCATCTTATTTCTTCAAGAAAGATTGGCCATTCATACTTCTCAAGTCCAGGTTTCTTCACAATATAAGTCAGTGTTGTATTAGCATCTAAAGTAGAGAGACTTAACGCTTTGAAACTCCCTAGACTTTTCAGATCCTGCACTTAAGTACGGTACTTAGGAAACAGGATCTTTTTTAAATCGCTCTTCTGTTTCTGAACAAAATACTGTTTTTAACACTTTTAACACTGAACCTGAAAGATATTAATAAACTTAAACAATAGAGCATAAACAATGACTTCGAACATACCTCCTTCTTTACAAATAACCTACCTACCTACATATCTACCTATACATACAAACATAATCACGTCACATTGACCATCTCGGTAACAATACATAGTGACAAGGTAACCCGAGCTTCGGATATCCTCTAACGAAACAATAGCAGTGCTGATAAACAGGTCAGCCTCTAACCAGCTAATGGGGATGACGTCATCACCACGTGTCCCCAGTGACCTTCTGTAGCCATTGTCGGGTAATCGGGTAAGGAAAATGGATTGGATAATGCTGGTGTTTAATAATGTAGGGGAATGGATGGGAATTTGTTTAGAAGAAATACAAATGGTTCAATTAAAATAAAAAACCTGTAAAAAATACTCGTTATAGGCCACAACGCACCGGCTATTCACTCTAAAGAGATCAGCCAGTTGCGCGGTACATATTATAGTGCCCAAGCATTTGCACAGACACAGGTGCACTCTCTGTTCACTTACACTCAGAGTCCGATAGGATGGCAAACCAACAAGACCGACATTTCTATTGAATGTCAAACAAACGAGGATTATTTTGGCATTGAAATAAACAACTACTTAATTACTTATTTATATAATTCAACAACCAACATGACCCATATCCTTCACTTAAGACTTAAGAAATAAGAATGAAGACACATCCTTGGCCTCAACATTACACAAAACACTATATCTAGCTTAGAAATACAAAGAATGTGTTCTACTTTCTTCACATATTCACTACAAAATACCATAAACCTTGTTTGCATAGAAATAATTTGAGCTTAAAGATAGAGAAGGCTTAAAGAAAGAAGACCTTGACCGTTGTGAATGTGTGTGATGGATAATTTTCCGACTGACCTTGGAATGCATTTTATCCATGCTTAAAGCGGGTGGCTCTTTAAGGCCTCGGCCTCGAATTTTGCGGGCAGCGGGGCGGCAGTAGCGGCGGCGCGGGAGCGGCAGGATCTTACGCGTATAATCAAATGGACCGGCCCTCGAATACAGCGGCGCGGAAGCGGGCAACGAGCGGTGCGCTCCAGTCAAGCGGTGACCGCCCGCGCCGCCGCCGCTGCCGCCCCGCTGCCCGCAAAATTCGAGGCCGAGGCCTAAGTAATAAAGTCTTAAGAGCTTTTGATATCAGATCGTTGTTGAAGAAAATGTAATTAAATGTAAAAAGAATGTTAGTATATTTAGTGGTAGATAAGATCACATTGATAATGCAGTAGGTAAGTTACCTATGTATATTGTTTCGTTAATATTTTTTTTTCAGATGTGTTACTAATGTAACACTGAATTATTATTTTTAATTCAGGCCTGTGTAACATAGTGTACATAACATAATAAATAATAATCTGTCGTCTACAACGCCTGTGTGGAGTGGCCGAGCTGACCGGGACTACGCCTGGAGGACGGGAACTCGCCAGGGAAGTGTGGAAGGCTAGACAAGTGCGCAACGACCTAGGCCGAACCTTAAATTAGTTATATACCTGCATATTTAAAAAAAATCTAAACCTAGTTTTATTTCTCTTCTTGTACACGTTCTATATACGTGACACCTGTAGTTTCTGAGATCATTAATGATTTTGAAACATTAACCACACAAAATAATTGTCTAAATAACGACGAATAATCTCAAAAGCAAGATGACCAAAAAGTCCTAAAAAATTTTTACGCTGAATAGCCACTACATTATCACACACATAATATAAATTAATGAGCTGCGTAAAGCAGTTGTGTGTTCACGTGTGTAACGCGAGCTGACGTCACGTTGGCAATCGGACGCGTCCGCTGTCGCGCACTGACGCGTACACGAGCGCTGTCCAATACTCGTCTGTGTAGATATAGCCTTATATTGTAGAACATTGTAAAGCGATATTGTGTTTAGGATAAGTGTGGTTTTGATTTATATTATGAACAAGTTTGGGGTTGTAGAAGTATGTTTTTAGAAGCACGGAACTCTGTGAAATTGGAATAAGATAAAATCTTAAATTAATACTGCATATCCTAGTATTACTTATATTACATTATTAGTCAAATAATTTCAATTAATCAGCTGTGTGTTCACGTGTTTAACGCGGTCTGACGTCACGTTGGCAATCAGACGCGCCCGCTGTCGCGCACTGACGCGTACACGAGCGCTGTCCAATACTTGTCTGTGTAGATATAGCCTTATACGAGTATTGCAGCTGTTGGTCAGAATAGAACATTGTAAAGCAATATTGTGTTAAGGATATGTGTGGTTTTGATTTATGTAATGATCCAGTTTGGGATTTTAGAAGTTTGCATGTGTTCAGATGCAGAACTTTAGAGTTTGAAGACATAAATTATTACATAACCAGCTGTTTTCCCGCGATTTCACCCGCGTCCTGGGGAAATCTCTTCCCGTATTTGTATAAAATAAACCCTATTTTACTTGGAAATAGCGTGGCTTTCCGACAGTTTTTTTTTTTCAAATCCATTCTGTAGTTTTTCCTTTACAAACAAACGAAACAATTCATCCTCTTCATTATATTACGTATAGATTATACATAATTAAAATATAACTTAACACAAAACTTAACGCAATTCATGGTATTATGAAACTATTAAGTTACAGCAACTCCAGAAGCTAAGCATAATTAATTTCGCAATGCTCAGCTTTCTTGAATTTCACTTACTTTTTTCCAACTGCGGTGGAACTAAGAAATTCCCTACGTTTTAATGCAGGTCAACTAAATACTTAGTGTGGCCTGCATTACTGCTGCATTTCTTAGAAAAAGGTTGCCAAGTAAAAACTTCTTGCTGTAGCTTTTAATTTAGAGTTGCTTTAAAGGAATTTGTTAGAGGAAAAAAACATTTTGCCTTTTTCTTTCCTACGTACTTATACATATATGTAGGTACTTTACTATAATTATTCGTTAAAAAAAATATTCGTTAAAAGAGGCATTAAAATCGCACCTGCTTTGTCAATAAAGTTTAATAAGGCCCCAAATTTATTTTCAACTCGTAGCATTATACAGGGTTATTGGTAAAACACTAACAACCTTGCAGGACTGTATTACTAACATCATAAACTACAACTTTAGTTCTATGACTTTTTATAAAACATAATACATTTGCCAAAAACAAACCTACAAGATTTCATTGTTCTATCTAACAAATTTCAACTCTATTTTGCTGTAGAGATAAAATTTGCACGCCCCTACCATTTCTTACCAACTAAAGGCCCGATCGAGACCAGTCGATTAGTCGACCTTAGAGTGTAAGGACGAGTCGAGATTATCACAGTTACCCGAGTTACAGAGACCCGAGCCCCGCTCCCCTCCGCTGTCTTTTGTACAACTGTTTACCTAACTAGCGCTTTGTCGACTTCGTAAATTTTAGAGCGTACAATTGAAATATTTTAATTTTTGTGTGAAAATTTGATGACTCTAAAATCTGAGAATTATTAAAAGTCATAGAACAAATGTTTTAGTTTATGATATTAGTAATATGGTCCTGAGAGGTTGTTAGTGTTTTACCAATAACCCTGTATATTTACTAAGTCATGCCTTCATCTTATTTAGATTTATTTTCAATCGAGTTCCCACAAAACCGCAGATTCTTATTTTTGTTCAGATGCTTGTTTGCTATGTTCTAGATACAATCAATTACATAATTCCCCAAACTGAACTTATTTAAAACTCTTAACTCTGACTAAAATAAAAGTACTTAACTATTTCATAATAATTACACTCACATATAAAAAAATATAATCGTCTTTTCGACGATAGTAACACGTTTCCCAGCTGCCACACATTGACTGACATAACAAAGTTGTGTGAAGTTAATCAATCATTCTTCAGAAGTCGACTTCATATATCAACTTAAAATTCCGAGTCATCTTTTCAATATTGGAAGAAGTTTCCCTTCGACGACTAAAGGTTATTGGTAGGTTATGAACTCAATTTTGGAACTTTGGCCTAAAATTATATGAAAAAAGATTTTTTTCTTTAAGTTCGCGTTGAATCTTTACGAACATTCTTCAAGCGTATGTACCAAATTAGATTTTGTATAGATTATATTGATTCGTTGATTTACGGACGTTTGTGTAAGTGCAAATCAAATCCTCAGAGGAAGTACATAATATAATATGAATAAAACCTTTAACTCCTACGAAGTATACCACTTTGTGTTGCATATGTGATTTCAATATTTCAAAGCAACGAAAGAACTGTTTTCGCGTACTTACTGTAAATAATTGACACCACTGTATCTATTAAAGACGCCCAAAAGAAATAAATTAGATCATGTCATGAAGTTCCCGAACGCACACATTTCATTCAAACCAATATTTCGAAGTTCCCAAATGCACCTGCTCAACTCAACAATTTCCAAATGATGAATAAATAATGTCGGGACACCTTTTCACACACGGTCGGTTAGCCCCACGCTAAGTTATTAATTAACTTGTGTTATGGGTGCTAACACAACTGATAAACTACATATAGCTACATATATACATATTTATAAATACATATTGTAACACCCAGACCACGACCAACAAGCATGCTCATCACACAAATGTCGATCGAACCGGGAATCGAACCCGGGACCTCAGATTCGGCAGTCCGGCTTGGTGACCTTTGCGCCACAGACAAATGCAATTTAAACTTGGAACACAACTGGCAATGACAGTGTTTTTGGCGGGAACTTTTTCAATTTCGAACAGAATAAGCCGGTTGAGACAGAATTGGGAACGGAACGTGTAGGACATAAGGCAATGGAATCAACATGTACTGCCAATCCGGATATTACAGTGAGAACGTACGTCTCACGTGATTGGGAGTCAATCTGAAAGAGATTTCTTTTTTTACCTTCAGAGCTTTAGGATTTCAAGTAGTATTTATAGATATGTGGTTGGAGTAAAACAAGCTAAGTTTTTTTGTAATTTCGTCATCTGTAAAAATACTTATATAAATTGTACTATTCAGGCATGAAAAGAAGGCATTGTAAGCTATATCAAATGCATAGGTAGGCTAGACGAAAAAAGCGGACTTCTTATTGTAGCTGAATCAGAGCTTCGAATTAAAACCACAGAAATATTGAACCCAAACTGCACAAAATATGCTCAAAGCATAAATCGAAGCGCATCGTGAACTATTCTGTAGCAATTTCTATGCAAACTATTTCAATGCAGAACGCAATATAGCGCAACAATGCGAGCACCAAGAATGGCAGTCTCTATGGCTTTGGCAACTTCTGAATACTGCTCAATCTTATTGACATTGCAAGGTATCTGAGAGAGTTCTTGTCAAATGACTTTGCCACACTAAAGGCCGATACTGAAGGTAGAAGAAGTTCGAGTTTCGAGTGTTCAAGAAAGGTGGTTGATATACGAATAAAACAAACCTACGGAGTTTTGATAATCACAAAGACTTTATTCATGTCTCTTGTCATTTAAACATCTTAGGCAATCGTTACGATTAGCTCGAAGCCAAAAAGTCTTACAACCCACTCTGATAGACAGTTGCTCCATGGGAAATACTGGTATTGACTCAGAGGTATCCAGTACGACAGGAAACCGACCCCAAGATCGTTGGGACAAGGCTAGACAGATGATGATAAAATGAAATAAAAGTGTAAAACTAGAAGTTTGCTTGCATTAGATTTCATTACGTATTCAGCTCATGTAAAGGCTAGCTAGCCTTAGCGGAAATCTTTTCATAGCAAACTATTCATAGGCATCCAGCATAATCCGTGTTATAGGAATAAAGCGGAAGTATTTCATACATCTCGTAACGAACACCATTTATTTTTATGGAGAACCAATTTAGGTTTGAGCCAAATTATGCAAGTTCTTTGATAGGTCTCTTAGCAAATATTTTAGGCCAATTATGTTTTATTTATCTATTAAAACTGCCTGAAAAGGCAGTTGAATTTGCCCATAATAAATTTCTTACAGATATTTAGATATTCACATCACTATAGTACGTAATCAAATGTCGTGGTATTACTAGTTGAATTGATGAAGTCATCAAATGATCAACCAATATACCTCTACATTCACTTAGTGGAATACTAAAACCCTACCTCAAAATCTATTTCCTGAATAACATTTTCCTAAACCACAAACCCTGCTTTAGAGATGAGATAAACAGGACAAAATCGACGGACGCTATTTACAGGAGCTGTAATTAACATCTACAGTACTCATCTGCTTAGAAATGACCCCAATCCAAATGAACCACCTAATTTGAAACGAATCATTGGACCCAACTCAATGTTTGACCAGAAGTCACCTCTTTTCAACTGTGCATGTGTTTGTAAAGTACCTATACATACATATATGTGCATGTATGTGTTGTGTGTGTGTGCGTTATCAATTTTAACCTTAATTATAAAGTTGTGTCTGTCTGAGGACAGTCGTTGATCTGTCAACCTTTGACCTGGTCTTTTTTAATTGTAAGTTTTTTTTTTGTTAGCTTGAATATAGGAGTTAAACTAGCTTCCAAAAATGGTTCCTTGGAAATGAGTACTTTCCGAATACTTTGCACATCAGGATGAACTTGACATATGCGCGTTTAAACAAACAAAAAACTCTTTAGCATTCTAATATTAGTATTGATAGGTAATATACACTGAAGTTCGCTGAGTCCTCTCTTTTTGCTACTCATTGCGCATTTGTGAACTCCATACTTTTCAATTGAGTTTTCTCCCATTTCAGTCAACAACAACAAGAAAATTACAACAACATCTAATTTAATTCTTACAAATTAATTCTACATCCACCCAAAATATCTTTTGAACCAGTACACGTACATTCACAATGAAAGCAAGAAGGTTGATGAAAGTAAGGCCATATGGAACTCGTCCAAAGCATAGACAAAGTTTCTTCTTTTGTCGACGCAAAGAAAAGGTTTCATGCGCGAGTCATCTCGTTGGGGAGTAGGCAGAATGCCAGGTTGCCTGAATAAGTGTAGTAAGTAATACGGCTGTTTTTTGAATTGACGTATGTCATTAGGTTTTTTTGGTTCGCTATTCTGTTGGTTTTTTTAGGTGGAGAAGGATGGTTACAAAATGATTTTTTTATTGTATAAAGTTTTAAGAATCATGGTGTTTTCCGATTATTATATTTGGCTTTACCTATTTAAAACTTCATAAGTATAATCGACAAAATGAAACATTTTTGATCGGTTTGTCTGAAGTCAGGCAACAGTATGAGATTAGATTTTTTTCGTGATCCGAGGGAACTAAGTAGTTTTCGAGATCTAGTTATTTAAATCTGATCAGCAATTAGGTATGAAAGTGCAAAATTATGGATTGAATGTCGGCACGACAATTTCGTACTAATAAATCTAAGTTCGGATAAAACCACACAATGTATGTACATACTGAGAGAGTGTTCAGAACCGATACATCGGTGCTAAAATAGTAAAGTTTGAGACAGCAACAATCAAAGTTCAGAACTATGCTCTTACACACTTTATACGATTTCCTTCCTTGCTCACCTTTGTTGAGATTCGATAATTATAGAGGGCATTGACCTCCATGTCTTTTGAGAAGATCATTGATTTACTGATGATAATTGATGAGAGTGCTTTTAAACTAAAAAAACGCATGCTCATTCTAGGAAATTATTTTAGGAAAATCATTGTATTCACTTATGTATAGGTTTTAAAATGTTTTGTTATTTCGCTCATTTATTTAAGATTTTTTATTAAACAACAAAAACGGCCAGTGGCCAGTTACATTTGTTTCTTAAAAAAAAATACTTTCACTCTCTCATTTCACAGTACTCTAGACATACTGACAGTCTCTATACTTAGGTACATTTTTTTATTGCAGAATTTGACCCTTGTAGGTATATTCTGCCTTACTGACAAACTTTGCTTTTGATCAAACAAACAAGAGGAAACAGAGAAACTCCAGCTGTTGCTAGACAAGAAATAATGATGCCTCAGGGAAATTGTACCGAATTCTTTTTAATTAAGATTGTATTACTGATGCAAATTAATCTACCCTGCAGAAAAACTGACGCAAAAAGCGAGGAAATTAGCAAATGCTACTCAAAGGAGATTTTATTTAATTCTTTAAGTTCAGAGGAAAAGGCTAGCTTGCATTTAAAAGTGGAACTGAAAAAAGTCGGAATATTTTTACTTATTCTTTTCTTGAATTGAATTGAGATGTCTCTCCATTGAATTTGAACCACATATTTACACAATCAAAAAGGAATATAATTTCATCAGATACCCTACTATGTTTTATCCTAGTGCGTGAAGTAGCTCCATAAGTAGGTTTTGGGTGAAACCACTGTTTGAAGCTTATTTATAATAGAATTAGTTACATGGTATTACGGTAAAATTAAACATGTACCTATACCACCTACCTATCACATATTTCATTATAATTCTGGAGTTTTCACGCCCATTTTCCTCAAAACGTGCGGCATATTAGGGGCAAGAAAATTAGGAAAGAATAACTCTTCCTGCTTATTTCGTTTTCTTTTATCGTTTAACCTTTTCAAAAGAATTGCTATTTTATTTTAATGAATTTATTTAGAGAGGGAGGATAACTTACACCACAATTGCGGTTTTGTTGGGAGGGAAAAAAAATACACTGTTATCAAAAAAAGTTTTAAGCCGAGAAGCCGAGAAGAGATACACTTACGCCGTTATATTGGTTTTACACTTCCTTAATATTATTTAAATGTGATTGGCGCATTACATATGAAGCAGTAGCTAGTTCTAAGCTTATAAGCTGCAACCAAGTTTTGAGAGCAATTTTGAAAGTTCCACCACTACGATAGACGTTGCATACCTAATATATTATTCTGACGCACCTATTAACTGTTGCAGTACCAAGTTTTATCAAAATCCATTCAGTAGTTTATTGCGTTTAAGTGAAAGCATGAAGAATGCATGATGCATCCAGACAGGTGGGCCAATGTTGTTGCTCAGTGGATACCACAGGATGGCTACCGCAGACGTGGTAGGCCCCGGAAGAGGTGGCGTGACGATCTGGACGCCTACAACCCTGACTGGTGGGAGAACTCTAAGGATCGAGAGGTGTGGAAACAAAATGGGGAGGCCTTTGCCCAGCAGTGGGACAATAAGGGCTTAGAAAAAAAAAAGTGAAAATCATGATTAAAGGGAGACGATTATGTTGTTTATTTTCTAAGTACATAACACCCTAGAAATAAATCTTTTTACCTTAAAAAACACAGTAAGCAAATGCCTTTACCACATAATATGATATTTTCACAAAGAAATTGATAGCATCTCACAGATTCAATGGCGGTCGGATATTAGTTTGTTATCTGTGGTCGGGTGACAGTGAGCTGATTGGCTGCACAGATTGGATTCTAAATTATAGACTGATTCTTATGGCGAAAAGTATTCTTAGAAAGCGTTACCTTGTACGTGCTGTGGCCGGTTTTTGTAAAAACAATTTAGGTGTCTTTTGCGGTTGATAGCTTCGTCGTCTTCAATATAACCATATTGTAACGATTACTGCATAACTAAATTAAGTTTGTACTCATCTATACTCTAATTTATTAATCTTTACTAATATAATAAAGAATAAAAGATTTTTTGTTTATTTGTATCGTAAAGCGAAGCTGCTAATTTTAAAAATCTATTGACAGAAGCTTTGCTATCCCTGAATGATATAGGCCATATTTTATCTGAGTGCTGTAAGTATTTTGCACGGAATATGGGAAAAAATAAAGGTAGGTAAGTGATAACAATTTTTATCCAGAAATTGCGACATTGAACTTATCTCTTTCAATGCATTGACCCCTAGATTTAAGTATAAATACAAATTGTTACTTTATCCCAAAATGGCATTAACACGTTTATCGTTAAAATCTTAAAGTCCCAACACTATTAGTTACACACATTTTCACAAAACCGTTTCAGAATACAAATGGTGTTTGCTAACTCCTAGAATACCCGCTCACCACAAACTTTTAGTCGGCCGATAGTTTGATCGGGCGCTTGATAAGTAAGAATATGAATGGGAGTGCGCACGTAACAACGATTGAGTATTTAACCAGTATCAGACCACATATGAAATATATGGTCTTATAAACAGTTGCAAAGCTGCCTACTAACTTTCTTAACAATATCACTCACACACGCATGTGTTCGATGCGCGACACTCAGTACTGACAGCACCGGTAGCGCGTAAAAGCTCGTCGATGCACTACGTGAATAACATTTTTACGAACGTTACTAGATACATTAACAACTGTACATAGGTACATCTTTATTCTGTGATCAGAACATTTATACATCTTTATTCTGTAATCAGAGCGACTAAAAATGTTGACTTGACTTTTTTTACTAATCCAACCATCGGATCAATTGTGGACCGACTGTTTAGTCTGCAGTCTGTCTGCACTCTAACTCAGAACGCTCTCACAATCTTGAACGCTGCAATTTTAACAGCTTTCTAATGGAAAATGTTTTCAAATGCATTTCTGAGGCTTTTGTTGAAGATGTATTCTTGTCGGTTTATTTGTTCGTGAATGTTTAATGTCACTTAAAATGGGACTTGTCTAGGACTCGTTAATAAACCAATTTTAGAAGATTTTAAACTTGATATTCAGTTGTAAGAAAAAAATAACAAAGGATTCACAGACATTAAAGGTAAATGGGTTAAAAAGGAATTATATCTAGATGATCAGTTTTTGTGGAACAAGTTTACCTACTACAGACAGTAAAATAATAAAATAAAATACTTGTAGTATTACAGATGTACTCCATTTCTAGTCTAAGTGGTATTCTTCACATGCAAGCACCACATATACACTTTTTTTGTAATTATTATCTTATTTTAATAATTGATTGTTCTACACATTATAACTTCGTCCAGTCTCTAAGCAGAAGAGTGGCGCCTCCGAGGCTGTCCTTCAGAGCCCTTTGTACGTCCCACGCTAATGACACGGATAACCTATTAGATAATAGATGTAGGTACATAAATATGTAGGTATGTATGGCTGTATGAAAAAATAACAAGCAGAAACAAATGAAAATCTACATCATCCGATGAGAAAAGTACCTACAGGGAAAAATATGTTTCTAATAGGGTTTAAAATCAAAATTGAATTGATTTTCAGGTTTATAGGGTGTGATGTGCTTCCTCTAGAATTATCTCATGTTTGACTTAAATCAGAACATATCGCAGGCATTTTATAAATGTCCGTACGTAATTTTTATCTACTGTTTGCTAGAGCGAGTAGACCAAAAAAATCATTTTGCGCAACGCATGACGACTGATCAATGAAAATAATTATCATTCACATTGTGTTTGACCCAAAAAACCCATTTAGTAAAATAAATTAAATATACTTCAGCTTAGCTGGTGATAATTTGTACTAGATTAAATACTTAATTACTTAACAGTCTACTGCAATACCGTTCCTATTTGTGTTATTTCTCACACATTTTCTGTTAGTAACACTTAGCTAGGATTATGTGATTTCTTGGGGAAAATGGCGTAGGAGTTAGTGATTCATTATTTTGTAGACGTAATAAGTGTTAGTAATTGCGTTTAATCTAGTTCTAACACTTTAGGCCTCTTGTTCACACACGTTTTGCTGTTGTGAATATCTGCAGTACCTAAATACGGGAGGCACCACAGGCAATTTTATACGGGTTACGATAAAAACGCACCGTAAGCAAGAGCATTTAAAATTCTTCGTCTATTGAACATATCATTACTAATCGGTATTCGTATCGAAAATAAGAAAGTAAGCCTGTTTGTCCGTCACGCTATTATGCCAAAACTACTGAATCTATTTAAATTATACTTGGTACACACATAGTCTAGAGCTCGAAAAATACAGAGGCTAAGTACTTCTTATCTATGTGCGGGAAATAGGTCCCTTGAGATGAGCTAGCATATAACCAATGTGAAAAAGAGCAAAAACTTAAGTCGACTTCGTTAAAAATATGTACCTGGTAGTTGTCTAGAAAATACATATTTAAAAGAAAAATATAAAATGCAATTTAATGTGTAATTATAAAGTCAGAATGCCAAGAAAGGAGAAAATAATTAAGTGATCAAGCTTCTCTTAATAAATTCTTCAGTTCTAGTTTTTGTTTGTTTGATTTTTAATAAAACATCTGTTGACTCTTAAACTATGGCTAGGGTTGGCAAAACTTACTCTGTAAGATCTAAGCAACTTTTTCTACTGCCTGAAAATTAAGTAAACTACAGTGAAAATCTAAAAAAGTGTTTCATTACAAAATACTTAGACATTCGCGACATAATAGTGGAATGGTTTCATAAAGTTGATCTCAAATACAATCACGAATCTGAATCCAAACACGTAGGTAATTAATAACTATAACTGAAAATAAACAAAAAAGTAGGATTCTTAAAACAGACCTGAAATAAAAACTACACCTGTCTATAGATCTATGGATATCTACAGATTTTGACACAAAAAAAAACATAATGTATAATCGCAGTGTAAACCTCAAAAAATTTCAATACAAAAATGCTGGCAAAAGCAACCCTAAGAAAGTTTTATTTCGATTAAAATGCAAATGGGGCGGTAAACAGCGCGGGCGTCGCGACGCCGCCTTGCCGCGGCGCCTCCACAACAAATACTAAAAGTATATCATTAATTTTAATTTACATTTGATGAGCTTGTAGTGTTATTGAAATGTATAGTTTTAGAAGTGAAAACTGTGAAAGTTCAGAAGTAGACGTTTCTATTATGAATTAGGTATAACTTGCTGTTACTGCGCGTCTATGCGACAACGCCCGTGCGGAAAACCAGCGGAAAATCCGCTAGTGTCAAAGCTGTACTACTGTACTTAATTCTGCGATTATATCGGTTAATTTTGCCTTCGCTTTCGAACTTCACTTGTTTAGAACATCATTCATACAAATGTTGTTGGTTCACAAGATACAAGCGAACACACACATTCATAAATAGCATAATATTAATATCACCACAAACACGCTGTCAGAAACAAAATCAACCTCGTCTCAGAAGTTTACTTATAAACCTCAAACTTTACTTAAAGATAAGCACTTTAAACCTTTGTTAGTGCAAGTTACGAATACAAGTTAACATATACTTACTTACTTACAAAGTTATTGAAGTAATCTCGTCAAGTTACGAGTGTTACACTTCCTGGTTTGAAGCTCTGTTTACTAAATTATGAATTAATGTTTGCGTAGGACGGAATGTATATTAAACCAAACGTAATTATAATTTGTGTTATTTATTGTATTTGTATGAAGGTTGTCATAAAAGTTAAGGAACCAGTCTGTGTCTCTATACAGCGTTTTCAGGCGTTTACTGAGCCTCTACTAATTCGCTTTAAAATAAAATTGCGGCAGTCAAATTATTTTTTTAAACAGTTATGCAGGATCGCAGGAAAACATATAATATTAATTATAACATTGTCCAAATGAAAACCCTATTTTTTGTTATTCCCTTTCTCCTTTAATGACCACATTGTTTCTGTCAGCATATCCTAACTGAACATCTACAAGCCGATGGCTGTACCAACCTCACACTTTCCCAAACTACTTTATTCCAATAGACAAAAAACCTGATGCCACACGATCCGATTGAAAAATACCAAGTGGAAATTCCGATAGTGTGAAAACGCGTTACAACACATTCACAACACTATATTCAATAAAAAAAACCTGTTTCTTGTTCCAGGCGCGAATCAGGAGGCCAGCTGCCTCGCTCAGCCAGCATAGACTCAGTAGTTGAAGCAGCTATCTGCGCCCGTCACTCCGAGCCGAGCCAGCCCACCACATTACAGCTGCCGAGAGCTGACCGCGCGTTCAGTTTAGCGTCTCCAGTGGTTGGCAGGAGAGCGAAGACTCAGAGAGGACAGGCTGGTAAGTTGGAGCGATTGTCATTTGTTTTTTTTTGTTGTTGTCTGTCCATGGATCCTTATGTACTGTGTGCCGGTATTTAATTGTGATTTTATGTAATATTATAGCATTGGAAGGCCTACTATTGGAATGTTTACCGACAACTTTAGTGTCAGTTTTCTCAAAACAACTTTTTACTATGATTTTTTACGTACGTTTCAAAGTAATCTGTGGTTTTAAGCAGAACGGACTTATGTTGTCGGTGAACTTGGGCCTAAGTGACAGCGGGAAGCATTGCTAGGTATTTATTTCTAATTACACTTCTTTTAAAGAATACAACTTGATGTTCAATAACCTACTGCCTCTTATTTGCAAATCCGATTACCAGTGGTAGACGTTCTGTTGAAAGAATCAAATAAACGTTTCATATTTATCTCTTCCATATTGACTTTTATAAATATTGACAACAGTAGCAAGAACATTAAATAAAAACATATTAAAGGAATGCAAACGAGAGCTGACTTGTTTGCTTAAACGTGTACACACAGCGTTTATCCTACGGAACAACATTATCGAGATAATCATAACAACAAGGGTTAAACAAACAATAATGGCGGATCTTTATAAGAGCAGACTTTTCCTCTTTGAAGTATTTTCCTACAGAAATGTTTAAACGTAGCTTAATATTTTTATTTCTGTCGTATCTCTTGCGAAAACTCGAAAACATAAATATGTGTTTTTTTATGTCGTGTTTTACATGTAAGTTGTGAAGATTATAAATAACCTTCACCCACATTATTTTTTACACAAATTGAGTCATTTGTTACAACATTTAACTGTAATTGCCTTTTTACAATTTGTTTGAACTGTTGATCTATTTAAAAAACACTGACTTTAAAGTCTACTTTGAACTTACGATGTAGAACAAATGTTAATTTAACTTAAAAAGTTCATTTGAATAAGGCTTTATACATATTTTGTCTAAACACAAGTTAATAGCAATAAAAACAGAATAAAAACATTAGGTTTGAGTTTATTTGCAAACCTAACAGTCACGCAACAATTACCATCCTTTAGGACAATGAAAAGGTTAAAAAGTAAAATAAAATTACGTTAAAATAATGTTTTACATACAGACTTGTTTGTGAATAATCTAGAATTCAGACCTAATAAAAAAGGCTGGAGTTTCGTTCTCGAAAATTCGGAAATAAGTACGTGATATCAATAAAATATCAGGCCCTTGTTAATTACATTCTGGAATCGAAAAGCAATTAATAATTTCTCATTAAGAATACTTCCTTGTCTAGCATTTTAATAACTTCGTTTGGAATGGACTTCTCGACTGAATAAAATTATTGGAATGACTTTCGATTTTAATTGCTAGTTTTTCTCTGACTCCAAGCGGCTTCATTATTACCGCAAATATTGAGTTTTCCTTACACAACTGAAAAACAAACATGTATCAAAAATTTTACCATTACTACAAGCCTTATAAATTACACAACTTCCCACATAACATAATTGTCTAGAAAACTCAGCACAGCACTAAGTTCTGACGGCTCAGAATTTGTCTCTCGAGCGCAAAGTTTGCCAGCTAAGCACATGTCAGCGTAGAACACGCCAACTTAAAACTTCAGCGTATGTGAAACCAAGTTGTTCCGCAGAATAATATATTCTTTGTCAAATGCATAAAGGCTTTTCATACACGTTCTGTGTTCTGTATGCAGCTAACATGCATTTGTGGACAAATAACAAGTAGGTTATTACGTTGGTAATGCATTAAATCACGACCGTTTCCCATAGGGGTGAAGTGACGCAAGTCTAGTTACTACAACTGTGCAGTTACAAGATTTACGACCATGTTTTTAATAGCTGAAATCCTTACCACAGTAAACTAACTTTTGAATTAAGAAAAATATCGATATTCACCCCAATGCTTTCTATTCTTGTAATTGTTTAAGCAATTTGTGCATTTATATTTCTCTTGCTACTCAAAACTAGGTCTATTTTGAATCAGATTTACATTTCCTTTCTCATTATATCTACCACTATAGATTTAAGGCTTTCCATAAACTGAGCCAGTGTCAAACTTGGTCAAGAATAATACTGAGCTTTCTTCAGATTAACATCGATAAATTCATATCATTCTGAACCCCGCCGAATGGATTATCATAAGCAATAGATAAGTCATATATGAACGTGGAGGGAACCGTTTTAGCGATGGTAAGTGCCCAAAGCGCCATTTTCATATCACTATAAAACATATATTGTAAGCTTTGTACCCATCGTTAAAGGATATTACGGAAAGTGGGAGGATGGGAAGGATATCTGAATATTCAGCCAAAGTATCGGGAAGTTATATTTGTCCGAACAGTTTTAAAAAGCATTGAAGCCATTTGAAGCAATGAATTAATGTCAACTATATTATTGTAAAGCGGAAGAGTTTGTGCTTGCACGCGCTTATCTGAGAAACGACTGGATCGCAATTTGAAAGTCTTTCAAGAATTTCTCCTTCGCAATAAAGGATGAAGTAATACTTAAACTATGCCGTAAGCATAACATACTCTACCTACGTAATATATCTACCGCTATGTCATCATTTCTCCACTTAAGTGCAACATGGCGATTTTGTAAGCCCCTGCCGGCCCCATTCATTATACGGGTTCGGGGCTGCACGTTTAGGGTTAGAGCTATTTATTTTAAGTAATATGTAATGTTAAGTAAACTATCATGCATAAGCTACACTAAAAGGTATAGGGTAAACTATCCGCATGACTTAAATTTTATTTTAAAACGCCATTTTTTTTAATACATCTTCTCTTTTCTCCTGAGCTATGTATCGAAACATATCTTCGAGAGCTATCTAGAATCGTGTCACCTAATCATTCGATAACTTACCCAGCCACCAGGCTGGGTTTCGAGTAGGCTAGTCTAAAGTACCATGTACCATATTACACTGGTCCTCAGACAAACAATCCAGAAGACAGAAATACCTACAATCAACCTCTCTGCCTAGCAGAAATAGATTTTCAATTTTTTGTCAACTACCAAGATTATCAACTTATTGCCTTGTCCAATTCACCCGTGCAAAAACGGTAAACAAACACACAGTCTATCTATTTACATACATTTACATACACGGCATATATTTTGCTTGAATAATGTGTGCAAAAATGCGAGCACTCAGAAAACATGTTTTGTCACGCCCTCGCGCCGCATAGGGAATAATGAAGAGCTGGTACGAAGGTTCGAGGTACAAGGTACGGTAGGTAGGTCGTTACGAGAGGAACCGCAGTTATGGAGAAAGGTACTTCAAAAATGGAACTGTATTTTTTTCCACGCGTGGAGTTCTGTTGAAAGGAGTCTTTGAGTCTTTCAATATTTGAAGACCCATAATGCTGGCTGACAAGTTGATGGCAGGAAAATTTTGTGACGTGACGGTTTGGAAGCGCGTTTTCCTTAGAGGATATCAAACTATTAAATAAATAATGCTGCACTTCCTTATGTGTCTGACTTCATTTAAGTAGACGGAACTGTCGGTTGTAAAGGTAGATTGCATTTATTTACTTATTGATTGCACAATATGCTGTGTCATTTTTATATCAATTAATTTGCTTCCACGCAATAGTTGATAGAAACTTGTCTACCTACATAAAAATATTACACCCATTTCCTTTTTGCTTCACTAAGAGAAATTTAGGAAAACCGAAAATTTTACAGCCTAGGCCTTGGCCGGGAACAGCTATACATTAAGAGAATAAGTTACACTCGTTTTTGATCCTACGCATTTTTATTCCTATATTTTATTCTACCCAGCTAATAACTTTATGACTTTGCCCTTTAGCTAGATCGTAATCACAAATCTTTTTACGCAGTTAGCTTGAAATCACAAGTTTTTTCTGAAATCCCCTACGTCCCTAGAGCCGCGGCGTGGCTCGTAAATTGAAATTTCCAATTGGAATACGTTCCAACAGTTTTACGGTTAGATTCACACCGATTTTTGTCTCGCGACGGAAAAAACGTATTCGTTTCTGATTCGTGTTGATTAGTTCGATTTTATATGTTAAGGGGTTTTTGGTTTGAGTTTTTTTTTTTTGTTGAAGATTGAGATTTGAATTTTGATGTAGTCATGTAATCCTTATGGATTAGTTAATAATAATAATCAATTTTTATTCAGATCATACAATCTAGTTAAACTTGCTGGGTTATCCAGGGCAGGTAAGCAACTTCTTACAAGTTACCTCTACATAACTAACAGCAGCCCAGTAAGTTAAACTGAAATTGTACCTTTAAATTGCGACATTGGCGACCTCGATGGCGCAATGGTCACCATGCCGGACTGCCGAACCTGAGGTTCCGGGTTCGATTCCCGGTGCGGTCGACATTTGTGTGATGAGCATGCTTGTTGACCGTGGTCTGGGTGTTACAATATTTATTTATAAATATGTATATATGTAGCTATATGTAAAGTCTATTAGTTGTGTTAGCACCCATAACACAAGTTACTTAATAACTTACCATGGGGCTAACCGACCGTGTGTGAAAAATGTGTCCCGACTATATTTACTATTTACATTACACCTGTATTAATTTTAATGGACATACACAAAACTCAATTCTATCGATATATTAGACGAAATTACAAAATATATTTTTTTCTTTGCCTTATTCGAATGTTTGAAAAGAACTTTCCGATATTATTTTCTTCAATCGAAAATCTTGGAGTGCAATCTGCATCTGTTTCTGATCCGATACAAAACTGCTGGGTTATTTCATTTCTATGCGAAGATATAAAAAGCTACTGCAACGACTCTTTGATATGATAATGAGGTCAGCTGCACTGGACGCTAGTGGTGTGCCGGAATATTAAAATTTTGTTCCAAATGAATTATTATTTTTGTATGTTATCTTTTAATTACATTTTATTGAATAGGAAAGTGAAATACACGATAAACGTTTGTTTCAATCAAATTTTTTATCAGATAAGAAGATATGATACCTTATTGGTTTGGTATCCTTCTTCTTCTGAAGTTAGATATTGTATCAAAAAGATGCAGAATCAAGGTCTTGAGTTCGATAAAGACACAATTCACATTAAGTATTGTCCCAGACATGTGATTATGAGTATACAATATTCTAGAATATGCCTGGTCTGGTAAAAATATTCAATCGACAAAGTGGTAGCACAGGCATACGCCAGATAATCTATTAAAAACATTTTTAACATAAGTAGAGTAGATACGTGTAGAATTACTTTATGATATTAAAATAAAACTTCATCTTTTCAGATTAGTAGGTTCTTTATCAATATTTTTGTATGGGTATTTTATTATCTAGAATAATAAACGTAAATAAATATACAAAGCCATACAACCACTGTATTCAACTGAGTAAGGTAAGAAGCTATCAAATTGCTTTGTTTTTCGATCGTTATTGCTTCTAAGACGCCATTTTACCAGTCTTGTATAAGGGTTTCCCTGACCCTTGAGTTTATACCGGTAATCAATTGTTTTAAGCAGGTTTACCAAAGGGTTTTGGCCTTTAACCCTTATGGAGGAAAAGGATTTGTGCGCCAGTGGAAAATTGATTTCAAGTTTCAAGACAAAGTGATTTTGTGAGACTAATATTTTGCGCATTTGAAGATGCATGTTATTGCAGAGTTTCTCCAGTCTTTCTTAATTAAGGTTTAGTATAATTTTCAAGAGGTTTTATATTAAATTTTGTGTGTCAAGGGTTGTCATGGTCTCCGAAAACCGAGAAATGAAAATTTTGGCAAGTATGGTATTGAGATTTTCGTGGAAGAATTTGATTAATTTCTTCCTTATATTTTATATAACCCGTCAGGTATAATCTATACTATGTAATATTATAAAGAGGAAAACTTTGTTTGGTTGTAATGAATAGGCTCAAAAACTACTGGACTGTTTTTAGAAACTTTCACCATTCGAAAGCTACACTATCCTTGAGTAACATAGGCTATATTTCATCCCGGTACGGGCAGTGCAAAAAACTTAGAGATACGCTATTTTTTTTTTCATTCAATAAAAGAGTTACTCAGCCAAACGGCAACAATACCATAATATTACCATAGACATGAAAACGCAAGTACTTGTGGGAGATTTACCTTAAATATGCCATAATTTAGAATATTGCGCTACCTGCCAATGGAAGAACGACTACAAGTTTCAAACTTATCTCGCCAAGAAATTAATGTTTAACAAAAACAAGTTCAAGGGAAATTTTAAAAGCTAGTATTAACTTTAGTGTTATTAAGGTCGAGTTTTGAGTGTAACGAACCCAATTTGTTGAAGTGTTGTACTCAAAGTACTACAAGTGCTGTAAAATAAGTGACTTTAATGGAATAAGTAAGGTTTTGCATATCTTGGATAATGTACACTTAGCCTTAGTTGCCTACCTACTTATTTTGTAAATACGGGCTTTTGTAGAAAATCCAAAACTTTTATCGTAGGAATATAGTCTGAGCATAATAATTTTGCTTTTTAAAAGGTACGTACCTAGTACCTACTTACCTACCACGTTTTACGGCTCAATTACCGTATCCTAAAATATTTTCTAAGTACTTAAATATTCACTTTTGAAAGCTATTAAGTACCTACTCTATTCTACTATTAGGTAATATTAAAAGAAGCAAAGCGTGTATGAACGTTTGTTATTCTGTCACGCAAAAATTGCTTGACAGTTTTTTATGAAATTTTGTATCAATGTACCTAGCTTAAATATCAGAACAACACAAAGGCTATTTATTCTTCTGCGGAAAGCAGTTCCCTCGAGATACAGGTGAAACAGCGGTGGGGCGCTATAAGTAAATGAAGTTAACTGTCAGTACCTATCATTTCCAACAAAAATATTCAGCAAACGAGCTAAAATACACCGTGCTTAACCTCACCATAAATCAAGTAGGTAATCCTACTCGCCTGCATTAAACGCCTGCATGTACGTTAACTACAAACCAGATATACAACATGTTGCTATGAGCGAAGTTGCAGGCGCTTGATTATTTCGATTCAACTTGCTCCGGCTAGTTGGTTTCCTATTACTTGTGGTCTGTAGCTTTAATTTTCAGTGGTTAGAGAACTAGACTAAATTAACATGTGGGTTTAGTGTAATGTGCTGGCTAAAGTTGCTTATTTATAGTAAGTAGTTGACAGCAAATGTGTGTATGGATGGAGTCACACCGTGTAGAATATAGGATCTTGTGGGCTGTCTAACGTAAGTAGGTATTCACGATTACTTATATATTTAAAGATGTGGGTAGTGTAGTTTGTGTAGATAAATATATACACCTAGGATTGTGTATACATAATGCGTAAATAATACTACTAAATAATAATAAAGATAGAATTGTTTAAGGCAAATTATGACGCTAACAATTGAGATGTTTATGCAAACAATTTACTTTTATTGTTCTGTGATTTTCGAACGGAAATTGGCAATTCTGTTCACAATTGCATGAATCTGTATAACTGTTATACCTATGTTGTTAAAAGAAATACAATTCGTTTGCGATAACGCTTTTGTTATGTAATATTTCTCACTGCACGAGAAAGATGCATATTGCCTCATTGGACCGCCATTTACATGTTCCTGTATATAACAGATTAATTATATCAAAGCTATAAAAGTAACAACTTTCGACTTTTAAAATGTAATACATACTTACCTTCTTTGTGAATTCTTCGATTATGTATCTATTGCAAATTTTCGCATGCACATTTGCACATCCATTCAGTAGTTTTTAAATTTATTACGCTCAAACATAGACACTACTCTATTCCTATCATAACATTAGCAATCCAAAACTCTTGAAATAAATACCCAACTGTTACAATTCAAAAAACTTTTTTGAACGTCATCGATTACCGCATTGCTTTCAACTATATAGAACCTCATTCTCTCAAAAAAAGCATCTGCCTAGCTACTAGACCGTACTTCTAGGTGTACAAAAGCAATACCTACCTCGGAAAAAACTTGTATATCTAGACCATAAACCAAAGAAATACCTCGCAAAAAACCTCATAACAAAAGAAAGTGAGGTTCTAAGTTCTAACATTCGCGCTCATTACCATATCAAAGGTGCCGCATTCGCCCTTCTGACGTTCTGACTCACGCAACTACCGCAAAGGTACCGCTTGTTATTTACATTTCCCTACTTCTTGCGCTGAAATTATAATAAGGGCACAATCAGTTTGATGTCACTGCTAGGATTTTGTTTGCGTGGTTAAGTTGGTAAAATATTTTATTTTGACTCGTGTATTTTCAGGTAATGAAAGAAATAATACATGCTTTTTTTTAACAAATCCAAAGGCTTTACAATAATGATTTTATAAAATCTGTGTTACTTATGGATTATCTGCAACAATTTTAATATTTACAGATCAATGAAAAAGCTACGATGGCTTATAGGTAGATGAAAAAATCTAAACAATATAAAAATGAATTACAGACTGATTAGGCAATTGAACTTAGAAAATGTCTAACATTTCAGTGTAGGACAATCATCGTCCATATTTTCCTTTAGCTCGAATATTCTGTCCGGCAGCTTTAGACAAGAATTTAATATCTTGGCCGATCGCTGAAGCTCGATAGACAACAACTGCTGCATCAACTTAGGTACCTATAAGATTGGTAAAATTTAATATTGAACTAGTATCAAATATTAAAGAAGAAAATGATTTTGTCTATAAATACAGGAAAAGTGAAAATTCGTAACTTTTACCTGAATTAAGACCAACACAAAAAACGTTTTCATAAACACAGATTCAAACATTGATATCGTTATAGGTATCATCACAAACGCTGTTGAAAGATTAAATATAGCTATAAAACAAACACTTTTATGTGGTAAAGGATGTAGATCAGATAACTAAAATTCCCTGTAGTTATTATCAAGACTAATAAACTCAAAGAAGTAAACTGGCTGCAATTCAGTACAGTGTCAGGACCACCTGTCTTGTATATTAAGGTGACGTTATTACGTAGCTCCGGGCGATATGTTGCGGTCCCTAATGAAGTCAAGATGACGAGCATATTACCGCTTCACAGTCAACTATAGTTTTGTGATGTGTAAACCTGAAATATTTTTGAGATGTCTGGTTTGTAATGGCGGTTATACAAGCTGTTGATTTGCATCCGTGCCATATTCAAGGAGGTAATTATGCTAATGATTCTCGACCCAAATCAATAAAAAAATTAGTACGTAATTTTTTTTCTTTAATTTTTTTTCGGAATTCCGTAAATGTCATCTAGCCTTATTTAAACTTGGCGCGTATGTTACTGGCATTAAAACCGTGCTGCACCCTCACACAAACGCAAACACAAAGTATACGCAACGATCACTCATAAATTTCATTCATAAAATTGAATTACTTTGGAAATACCACGACATTACATTGACAAAAAAAGTAGTGCATATTAGTTATTTCCCATCTACTGTAATTCCAATCGATTATTTAAGTATTGTATGTCCTCCTCCTGAACTATGGCACAAATGCAAATCAACACCTTGTATTTGAAGTATGTAGGTATGTACGTACCTCTAGCTAGATTGATCTTTTTGGTTTGTACAGTTACGGTTTTTTTGGAGAGTATTTTGTTTGTTTTCTAACTACTCCAGTTTTTTCATACCTACTTTTTTTCGCAGCTATATAGCTACTAGCTTATGCCAATGTGTACTCGCGTTATGGGTGAACAACTCGGTACAGTAGGATAAAAAGTAGATTATGGCCAGTCTATAAGTGGTCCTTTGATATGTGGAATATCTAACACTGAAAGGAAGCCAATCCAGTCTTTAACTAAAATTACGGTCAATATACGTAAACTGCGTATGAGCAGCTGGAGTATCCTTTGTAGGTAACTAATAGTGATGATCTGGTTACCTATTAAGTAGGTACTATAAGTAGATGTAAAGGTTAGCAGCGCAATAAAAACTGTAACTTTTATGGTACGTATTAACCTTATAGAAGTTCTATTTAACTGATCAGTTAGAAATAGGTGTACTATTTTAGCAGTATTTCTTCAATACAAACAAGATGATCAAAAAGTTATTTGTATGTAAAAAGTTCTATTAGATAACAATTTTCAAATTTTCCACATGACTTTGACTTTGAGTATTCTGAAAGAATTACAGTTCAAAAATGATATCCCCAACGAAATTCGACCCTAAGACCCAATAATAATCCAGAATAAATTGCACCAAGAAAACTCAGGAATCCAATACTATAAAACGTTAATATAGGAAACGGAACGGTAATCAGTGGCCATGATATAACTGTATTGGATAAACTGGTTGCAATGTCGGCTATCCTGCGTCAGTAGGCTTAGTTTTCTATAGATATATTATCTATCTATCTGTAAGATATAGGAAAATGCTACTGGGAAATAAAGACAATTGTATTTTCCCTATATTATAGTTCGGCCATTCAGAGAATGCGTTCCTGACACGTCGCGATTGAACTGACGACGTAATAACATTCATTGATTATTGATATAATAATGTTGTTTTAATGCTCCTCAATTGTTAAAACGGTAAACAACCAGCAAAAATATTTTTATCGTAACTGCAACGCCATTGCAAAGTTACGTCGTCAGTTCAATCGCGACGTGTCAGGAACGCATTCTCTGAATGGCCGAACTATAATGATGTGTTTTTGTAAAAGATAGGGACACCTATCTTATTTTAATTAAACTCCATAATAAGGAATATTCAATTATAGTTAATTTTCTAATATATGTACATCTACACATTATTTACAGAACTTATTAGTCCTCTATTTACCACTTAAAAGTAATGAAGTGCATCATAGGTAAGTAAAATATTTTTTTAAGTCTTAATTATATCGCAAAAAACATAATTATACTTTTAGACCAAAATAAGCTGTAGCATTCCTAATGCGTTGAATGAAGAGATTTTTTTTACCTGTTATCCTATTGTTCCCAGTTTACCAAAATGTGACTGTCCTAAAAAAATACCGTTGCATTTCCTTCAGAGAATTCCAAAATAATAACAATCTATGTGGCATATGGTATTAATTGGCGCCATGAGAATAATTACCACGTGAGCGGTTATGAAGCCGAAATACCAGGGGAGCATAAGTTAATGGTAGCGTATCTGATCGGTCATCGTCACGCTCGTTTGGACGAGGGGTCAGTAGATCACCAAGCGGATCTCTTGCGTGATGGGTTAAAGATCGTAGTCATTTAGTCACGTTTGTTGTATTGTTTAAATTGGATAGTTTTTTTAGGAATAAGCTATAGTATTATATTATATTAGGGTAAAGGCGGGATAGATGCCCCACTTTTTGAAATATGCTTATAATTTAATAAATATTGGTTCTACATTAATAACACCTATGAATGTAACTAGTTTAATCCTTTATGTTTATTTGTGATTTGTCTTTTTGGACCTATATACTACACGTTTTGCAGATTTTAGCTTTTTGTAGACCTCAATTTTTGGGGATAGATGCCTACCCCTATGGATAGTTGCCCCACCTTGAAAATACTAGCGAGGATAGATGCCTACGGTGCGGGATAGATGCCCTTCATACTGTTTAAGTATATTATAATAATAATATTTATATATTTTTTGACTTTAATTTATTTGAAATGAAAAGTATTTTGCAGTTTTTAAAATCTTTTTATATTCATTATCAGATTAATTAAAATTAACACAATAATATTCTAAAAGTATTTGTTCAACAAAAATAATGTATTTTATATTTGAAACACTTATTATAAAATATTAATTATTTAGTTTCAACATGCAAAATCATAAAAATCATTCTTTCTTAAAAACTAAAATAACACAATATACTTAGCATCATAATATTTAACCGGACAGTGCTTTAAGTTTTCTACATCTCGAGCAAAAATTTCTGAAAAGTATAGAGGTTTCATGTAACGAGCACTGACACATTACACATTGAATCCAGTCGGATTTAGACTTTGTTTATTCATAGTTTTCAAAGCATTATATGCAGTTATTTTTATTTGTATCTTTAGGCTCATCCTGCCCATCTCTTTTAGTCTTCTTCACCGGCAAACCTTTAGTTTTCTATTCCTTAACTTTGTTCTTAAGTGAATTGTCTTCATCTTCACTGTTTGAACTGTAAATCATTCGTAATCAATAAAAAGTGTAAATACCTATACATAAACACATGAAAAATATATATTCAAAGCACTTATAATACATTCAGGGTACACGTGGTGTATGGAGGGATAGATGCCCCTAGGGGCACCTATACCGTAAAAAATCAGGGCAACTATCCTTTTTGACAGGGTTAGATGCCCTAGTATTTTTTTAAATAAATAAATACAATAGAGCAACTATTTACATCAAAATGTATACTTCATGAAACAATATACATACGTAATAAAAAAATTGATGGAATTAATATCTACTTATAAAGTTATACAACAGCAAATACTCACCTTTAAAAATTTTACGCTCGCTGTAAGTTCGCCGCGGAGATGAATTCATACACGAGCGAAACGCGACCTCATCCCTCGATGGCGCGTGGCTAATTTAGGTGCGGGGTGCTTGTGGCTTCTAGTTAAACGGTTGTTTCTTAATCGCGAGCATGGGAAGTTAGGTTTTTTAAAAATGGGGCATCTATCCCACTGCGGCATCTATCCCGCCTTTACCCTAAGTACTTTGTGACTAACTTTTTACAATGTATTCAGAACTTTTTTCGTGAAAGAGCTACTTACAGACGTTCATCCTATCTCTCTATCTATACTGAAATAATGAATAAGAAACATTTTAACTAGCCTTTACCCTATGATCAAGGCTGTCGGTGCCTTCTGAATCGATTGAAAAATCCTTTCACTGTTGGGTAGCTCCACTGTCCCCGATATAGGCTATAGGTACTTTGTCTGGGTTCAGTAAGAAGTTGTCCCTGGACGCGGATGAAACCGCACGAAAAATCTAGCTAGTCACAGTCTGACAATTTCCTTCAATGATTAACATATAATGTACCTACATTAAAATGATAAAAACCTAAAAATTCTTTAGGTAAGTGGTTTCCCTTGAGACGGTCACTGACATTGCGTGTTCTTTTTAGTTTGGCAAATGTCTAGACTTTTTAAACTTTGCCTACATTGTTAATTTTTCTTTTCTTCATGAAGAAAGTTTGTTTAGGAATACTTATGTACTTTACAAAAATGACTTTTCAGCGTGGTATTTTTCTTTATTACTTGAATACTAAAGTGAGTAAATATTGTAGTAATTTTCACCTCCAAGTTTAAATTCAGTAAAATGATTCTTTTAGTTTCACACGAATCGTTTAGGTATCATTATTGTATATTACTATCGTTAAAAAAACTCAATTTAGTTTTATTTACAAAACATACATAAGATCTTAAATAAAATTATATATCTTTAATGTTCCCAACTAGTTAAAAAAATAAGATTTACGATTGCGATTACAAAATTACTATTTTGTTAATGTCTTGTAGAATTTCTCAGTTCATAAATTATCTCCGAAGTCAAATAAACCAGTTTGTCACAGAAACACCTGTTTTTAATACCAACTTATAATTTTGCTAAATATTTTGTTTTAGAGATTATTTTTTATATTAAGTATTTAAATTAGATTATAATCCAAATATCAAACATTTATATTTTTTCCAGTTTCCGTCACATTATGACGCTCGATGTTATCAGATAAGTTATCTCCGTTATCTTAAAGGTAGGCAGTTTATTTTAGTTTAAATTTATACAAGGCTAATGCCGTCTTTATATCGTATCCAGTTTTTTATAAGGTACGTAACTACTGCAGTATTTTGTTACGCTAATCAATACCTAGCTTTAACTTTCTCTAATTGATAATGTTATTTATTTAACATTTTATTGAAATACGAAGCATAATTTTAAGTAGGGTTTCTTCTCTTAGAAACTCATAGCATAAAACAAGACAGAATTCTACATAAGCAATGTTAACCAGACAAAACACTTTAAAATCTAAAACCCGAGACTATCAATAAAGTACCGTTAAAATCAATCAATAACTGATTTAATGACAAACCGAACGACATGAACTACCTATTCAATAATAGTAATAATTTACCCACAAAACATTCACAGTTACATTTTAAAGAACCAGTTTAGTCTACTTTCCTTATCCTGGAACTATTACTTAAAACTTCAAACAGATCATTCTTAGTACTCGCATAGTAGGTACCTAAGCCCACAGTGACGTGCACGGAAGTCTCGCAAAATTCAAACAAACGAATGAAAACAAAACAACGCCTACATTGCAGCGTGCATATTTTAATCCGGGCCAAAGTGGAGGCTCGGGTTAGAAGCTTTTAAGGCTGCCATATAACCTATCTCACTCACACGCCAAGAAAAAACATCGCCGTCTCCCTCTCCCCGCTCGCCACGCCAACTACCGGTAACCCGGCGAACTAGTTGACAGTTGTTGCCTAAGCGCACGCTCTTTGTATTGTGTCGCGTTCTTGTTATGACTGCGTTAATTTGTTCTAAAGTGTATTAAAAACTTTTTCGAAACAAAATGTTTGTAAATGTGTGTGGTTATGATAGTGAATGTAAGAAAACAGTGACTTTGTGTCAGTAAATGGGTGCCCGTGGTATTGTTGATATACCAGGATTGTTTTTCACTTGGAGTCCGAAGAACAGTATTAAAATAAAGCTCAAACGTACGTATATTCCCTCTTTTTGTTGTATTTCTTAATTTTAATGCTTAAGATAAACTCACACAGCGGAGAAAATTAACTAACAAGCTAATAGGTTTTCATAAAGCGTTACTTCATTGTTTAATTAACCCTGAACTGTTAAATTACCTAATTGTTTGGTTTTATTTACTCAAAAATTATCGAGCCATCAATACATTTTTGTAAATTGTTAGAAATAACACATGAAAAGTTAAAATTTGTGTAGAACCTAATGTTATCACAGTAAATTTCCCTAAAAATAATTATTAAAAAAGTATTCTTGGAACTTGGAAGCTTTTTAAATATACGTAAAGTTCCTCTTTTATCTATCTATGTACTTAGATATTGTTCTAACTCTTCAACCGGTCAACTGGTTCATAGAATTCACCAGCCTTTCTTTAGGCATTCAGGTCAAAATAGCAATAAAACCACGACCTCTACAACCACAGTCACCATATATCAAGATAAATACCTAAATAATATTTAAAATTCCCCACAAATACATCCTTGTGTGCATCCTACTGCGAATTTAACAACAATTTTCCTGACTGCTTAAAATCAGACTCAAATCAAAAATTTCCTCATATTATTTACCTTAATTCGTCCACAATACAACCTCTATTATAATACTTATTTACATATAAAATGCTAAGTTTTTAATTTGAAATTTTGCCAGCGTTTGAGTCTGGCTGCGCAAATCGCGGCGCGCATTTTAAACAGCAACATTCGTTAGCGAATTCCATAAGCTATATTAGGCATAGTGCAGAATAATAATAATCGTTGCAACGTGGTTTATGGTTCTAGGAAACTGATAAGGCCACGCATGTTGTATACACAGCTTTAATTGGCGACCCGTGATATGACGGTCACCGTAATCGGTAATTGCAACTGCCGTTTTTAGCTCGCAGTTCCGATACAATTTGCTAATTATGTATGTATAAGTTGCAAGTCTATTTGTTTATTCCTTGTTTCTTATTTTACTCATATATAATTTTTACTAGCCTATAATGTCCCACTGCTGGGTAAAGACCTCCCTATCTTACTTCTACACTTCCCGATATTTCGACAGGGCCTAGTCTCTATCCAGTCTGCAGTGTCCATCCTTAGGTAGGTATCCACTGGGTGACACTAGTGGCCCATCTCTCCGTCATGCATTCACCTGCTGTGTCCAATATTTCAAACATAAGCAACGTGAAACTATGTTTTGTTAAACGGTCAGTTTCATATATTCGCCAATATCAAAGTCGTTACCGTTCACAACTATTTGTTGCAACATGATCTGGGTTTATAGATAAAAACGACCGTTATTGCATACCTATTGCTTGACCAAGCATTTTGTATTAAAACAATGCTTAGAAGATAAGTCATTGCTCTCGTAAAAAGTTTTACTTTCATCCATGCACTCTTGTGCACAAACATTATGTTCATACTAAGTTTTATCTTTATCTGCAAAGAAGCATAATAAGGAAATATATCTAACGACTATTCTTTTCACATTAATCATATCGATAAAGAATTAAAACTACAGCTAAATCACAACTATAAATCTTAACAGGTTCATCTAGAATCATCGTCATCGTCCAAGCTTGCAAAAAAAAGTGATCGCTCGTCATATGTTTTATCGCCAACCATTCCAAGTTATGAATTAAATGTTCAACAGCACATAACAATGAATAAACAAAGATTAGCAATGCTTTATCAAGAAGCGATACAATGTAGCTAACTTTATGCAAAATCAACTATTCGTCGAGCTAAGACGGCTTAAAATTTGCATGATGAACCACTTGAAAGATTAAGATTCTACTTAAATATTAACGACGCTGCAGACTCATAAATTATGACATTTTCGTACACTTTATGTACTTTATTTTTTAATGAACCATAAGGATTTTAGGGGCGTATGTAATCATCTTAATTGAACTTTGCAGTGTAGTCTAATCTGAAGAAAATAGACCACATTTTCTACCTAAGCTAAGTAAGCATTTTTTACTCTAATAGGCTATTCTTTTAACTGTTACACTAAATCTCTTCAAGGGTCTATATCTCAAGTAAGGTACCTACTGTATATCCTGTTTATATTACCATACCACGGTACCCTTCGAAACAAAACCAAAACTTGATTTAGTTTAGTCACAACTGAACTTTATACGTTGTCCGTTGGTAGCAATCAAGTTCGAATCCTACTGTTCATAAAAACCGATGCAATTGGAACCCGTGCACGTCCAATGCGACGCTCTGTCAATCCTCCATATACGTAGCGAAATGGCGCTTTCTCTGCGGTTTGGGGTCAAATAACGGACGACAGTTTAATGCACGAGTTATCGAATATATTGTAACACTAGTTTACGGCTGATTCACTTGTGAGGAATCCCGAGGGAGCTACGTAATGCATGATGACAAAACTAAAGATGATTGGAGTACCAATGTAATCTAAGACAAATACATAAAGGTATAGGCTTTTACTAGTTTCAAACTTTGCTCTGGTGAGTTTTCTTTTGTTTTGGATGTCGTACAGCTCCTGACACAAAGACACTTGAGGTAGCCAGTTTATGGTGCCATAGTGTACCTCAAGTATGATCTTCTTCAACGCAAATCAATCTGGGTTGTGTGTAACTGACAAAGATTTTTGATAATTGCACGGATACACGTCTAAATTGAGCCGTATTACCATGAGATTAACATGCAAAAAGACATACTTTCTCAAGTATAACATGTCTAAGGATCATGCATGCCATTAGGTCAGGGCTTGCGTGTTTCAGACCATACAGCACCATGATAATAGGTCGATGTGCCAGATAATGGCTATTAGCACGTCGCTATGTGGCGTGAGGAGTTTTGAGTTTGCGATCGTAAAATAACAATGAGGAAATTGTCTATTACCTAGCTATTATTATGATATCTTTGTGTGCAATTTCAAGGAAGTCATGAAAACATGAAAAGTGTTATTTGGTTTAAATGAAATTGAAACGTGAAGAGTATGTAGGTCCAAAGAATGACGCTCAAGTAAGTTAGATCCGGTAGTTTTCCGTGTATGTTATTTGTTGAGAGGTGTACCTAATTCTTAGCATAATGTATGTATTTATATTCCGGAGACACAACTGACGTAAGGTCTGCCGAAACGACCAAATAAACTATTTGAAAAATTACCTTCTTATTAAAATCCACATTAAAAAACCTTCGCAGCAGATTTATGAACGATTTCTATAAAAATAAACGATTATTTTTGCTTACTGATGGTAGCTTTTTGAGATGTACGTCAGAAGTTACCATCCATAGCCAAAAAGGATCGTTTCTTCTTTGAAGGACAGTAGGTGACATAGTAGAAAAAAAAACACTAACGAAAAAATCGCTTCTATCAAATAAAACGCAAACAAGAAAAGAATGAAGTGGAACACGTATTTGGATGCAAAAAATCGCGTCAACAACATTCATTTTGTTTTTCTACTGACTGGAAAATTTTAGGAGTATAGTGAATTTGGCCAACTACTAAGTTTCTATTTTCAACGATAAGATGTGACATAATACTGAAGCCACACACATATTTCAAAGGCATTTGATAATAGGCATGATGACAGTAATCAAAAATCATTAAAATAATATATTTATTAAATTAAACTTGAAGCTTGGAATATAAAACGCGCATTGTTTTCTTTATTAATAATGTGATTAATATGTATTTTTATAAAACAAAATTACGAAATAAGGCAATCCGCCATGATATCTTGAACACCAATCAGAGCTCGTGACGTCATTTCTCAAAACAACTCGCGCGAAAGCGCGCGAACGTCACATTTCGTTATTGTGAACTTCCACTGCGATCTTTGTTTTTATTTAATTAATTGTGTATAACACGAGTTATGGAGCCCAGATTTATCAAGGCAAACAGCGCTAATTTGCCTAGAATTGATATCATAATGCTGGGAGAGTTTTTGGCATCAAATAAAGATTTTTGTTCAGCTGAATTTAGAAATGTTAAAACTTCCATGTAAGTATACTAGTTTAATTAAAAAAAACTTCCATGTAAGTGTATTAGTTTAATTAAAAAAACTTCTATGTTAGAATCTAGAGAACTATGTAATAACTTACATCAAAGTGATCTTCACAAAAATAAAGTTGTACCCTGGGCAATATTGCTTTTGAATCTCGCCTTGCAAGTTTAAGCCACTTGTTTCGTATTTTTTTATTGTGAGGAACGTACACAAATAACTTATCAGGAGTTGTTTTGGATGTGTTCTTACACTGGGGGACCCCACAACACCTATGCACTTTCGAATTCATATTTAGTAACACAAAAAACTTAATTATTGCACGAGCGTTGTTTACTTGCGTCTTGTAATTTCAGTCGTGACGTCACAAGTGACGACATGACACTGACAAGCGTTTTCGCGCCGGATTCAAAGTGGACAGAGAAAAATGCAATTATTTGATAAAAAAACTTCGCATTTTCTTAAAATTAATAATTTTTCATATAAAATAGACGTATACCTACATCATACAAAGGTATTTAAAAATTTGTCATCATGCCTATTGAAAACGACGTCTAATGAAGTAATTAAAAGATTCCTCGGAGAGTGAATTGAGAACACAATTACGTTGGCGCTCAATTATTTAACAATCGCGACTTTTATAAGAAAATTGTAGGGTTACATGCTTTGCAATTATGCACAGAACTTATTGTTTGCAATTTTTTTATTCAGCATATCTTTAATTAAACGGAAGCTTACATTTCCGGAGATACTTAATTTGTTGGTAATAACAGCATAATTTGCTCGTGCGTCGTCAAACAATTAACTTTGTACTTATCTGTACATATTATAAAATATTTATCAACAACGTTGATTATGAGGAAATAATTTTCATATTATAATTCAAATGACTCCTGTAAAGACTAAATAATTTCCAAATTCCTCGAAAACTGGCCATTATTTTTAATTTACATTTATTGGATATTATTTCCATTACTAATAGAAGGAAAATTAATTAATTATTCCATATTTTTGGTTCGGTATTATGTTTCAAACGAAACGAAAACATTTTTATTTAATAAATTAGTGACAGGATTCCGTTTAAAAATAATATTAGATATCGACATTCAAGCAGTAAGTATTTGTTTTAATTCTCGTGTATTTTAGTCACAATAATCTCTTTTTATACACCTCACACGAGCAACTATGCGGAAAACTCAAATTTTCAATTAATTGGTAAAAGTTCTTATCGGTATTTCCCTAACTAGCTCAGATTCTTATTTCGGTTTCGGAGGTTTTGCTTCCGTGATCATTTACTTTTTTTCTAGACCAACATGGCCGCGACTGTCAAACGGCCAATTAGTTTGTAATAAGTAGCAATAAAATCAATAAACGCTTGTTTAATTGGTTTGCATAGCCTTATAGAATATTAATTAGTATAATAATATGTGTGAGGTATTACACAATCGACAGAGGCCTACATTTTAGCAAGAATTATTAACAATGACAGAATATCTCTTTAAAATAACATCAAGCAATGGTGTTGGTTTTCCTTGAAGGGTCACTTTTCGATTTTAAAAATAACAATTATAAAAAACATTTAGAAATAATTTTCTAGAAGTTATCATTAGAATTCACTTCTTCTTAACCATTTAACTATTGAAGCAGATAATAGGAATTTAATATCTTATGTGCATTAAGCACCCAAATTACGCCTATTTTCATTTAATATCATTTCTATACTTAGGTTTAAGTATAGAATACTCTTCTCTGCAATATCAAAAGCAAAGGCAAGTTTGCATAAGCAAATATAAACCCAAGACTAACTTATTTCACAAGAGCGCTCGGGTTACCAACAAAAGCACTAAAAAGTTATTGTTGGCTGAACAATAATAGTTATTATGTACAACAATGAACAGCCGGGAAGCAAATTATTATGGCAACTTAGTCAATGAACGTACAGTCGACAGAAACACTCGATCCTATAAGGATTTTGTTTTGTTTGGAGGGAAGAAACCTATTTTGCTTCTAACTATGGGTGGAGTAGAATGAAGTATTAAAATCTGAGTTCTGACTAATAGATTTCAAATAATTACATTCGAGCCGGAAGAATTTTGGGCTACGGCAGCTGCCCTGGATATAAATCAGCCAGCTGCGTAGGACATGTTCACACATATTATAGGTAGGTAGAGCAGAAGCATTTGCGTACACACTTTAATTCATCAAAATTTCCTCTCTCTCATAGTAACATAATTTTTTAACCTTTAAAATTACATCACTAGAGTTTACCATTTAAACACAGCATGACCGAAGGGTTCCTCCTAAACCTACATTTTATGCGTGGGAATGTAAAAATACAAATATTCACAAACTTACAAGACCGTAACATCCCCATCGATTTGGATGGGTGAGCGAAACAGTTGGCTTGACATATGGTAACAAAACTCCTTGGTACGTTGCAGTTGAGCGGTTTGGCTGAATCAACTGTCCTTTGCCGATAAGGATTGTTATTGTTTATGAATCACGTCATCATACGTGTTGGTACGTTGTATTGAGAGTTTTTTAACTACCTGTGATAAAATAAAATAGGAAGGTATGTCTGCTGTAGTTGATTTTACAATGTGACTTAATACTATATAGGTAAAACCCCTTTATACATCTTTTCCAAGTGCATTATCATAGAATGTATAAACAAACGGTAATGAAAGTAGGTATAAATTGTTAACCCTTTTTCGAATCAAGATAAGTCGAAGCGTATTTTTTTCTAATTTCCAAAATGTATCTACTGACTATTTGATAATTTTAATTGCCTCTCTGTTCTATCCTC